>NW_026611626.1:2400000-3000000 GCF_027946475.1 Didymosphaeria variabile | reverse complement strand
ATACCTCTACCACTATGGCTTATAGGCTAGGACTATATTAATAAGATTCTAGGTATTCTATAGCTAATTATATACCCTAGGTTTATAAGGAGTAAGTTAGAAAAGATAAATTAATTTAAGATTAATTCTAAATTAATTTAGCTAACTTCCTTAAGTCTAAGGCTCTCTCTATATACCTATAGGTATATGGATATAGCTCTATTAAGTAATTCTATGTAGCATTTATAGATAAGGATTAAATTATAAGACTTATTTATTATAAGAGACTACTTAAGTACCCATATAGGGGTGAACTTAAGGGTATTCTTTTTAAGTAGAAAACGCACTATAGTAACTAAGCTATAGTAGGTTTAAATTAATTTTAAATTAATTCTACACTAATTCCTATAAAATAGGTATATATCTAAAAGGTACTTTCTATAACCTCTAGTAATATTATTATCTATCTTTTTTAGGACTAGGCTATTATACTATTAGAGTAGAATATGTTCTAAATAGATATATTCTTTAAGAGATTTAAAGATAGTTAGGCTAAAATTTTATTTATAGCGTTTTTACTATAGTATAGGAAGCGTAAGGCTTTTATTAATTCTAAATTAATTCTATATTAATTCTAATACTTATAGTCTTTACCTTTAGTTAGATTATTACTAACACCTAGATATCTACTATATATAAGAAGGCATTTATAGAGTTCTTTAATACCTATAAGGAGCTTACTAGTATACTATTTTAATAGATATATCTTTATAGAATGGGTATAATTAGTGTTACTATTAATATAGATATAAAATAGATAGTAGGTAGGTTAAATTAATTTAGAATTAATTTATTACTAATTCTTTAGAAAAACTAGGCTTTAGACGGTATCTAGCAGCCTAAGACCTATTCTATTAATTCTAGTAGTATTAGCTTAGCTATTACCTTCGCTTCTACTCTATCTACTTTTATTAGGGAATTAATAAGGCCTATCTATATTCTTTATATACTAAGGATTTAGACTAGGGTTATATAAGGTTACTACTAATAGTAGAGACTAGAATAGAGTATATAGATCTCTATAATCTAATTATAGGTAAGTATTATAGTTAAATTAATTTAGACTTAATTTAAAATAAATCTAATAAGGTCTTCCTAGGTTTAATAAGCTCTTAAGTAATTAGGGATTAGGTCTAATATAAGAAGAATTCTATAATTATAGCTAGGCTTAATTACTACTATAGTAGTATACTTAGGGCTATATAGAACTCTCTTAAGTTATATATAAATATAGTAGAGTAAGCTATATTAATAGGGTATTATACTAGAATAAGGCATAAGCTTCTATAAGGTATTAAGATGTATATTTGTTAAATTTATCTAGAATTAATTCTTATTTAATTCTAATCCTAGAAGGGCTATGCATATAGATACTTAGGATATTTAAATATATAAGGTCTAGAATAAGTATGGTATTAGATATAAGTCTAGGTAGAACCTAACTCTTAGTACTTAATTCTTCTAGAATATAGGTAGAGAAATTAGTAAGTTAATTCTCTATTAATTCTAAATTAATTCTTATAGTACTAGAGCGCTGGAAGTCCTCTAATATTATTATTATATTAGATAATAATAAGGAGGTTTTAGAGAGTCTTAAGAACTTTAGCTTAAGTAGGGTAAGATGTAGGTAGAGTATAAAATTATAAGTAAGAGGCTTAAGATAGGTAAAATTATATTAGTCTTCTCTATTAAGAAGTTTTATAATACTATTATCTCTACTAGCATTATTATTATAAGTAAAAAGCTCGAATTAATTCTAAATTAATTATTTATTAATTTATAGGGCTAGTAGATTTTAGGATCTTACCTAGGAGCGTAAAGAGTTCTAGTAGGAAAAGGAAAGACTATTACTTAAATAAGAGAAGCGTAAGTTCTATCTAGAGTAATAGGAGGTAGAGGTATAGCTAAGAGAACATAAGGTTTAGCTATAGTAAGCTAGAGAATAGTTAGGAATTAATAAAGATTAATTCTAAATTAATTCTCTATTAATTTTAATAAAACCTAAAATAGTATAGCTAGCGTAAAAATTTTTTCTACACTAGATATAAATTAACTATAATCCCCTTATTCTCTAATATTCTTTACTCTTAACTATCTAAGCGTTCTCTGCCACTATAAGTAGTAAGGTGCTATTCTTATATATAAGTTTAGCTAATTAATTTAGAATTAATTCTAAATTAATATAGCCTATTTATTAAGAGTACTTATCTCTAACCTAGCTCTTAGCTAGGTTAGAAGTATTCTCCTATAGAGATAATAAAGGGTAGTTTATAATCTATACTAGGGAGTTATTTTATAGGGTAATAATTAGTAATAGTAGTATTCTCTATAGTATATATTATCCTCCCTAAGTGTTTAAATCGCTTCTAAATTAATTTAGCGTAAATTCCTAGGTAGAGGAGCCCTATATTACTATATCTATTAGAATTATCCTTCTTATAAGCTCTAAAACATATCTTTAGGAATACTTAGTCTTAAAAGAGCCTATACTACCCTTAAATACTTTATAGAGGTAATAGAGCTCTATTATTAGTATAATAGCTTTATAATACTGCATTTATATTATATACTATTAGTTAGTAGTAAGGTAATTATAGAAGAAGATAATTTTAGTCTTCTAAGTATAAATTAATTTAAAATTAGTTCTAAATTAATACTACCTTTATAAGGAGACAGCCTAAGAATTAATAAAGAGTTAATTTAAGCTCCTTACTATAAGAATAATACTACTTCTATTCTAGTATTTAACCTTCCTTACTTTAAGGTATTAAATAAGAGTAAGAGGCAGAAGAAAGGCTAAATTAATCTAAAAGAGACCTATAAGCTCCTATAAGATAATAATATTCCTACGCTATGTAAGAACTATAGAACGAAGATAATTAAGAGTAAGAATACTTTTTAATATAAATTAATTTAGAATTAACTAAGAAATATTTCTAGGATATTAGTTAAAAGGTCTATGTAGAAATAGGTAGTACTTTAAGGAGGTATTATAATAATATAGTATATATAAGTATTAATAGCTAGGTTTATTACTAGAGTTTATAGCATAGACATATAGATATATAGTAGAATAAAAGAATTTATTTAGAAGTTATCTACCTAAAGGTAGGTATCTAGCTAGGCTAGGGAAATTAATCTAGAATTAATTTAGAATTAATTCTTAGAAAATATAGAGGGGTAAGGTAAAGAGAGGCTAGAGGAGGGTAAGGGGGAAGAAAAGGTATTATTCTTCTCCTTCTCTTTCTTCTCTACCTCCTTCTCCTCCTCCTTCCTACTATTACCCTACTCTAGGGCGTGTTTATCCTCCTTCCTTAACTCTACCTAGTAATTCTAATTCTTATACTTCTAGAAATCTAAGTCCCGAAAGAAATTATAGACTAAATTAATTTAGAATTAATTTAGAATTAATTCTTATTTAGGACTACTTATAAGTTAGCTATTTAAGGTTATCCTTTACCTTATAGGTAGGATAGAGGGCAAGGCGCCTAATAAGTATATAGGTAGTAGATATGTGGACGTAATTAGCCTATAAAAGTTAGAATTAATTCTAAATTAATTCTAGATTAATTTAACTTATAAAGCTATTAGGGAGCTAGATAATAGGCTAGGGGGGAGGGGCTAGTATTACTACCTATACTTAGGTAAGAAGAGCTTACTAGTGTACTAGTAGAATAGCCTAAGTATAGTATATATCTATAATATTACCCTACTAGACTAGAATTAATTAGGAATTAATTCTATATTAATTCTTATTATATATATGCATTTCGTTTATTTGGTGCTAGCTAGAGGGTAGGCTAACTTTATAGCTAGAGGGCGAAATCTTCTCCTATCTATAGATATAGATAAGGTAGTTAATAAGATTACCTTACTTTAAAAATTTATGCTATATTTATTAGAATTAATTTAGAATTAATTCTAGATTAATTCTTACACTATAGAGACGTCTATTACTAATATCTTCCTAGTAGTAAGCCTTACTAAGGTAGATAATAGGTAGGTTATCTTTATTCTTACTCTATAAGTTAAGGCCTATAGGTAGGGTAGGGAGGGCATAGTATGCCTTATAGTTAGCCTAAGAATTAATTTAGAATTAATTTATAAATAATTCTATTAATACTTATATTTCTATTAAGAGTTATGGACACTAGGTTGTTAGCTATAGTAGCTAATAAGGCTGTGGAATTTAGCTTATAGGATAAATTAATTTAGAATTAATTCTCTATTAATTTATGCGTGCTAAGTCGCTTACCTTAGCGCCCGCACTGACGCTCTTGGCATGCCACCTCTGGGCGCGCGCATGGTCACATGGCCTGCCGCCTGCTCATCCTGGTCTGTCCAAGCCGAGGAGCTGGCATCACGACACAAACCACATCACAAATGAGTCGCCTACGAGTCGCCTGCATAGTTGCGAGTCTGCTGAGATGGTGGTGCCCTGCCGTTGGTCTTACGTGTGAGGTGGATGCGTGCTCCATTGCTCAATGAACGGCAACTCCTCAGTTCAATGGCTCTGGCCGCCGCGCCACGCGATTAATGGATCAATGTTTCTGCCGCAAATGGGAAAGGAAATAATTTCCCAACATCTAACGCGTCTACCGACTGGACAATAGAAGTTTGACCATAGCTCGGTCGTGGCGATGCGCGACGATGCCAACAAAGGAGGATGCGCAGAACAATAGTAAGGTCGCGAGGTCGAGAAGAATCCCAAACTTGTTCGATAGACCTCGGATCCTTGCAAACAAGTAACAAAAGTGCTCTTCTCCTTCAATTTGACATTCTTAGGCCGTTCTGCCATCCCTAATCGCTCACTACCTCAATTGCAGCATCAAACCTACACTGACGATCTCGCGTCTCACTACCATGGCTGGAAAGTCCGTCGCAATTATAGGCGCGGGGCCAGCCGGCCTCATAGCGGCCCGCAAGTTACTGACGCTTACGCCCTTCAAGTTCACTATCTTCGAAAAGTCGGCTCGTGTCGGAGGGTTGTGGGATCGCGAAAGCTATATCCATCCAGAGATGATGACCAACTTCTGTCGGTTCACTGCCACGTTCTCCGACTTCGCCTGGGAGAGCGTGGATCTTGGAAGACCTGCTCCCGTATATCCTCAGGCATGGATGGTTGAAAAGTATCTGCAGGGTTATGGGAAACTTCTCCCCGATGATTGTTACAGTTTCGAGACGACGGTGACCAGTGCTGAGCGCGAAGGTGGAAGGTGGAAGATTGTGTCCGTCAAAAAGGGTGGAGAGCAAACGCGACATTTCGACTACTTGGTCATTGGGACAGGGTATCTACAACATCCCAAGGAGTTGAGGTGTGAGATGGATGCATCCATCAAGACGAATCCACTCTTCCCCGTGCCTATCTTGCATAGCACGAAGTACCGGAAGCTTGACCAGATCGTCCCGCTGACCGAAAGCTCTCACACGGGCCCTCGAACCGTTCTCGTCATTGGAGGATCGCACTCTGGTGCGGATATCGCCTCTCTCATCGCACATCAAGCTTCAGATGCTCGATGGGGGCCTCGTGGCAACGAAACTTTTCGCGGCGTTCAGGTCGTTCATGTTGGGACGAATGTATTGCTTCCGATTCCCGGGATGGTATGGGATAAGGCGACAACAACGCACGCGTCGATGCACCCGCTCGAGTTCACTCTGTGCGAGCGATCCACCCGCGAGCCAAATCCTCTTACATTCGGATTTGCACCAGCAAGCGTAGAAGAGAACCAGGTGCTCCTCTTCTATTACAAAGAAATTATTGAGGGCGGCGTCGGTGATCTCGACTTTATGGAGAAACTTCCTGCCAACGTGGCTTTGGGCGATCGCTACTACCAATGCGTACAGGATGGTAGAATCAAGCTCATCCCTGGAGCTGTCACGAGGCTGGACAAGGGTAAAGATTCTGAAACCATAACAGCCAGTGTGAAAGGGAAAGATGGTAAAGACAACATCATCGACAACGTCGCTGCCGTCATCAACGCGACGGGCTTCAACTCCGGCGGCAGCCTCAGCTTCCTCGCCGAAGATGTCAAAGAGCAGCTTGAATTTGATGCCGCGAACACACGTCTCCCGGCAGTCCTCAACGCCAGCTACATGGCCCAGAACTCCAACGTTCCCGACATCGCTCTGCTCGGCTTCGTTCCCGTAAATTGGGGCATTATCGAGATGCAAATGCGCGCAGTCGTCAACAGGTGGACCGGCCGCCCTTTCGACGAAGACCCAGCGCACGTTCTCGCTCTTGGTGAGCACATGCGATATATTCAAGCAGCCATTCGCGACATAAAACGGAAGGAAGAAGTTCCACAGTTCTTGTTCGGAGATTATCTAGGTCTCATGGAGCAGGCTGCCAGAGAATTGCATATGGAGCAGATTTACGGGAAGCATGGCGACTTTGACGGGTTTTTCTGTTCTGCACGCTTCGTCGGACCCGGTGAGTCGAAGGGAGAGGCAATTAAGACCATGTACGCGATTCACCATTTGCAAGAGGAAGTTGAGAGGCGGAATCCGCTTCTTGCTTATGTCGCATTTACGGGTCTTTTGGGTCGGTGGAAGAGCGTGTCTCGCGCAGACGGTGGAACGAAGAATGTGTATGAGATTGAGGCCCATCCTCGATATCCTACGGACTCAAACTATGATCTGGAACATGTCATCGTTCTCAAAAAGACGCCCGGTGGAGCAAGTGAAGAGGTCAGGCTGATTGCCCGTTACACCGAAGTCACATACGAGATCAGTCTTTGGGCTTGCGAAGGGCTAAAAACCGGACCAAAGATTTGCAACATCCCTGTTGATCGCAACTCCAACGGCGAAATCACAATACCTGCTGGATGTTTCAATTACCATGTTGATTTCAGAGGGAGTAGGCTCGGCGGCTTCAGTGTGACGAGGAAGGTGGCTGGTACCGCTGGCGAGACCTTTGCTTTCGCAAGACCATATGGGCAACCTTTGGCGCAGGATGCAGCCACAGAAGCTGCTCAAGAGTTATCGTCGGCTGCGGAAAAGCTTGATGTCCATATAAACGGGACTGGGAAGGGGAATGGGTCGGTTTCCAGCGCGCCATAGGAAAGTTTGGTCCTTCGCTTGCTATACCGCCTGAACAGGCGCAAAGGATCGATTTACACGTGTTGCAGGAGGTTGTGATTATAAAAATACCACTCCGTCTTCACGAGGGTGTTTGCTCAAGGATCAACGGAACGCCTGTCAACAGTAGAAGATGAAGCATTGACATTGTTGGTGCAATTAGCACACAAAACTACGTCTATCTCGCACATCCCTTCATACCAAGCCTCAAGCCGATCAACCAGCCCGAGATTACCTAACAAGTGAAAGTAGCAGGTCCAGGGTTGGTATAGCTGGTAGGAACCGGGTAGTTGATGTTAATCAAAATTCCAGGGTCACTAGCCTTGTAGGCACCCGGGAAGGCCACCAGGTCCGTAGCGGCCTTGGAACCACCGCCAGTAACCTCGATCTGAGCGCAGCTGAGGTAGAACTGGGCTCCGCCGGAGCTCTGGGCGACGTGTAAAGCGATTTGCTCGTTGCGCATCAGATACTTTCCTGGAGCAATGCAGGAGGGGATCTTGATGTCGTAGTTGGCGGCGCCTGTGTCCGTCAGTACGTAGTCTTCAAGTATAAGTGATAGGGGAGCACCTACTCAGCCACGTCAATGACGATCCAAACTTAGGTTGCTCCGCGTAGATGCGGAACCAGACAGCCCCAGTTGGGTCCCACGTGTTCACATCCTGGCCTTCGGGCACCTTGGCAAGGTAGGACTGGAAGGGGCCGGGGTGGTAGGCGTTCGGATTGACGTTGACTTTGACGTTTGATCCGGCCGCGACAGTGACGGTCTCGTTGCCGGGGTTGAGCTGGTTGCAGCGGATATCGCTGCTTGTCACGTCGCCGACGAAACCGTTGTTCTGCCAGTTCTTGGCTTGTCGGACAGCGGTCCAGGCGGGCGCACCGTTGACGATTGGCAATGTGTCTGGGAGGGATGTCAGCATGTCGTATTTCAAGATATGGTAGCGAGAATGAGCATACAGTGAGCGCTAACCGCCGAGGCGGCAGCCAAGAGGAGAGTGAAAGTGTTCATCTTGTCGTATGAGGATGTCTTACGTTGTGGACGAGTGAGGACAATGTAGAGGAGTCTTGAGCAATTTATCTTGTGTCCATCACATCTATTCGCGATCGCCGTTCATCGTCCTCTGCCCGGAGATAACTCATGCGGCTGAATGGCCCGCACACGCGACGCGACCTGGTGGGCGGCGAGTACAATGTTGCAATACGCATGCAACGCTATGGTGTTGAATCCAAAGGGAACTCAATCTAATGTCGGTATTGAATAATTAATGTGGTGGAGTGGCGCGTGACATTGATATTAAATGTCGGCTAATCAGGCCCAGTAACCGGTGTTGTCAGGCTTAATTGAGCGTGATATTGAAGTAATATCCGGCATACAGTCATGTATGACGACACTGGGTGGAGACCAATTCTTTTATGCTTTACACTTTGCCAATCTGAGGATGGGGGAAGAACGGTCAGTCAGTAGCAAGGCACCATCAGGAATGGTGTTGCTCAAACAATTCTTTCGAAGAGGAGCGCGAATTTCAAACAAACATGGTTTTAGTACTCAGGCTCATTTCGTTGTCCAGAGCGTATTTGATAAGGTGCCGTTGTGGTTTCACAGATCGTAGCTTTGGAGTTCAAGATCAGAACCAAACAGATGGAATCACGTACTCTACTCAGTGTATGCAAGATCCAGAAACACATAGGTCGGAGGCTTAATCCGGCGAGAAAGACCCTCGGGCTTTGCGCTTCGAAACCATCGACAACATTACCAAGCAAACGCATCCAGACTGGACTAAACTGCACACGCTTGCGCGACTGCCACAGTCAGAAACGGAAGTGGCTTCCGAATACCATGCATGGCTACCATGGCAGCCTTGATGAGACACTGACTCAATTACGCACAGTACACCAAGTAACCCTACGGTGATACAGGAGAGCGAGAGCATGTTGATCGCTCCCTGGAAGCTCATAGCATGGAAAGTCTCCTTATTCATACACTATCGCTACATTTGCCCAAGCAGTCTCCATCAAGGGGCTACTCTGTGTCGGGCATCTAATACTGGACGTGGTTTTGTCGCGATTCCGGTCCCAACTCACTGTATCAGTGCCATCGATCAAGTCCACGCCGGTCGTCATGCTCTCCTTCAGGTGCAACCCCACTTCCGTATCATGGCTTTCAAGCCTTTTCAGCAATCTTGCCACCCCACAGCTCCTTGCTGACCCCGAACTCTGTCTTCGGCGCCACTTTTGCGTCGACGATGATTTTTTCTGGAGATGAAGGCTTGTCCACTCCAGCTTGAAATTGCACATAGCTGCGAAAGGTCTTGGAGCCCTATTTCGTATTGTGTATCTGAACCTGCCGAAGTCCGCTGCCGTTTGATTATATCCACCCATTTTCTTATTTCATCACCAGACGCATCGCGATTTCCGTGCTCAGGTCGACGCGTTGTTCGCTGACTGCCCTCAAGGTCACCCAACATCGGCAGATCTGCCATGTGCTTGCAGAGCCGCTCTATCGCTTCCGCGTCCTCTGCCATGCTGATGATGTGTCTGATGGCGTTGGGAGACATGTTGGTGTTGTGCGTATGGAGAGAAGCTCTGTAAGATTGAAGTGTTGTTCCAGATCGAGCGACAACGCGGTGAAAGTGGGTGTTTGCCTCTCTTAGGCCAGGCGCGCCTGACACGCCGGCCACAATAAACTCAGCCCAGGAGAAGGAATCCTGGTTCCACTCTAAGCCTTGCATGAAGGTACAGGGGCCATCCCGTATAGAAGCCTAACAGTTCATAACTGTATGAAAAGGGGACCCTGCGTTTGCAACACAGCACAAATGATATCCGATATATAGAAGTAAGGACGGCTCCTAAGCTCCGCTATTGCCCTAAGGTACGTTGGTGAGTTGGAAGCAGTGTTTATAAGGCCATCTGGAGCACTCATGTGATTGAAGTACTTCGACAGGCAATCGAACGTGACGGGCACAAACATTCGAACCCTGTCTTCGTGGAGCACTATGGAACTTTTGACTGGTCGCGGTTCTTTCTGGAAGTTTCCAATGACTGGCCAGTATTGGTTCGCAAATATAGAGCTTGGAAGGCTGTTTGGAGGATGGAAGTGCGATGGGCGATGCATAGGTTGACTCCGCTCTCAGTGCTATCGAGCAGGCTCTTCGCATACAACGGTTCCATCCTAGGCATCACTACTCAACAACCCAAGTCAATCATAGCAGTTCCCTTCCTAGATACGAAACGTGAAATACAGGGTTGACGGGCAAAAGTACGATTATTTGGAAATCAGATGCTTAATCGCAATTAAGATCGCTTTGATCCGGTTTCAACCGTGACCTTCATATGGCCGTAACAACTTACAACACGTCCATCAGCCCCAATCAAATCATGTCGAAAGCTACATGCCAGCCCTACCATTTTCAGCATTTCCTGACACTCTCACGAAACTCTTAATAGAAAATTGACCATATAGATGCAAGTCCTACAATTTCCCGAGCAAGGGTGGCATAAGCATGTACACACTGCTCGCTCTCCAAGCTCGTTACGAACCTCGAAAAGCGGTTTGATGGCATTGGCTTCTGAGGCAGCGACTGGTGAGGCCAAAACGGCCAAAGCGGTACCGAGCAGCATAGTGGCCTTGAGCTGCATGTTGATGTTTCAAACTATCAGCCTTTGTCGAGAAAGGCATATGGCACTGTTAAAGTCGCCGTGGAAATCTATGGAAGAGTTCTAGGGAGAGATATACGTAGCTTCTCCTACGCTCATCCCGCAATAATAACAATAGATGCACCGGTATGCGCCCAGGTAAGGGTAAGTACCTCGATGACGTGATTGGCCTGCAGATTGGATGTGAGATTGATGTACCTTCCTTATGCCACATCCACCTCCTGTTAAAAGTGCACTTTTTCCTGAAGCGCTGCTCTTTGGATTTGGAAGCCAACGGCTTCGTATACATCTTGACGTAGCGTTGTTGTTAATTGGATGGCTTGATACGTGCATCTGGATCAGGCGTCGGGTAAGCTATTGCAGCTGCATAACTTTTTGAGAGCTTCAGGTGTGTGTGTTTTAGAGGCGTCTGACTTCAGATCATGCATCAGGGGATAATTTGAAAGCTGTATTCAACCTCTGCTGTTAGCGGCGGACACATGGTGGATTATGTATCCATGAAATAAAGTCAGAGGCTGGTGCAATTAGCGTTCGCTGGCGTTCGTACACTTTACTTACTGTAACACATTTCCTTGCAAAGTCACGTCAGTTTACCTCACAGACAGTACTTGTTTGAATCAAAGGAATTTATATTCTCGGTCATTTTGATCATTGTCCGTGAGACGCAAAATCTTCGCCTGGATATGCTGCTCCCGCCGAAAGAAAACCATACATTTCATTGTTCATAACTCTTAAACTTTTTTATAACCGTGGCTTTGGGGGCCGACGCTCTGTGCTCATTGAGTGACCATAACCGGGATGTGTGAGACGTGTGTAAGCAGACATGTGCAGGCATTCCAAGTGTAAGTGGACAAGCAAGTGCATCAAATAAATGAGACATAGCTTGATTGCACGATGACCCTAAGCAGCGAGGGACAACGTGATCTCGGGAAAGCCTAATGTAGACGTAGTGGCACACTGCCAGGTGATGGAAGCCTTCAGAGGCCTTAGTGTAGAAAGTACACCAGGGTCTTCAAAGCCTCTCAACACCTAGTGGTGCCTAGCGGAGGTCGCCTTCAGGATCCGCCTACCGGTGCGCGGATCCACGGTCCAGGATTTATCTTCTGCTGGCTGGAAGAAGCCCCGGAAGCCACCATACTCCTTGCGATGGGGACGCTCCCATGCAGTGTTGGTGTTCGTGTTGGCGGGGTTGAGAGCAGTCAGACCGCGTGGTGCGCGACCGACCATCTCCCAGTTCTCGCCGGCGGTGGTGCGAGCAGCGACAGGGCTGTGGACAGTTGCAGCGATCGCAACAGCGCCACCATTGTTGTCACGAAGGCGCTTTCCAGCGCGGTCAGCGGACGCTTGGTTGTGCTCTTGGGACCCAGAAACGGGAGAAGCAGCTGGACGCTGGCGCTTGCCCAGCACAGGAACCATGAAGCCCATGCAAGAGACAGGGAAGGAGCAAAGCTTGCTAGGAACAGAGCAAATGGCACTGTGGAAGCGCTTGCCCTTTCGGACAGCCTGGCTTATGAGAGACGGGGTCCTACGAGTAAGTGCTTCGGCGGCGCTATAGCGCCCAGCGTCCATGCTGAAGGCAAACGGAAGGTTATCATTACTGCCCTTGCCGAAGGCGACGGGACCGTCGCGACTATATGTATGTGAGTTATCGCCAAACGCATTGGACGTGTAGCAAACTTACGGTGCCCCGAAAACCTGGCAGCCGGACACCTGGGCCACGCCGAATGTTCCGTCCGTGGTCTTGTTCTTCTTATTGGCGAGTTCGTAGATGTTCTCATATAGAAAGGTTTTGCCGTAGAACTTGTAGTCCATCACGTCCTCGAGGTTTGTGTCAAGATCGTCATCTGAAATGGTCTTGTTGAAGCCTGCGAAGTCTGCCATTGCGTCGTGGAGATGCAACCCTTAAGGAATCGTACTAAACTGTCCGTACAAGGGAGACCAAGCTAAGGAGGCACTGTACATATAAGCTTTCGAAGGGTAGACATTGGCTGAAAATTAGGTAGGAGAGCTTACACTCGAGGCTCAATGTTGCACAATATGTCGAGGTGCCGCAAGATTCGAATGGAGGAGTCAAGTCCAAGTTCGATCTTATTGCGTATCGAAGAGATGAACGCAAAGAGACTACGCTGGAGAAGAGAGTGTAGCAGTGGGGAGCAGGGCTTTATATAGAGAATCGACGCATCGCACAGGCACGCGCGGAAGAGCTAGTGTAACAAAGGCCACAGCGTCGAGTCCAGGTTTAATTTCCATTTGGAGCGGTGATATGAAAGACTGTTGTTGTTGTCTGTATAGATGCTTTCCAATGGCGATGCAATGAATGTATGTCCTCACATCGCGCCTCAGATGGTTGGGTGTTTAGCGTACATCTTCTGAATAAGCAAAACGCTTGGCGGCGCGAACTTCAAGTCCTCGACTCGTTTCTACTCCTACCCTTTCCATCTGATCGGTCGCGTATCTATCCGAGGCTGACGCAATACAGGGCTCCCGTTTAGGTGCCCGCGTCGACTTCAACATTCCTATCAGGTGACGTTCGCCTGCCCTCGGCGCAACCCATGTCTACCTCGCCTGGCCTACAAGCATATACCCATGGATCCATTAAATTCACGTGAACTCGTACTCGAAGCTGACAGATAGCTAACATCCAGTCTCGCAGGCTGAACAGGATAAACCCCCGCTACCGCATCCAGCCAATCCGCCATTTTCCCCTCTCCAATTTGCGAACCCTCCTTCCCATTCGACGTGTACCACCGTGGCTTCATCACCGTGTCTTACCTCGTCACATCCGTCTCGTGCGTTTCGTGCGACTTCGCCTACAATTTTCCGGACGCGGAATTGGCCGATTTGAAATCCCACCCCTACCACTTCTGCATAGCGAGTGCGCATATTGCCTTTACGAGCCGATTCGCTTCTCTTTGCGGAAGGAAATAAACGGCGATCGCTACAGGCGTCGCAAGCGTGAGCCCCATTCGTAGCATCCACTCAGGCTCGCGATTTAGCTAGGGTTTACGAATTGGGTGGACTATTGGCGTGAGGGGAAGCGCGAGCTGCCCAGAAGAAAGTAGTGCAGCTCATTTAAGATGCAGTTCGGGAAGGTCGTATGATCGACTAGGGAGGCCGTTTGATTGATCAGGACAGTACAACCTTGACCTGGTCGACGGTGCAATCCAGGTTTCTCCATCGTCGACTTGGCCGCCTCGTCCGAAATTATCGAGGCGCCGTACGGTAGATGCTACTTAAAGCCTACCATTTCGCTCGCAGGGAACAACGTCATCCGATCAGCACCGCAACTCACCACTTCATCTATCTTCCATTATGCTTAAGTTCACTAGCATACTAGCTCTCGCGACGACTGCGACTGCGCTTGCGCAGGGCATCACGCAGGCAAATTTCACCGGCACAGGTACCATCCACGTGTGGAACTCCTCCGACTGGCGCGACTCCACCCCCGCCGATAAAGTCGGGTGCCTCGACGCCAGCGGAAAGTTCATCAATCCTCTTAACGACTCTGCGTGCGCCGTCTTCACGCGCATCAGTGCGTATCCCTATACCTTGTCCGCGGAAGGCGGAAACTGCACTTTCTCAGATGAATCGCAAGAGAAGAACACCGATAGTATATATGGAAAGTCGGACCACGCGTGGAACTGCTTCAAGCCCTTCACCGCGGGGATCTATGACGAGCTGTATACGATTGTAAGGGCCCTTCACGTTGCCTTCTCTAGCATCAAGTCTAACGTATATAGGATGGCTTCTCCCATGTATTCCTTTGCCAGGGTGGTACGTATCTTCACTCCATTCCAAATTACACGTCTCTCCGAAAGAGCGCAGAGCAAACTCTCTCTCTTTAGAGGAAAAAGCGCAACAGTCTCTGGTTGAGACAAAACACAGCTTCGAGTCTTTCGGAAAGAGCGCAGAGCAGCCCCTTCTGCTCCTCTCTTGTCTGCAAGCAACCTCGCAATCCTCTTTACCTTCCCTTCTTCCCTTCCCTCCCCTCCCCATCTTCCCCGCTTCCATCTATTCAACCCACTAACCCACCCCAGACGTAGACTGCTACTTCGACGCGAAATCCATCCCTTCCCCAAAGTCCTCCAGCAACATCTGGCCCTTCCGCTGGGGCTCCCAGCAGATGGGCATCACACCCGGGCACGTGATGCTGCAGCTGGTGTGGAACAAGATCGCTGACCTGCCGAAGGGTGAGGATAGCGAGAAAATTCCGAGCCCAAGGGTGAGTTTGATGAAGGGTGGAGGGGAGCAGGAGCAGGCTAGGCTGGTGGGGAAGAAGATCTTGGGGTAGAGTTAGGGAAGGGTAGGATAGGAGGGAGGAGGGACAGAGTGGAAGATGGAAAGGGAGGGAGGAAGGCTGTGGATGGGGATGGAGCTGTATTGATTATGTTGAATAGCTTTCGTAAAGAGGTTAGTTGGCATCTCAGAGAGCGTTATATCAAGCATCGAGTACTATGCTACAGTCGCTGACACGAGCTCAGTCATCTATCTTGAACGCACATCATGTATAACGGAGTCGCGTTAGATACCTCTATCCAAACACCAGGACGATGCACAGCCAAACCCAACAATGCGTAGTCTCCGCTCTATCGCCATAAAACATCCCTGACAGGCTCCTCCAGCCCCATATACATCCCCGACGCACAACCCTCCTCACAGCACAGCACTAACATCCGTATCCACCCCACTCCTCGCAAACCTCCCCATCCACCCCACTTCCCCTCCGCCCTCTCCCTCCCCGCCCTAGTCTTCATCATCCCCACATAATACCTAAACCGCTTATGATGCAGCTGCACCCCGTATGAATACTCTGCGCCCTCCGCCCCTCGTTCGCCCCCCATACACAAAGCACCTCCCTGCCCACTCGGCCCCAGCGCATCCAGCCGATCCGCGTCCTGCACGAACGCGAGTTCAGGGTGGCGCGCGATGACAGAGTGGATAAAAGTTTTGTCGCTGGCGGTCGCTTCGCGCGTGTAGCTGACGTTCACCGCGATGGTAGCCACGTCGTTTGCTAGGCGTGGGCTGGCGCCACAGGCTAGCATCTTCTCCGTCACTACTTCAAACTGCGTGCGGTTTTTCTCGAGGTATTTCGTTTCGCCTACGTCGTGCATCATGGCGGCCAAGTACATGGTAGTAAGATCCAGATTCTGGGGCAGACGACCGGCGGCTTTTTCAGCGAGGTAGAGCTCGTGCACGTATTTTACGACGCGCTGGATGTGCTCGTAGTCGTGGGAGGGGTCGTAGCGCGGGCCGTACATGTAGTCTAGGACGACCCTGTTTACGGCGAGGAAGAGGGGGCGGTGGGGGTGCGGGATGGAGAGCTTGTCCATGTTGAAGAGGAGGCGGTTGCGGGCTTCGGGGAGTTTGCGTAGCCGCCTGGGAGGGATGCGTCGGGGCTAGGGAGGAGGCGTAGGGGAGGTGGTGTGGGCGGTGGAGGCCCAGAGGTGGGGGAGCTGCTTGATGAAGGTTCGCAGTCGGGAAGGAAAGGTTGTGACTTCGGAGGGCATTTTGACTCCAAATGCGGGAAGCTCTTGAGGCATTGGTCTGTCGATCGTGTTGCAGTCCGCGTTGCTGCTAGACAGTGCGGGGAGTCCAGAGTTGGGTGATGCAAAAGCTGATGTCGGGTGGGTTGATGTGTAGGTAGCTTTAGAGGGCGTGTCATGAATATAGCGGCGGAGAGGCAGCCCTTCGGTCCTTGAGATAACGACGCATCGTGCCTGGTGCACGTGCCTGGAAGATGTAGAAGTGAATGGACGGAGAATGGAAGAGCAGCGGAGTCGGCGAATGAAGAACGGAGCAAATGCTAGTGACTGAATGCAATGGAAGCTGAAATCATGACCAGAGGAAAGCAAACACTCGTCGCGCAAGACGTTATTGTTGCGTGTACTACAGGTCTTATAAGGAACGGTGCGCTGTGACGAATCAAAGGCATCCACAAACGATGAAGCAGAGTGAAGATCGTCTTGTCTGGGCATGCATGCTCGTTCCATATCTGACGCGATGTTGTAGGGTTGCATGTCAGCCGCAGCTCCAATCGGAGAACGGCACGGTACCTGGTCGGGAAGTAAGCGGTGGTTGTCAGTAGTCCTGCGAACAATGCGAGCAACCTCTGAATGGGAATGATGATTGTTGTATATCGGATGTTGTTAGTTCGAACGTGACTTGTTTGAAAGTCCCAGAGACCAAGGTGGCGGAATGCCCAATGTGATCGTATCACAAGGCAACGTGACCAGACTTGAAAGGCCCACTTCATGGCTGCTAGGCGCCGGGAAACGCTCGGCTCTTCTACAAGTGTTGAAAGCCGTCCGAGACAAGCAAGTCGACGTTTGCAGGTGACCACGTGGGACACTCGCGGCTAGTGCTGGATGCCGGAGAGAGCCCCGTCGTTTATAGTCGGCATAGAGGGCTCACATGACTAAGTTGGCTTGGTCTTCAGATGCAGTACGAGGAAGAACGACCATGGGACGACTCGACGCCAGGTTTTCAAGTGTTGTGAATGTGAAGAGAGCGGAGCTTGAGGAAGCGTCTCGTGCATGCGGGAACACAAAAAGGACCGTAGTCAGCCAAGCACGCGCTGCCTCCCGCGCTGGCCGAGGATGTGTATGCATAGAACGTAGGTACATCAATAATCAAGTCGTTCCAGGCAAGGCAGCTCGTTTCGGTGATCGAGATCGCAGGACGACTGGGGAGGCCGCATCGTGATCTCGGAACCAGGCTTCATGGTGTTGGCAGCGGGCGAGCTGCAGAAAAAGGAACGAGCGAACGGTTGGCGGATCAGACGTAGCACATCTTCGCACGACGTTTGGCCAGAGAGGTGCAGGTGAGGGGCTGGCGATGGGGCGGATGCACGTTGGTGCGCGCCCACATGGTTGGCTCGACACCATGAGCGAATCGTGCAGCCGCAGCTCCCAGGAGACTGAATAGACCGGAAGATCTCCTGCACGATGCCTTGCGCAGTGCAGCAGGACCGTCATGTCCAAGTGACCGTATCCATCGCGGGGCAGTCTTACAAAGGCGCGAAGTGGGCAGGGTCGGTTCGGCCGGCCAACAGCCGCTTTCCGATTTGTTTTCTTGCATCCGCCGTGCGCCGTCAGTTGCGCGCCAAACGTCTTCCCGCTCCCCCAGACGTTAAGGCCAGGCGCCCGCCGACGAAACACCGCGACTCCACGAGATCAAGTCTATATCACTACCCCGCTATCCTCCTCGCCCGCTGCTTACCAGACATCTTAACGTTGCCCCCTCGCAAGCGCCTTCGTCCCGTCTCAAGCCCTGCGCTGAACCTACGTCACCCGAACGTGACAAGCAACCACCACACTTCGGCTACGCGGTAGCGCGGAAGGACGGTTCAAGCAACTGCATGAGGAGTCGATAAAGACGGCCAGAGGCCAGCCCGCGGTAGCAACAGCTTTCCGCTTGCCCGGTATATCCGAGTCTGCGCATCTCACCGTGCGCCTTTCTATGCACGCGGACAGCCAGAGCTCTCGCTCACGGCGCAAACCTCCCGATACCATGTCGTCAAATCGTCCCTTCTTCTCCAACTTCCTCGCGGCGTTCCGCGCTCAGTCTGCGATACAAAAGGCCGCAAGCTCACAGTCGGCAGCGGCTGCGAGCTCATATACCCACAGCGCCTCCACACCGCAAAATGCAAACCAGAACACTTCACGGCAAATAACCACCAAAGCCGGTCCTCCCTCGCCAGGCGCCACGACTGCTGCGGTACAGGCCACCGGGCAGTTCCAGCCTACCAGACAACACGCTGCTCCGTACCACCGCTCGACCTCTCCCGCTCAGACCAAGGCTTTCCCCATACCGGGAGCATCAGCGAGAAGCCGGAGAGGCTCAGATAGCTCCTCGGAGGGCTTTCACGAAGCCATGGGAGCAGAGAAGTGGTACATCGGCGGTCGCACAGCCGCAGGCGAGGAAAAGTTCTACAAGCTCGGCATGGTGAAGCGCCACCGGAGTGTCGACAGGCTGAGCCTCGACCGACTCAGTATATAATGACACGCTACACGGCGATAAAAGTCTACTTGCATTGAAGGCGTTCTCACGGCAGTTTCATCATCGACATCCCGGGAAGGGTTGATCCTCAGAACAGGCGTTCATTGGCACAATCCGCTCAACGCGGTTTCCTCTCGTGCGGCTTTTCGACATGAGTACATAGTTATACGCGGCTCGCGCTGCCACATCGAATTAGACGATACTGTACATGTACAAACAGCGCTTTCTCTGTTTAACGCTCATCGAACAGGAATAGCCGTAGCGTGCAGCCAGATTGATTCCGGAGCGTTTCCGACCAACCGAAAGGTGCTGACCGCTCAGAGTGGTTCACCTTGATGGTCAAGCGAAGATCGCCCATGTGTCCGAAATCGCAGTAGCTTCATTTCGGCGTGGGACCTTCGAAGGTATCTTATCTTATCTACACTGTGTCGATCGGGAGGAGCTCACCATGCCATGCGCCACACATCGTGGCTCATCTCCGTGTGAGATTGGCTCCAGGCCAACGAATCTACGAATTGTTCGGTGACGATAGGTTGTCGGCGAAAACTACAGCTTTCGGCGACATTCCGATACTCCGGCATTCACTCCGACGGCTTCTAGTCCCGATAGCGCGGCCGGCAATCTTCACGGAAAAGCTAGATTCTGACCACTTTGGGACGCCTATGACGGCGAACTTCCCTCAACCTGCAAATTTTGAAGAACTCTGTACGCTAGTGTTTGAGTTGACCAGTACAGTGACCCACCCAAATGCGGAGTGCGTTGTATACCGCTCAAACTCACCGATCCAAATATTTTGAGTCACTTTCTCTCCATCTTCTGTTGTGTATAACAAGTCTAAGTCGCTTGTGGAGAAACTCCACATCCCAATCCCATGAACACAAGATCAGACCGTTCTCTTTGAACATTCGATTAACATTTATTCACATTCGAATCCATGATAGCTCAACATGGCCCCCGCAACTGCGTCTTCGTCCACTGCACCAGCGCAAGGTGGACAATCACCACAAGCTACCAATGCTGAAAAGCAATACGCCTCCATAGTTCCATGGGAACGGGAAGAGAATCACCGGCTTCAACTACAACACACCGTGTCCAGCTTCAGTAACCATGAGATGGCACACGTGTCCTACGTCGCCACTGGCGACAACGATGAAGTCTACAATCGCTTCCCCGAACGCCGGAAGCTGATCATCACCGCCGTTCTCTCCTTCTGTAGCTTCTTAGCACCTATCTCTTCGACCACTGTACTTTCTGCTATACCTGAGGTTGCAGACACATTCGACTGCGATGGCTCCATCATCAATTTGTCCAACGCTATGTATATGTTGTTTATGGGTGTTAGCCCTTGTTTCTATGGGCCGATCGGCACGATATACGGAAGACGATGGGTACGCAATTACCACAATGAAATCGATGACCAAGACCACGCTGGCCTCGGTGATGTCTATAATGTTGACGACTGACGAGAAAGCTGTAGGTTTCGATTATCAGTGCTACCTTGTTCACTGCTGCGAGCATCGGGACTGCGCTGGCGCCTAATTTGGCGGCGTTCTTCATCTTTAGGATCATCACTGCTTTCCAAGGGACGGCTTTCTTGATTATTGGGTCGAGTGTTATTGGCGATATATATAAGCCTACTGAACGGGGTACCGCTTTGGGATGGTAAGCCAGTCATACATTCTTCTACCACGCCAGGATATGATGAGGACCTGTTTCCTGGTAATTTGAGAACCCTCGACTAACATAATGTAGGTTCCTATCAGGTACTCTGATCGGCCCAGCACTAGGTCAGTACCTCACATACTGCTCCATTTCCTTCTTACTAAACTCACCAGGCCCTTTCATCGGCGGCATCATCGTCACCTTCCGCTCCTGGCGCGACATCTTCTGGCTGCAGACCGCCCTCGCAGGAGCAGCCACCCTCTTCGTCGTCTTCTTCCAGCCCGAAACGATCCACTACCGGCGCGCAGACGAGCTAAAGGACCTCCCTAAAGCAGAGAGAATGCGCACCCTCTGGCAGTGGCTGAACCCCTTCCGCATCCTCCGCCTTTACCGCTACCCGAATCTGCTCACCGTGGTACGTCCGCTTCAGTCAATCTATTCTTCCCCTGAATATAGGGGCTAATGGGATACAGGCCATAGCAGCATCCTCCCTAGTCTGGAACATGTACTCCCTCCTCACCCCCATCCGCTACGTGCTCAACCCCCGCTTCGCACTCACCTCCCCCTCCAAAGTGGGCTCTTCTACATCGCCCCCGGCGCAGGCTACCTCGTCGGCACGCTCGTCGGCGGCCGCTGGGCAGACGCCACCGTAAAAAAGTACATCGCCATCCGCGGCTCGCGCGTCGCGGAAGACCGGCTGCGCAGCTGTCTGCCGTTCATCGGCATCGTCATCCCCGCGTGCATGCTCGTCTACGGCTGGAGCGTCGAAAAGCGCGTAGGCGGCGTCGCGTTACCCGTCGTCATGATGTTCCTCCAGGGCGTCGCGCAGCTTTTCTGTTTTCCCAGCTTGAACACGTACTGTTTGGATGTGATGCAGGGGAGGAGTGCGGAGGTTGTCGCGGGAATTACGCGTTCAGATACCTCTTTGCGGCGGCTGGGAGCGCGGCGTGTCTGCCTGCTGTGCGCAAGATCGGCGTTGGGTGGTTTTCGACTATTTCGGCGGGGTTTCTGGTTGTTGCTGCGGGGCTTACGTGGGCGACGGCGGAGTATGGGAGGGGTGGCGGGATGCGGTGGATGAGAGGAAGAGGGTGAGGAAGGAGGGGAATGTGGTTTAGCTTTGGCTAGAGGATGGCATGGGAATGTATGACGCCTGGTTGGGTTGAGCTTCTGGGATGGTTTGGTATGCGCGTAGGCGAGCGAGGCGTTTGGGTAAGGCATTGGCATGGCATGGCGAGGCGTTTGGGTTTGGGCGGTATCTGACTAGAAGAGGGCGATAGACGGCATGGCTATTTCGAACTGAAGGTCATCTAATTTGTAGTTAATCGAAGAGAAGGACATGAAAAGCACCACGCCTGCATCGTTGCCAAGGGCAGCAATGCAGTCAACGACCATTGAGACGGGTGTGAGGCATTACGCTTAGCAGGGAGCTGATGTGGAAGCTCCTTCAGTGCTTCAACGCTTCGACGATCAAACACCACGCACTCACACTGCCCAATGAACAGAAGAAAGTAGTCTATTCCGCGTCTCGCGGTCTAGTATACAGCATGCCTTCTTTCCCTCCACCATGCCACGCTATGATACACACCCCACCCCCAGTAGTTCCTCCCATCTAGAAGGGGTTGTCCTCCGGCGGGATCTCAACGATGAAGTAGTCGCCCAGGATAGGAATCTTCTGCATGATATCGGTGCGCACACGCGGGACCTCAGCGAAGAAGAAGAGCGCGAAGAAGCCGGCGACGCCGCCAAAGCCTGCTGCGAGAGTGCCGCTGTGGAGGGTTAGCATTGTTGTATACGCAGCGCGTCGCGGGACTGGCGTCGGTGGTTCGTGGTTGTGAATCTATGGTTGGGTGTTGGGCGTGCAATAGGACGGGTGTGAACGTACTACTTTGCGAGATGTCTAGCCGTGATGCCGTGCACGTTGGGCGCAACCTTGTACCTGTGCGCTCGTTAGCAAACATTCCCAACGGAGCCAATTGGTGTCCGCAGCTGAGTCGAGAGGGGAGGTAGACGGGCGTGGTCGCGCTGTTGCCATCCGTTACTCCTCTTTCACCTGTCATCCCAGCTGCTCCTTCGCAAAACAAAACAAAGAAACCACATACTGAGGACCAAACGGACTCCTGTACGCCTTATACGGGCTACGCATGCTCTAAGTCCCTATTAGCCATCTCTCTCCCAGCTTGCAGCCGTCTATGACGAGCCATTGCGGCCGCGGTGCGCAGCGAACGACGTACGAAAGCAGCGGGCGTGCGGCCCATGGAGCCGGGCTCAACGGATTTGAGCTGCATCGTGACGGTGTGCGGTGTGGGCGGGTGTCGGGGTGACGTTTGTGGGCGTGAACGGAAGATGGAGGTTGCGAGGAAGAAGTGAGGTTCGAGGGCTTGGCGAGGTTTGGACCAATGGGAAGAGAGAATGTCTGGGCGGGCGATTGCCGACTATCTAGGAAGCCTAAAACATAAAATGGCGGTTGAAGATATGAATTGTTGTTATAGATGAAGTGAGAGGTTTGATCGATGTTGTATGCAGAGTGTCAGGTCGGCATGCAGATTTCAAGCGCGATGCTTGATAGTTCCCAGCCATGGCGAGATCAATTGTATTGTAGTAAAGCGGTTCTTTGTAGGACACTACGTTGGCTTTCATTATTTGATGATTGCGATCCTGCACGAAGGCATCGTAGCAAATTGGTGGCTTCAAGGAGAAACACATTGCAGCATGCACCGGTTCTCACATCGTCACCAATTCCTAGACATGTTCGACGACAAGAATGAAATCAAGTCCAGTCGATCTTTTGCTAGCACTGGCAGCGATAGAGAGTAGATTACTAGAGTTGAGGAGTGGACTTTGACTGTCGCGGATCTATATTGGGAAGAGTCAAAATGCTAAATGAAGCAGAGCACAGCCTTCACTGTCGTGGTATTCTTCGGTTGTGTGGCGTTGAGACATGCATCTATTCATTCGTTATGTGGATGAAGTCGCTTCGAAGATCTCCCACATTCCGTCGTCTACAGCATTATCCTAACCTGCGTCAGAGCGAGAGGAATTATATCCTCTAATTCGTGGGCAGCCTTCCGACGACCTCCTCCATCTCTGTATCCGTGTAGATCCTGAATCCCTTCTCCTTCGTCACGCTCGCCAACTGCACGTTCTTGCTGTCCAGCTTCTCCTCCATGACTTGCTTCAGCGTCTTGAGCACCATGACTTCTGCTTCGGAAAGGGTAAGCGACTTGTGGAACTCGTTCTGCAGCTCGGCTTGCGCGCCCTCAGAACCGGAACCGATAGCTTTCGCGTCGTAGCGGTAGAAGGTACCGGAGGGCTCAGCGTGGTATCTGGCCCTTAGTCAGCTCACTACTCCCGTATCATATCCTATTCCTTCGAAACGTACAGGCTGGGTCCGTCCTCGTCGTATCCTGCGATCAACAGCGCTACACCGAACGGCCGACTCATAATGCTCTCCTCGCCATCTGCACCCTCACCGAACCTCAGCGCCAGATCGCATATCGCCTGCGTGCAGCTCTCCACCCTCAACGGTTCGGCGTAATTGAAAGCATGGTTCTGACTCTCGACTCGTGCGTGCTCGATCATGCTCCGGGCGTCGGCCTGCAGGCCGGACATAGCGCAGCCAATGTGACGGTCGATCTCTACAATCTTCTCGACGGACGAGGTCTCGAGGAGGGTGGAGGTTACGCGCTTCTCTACACCTAGGATCACACCTTCACCGGTTGCCACCTATATCACGAATAAGTTGGTGTTGCGGGGATATGTATATCGCGCGCATTTGAAGGTGGCGCGGTGCGACTCGGGGGTGGACCTACGCCTATCGCTGTTGAACCGAGCTTGATGGCTTCTAAAGAATATTCGACTTGGAAGAGACGGCCTTCGGGCGAGAAGGTGCTGGTTTGCGGTGAGCTTGCGATTTCGAAGAGGGACATTGCGGGGCTACGGACTTGATACCACGATCTAGAGATTGATTGTCAGCATGAATTCAAAAGGAAGTTCTTCAATGACACGTACCATATTCGCTTCGTGCTATGAACTGCTCAAATCAGCATGCGGAGCTCCAGACGGTGTTCGCATCAAGCATACCATATTGAAGGTGTTTGTGGAGAATTCGTGGGGCGGTCGGAGAGGTAGGGCTAGAAGTCTTGCTTTGACGGCAAGGCAGAAGCTTGGAAGAAGTGTGCTTCTGACCAGAAGAGCGCAGATATCGTGTTGTGGGTTTGGTGAGCTTGATGGCCGAGAGCGCAGCTACGACGCGGCAGGAGCTGCCTTGAAGATGGTCCGTGCGGTGCCAAGCTGTGACGCCGAAAGTGCAAGAACGACGGGGAGCTATGCATCACATACACAACCACGACAGAATCGGGCGAAGAGCTTCCCAGGCATACCTGTCTATGTAGCATTATCTCTATGCATCCATGATTGTATTGGGGTAGAATACTCTCATTTTCTTGACCACGTGAACGCGCATCTTATTCGCGCATGCCAATCCCATGGTCTCTTGCAACATGGTTCCTTTTGTCTCCAAACGACTGTGGTCTATACTTATCAGATCAGTAGATGAATTACTCGCCGGTGAGTTGCCGAGAACGAGGCTCCCATCTTTGAAAAGTTAACTTTTCATGTTAAGTACAAGGGCTACTTCAGTAGTATGCAGTGAATAATCCTTCCTACTCAGATAGTCAAAGATAGAGCGCCGCGAGAACATGTTCATTTCATTGCTTTGATCTGGCGAAGTATATTCGTCCATTACACTAGCCTACCTTTTAGTTGACCTGTTTGCCTGGTACGACTTACATGCAGTTGCCGACGCGCGTATGGCATTTATCCCTAACATAGGAGCAGAACCCATACTAAACATATGAATTCTAACAAAGAGTATGGATCTAAAGATAATTCCCTCATTGCTGACTATGCCATACATGCCAATATGTCGAGCAGTCTAGTCCTCAAAGAGTGGCTGCGCACAAACGCATTCGATGAACTATCGAATTGGACCTTCCACGACGTGCGCTGGAGCCACCAGTGTTCGAATTTGAAGCAAAGCGCCTATGTCACACCTTAGGCGCCGCGATCTGGAGCCTCAAGTAGCTTGAGGGGAGTAGGTCTTTGGTCGCAGGCGCGGTTGCTCTAGCGACATGCAGGTCTAAACCGTTCTAGGCACTAGGTGAATTTGTACATCGATTGCTGCGACTGCCTCACCCTCCCATCACCACACACAAACAATCCGCACTCCTCGCTGTCGCATCCAATTCCGCGCAACACCATCAATTCAACCATCCTAAACCGCATCACCTAAATAGACCATAATCGCAATGGCTGCTCAATCCGAGGACCACCAGATGGAGGGCGTCGAGAACCCCGCCCAGGTCGCCGACAAGGGCAAGGGCAAGGCGCCTGACGCTATGGAGGAGTCCGCAGAGGACGACTCCAGCGATGAGTCCGGCAATGAGGCTGAGGTATGTTCCCAGGTTGCGTGTTAGCTGCTGGCGCATAGTTGCTAATTTGGTTCTGGCAGGTTGTTGAGGGTACAGCTCTCTATCCCATTCGCGCGCATTCGCGCCGTGCCGCTGTGTTGACGTCTACTGACACTTGAACAGAGCCTGAGGATGAAGACACCATGGCGGAGATCGACCCCACCAACATCGTCGGAAGCCGCACGCGTGGAAAGAACATCGACTTCGCCAAGGCTGCTGAGGAGCTTGGTGAAGATGAGGATGAGGACGACGATGAGGACTTCAACGATCCTGACGATGAGATGAAGGACTAGAGCTCCAACTCTCTTCGTCCCTTGGTACCGTTTGCCCCACCGCTCGCTGTCTGCCCCGCTTTGCGACTGACAGGACCAGTCTTCTTCAACGCGCTCATGAGGATTGTACGCCCGCACTTAGGGTTATCCCGATGAGTCGGTATGATTAAAAGTATTCCGGCTTTGGTTAGCGGGCCGGCTCGATTGAATAACGGAGTTTCGGACGTGCATACCAGGATGGGGAGATATTGCATATGGGACGTAACCATGCTATGCGTGCTATACGCCGCGCGTGGGAACAGTTTAACAAATGTCATGAATGCCTTGCGCTATCGACAATTGCTTCGTCTTTCGTGCAGAGATTTCGAACATGTGAAGCCTATGCGCTCGAATACTAGAATGTTAGGTGACACCACGTCCAAGCCCACGCCCAGCCTTGCGCAGCAATCTATTGTGTATGCATCAATGAGTGTAGATAGTACACGTTTGTCACGCCAAGCGTATGCCTAGATGCCTAGATACACAGTGTCCAGATGGCCACCCATCTAGCCCAATACAATGTTGGCGATGTCGCAGATTGAGTAACAAACCACGAGCGGTGGTTGCCGAAGACAACGGGACGCTCCTTCCGCAGAGAAATCCAGTGCTTCATGAGCGCACCTGATCGTGATATGACCTCAGGACTGTGACAACACAATCTACTCATCCAATCCATCTCACGAGACCAGCAACTCACCTTCGTGCGCGCTCCCTCTCCAAACACATGTTGTTGCTTATGGTAGGCGGACTGTGCGGCCAGCATTGATTTGATTCGTTCCTTAGTCCTACATCCCTACCCCACCCGGCCCCAATGGTACATGGTACATACTCGTACACAGAGGCGACCCAAGGCTTCGATATGGCTAGATGCCGGGGTACAGTCGGCCAGAGACATACCGCTGCGGTATTGATCAGCCCCAAAATACGTGCAGCAAAGGCGATCTTTGCGGACCGCCAGCCCGCCATGGCGAAGTGTATGCGCCAGTCAAAGCAGCAAAAGCAAGTGCAGACAGCCGGTCACGCGGACAATGAAGCTTCACTCGGACGACCCTGAAGCAGGGAATTTCCGCCTGGCGAGATCGCCCCCATGGGACGGCTGGGTAGTCGTTCTACCTACGAGAATCTTTCGCGTCAAGACAACGAAGACTATTGCCGGAAGAATTTGTGCTACAGTACCTAGGCCTAGAGCCTCGAAGCAACCACGGAAAGGTATTGGCTGCAGACCGGACGGTTTACCGCCGCGAAAGCAAATGCCGTCAGAGGCAGCCGCGGGTACATTGCCAGCGGTGCAGCGGAATCGTCCGCCTTCTCTTTTTCGGTGGCGATGTCGGCGAGTTGGACCAACATAGGCGAACACGGCTGCCTAGGCATAGCCGTGACCTCTTGACACATGGAATTATCCGTCAAGAAGCTCCTCCTCCCTTGGTGTGGGTGCAACATGCTCTAACACGTCGATTCCGGTCTGACCCGAGACGGAGGTGATTAGCTTGGTACTCTGGAGCGTGCCGTGCGTGGCGGAATGGCAAGTCTTGCTGGAAGACTTGCCGTCGAGATGCTGATCAGATCTACTACGACAGAATGGAAGATGGGCTTGTGTTCTAGTTGGATTGGCAAAGGGATCGCTCTGCTCCGCGCACAATGATGTCTATGATGGCCGCGGTGCAGGTCCGTCACTGGATGTTCCGCTGGAGATTTACCATCTCCCGGCCTATGGGAAGCAGGCCATTCCACCATGGGCGCATCT
The DNA here is from genome assembly GCF_027946475.1 of Didymosphaeria variabile. Classification (NCBI taxonomy): domain Eukaryota; kingdom Fungi; phylum Ascomycota; class Dothideomycetes; order Pleosporales; family Didymosphaeriaceae; genus Didymosphaeria; species Didymosphaeria variabile. The sequence continues at coordinate 2,972,050 of NW_026611626.1, read as the reverse complement.
CGGCGGGCGATAAGGGAAAGATCAGAGACATGACATAAAAAAACGACGGACAAGCATCTGCAATGCGGCGCTAAGCAAGCGAGAGCTAATGTGCGCTGGCGGAATTGTCAGTCAGCCAATCACAAGGGCGCCGTTTCAAGTTTGGTGCGTGTGGGCAATCGGCCGGGGGAGCTTGAGGGCGGAAAAGCGATGCACTATGCAATCATAACGTGTCAAAGCGACACCGGAGCGAATGATGAGCCGCTGACGGCGAACTACGAGCCCACCGCCCGGGCAGGCTGGCAGAATTTCGTGGGGAAAAGTTCACCACGCACGACAGCGATGCAGGGCTGTCCTCTACTGCCGCGCGCAGCTGCATGAGCAGAGGGCCGTTGAAGCTTCTCCGGCGCGTCAGACCAGCAGGGCGTGGTGTTTTTGGAAGCCATTGAGCTGCGTGGGGACCGCCAATAGGGCGCCCTTGATTTCATTGTTCGTGACGATGGGAACGCGTCTGACATGTGCGCTTCGAGTACCATACACACGAACAGAAACCAGGACTACGCCCGAGTCCGGAACAAACAATCAAGCCCGGTGAGAGAGTGGAGACTTCTCTTACAGCGGTAGACAGGCCTCCTTCGAGCGCCCAGCCGTGTCACTCATTGGTAGAATAGTAGTGAAGGTCTCTAGCGCAGCGAAATTTGGCACCCCACCCACGTCCTCATAAGCTCTCCGCACTCCGTCAATACCTCCCTCTCTCTCCCCAAACGTCGCCCTGCTGGAAGTTGCTTGCTCGAACGCCACGAGTCATTCTTTAGGCCCTCTTCGATCGGCCCACCACTGCGCGTAAGTCAAAATACAACCTGCACTTGCCTGCACCATCCGCCTTCACCTTCGCCCCTCCACCTCTCCCCTACAGCCTGCGCGTTGCATACACCAGCTCGCGCGCCGGGGTGTAGTGAATCCTCTGTGTGGACAGAGTCAACCCCGCCTGCTCCCATTCGTCGCCTGCCTTATCAGCAGTTTCGTGCTTCTTTGCGGACATCGGTCGCCGCCGAGGCTAGCACAGTGTCATTGGCCTCAGGCCCGCATTGAAACGTCGAGTTGCAGTCACGAAGCCTGCTCTTCCGGCAATATTCGCCGCTTGCAACAGGCAGCCTGGACACTTACGACAGAGAAAATCACTGAAGCAGGGCGCTCTTTGCACTTGCGCTGTGTAATTGGGAGCTGTGCGAACTTCACCACGACAGACCGAAACATCTTCATTGATCGCGACCGCTAATTGTTTGTGCCAGCATCAGAGCATCAACTACCAGCCAAATACGCGAACCTCAGACCCCCACTACGGTCCTTGATACCCCCCGCACTCCCTCGACCCTACCCACCACCCCAAAACTTCGGCCGGCTGCCGATATAATGGGTAGCGTTTCCTTCGCCGAAGATACCAAATTGCCCCAGGATACGCCGATTGTCGAGGAGGAAAGCTCCGTCTTTCCTTACCAGGATGGCCCCGAAAACAAATCGTGGGCGGGCGCCCTGCCCTTGAAGCAGGGTCTTTACGACCCCGAGTACGAGAAGGATGCTTGCGGTGTGGGTTTCGCTGCGTACGTGACCATATGACTGTTTGTGAGCCCAGCTCGTGCTAACAATCGGCAGCCATATCAAGGGCAAGGCTAGCCACAAGATTGTTTCCGATGGTGAGAGAATACGGCTCAATCTTTATATACGACTACTTACATTCATCAGCGCGGTCATTGCTATGCAATATGACTCATCGAGGTGCCGTGGGCTCTGACGCCCGTGATGGCGATGGCGCTGGTGTCATGACTTCGATTCCCCACCGATTCTTCGTGAAGGAGTTTGGACGCGAGCAAGGCTTCACGCTCCCTCTCCAGGGCCAGTATGCCACTGGTAATCTCTTCTTCAAGCCCGATCCCGCAGCGCTGGATGAAACCAAGGCGATGTTCGAGGATGTGGCTGATCAGCTGGATCTAAGAGTGTTGGGTTGGCGAGTGGTCCCGAGGGACTCTACGCTGCTTGGTCCTGCCGCTTTGTCGCGAGAGCCCATCATACTGCAGCCGTTTGTCGTGCTGAAGAAGGCTTTTGGTGAGGGCAAGGAACCGAAGCCAGACTTCGACCAGACGTTCGATGGCGGGTACTTCGAGCGACAGCTCTATGTGCTGCGCAAGCGCTCCACTCACGTTATTGGCCTTCACAATTGGTTCTACATTTGCTCCATGTCGAACAAGAACATTGTGTACAAGGGCCAGCTTGCACCTGTGCAAGTCTACGAATACTATCACGACCTTCTCTCAGTCGATTATGAGGGGCATTTTGCTCTTGTTCATTCCCGTTTCTCCACTAACACATTCCCCAGCTGGGATCGTGCACAGCCCTTGCGATGGGCAGCCCACAATGGTGAGATCAACACCTTACGTGGCAACAAGAACTGGATGCGCTCTCGAGAAGGCGTCATGAAGTCGGAGATGTTTGGTGATGAACTTGACCTCCTGTACCCGATTGTTGAGGATGGAGGTTCCGACTCTGCTGCATTCGACAACGTGCTGGAATTGCTCACGATCAATGGTGTTCTCTCACTCCCAGAAGCTGTTATGCTCATGGTGCCAGAGGCATGGCAAGGTAATCATTCAATGGACCCTGCGAAGCAGGCATTCTACGAGTGGGCCGCCTGTATGATGGAGCCCTGGGATGGCCCGGCCCTCTTCACGTTCTCTGATGGACGTTACTGCGGAGCCAACCTCGACCGTAACGGTCTCCGACCCTGCCGTTACTACGTGACCGATGACGACCGAATCGTCTGCGCCTCAGAGGTCGGTACTATCTCCATCGACCCGGAGCGAGTCGTACAGAAGGGTCGTCTCCAGCCAGGCCGCATGTTGCTCGTTGACACTGTGGCTGGTCGCATCATTGACGACTCCGAGCTGAAGAACACGGTTGCAGCTCGTCAAGACTTCCGATCCTGGGTTGAGAAGAACCTTTTGACCTTGCCTAAGGTCAAACAGGCAGTCTTGGATAAGGGTGTAGACCTCGGCTACACTCTCACAGATACGCGAGTGCACGAGGACCCGCGCCTGAAGGCTTTCGGGTACTCCCTCGAGCAGGTAACACTGCTCCTTGCGCCTATGGCAGCCGATTCCAAGGAGGCTCTGGGTTCCATGGGCAATGACGCTCCTCTCGCATGCCTGGCACAACAGCCCCGCCTCATGTATGAGTACTTCCGACAGCTCTTCGCTCAGGTCACGAACCCTCCCATCGATCCCATCCGTGAAGCCATCGTTATGTCTCTTGAGGCATACGTTGGACCGCAGGGTAACTTGCTCGAAATGGATGAGTCGCAGTGCGGCCGACTGCTTCTTCCTTCGCCAATCCTTTCTCTCGAGGAGTTCAAGGCATTGACCAACGCGCACACCCTCTATCCTGAGTGGACTGTGAAGACGATCGACATCACGTTCCCCAAGAGCGAGGGTGTCGATGGATACATGAACGCGCTGGACCGAATCTGCGATGCCGCCGCAGAGTGCATTGACAGTGGTGACAACATCCTCGTCCTCTCCGACCGTGCCACTTCCGCCGACCGCGTGGCTGTTTCCGCCTGTCTCGCTACCGGTATGGTGCACCACCACCTTGTCCGCAGCAAGGCCCGTTCTCGAGTCGCCCTTGTCATTGAGACTGCCGAAGCTCGTGAGGTCCATCACATGTCCGTTCTCGTCGGTTACGGAGCTGACGCTATCTGCCCTTACCTTGCCATCGAGTGCATTTTGAAGATGCACCGTGAGGGTTTGATCCGCAAGAAGCTCTCGCCTGAACAACTTATCGACAACTACAAGCACTCTTGCGATGGTGGTATCCTGAAAGTTATGAGCAAGATGGGTATATCTACGTTGCAGTCATACAAGGGAGCCCAGATTTTCGAGGCTCTTGGTATCGATGATTCAGTTGTCGACCGTTGCTTCACAGGAACCGCTACTCGCATCAAGGGTGCGACTTTCAAGGACTTTGCCCAGGATGCCTTCGCGCTCCACGAGAAGGGTTTCCCGACTCGCAGCATCGTCGAGGTTCCCGGTCTTGCTGAGACTGGCGAGTACCACTGGCGAGACGGTGGAGAAGCTCACGTCAACGACCCGACTGCGATTGCCAACATTCAGGATGCCGTCCGCACCAAGAACGACAAGTCCTATGAGGCGTACTCCATTGCAGAGTACGAGCGCATCAAGGACTGTACGCTGCGCGGCCTGCTTGACTTCAACTTTGAGGACCGTAACCCCATCCCCATCGACCAGGTCGAGCCTTGGACCGACATCGTTCGCCGCTTCGTGACCGGTGCCATGTCCTACGGTTCCATTTCCATGGAGTCTCACTCTACTCTTGCCGTTGCCATGAATCGATTGGGCGGCAAGTCCAACACTGGTGAGGGTGGTGAAGACCCAGAGCGATCTCTTCGCATGGAGAACGGCGACACCATGCGCTCTGCCATCAAGCAGATCGCCTCTGGTCGATTTGGTGTTACCAGCAACTACCTCGCCGATGCCGATGAGCTCCAGATCAAGATGGCCCAAGGTGCTAAGCCCGGTGAGGGTGGTGAGCTCCCAGGCCACAAGGTCTCCGCTTCCATCGCTAAGACCCGTCACTCCACTCCTGGTGTCGGTCTCATCTCTCCTCCACCTCACCACGACATCTACTCTATCGAAGATCTTAAGCAGTTGATCTACGATCTGAAGTGTTCGAACCCGCGCGCCCGTGTCTCCGTCAAGCTCGTCTCTGAGACTGGTGTCGGTATCGTCGCTTCCGGTGTGGCTAAGGCCAAGGCTGATCACATCCTGATCTCTGGCCACGATGGTGGTACCGGTGCTTCTCGCTGGACTGGTATCAAGTACGCCGGTCTTCCCTGGGAATTGGGTCTTGCCGAGACTCACCAGACTTTGGTCCTCAATGACCTCCGTGGACGTGTCATCGTCCAGACTGATGGGCAGCTCCGCACTGGCCGTGATGTTGCCATTGCCTGTCTTCTCGGTGCGGAAGAGTGGGGTTTCGCTACAACCCCTCTCATCGCTATGGGCTGTATCATGATGAGGAAGTGGTAAGCAGTGCTAAACCTAATTATTTTTAGAGTGTACTAACGTTATCTTTCAGTCACTTGAACACCTGCCCCGTCGGTATTGCTACTCAGGATCCTGAGCTCAGGAAGAAGTTTGTCGGTACGCCCGAGCACGTCATCAACTTCTTCTACTATGTCGCCAACGAACTCCGTGCCATCATGGCCAAGCTTGGATTCCGTACCATCAACGACATGGTTGGTCACTGCGAGGCGCTCCGTGTTCGCGACGATCTTCGCACTGCAAAGACGGAGAACATCGACCTGTCGCTCATTCTGACGCCCGCCCACACACTGCGACCTGGAGTGGCTACGTTCAACGTCCGCAAGCAGGACCACCGTCTCCACGTACGTCTTGACAACAAGCTCATCGCTGAGTCTGAATTGGCTCTTGAGAAGGGCTTACCCGCACGTATCGAATGTGATATCGTCAACACCGATCGTGCTTTGGGTGCTACCCTATCCTACCAGATTAGCAGGCGCTACGGCGAAGCTGGTCTGCCCCAGGATACAATCCACGCCAACATTCGTGGATCTGCGGGTCAGTCTTTCGGTGCTTATTTGGCACCTGGTGTTACTCTGGAGCTTGAGGGTGACGCCAACGACTACGTCGGCAAGGGTCTCTCTGGTGGTCGTATTATCGTCTACCCGCCTCGTACGGCTGTGTACAGGGCTGAGGAGAACGTCCTGATCGGCAACGTCTGCTTGTACGGTGCCACCAAGGGTACCTGCTACTTCCGTGGTGTGGCTGCTGAGCGTTTCGCTGTCCGCAATTCCGGAGCCACCGCCGTTGTCGAAGGTGTTGGTGACCATGGTTGCGAGTACATGACTGGCGGTCGTGTCGTTGTCCTTGGTTCTACTGGCCGTAACTTCGCTGCTGGTATGTCTGGCGGTATTGCCTACGTCCTCGACATCCAGCAGGACTTCGAGCAGAAGGTTAACCAGGAGATGGTTGAGCTTTCCGGCATCGAGGACCCCCAGGAGATCGCCTTCGTTCGTGGCCTCATCGAGGACCATCACCACTACACAGGCTCCGAGCTTGCTGCACGCATTCTCCTGGACTTCTCCCGCGCCCTACCCCGCTTCGTCAAGGTCATGCCGGTCGACTACAAGCGTGTTCTCTTGGAGGAGGCTGCAAAGGAGGCCGAGAAGAAGAAGAAGGAGTACCCCCTTCCCATCCTCCCCGGCAACCCTGTTCGCTCGGCTCACGAGGAGTCTTTGAAGCATGAGCACGATGCCAAGGACAAGAAGGCCGACCTTCTCGACATCGAGGAGAGTGTCACCGATGCCAAGGCTGAGAAGAAGAAGGCTCTCGTGCTCGACAAGACCAAGGGCTTCATGAAGTACCAGCGGCGCTCTGAGAAGTACCGCAACCCCAAGACCCGGACCCGCGACTGGTCCGAGCTTTCTCAACGCCTCAACGAGGATGAACTCAAGTACCAGACAGCTCGTTGCATGGATTGCGGTGTGCCTTTCTGCCAGTCTGACACTGGTTGCCCGATCTCGAACATTATACCAAAATGGAATGAGTTAGTGTTTGCTAATCAATGGCGCGATGCTCTTAATCGCCTGCTCATGGTACGTAATGCCCGGGTACGAAGTCGATCTGTCTTAGACATAAACACTTCGTACCATCTCCACTTTTATGACTTCGCTGACTTAGCTGCGCGTCTAGACCAACAACTTCCCAGAATTCACTGGTCGTGTTTGCCCTGCTCCTTGCGAGGGTGCCTGCGTTCTGGGCATCAACGAGGACCCCGTCGGCATCAAGTCTATTGAATGCGCTATCATTGACCGCGGTTTCGAGATGGGCTGGATGATCCCATCGCCACCCCAGACCCGCACTGGCAAGAAGGTTGCCATCATCGGATCTGGACCCGCTGGCCTTGCTGCATCCGATCAGCTCAACAAGTGCGGTCACGAGGTTACCGTCTTTGAGCGCGCCGATCGTGTTGGTGGTCTGCTCATGTACGGTATCCCCAACATGAAGCTCGACAAGAAGGTTGTGCAGCGCCGTGTGGATTTCCTCGCCGCAGAGGGTGTCAAATTCGTTACCGGTGTCGCTGTGGGTGCCGAGGGCCAGCCATCTCTCGAGTCTTTGCGCGGCGAATACGACGCTGTCATCCTCGCCACTGGAGCGACTGTCGCTCGTGACCTGCCCATCCCCAACCGCAACCTCGAGGGTGTTCACTACGCCATGCAGTTCCTGCACAAGAACACCAAGTCTCTTCTCGACTCCGAGCTCGCCGATGACGCCTACATCTCAGCCAAGGGCAAGAACGTCGTGGTCATCGGAGGTGGTGACACTGGTAACGACTGCATTGGTACCTCCGTCCGCCACGGAGCCAAGTCGGTCGTCAACTTCGAGCTGCTCCCCCAGCCTCCGCCAGAGCGTGCCCGCGACAACCCGTGGCCGCAGTGGCCGCGTATTTTCCGCACTGACTACGGTCACTCGGAAGTCAAGACGCACATGGGCAAGGATCCTCGCGAGTACTGCGTCATGTCCAAGGAGTTCGTCGATGACGGAACCGGCAAGGTCAAGGGCATCAACACCGTCCGCGTCGAGTGGACCAAGTCGGCCACTGGCGGCTGGGACATGAAGCAAGTCGAGGGCAGCGAGCAGTTCTTCCCCGCCGAGCTCGTCCTCTTGTCTATGGGTTTCTTGGGTCCCGAGGAGCGCGTCCTCGGCGACATCGTCGAGCGCGATGCCCGCAAGAACGTCAAGACGACTCCTGGCCACTACAACACTAACTTGGCTGGTGTCTTTGCCGCTGGTGACTGCCGCCGCGGCCAGTCTCTCATTGTCTGGTAAGTTTGATCGAGCTCGAGTGTTTACTTAGCATACTAACGTTCATAGGGGCATCAACGAAGGCCGCCAATGCGCCCGCGACGTCGATACCTTCCTCACCGGCGTCGGCACTCAGCTCCCCGTCACAGGCGGCATCGTCAAGAGCCCGCCTTACTCCCTCCTGAACAAGGCGGGCGGCGCCCCAGCCGAGAAGCTCGTCCAGGCCGCTGCTTAAACCACTTGCATCAACCTCTTGGACGAGATACGAATACAACGCTACGACTGAAGGACGACTTGTACGCAATCTGCACGATCGATCATGTCATGATTACTTTTTTCTTTTCTTTTCTTTTCTTTTCTTTTCGTTTCTTGCGCTACTGGGTTCTTCCTTGAGTCGGGCATGTTCTCAATCGCTTTTTGCAAGATACCTCTTTCACTGCTGGTGCTTTTTTGGGATTTGGAGTGGGTGGGTGCGGGATGCATGCATGCAAGCTTGTACGGTGGAAACGGTGGGCACTGTAGGGTGTATGAATTAATTTGCAAAATGGGTATGAGATTTAATGATGTGCGTGTGCATGCGGCTTTATTTTCTATCGTGAGCTGAGCGATTCCGATGAAACGGTGGACGTGTGGCGGAAAAAGGAACAGGAACAGGAACAGGAACAGGAACAGGAACAGGAACAGGAACAGGAACAGGAACAGGAACAGGAACAGGAACAGGAACAGGAACAGGAACAGGAACAGGAACGGTTTTTCTGCCCTGCTGATGGTGCACAATCGACTTGTTTCGCGCATCCTCGAAAACTCGCAAGAGGGTATCGAAACTTGGGTGCGAGTGTATGTTAAATACTAGCTGGGCTTTCTTTGTCAGATACCGTGGAACCGCAGGACGTCACAAACTTCACTTCATCGCCGCTATATTCTCAGTCGATGCTTCAAGACGTGGGGAATAAATGTAAGCAGTAGATAATAGTGTAGTCTATGATGACTTGCTGTATGATGCTTGTGAGGAGGTGAGAAGGGATGGTGTGTGGTGGTATATCATGTCGTGTTGAGAGTCAATCTAAGTAGTGGGACGATGCAAGCGTTCGTTGAAGGGGGGTGCGATGTGCGAGCGTGTGGCAACTCAGCGTGTTGAAATCCATGATGGTATGTAGGATGGCGGTGGTGGGGCGTGGATTAACTCTAAGGATTGGATGGTTTAATGGTAGAGGGGGAGGGTGAGTGGGATAAGGCTATCTTGCGATATGGTATCCTGTGGTGACTCAGCGTATTCAACCCCATGGTGGTATTTGTGATGCATACATACAACAGGTGATAGTGTATCTTGGGTTAACTCTGCGCATCGAAAATATTGACGGTACATAGCGAGTTTGAGTGGGACAGTGTATCCTGTGGTAACTCAGCGTATTCGAGAGCATGATGGTATTTGTGGTGGGGGTTAGGGATTGGCGATGGTGTGTGTTGGGTTAACTCGGCGTTTCCAACCCCATGAAGGTATTTGTGATGCATCCAACCGGCGATAGTGTATCCTGGGTTGACTCTGCGCATTGAAAAGGTTAACAGTACATGGCGAGTTTAAGTGGGATAGTGCATCCTGCAATATAGTGTCTGTGGTAACTAACTCAGCGTATCTAACCCCATGATAGTAATTTTGCTACGTCTAACTAGCGATAGTGTATCTTGGGTTAATTCTGCGCATTGAAGGTTTGATGGTACATGGCGAGCTTAAGTGGGACAGTGCATCCTGCGAATGGCCCCCACGACTCGACCTCGACTTCGATAGACCGGAGTCGAGCATAGTCTACACCGATGACTCAACTAATCGCAGTCTCAGCCACACTCAAACATAACACCCAACCAGACAAACCTACATATAACTGCCGCCGCGCATCCTACCCAAATCTCATAATCACTCTATCCCACCTCCAAAATGCTCCTCCACCTCCCCAACGAGCTCCTCTGCGCCATCACATCCCACATCGACAGCGAAATTGACCTCCAAGTCCTGGCCTGTACCTCCCGCCGACTCTACAGCACAGTCATACCCACCTACTACAGAACCCTCGCTAAAGCCCATCGCTGCGATCCCCTCGCCGCAGCCGCAGTGCACGGGAACTTGCACGCTGTGCAGACGCTGCTGGACCAGGGATGTAGTCCTCGAGCAAGAGGTGGAGGGAGGCAGTATAAAGCGAAGCAGGTACGTTCCCCAATTTTCCCTATTATCTATATACATACATCTTCATAGATATAATTTGACTTTTCGATGAATTTGATGTTATAGAGCGTCGTTAACAAGGGGGGCCACAGAAATACGCCCGAAGCGCGCTCATCGCTGCGATTGAGAAGAGAAGGGAGGATATAGCGTGTTTAGTGCTAGAGCATGGCGCGGATCCGAATGCGAAGGCGGGGAATATTAGGTATGCGCTGGAGGCGGCGTGTAGTGAGGGGTTGAGCGCGGTGGTAAGCTGTTTGCTGGTGAAGGGGGTGGAGGTTATGCGTGGAGGGAAGGGCAACCCGGGGAGATCGCACGCTTCGGCGTTGTATATTGCAAGTCAGAAGGGGTTGAAAGATATCGTGGAGCTGCTGCTCGATCATGGCGCGGATGCTGGGGTTCAGGGAGGACGGTTGGGACACTCTTTGCGAGTTGCGGCGGTGAATGGGCATATGGAATGTGTTAGGGTGATGGTGGAGCGGGGGGTGGATGTTAATTCGAGGACTAAAATTGAGGGCCGGGCGCTGGAGGCGGCTTTGGAAGCTGGCCATGAAGAAATTGCAAGATATCTGATTGAACGAGGGGCAGAGGATAAGTTGGTCGATGGTGTCGACGACAAGTGGCTGCCCGGTGCGGCGTTCAACATCGTTTCGAAGGAGAAAGAGACGAAATGGAGAGACGTTCTGGATACGATACTCGAACGGATGGACTACTCGAGCCAACTTGCCGGAAACGCCTTCGTATCTGTCGCCCGAGATGGGAACGAGCAACTCGTGGAGCACTTTCTGCGCAACGAAGTCGACATTGAAAAGCATGGCTCGCGTGCGCTCGGCGTAGCAGCCGTCAAAGGTCATCTCAAACTTCTTCAACGCCTCGTAGCTGCCGGCGTGGACGTCAACCAAGAAGTTCCCAAGCGCGGCCATGCCATCTTGCGCGCGGCAAAACATGGCTACGTCGAATGCGTGAGATTTCTGCTCGAACAGGGCGCATCTCCCAACGTTGTCCACGGCACGCCTTGCATCGAGAATCGCGGCCGGTCGAGGGTTGTCTTCTGCAGCACGCCGCTTCAATATGCTTGCTGGGGAGAAGACTCTCCGTCCGAAGAGCAGCGTGATAGATTTGAAGCAATCGCACGCATGCTCCTCAAAGCCGGAGCAGACCCCAACATCTCCGGTAAACGATGGTTCCACCCCCTCAACCTCGCCGCCTACCGCGGCAACGAAGCCATCGTGCGTCTGCTGCTAGAGCACGGCTCCGATCCGTCCACACGAGGACCAGTATGGGGCGACAACGCCCTGCAAGCAGCTGTCATACGGGGCAGCATCTCCATCACCAGGCTCATCCTCGAGCACGGCGCAAAAATCGATGGTTCAGGTGCGCTGCAGGCTGCCTGTGGTGCAGTGTATTACCACGAGGGGAACTTTGAGATGGTGAAGCTGTTGCTTGACTACGGTGCTGATCCGAACCACAATAGCGAAGCGTATGCCTGTACTGGCTATATAAACGCTATGTCAGGGCGCCCGGGAATGTACTTTTGGAACGCACTTCAATGTGCGAGGGGTAATCGCAATAACCGCAGTGAGAGTATTATAGAGCTGCTGTTGGATCGTGGCGCAAGAGACGAGGAATGAGGTCGTTCTGCATCCAGGATTACCATCGAATATAGAGGAAAGACGAACCGTGGTCTGTAGCAACATAGCGAGTAATATACTTCTGTTGTCTTCGCGTTGTCGGTTCCTCCGTCTTCGCGTCGTGATGTTGTAGAGTAATATCGTAATAAGTCGACTTTTTCAGATTTCCAAAGGTTTCTTTGACAATAGCATGCCGTCTCAGCGGCTGAAAAACCTCTCTTAACGCTTCCGTTGTGCCTTGCCCAGTATACGCAGCATCCTACCTCGTATCAGCTGTAGCTTGCTTTATCAGGGCCATTCTAATTAAAAATGTAGACAAAAACGAGTTGTTGTTCTATATTTATTTAGTTATGGGTGTGTTTAGTGTTCCCGGTGGACACGATTTGATATTATCGAGAAGATATATTGATACAGAAGTTCTGTGTCATGGGGTATAGCGCGTGGGAGTGCGCTATGACGGAAGTATGAAGGAACGGACTGTGAAGGACCGTCCCAACCGGGTTAGGCGAACGCTTCATCCTCGCCCGCGAAACGCGTACGTCGCATTGTGAAAACACCAACACCTCCATCGTAGCCAGATGCGAGCTTGCCAATGCGCACGAGTTTAGATACTATGACATTTCCTGTCCGTCTATCCGGTCCAACTCCGATTGGGTGCAGGCCAAGGCCCTAATTGGGGCCAACTGGACCCTCCAAGCCTTGGGACAATGAAGAAATCACAACGGCGCCCTTGGCCCATCTTCACAAGCCGTCAACAAGTCTCACCGTGAAAACTACGTCACCATGGGTCTCGCCTTCGCCTGGCTTGTATACCCTCGGCGCCTTGACATCTCCTCCAAAGAGCCACTTCAAGCTTTACAAACGCCTTTGTTGCAAGCACGGCGCCATGCCCGCGCCCTTTCTCCAATACCATGAACCCGGAAGTACGTTTCCTGTCTAAACTCTACCCTATTTCGTGATTTACTGATGTAGTTACCTAGTCGTTGACATCCTCATCTTGGTATCTTTCTTCACCTTCCTGTGGATCTCCGAATATGCCTCCGAGAAAATCATCCGCGCTGGTATCATTGGGCCCATAATAGTCGGCATCATCTTCGGGCAACCTTTGGCCAACATCCTGCACCATGAGTGGCAAGAGACATTCCTGTACCTCGGGTACATTGGGCTTATCTTGATTATCTTCGAGGGAGGGCTAACGACGAGGCTTGATCTGCTCAAGGCGAACTTCGGACTGAGTCTCATTGCGGCTGCGACCGGCGTGCTGTGTCCCATTGGCTTCAGTTACCTGCTGCTGTACTTGGGATTCGGGTACGGGGCGGTGGAAACCTTCATCATTGGAGCTGCCCTCAGCGCAACTTCCCTAGGAACGACTTTCGCCGTCATAGCCGGAGCCTCCAAGGACGTCGATCTCTCCCAAACTCGCGTCGGCGCCGTGCTCGTCAGCGCCGCAGTCATGGACGACGTCTCAGGCCTGGTCATGAGCAGCGTAATCCACCAACTGGGCTCCCTCTCCTCAGGCGGAAACGCGAATCTCGGCTGGCTCATCGGCCGCCCCATCGTCGCCTCCGCAGCAATGGCCATCCTCACGCCCATCCTGACGAAGTGGGTTTTCGCACCGCTCTTCAGAAAGTACATCGAGCACCACTTCGCCAAGCTCGACCACCTCTCCAACATCACCCTCATGATCCTCGTCCTCTGCGCCTTCATCTCCATCGCCTCTTTCGCGGGAACGTCCATCCTCTTCGGCGCCTTCCTCGCAGGCACTTTCCTAACCTACCTCCCCAGCAAACACCCCTCGGGCCCCTTCGTCGTCATGTCCCGCGAAGAAGGCGAGCGCGAGAAACACAAATCCCCGACCTTCGTCCACACATTCGAGTGCTACTGTCTCGACGCGCAGACATACGTGCTCGCCCCGCTGTTCTTCGCTTCCGTCGGCTTTGCAATCCCGTTTTTGGATCTCTGGACCGGGAAAGCTATCTGGCGGGGCGTCGTCTACACGCTGCTCATGCTGGCGGCGAAGTTCCTCGTTGGCGCTTGGATACCCATCTCAGATGCAGCGACGCGACGTGCGTCTCCAAAGGAAGAAAGCGCGCAAGAGAAATCTGCAGAATCACCCGCACGCGAATCCGTGGCTAGCTCTGTACTTCCCCCTGCGCTCCTGCTCGGCATGGCTATGGTGGCCCGCGGCGAAATCGGCTTGCTCATCGTGGAGATAGGGTACAACAATACGGACTACGTATCGGCAGATGGCTTCATCACTGCTATTTGGGCCATCCTGTTGAACACCATCATCGGGCCTATTTTCGTAGGACTGCTGGTGAAGTTCAGAGGCGAGCGTATTGCGAAGGGAAAGTGGGGGCTGGTGCAGGCGCCTGGGCCGGAGCTTAATGCGAGTAGCAGCGCGACGTTGAGCGAAGCACGGATGGAGGAGGCGCGGCAATGACAGGAGTAGAGGGGCGGTGGGGGTATGCGGAGCCATAAATACTAGGATGCGGTACATGGTGGGAGTTGGAAAACTAGTTTGTTATATGCTGATAGATCGCGCAAGTGTAGTGCTCACGACACACGATTTCAACGCCAGAATGAGCGAAAAGATGGGTTGCATAGCATTCAAGCATCAGCATGCAAAACCTCTTCAAAGCATCCAGTTTCTCAATGATTAATTCCACATGAAACACTGCACAACCGAGCAAATTCCAAGCTGATACTGCCCCCAGTAAACCCAGGGTATCTTGATTACCGGTACCACCAAACGCCAACCATCCCAATGCACCCATATCCGAGCCCGGTTCTAATCATGATCAACCAATCGTACAGATGTTAATACAACATCCAGCAACTACCAAGCATAGCTGTCCTCGACATCGTCGTTGTTTTCATCCCACTCTTCATCCCCGCTGCGCTCCTCATCGAGAAAATCCGCTTCGTCAAACATTTCCTCGCGAGGGCGCAGGTTATCGATACGGCATATAACCGTGTGACATCGCCCCTGCACAACAGTAGGCTCCTCGTCATCGGCTTCAGTATCCTCGGTAAGGCCCTCCGCATCCTCGTTCTCGTTCTCCGACGTCTCATCGTAGTTTGTGGAGACCTTCGCACGGGAACGGAGACGGCGCTTAGCAAGCAGAGGGACATCGCTGTCTGTCTCGTCGTCGCTGCTTCCCGGTGCATCTGTAGCCTGGCCTTCCTTCGCGGCGACGACCGGGACCTCGGCTGTGACATCCAGCAGAGAGTCGTTACTATCAGCGGCATCCTGCTGAGAATCTTTCCACTGCCGATATGCCCTGAGCGATGCGAGATGAGGGCTTGGAGCCGGGCCGCGCCACGCGAACACCTTCTCGAAGCGCGCAGCCCACTTCCGTCGGAAGTCGGCGCGCTGACGCCAGTCCATGTCTACCATGGCCAGAATTCTCAACTCGCGTAGGAAGGGAAGATCAGCCGCGGAATCTATCAGCGAGGTGAAGAAGTTGGTGGCGGAGTCAGCGCCCCACTTGCGGAGGTGTTCCATGTCGATGATGCGAAGGGTCGAGGGCCAGGTGGGGACGTCGTCGAGTCCGAGAAGCCAGTCGTAGAGAGGCTCGTTGTCAGAAGACATGGCTAGGGTGCTGTAATAGCTCAAGTCCATCTTAAGAACTTCCAGTCGCGGGCAGTCTTGTTTCAGGGTGACTAGAAAAGAGAGGTCTAGAGACTGATTGTGGTTGAGAACCAGCTCTTCAAGATGCCATCCGTGGTCAGATAGAAACGTATGCATATCATCGGAGGTGAGATAAATGCAGTTGGTGATGCTGAGGCTGAGAAGTGCAGACGGTAGCAACGACAAGAGTTTTCCGTTGACAGCAGTGCAAGATTCAAATGTCAACGATTGCAAGTTCGGGAGGGACGCAACAGCAGATGCGAGAAGCTCCTCAGTCGTGGGATCAGTGGCATCGGGCTTGCGCTTTTCGTCGAAGTTGAACTTCACAAAAGTGACATCGCGAAGGCTCTGGAAAACTTGATCCGCGTGGATGTCCTTTATCCACAGAAGACCTTCGGCACAGTAGGCACTATGCCACCGCCAGCTTTTCAAGCGCAGCTGAGTCTGCCGCAAAGCTTCGAACAGCTCCGGTGGGTAGGTCCAGCGGCGCATACGCTTCAAACGTTCGCGGTAGGGTGGTCTGTCCAGAGGGTCGAAGATGTCTATCTCCTTCAGTGTCGACAGTGCGGATGTCAAGGACGTCAAATCCGCCAAGCTGTTGGTGGGGTCCGTCAGGGCAGACATTTGCGTGGCGTCAAGCTCGAGACGCTTGACCATGACCTGGTAGTCTTGACGAACGTCCTCTGGTGGCATTATAAGGTGGTTTACCAGCTTCTTCCGATTCTGCCGGATTGCGAAGATGGGTGGATTACGATATAGCGCCGTCAGAGCTGGTTTTGTGAAGGCATGACACATTTGCGCCGTCGTTATCAGCCAAGATATGGAAGAAGTTGCATGCATGTTCTCATCGTGCAGTGGATGGGAGGCGTAGACAAAGATCTGGAGCAGAACATGGTAAGGCAACGACGACATGTCCGGCTTGATTCCATCGGTAGGAATATGTACAACAATCGGTTGGGGTGCTATTGTATGTTAAACCCTTAATCAACAGTGTGTATGCATAGACATACCCTTCTTTTCCTTCAATGGGGCACCAAAAGCGCGCTTCTTCGGCGCAATCGTCTTCCTGGAGCTATTCTCAGACTGCTTACGAGGCGTTGACCGCTGGGAAGTCCCTTTTGACCGTGGTTTCCTTTGAACAACAACCACTTCCGGCTCATAGTCGGCTTCGGGGTCCTCGTCACTGTCTTCGTCTGTGCTCTCCTCTCGGTACGAGACTTTTCTCTTCTCTTTCCTCCGATGTGTGCGCTGAGAGACAGCAGATCGAGCTAATGCAGCTGAAGCGGTGGGCTGAGTATGTCTCGTGGAGGCTTCCGCTTCCGGCTCGACTTCAATCGATTGATGGCGGGCGGACCGCCGAGTTGGCCGCTTCCTCCTGGAGGGATTGTCGATGTCGGAGTTGGAGAAGTCATCGTCGCTGCTTGGCTCTCGGTATGAGACATGAGCCCGCTTGCGTTTGCGGTAGGAATTCGCATCCATGTTCGCCGGCGCAATCTAGGTGCTCTGCACAGAATGCGACATGAGGGTTGAAGAGTAATCCCAGCTAGTAGGCCGTGCACAGGTGCTCAAGCTAGTCGCAAAGCATAGCAGAAGAGCGAGGGGTGTCAAGCGAGAGCCAAAGTGTAGAATTGAGGGTTGATGTGAAATAATTGAATGCGGCGACCGTGAAGTCGCGCCCATGGTGACGCAGCCTAGAACCTCGGTTCCGAAGTTCTGCCGAAGCCCTCACATGGTCGTCACTGCAGCGCCCTTAGTACTGAGTGTCTTCTTGTTCAGGCCGTCGACGGGCAACACACATAGGGAGCAGAATTGAGGAATGCCAGAGCGTGGAATAACAAATCATGGTTCAGTTCAGCTCTCATGTCGCACCGAGAGACAACCGCGCCACACAGCTGCGCCACAGGTGACGCTCGTTCCAGGGTCGTACACGGCGTTCTCCCCTACATCGAGCCAGGGCATCGACCAGTCAGTCAGCGGCTCATCCCACATTATAAGCGCTCACCGCGGCTTTCGTACTTTCTTCTCTGTCTCCGCTCCCTGCGGTCTATAAGTCTTATCCCACGTATCCAACGGCTGGTCGATTGTCTCCCCACATTCTGAGCCCGATGTCCGCGCCCACGCCTCCTCGACCGGCAGTGTCGCCTGACTCTGGCCCTACCGATGCAGCACTTCCAAAGCTGCCCTCAGGCTGGATAGCTCAATGGGACAACACGTAAGTATTCCTATGGCAATATGGGTCTCAAGGCATTGCTGCCCCACCACGCCCGACGTACCCCGCCATCGCACGAGGACTGACAGAAGTTCACAGTTCGAGAAAGTACTACTGTGCGTAAAACTTTCACGATCGTCGTTAATCACGGCGAAGCCCCAGAATTACACTGACAAAACCAAGATGTTCAGATTAGTACAGGAGTATCGCAATGGGACCTCCCCACTAGCGAAGCCCCTATCGGCGGAGGCTCACACCACAGCACGCCTGCGCAGAACACGAATCCATACAACAAACCTGCCGATGGGGTTCAGGGTCCAGACGTTGGCGACGGTACAAGAGGCGTAGATGGTCCGACCGGCGATCGCGCTGGAGGTCTGGGGGTAGGTCTCCTGCGCTGCGTCAAGAGTTGTTACTAATCGTATGCAGGGATTCGCTATGAACGCACTCATGGGTAACAACAAGCAGAGTAGTCATGGAGGTGGTTCCAGTAACCTCGTTGGCCAATTGGCAAGTGGACTGCTAGGCGGAGGAAAGCAGTCCCACGGCGGCAGCAGCAGCGGACACGGCGGCGGATCAAGCAACCTTGTCGGCCAGCTCGCAAGTGGCTTGCTTGGTGGAGGAAAGCAGAGCCATGGCAGCAACCAGTCAGGCCATGGTGGTTCATCAGGCCATTCGACATCGAGCGGAGGCGGCCTAGGTGGCTTGCTCGGCGGAGTCCTGGGCGGCAGTTCGGTAAGTCGGGTTCTCTAGCATACAACTTTTGGATCAATTCGCCTGACTCCAAGTAGCACAACAAACCGGCTGATGGAGGCTACGGATACAGCCACAACGCCTCCCAGGGCAGCACCTATTCTGGCAGCGCCCCGCCCACAGCGTACCAGCCCAGCGGATCGCACGCCGCCACGCCGAGCCATAACGCGCACTCTTCTCCACCTCCAGGCCAGTATGGCAGCCACGACCAACATCAACAAGGAGGATATGGGCAGCATCAGCACAATCAGTATGGCGGGGCAGGCGGGCAGCATCAGAACTTCCCTCCGCCAGGTCAGAGCTACGGCTCTCCCGCACCAGGGCAGCACCAGCAATCGCAATACGGAGGTAACAACCAGTATGGCGCGCCCCCGAACCAGCACCAAGGCAACTATGGAGGACCGCCAGGTGGCTACGGACAACAAGCTGGCTACGGAGGCCCAGTCTTCTCGCCTCCGCCAGGTCAGTATGGCCACAACGCGCCATACGGAGGCCCCCAGAACTACGACCAGCACCAGCACAACCAGTACGGTGGAGCACCACAATACCCTCCTCCGCCTCAGGCACAGCACAGCTACGGCCAGCAGGGTGGGCATCAGCCCCCACAGCCGGGATGGTAGACATCCCAATTGCTTGCTTGTATTTTGAGAGGGAGCACATATGGTGGGTTTGACATCTAGCGTCCAAAATGGTGTTATGTCTTGACGTTGATGGAATTGGAAGAGTATACGCATGTGAATGAGTCTCATTTGTTGGTGGTATCCCGATTGAATCGGCTGGTAGACAAATATCTTTTCCTTTGTGCATCATGCACAGTGATGGTTCAACAAGATTAAGACTTCTTGGGTGGCCTAGCCCGTCTTCACTTCATCAGCCGTGATGTCCGAGTATCGCCTGTTCGTAGAACGCAATGCTTCAAGACCGGTTATGGCTCGAGCTCGGAGTGCACACCACTGCCCCCGCGCACGAGCGCTCGCAGCACGTCGCGTCAGACTCCGACTATATTGCGCATGCCCTTAATCAGCACTTCTTCGCCCCCGACCATCGTCAGTCCTGCAAGTCTCTTTTTCACCATTGCCATAATCCAGCCCTCCGAAGCCTTACGCTTCTATAACGCATCTTTCGACCTGTCACTTAATGTTCTCACCCCGAACAAATCACCCCATCTCCCACCCCTTCTAAACTCTTCCCCAACGTCCCCTCCGCTCAACAACCCTCCACGACACCTTCACCCTCTTCCCCTCATCTGCCTTGTTCACCCCAGGAACCAAGCCCCTTCCACCCCACCTATCCACGACGCCAAAGCCGCCTGTACACCCCTCGCGTCCCGTCTATGCACTCTTATCCAGACACTCCGCCCCTCGCTTTTTAAAATATCGACTGGGATCGCGGCGCCTGTGAGGCCGAGGTAGGATTGCAGGGGTGGCGTGAGGAGCGATCTTATGGTCAGGGATCGAGGTCTGAGGTGAGGGAGGAAGCGGGAGGGGGAGTGGGAGTCGTGAGTGCAGGTGGAAGTATGTCCAGGTGGTGGCGCGGAGGGTGGCAGTGTGGAGGGTTGACGGAGAGGCCTTCTTGCGCTTTTTAGAGGGAGGCTCGGAGGAGGGGTCGTTGGGTGGTTGTGAAGTGGTTGGCGGTGGGGGCGCGGGCGCGGGCGCGCAGAGAGCGGGAGAGGCGCCATTCCGCGTTGTGTCGAGATGGTGGGAGCTGTAGAGAGGTAATTGGCGCGTGATGATGGCGTATGGAGGACGAGGAGAATGTCGACTCGCGAGTGTAGGCGGAGTTGGTCGTGTCTGCGTGGAGCTCGACGCGCGGACCTGGGAACAAAATATAGTGGGGCGGAAGATCGCCCCGCAGACGGTGTACCTTGGCAACGTCGTTTGGCCAGCTTATTTCGACGTCTTGCATGACATGACGGTTTACAATTGCTGCTGTATTTCAGAGGTACGTTGTTATTGCTGAAGTCCTTTGATCGAACATCCTCCGCAAATCACCAGGCGGTATGATATTACATTTCATTTGCTCGGCAATCTCAAGGAAATCTTTTTGTACCTGAGCTAGCAAATATGCACCTCGAAATATGTGCACATGCGACCACTAGGACCACTGCTCGAGGGGGAAATGTACCTGCCTAGCAGCCAGTGTCCGAAGTCGCCAGCGTCCTGCGTCTTAACGCCGACGTCGTCCCTACAATATGCTACATGGGATATCGATCGCAAAGGGATATGTACGCCTCTGGTCCACATGACCCTAATGTCATACGCCGAAACTTGGAGAATCTTAACAGATGAGATGAAGCCGAACCGGCCGAAAAGCACGAGGGGTATCAATGTTTCCGAAATCGCAGGGGATACTTTTCCAGATAGAAAAGTCCGTAAACGCCTGAAAGATCAATCCGACAAAGGAAAGGAAGAGTCGTGGGGTGGATCGGATAGACAATTGATCGTTCGGGATCATTCGGTGACAGTCGTTCAGCTTTTGATGAAAAGTGGATCTGCCTTAGGAGTTGGAAGGTGCTGGAAACGTACAGGTGAACTTGAAGTTTCTGACACTGCTGCTTCTGATGCTGTTGTTGATTTCCAGAGTGAAATGCTGGAGCTCGTAGGCAGCGATCATGAGTGCTGCGAAGTTGGTGTTCAGTTTTTCTGCACGGCAAAACACGATCAATATACATCCTCCACGCAGGGTTAGGGAACGCTTACTGAGGAGCTGCTCGTGTGTTTCCAGGCTTTGTCCGTGTTGCTCCAGAGTGGTTTCCGCGTTGTCTAAATAGTAAACCATGATTAGTATATATTGTTGTAATGCATTGTCTGAGGATACGCACTGATGAATTGCTCACACTTTTCCACAATGTCCCCGTGCTGCTCGATCTTGGACTCCACAGTATTCACGCGGGTGACTAATGTCTCTATCTGACCGTTCAAAATTCGGGATGTCTGTTCAGTGAGGGCCTTTTCGTCTTCCACCTTCTCTTCCAGGGCGTCAACTTGGGAACGAGTCTGGTTGAAGGCATCGTGAATAGGCTTAAACTCATCAGTAAGCGATTCTCGGTTAGAACGCTCAGTGGCTAGGTCAGCTCGAAGGGCATGAAGTTCATCGCGCGAAACACTTGAAGCTGACACACCAGCCCGTGCCTGAGCTTCTGCCTTAATCTCGCTCCGGAGGTTGTCAAAGTCTTCCCATGCAGGTGGATGCCTGACTCTATCTTTGTCGCGGAGGAGCTGCTCGATAGCATCAGCATTGTGGGCAAGATTGAGAAGTTGCCGACCATAGTCGGGGGTTTCTCGCATCCAGGCGATATCATTGACAAACTGTCCGATAGTATTCAGGTTTTGTTGCATTGGTTGCAGCTTGTGTTGAATTTGTTGCAGCTCTTGGAGAAAACTCCCCGCATCTGGGTAAGTTTGTGTAAACCAATGGACTATGTGCTGGTGTAAGTACTCGGTGGTGATGTTTTCGTACTGAGATGTCAAAGTTTTTATAGCCATCTCCAGTGTATGAAGTCGCGCTTCGATTGCTGCGTTTTCAGCTCTCGTATCTGGACGCACAGTGTTGATGGCCTCGTTGTAGTTTCTCGTGAGGGAGATCCGAGACGTTAGTGCTGGTTCGGTGTCTTCGGATCTGGCGAAGGGCTGTTCGCGGAGTGATTTGACCTCTTTTTGAAGTGTGTCAAGGGCACGTGCTATAGTAGAGGTTGTATCAAACGCCGTTTTCGCTTTAGACAATGCTTCACTCGCCTCATTGGTAGCATCCTTGAGATCTTCCTTGACATAATTGATATCAGCCCTGATGTTGGAATTCTCGCTCTCGAGCCTGTCAATTCGACCCGCAAATTCTTCGCTGTGCCTGTGGAAATTGGCCGCACCAACATGGTCCGGTAGGATTAAAGTCTTAAGGCTGGCAGAAGACGGGCCAAGGGCAGTTCGCAATCGAGCCAATTCCGCTCGCAGACCGTTATTGTCAGAAGAGATTGCCGATTCCAGGCTCGAGACTTTGAGTCGCACATCAGTAAGGGACGGAACTGTGGAAGCTTTGAGATCCGATATTTCTGATCGCAGACGTTCCACCTCAGCTGATGCATCCGATTTCGCCCCCCCAATATCCACTCGCAATTGATTTATCGAAGTGGAAGTGGACGACTCCAAGTTGCTCAAAGCGGTCTTGTTTTCGGCAATGTACTTTCCTATATCCTCGACCTTTCGTACAATTTGGAGTGATTCATCTTGCAATGGCTTGATTACACCATTGAAATGCGAGGGCAGGCGCTCGTCCACGTATAACTTAATTCGTCCATGAACCGCCTCTACCTGCTTTTCCAATGATCTATAACACTTTAGTTCATTATAAACCAAGCTATAGAAAGAACTTACTCATACTGCCTCACCGTGGATTTCTCCGCAAGTTCGCTTTCAACCTTCTGGAACTGCTGCGTAGTGTTCTCCTTTTGAGTAGCAAAGTCAGATTGAAGGTCTGAAAATTGCTTGGATAGATTGGCTTTCTTAAAAGCTTCCACATCTTCCTTAAGCAAATACACGTCTTCCTTGAAAAGAGCATCGATACGCTTTTCATTGGAATTAGATTGAGTCTTTACAACAATCAGATCTTTTGCCAGCTTATCGACACGACTCTTGCTCTTCTCGTCGGCAAAGCCATCGATACGGGATTCGTTGGAGTCAGTCTTGGTCACAAGCTGATTAAGCTGAGACTGAAGAGGTTCAGTCTCCTTTTTGATTGACTGCTTGATGCTTTTCTCGAGATCAGGCTTGAGCTTGTCTAGACGCTTTTCAATACCAGTGAATCTCGTCTCCAAGCTAGTAACTTTAGTTCCAGTATCTTTAGTAACATGAGCCTTAATGTCAGACAGGACCGACTGCTTCACGCGGTTCTCAATCTGGGCAGTATCAGGCTGTGCTTCCTGCTTAGACGAAACTTCTAGTTGCTTCACTTTGTCCGAAAGATTGTCCACCTGCTTCGATAGACCTGATGTCACGGGTGAACTTCGGGATTGTTCCTCCTCGACTTTCTGAAGACGCTCTTCCAATTTGGTTCGTTGGTTCTTCTCGGTCTTCAGCTCCTCTTGCATTTGGCTCAGCTGCGCCCTTAGATCGGTCTCCAGTTGGTTGCGCTGCCTTGTATCCTTTCCTAGCTCGATTTGTACTTGACCTAGCTGTTCTGTTGCCTTTTTTAGCTGGTTCTGGAGTTCGATGTTTTTCGCCTGAATCTTGGCTAACGCCGAACTCTCCGAACCAACACCAGGGAGCATCTGCTTTTTCGCAGCTGCCTGTCTGATAGAGGCTACCCCGCGTACGTTTCCACCAACTGGAACCCGCTTATGCGGCACCATTGAAGGGGCAGGTGGTGCTCCGTGTATTGGAGTCGTGTTACCGCTACCAACTTGTCCGGCATCTCCGTTGGTCATCGAAAGTGGTGACGCGACATGTAGAGGACTTGCCGAGCCTGCCGGGAGTCTCCTCCGTGGATCTCTCGAAGGGTTTACAATATTGTCTCCAGCAGACATTGCTGATGTCCGCCGTGCTGCCGATGGGCCGACGGCTGCAGTTATTGAGTTCTGCCTTGACACAGCTGGACTACCCGCATTCGACTAAGTACCAACCGTTAGAAACTAGCTGTACTCTTCTGGTGTAGCTAGGCATACCCTATTTTGATGTGATGACTCATTGATACGTGCTCGCTTGTCGACACTAACGTTGACAGGTGAATCTGCTGGTCTTTTGCCGCGCAGAGATTCTTTCACTTGTGTAGGAGTTGGAGGATACCGGGAATTATCCAAGGGAGAAGGAGCCGTGTCAAAGCCGCTGCTTTCTTCTGTTAGCGGGACCGAGGAGAACGAGTAGACACAAATGCAACACATGTGCGTATGCAAATGGCTCTCTGGTGCAGCAGTAGCTTTGACTTGAGGTCTTTCTGGTTACTTGCGAGCTGTCGTAGGAAATCTGTGAACAAGCTGTCCGGGGTGGCGCAAATGCTTGCCTCGAGCGGCAGGTAACTTGACGGTCTGTAAACAGATGGAGGCACATACCTCTTGCCAGGACTCGCGGAGGAAGGTTTGTTGGGACTAGCGTTGCCATTCTTTGTTGTTTGTAGATTCATCAACGGATACGCCATGCGCCGTGCTGGTGGCTGCTCACGGCCAGCCATGCCGGCGATATCTCAGGTTTGAAAGGCAACAAACCGCCGCTCTGCTCAGCGCACAATGGCGGGAGCAGGCGTTGATTAACAGTATCCAGAAGCCGTGAGCTGATTATTAGCGCAAGATCGACCGAGGGGCCCTTGAATTTATACGTCTGGTTGTCGCGTCGAGTCGCTTGACGCGCTATGCACCACTAGTTCCGAAGGAGGCTTAGCTAGTGCCGATCGCGCCTGATCAGGCTTAAGTATGTGGGTCGATATGGTCCGTGCAGCAAGCTCCATCGCGAAGTTTCGCTGTGAGCTCTCGCCTGGTCGGTCGTCGCATCTTGAAGCTCATCCTACCGCATTGCGCAGCTCCGTCATCCCACCGCTACCATGGCGCTCGTGAGTAACGACAGTCACCGTCTCTTGTATAATCACTGACCATGACAGCCCATCACCACCATCGCCGAGAGCAAGGAGCTCCGAGGGCTGAATCTCATCGCGGCACATTCGCACATCCGCGGCCTTGGGGTCGAAATCGACACGCTCGAGCCGAAATCTTCGTCGCAAGGACTCGTCGGACAAGAAAAGGCGCGCAAAGCAGCGGCCGTGATATTGCAGATGGCAAAGGATGGCAAGATTGCGGGACGCGCAGTGCTCATCGCAGGACCGCCCAGCACAGGAAAGACGGCCATCGCTATGGGCATGTCTCAATCGCTAGGCGCCGACGTGCCTTTCACTATGCTAGCCTCGTCGGAGATATTCTCTCTAGAAATGTCGAAGACGGAGGCGCTTACGCAGTCATTCCGCAAGTCAATAGGTGTGCGCATAACCGAGGAGAGCGAGGTCATTGAAGGAGAGGTGGTCGAGATTCAGATTGATCGTAGTGTCACTGGGGGCAACAAGCAGGGAAAGCTAACCATCAAGACGACGGACATGGAGACTATCTATGACATGGGCACAAAGATGATCGATGCGATGACCAAAGAGAAGGTTATGGCAGGTGATATCATCTCCATCGATAAGGCGTCAGGGAAGATTACAAAGCTGGGACGATCGTACACACGCTCGCGAGACTACGACGCGATGGGCATAGACACCAAGTTCGTGCAGTGTCCGGAGGGCGAGCTACAACAAAGAAGGGAAGTGGTCCACACAGTCAGTCTGCACGAGATCGATGTGATAAATTCGCGGACCCAAGGATTCCTCGCATTGTTTTCGGGCGACACAGGGGAGATTCGCAGCGAAGTGCGAGATCAGATAAACACCAAGGTCGCAGAGTGGAAAGAGG
Organism: Didymosphaeria variabile; assembly: GCF_027946475.1. Taxonomy (NCBI): domain Eukaryota; kingdom Fungi; phylum Ascomycota; class Dothideomycetes; order Pleosporales; family Didymosphaeriaceae; genus Didymosphaeria; species Didymosphaeria variabile. The sequence continues at coordinate 2,946,311 of NW_026611626.1, read as the reverse complement.
AGGGTAAGGCTGAAATCGTGCCAGGAGTTCTATTCATCGATGAGGTGCACATGCTAGACATTGAATGCTTCTCCTTCATTAACCGGGCACTGGAAGATGAGCTTGCGCCCATTGTCATCATGGCCAGCAACAGAGGTAACACACAAATCAGGGGAACAGACTACCGGTCACCGCATGGACTGCCTCTGGACTTCCTCGACCGCGTGGTCATTGTCAGCACACACCCATACTCTGGTGAGGAGATGCAACAGATTCTCTCTATTCGAGCGCAAGAAGAGGAGGTGGATGTTTCCCCCGATGCCCTCGCGCTTCTCACCAAGATCGGTCAAGAAACAGGCTTGAGATACGCAAGCAATCTGATCACAACCTCGGATCTCATTCGCGGTAAGCGACAAGGGTCTGAGGTTAGCATCGATGATGTGCAGCGCAGCTTCGCGCTCTTCTACGACCCCACTAGGAGTGTGAAGGTAAGTTAGCTCTCCAAGATATAGCATCCGTGCACTAACGTCAAGTGCAGTACGTCGCGGAATCAGAAAAGCGCCTGATTGGTGACGCTGGCGCCGTGTCTCTCGCGGTGACGAACGGCGCAGATGCGATGGATGTCTCATAGCATCCCTTCTCTCTATTGTAGGCGTAGCAGGCATTTAGGTTATATGAGCGTTCCAGGATAGACTATCGACCCTGGCGAAAGTCGCTGTATGGTATGTACTAGTAGCAAGCGATGGGGCTGTAGGGACAGGGTAGGTTTCATATCATCAATACCGATCGATGGCATGTTTCAACAGTAGTTGTTGTGGAGAAATGAAGCGTAGACTACCTTTGAAATGCATTGATGGCCCACCACGGTTGTTCTGAGTAGAGATTCCAGCTCACAGTGTTGTACGATCGTACTGCCGTATCCCGTATCTTGTCGCGTGCCGCTCCGCGGGGTCCCTAACAGACATGGGTCTCGCATTGGACGATTAAGCTGACGTTGCCTTACGCCTACGTGCTCTCGAAAAGGCAGTTAACGAGTAGTTTGCATGCAGGAAAACACGGCACGGCACGGCAGTCGGTGAACCACGGTCGAGGGCTGTTTTGTGTGTGCGCCACGTTGTAGCACGATGTGTGGCACAGCTACTTCAGACCGAAGCCGAACGTCCGTACGAGGACCTGTAGCGCGTTTCCATCGACCTGTCAAATGCTATTTCCGGCGATGCAAATGCGGTTGTCTGTCAGATCGTCGCCCACACAAGACCCACGGAGAATGCAGATCTCGTATGCCTTACAGATATCAGGGGTCCCGCCGTGGGTTCGCTATGTTGCGCTACCGTGGTTTTACTTCGACACAGTAAGGACGCCCGCTGCCAACGGCCTCTTCCTGGCGCTCGGTACAAATAGAGAGTGAATGCGATGCACGCCTTACTTGCGCCGCTGCCGTTTTGTGCCGGACGCCAAGGCGCTATGGCATTGTCCGATATCTTGGCGCTTGGCAGGCGCTGATCTTGGACACGAACAGTAACAGAGCATGCGACACTTGAAGAATGTCTGGCCTGAGGAGGCAGAGTCGTGAGCATGACCACATGAATACACAGTAGCAGCAGCAGCGTGAATCTTCACCAAAAGCTCGACCGTCGAGGCTTGGCTGGCCGAGACGACGAGATGTGAGTGGTTACGTAGTCTCCAGACCCTGCTCCCAAGGACGCGCGTATTGGCAGGGCTGTTGTCTCCGACACACGCACCAGCACAAGCCGGCAAGAACGGCGTGTCCCAGACTTCCACAATCTCACAAATCTCCACTCCGAACGCCCAGTGTGCCTGCCGCACACGCGACCCCCTGCCGGAAACAGTTTGGCGCCTACAAGCTCTTCAGCGCAGATGCATTGCAGAAGGGGGCCTATCCCCTTGTCTACGCGGCGGGAGGACGTAGACGAGCGCTTTCATGTGCCCGAGTGGACCGCCGTTGTGGACCGATAACGTCCTACGTATACCTGTCTGATCGCCTGACGAGCCTGATACCACTGAATACGCATCTTCGCCCGCTTCAACCGGCTGCGCCTGCTAACCCTTCACTCGATACGTCACGCCCTGTTACAGTACGCGCACGCGACAACTTGCCCGAATTAAACACACTCGATCCCCCCGAAACTCTTTGTACCCGTCAACCCGCCTTGTCCCCCCACCGTATATCTTGGATCCTTGGAGGAGGGAGTCACCGCGCCACAGCCCGGATTTATGCGCCACTTCCAGACCGGTACACGATATTAATACTTCCCTCATCTCGATTGCGAGTGTGCAAGATTCCGTCTGTTTTTGGATATGAGACTTTCAGCATACACTGTCGCCATCGCCGGTGCTTCCCTTCTTGGACAAACGATCGCAGTGCCCGTTGAGGCCAGGGGAGATGTCGCAGAGCATGTCATACAGACGCGGATAGAACGGCGAGGTGACCTGTCCGAAGAGCAGAGGGAGGCTCTGAAATACTTCCACGAGCCTGGGTATGTCGATTACCGAGTCGGGGGCTACTGTTGTGATAGCTTGCAACCACCCTGTCCCACTGTCTAGATGGTTGGAACTCGACTAACTATTTTCCAGACAAGGCAATCAGATGGGCCACTACGACCGCCGCTACTTCAAGGGCATCGTTTCAGACGAAGAACGCACCGAAACGCAGTTGCACATGGTCCGCGCATACCTCGAATGGTTCCGCGAGAAGGGCCTCGATACGTGGATAGCGCACGGAACGCTGCTCGGATGGTGGTGGAACGGAAAGGTACCTATCGTCGCTTGTCACTACCAGACCATCACTAACAATTGCACAGCGGCTACCATGGGACTGGGACATGGACACCCAGGTGTCAGAATCCACCCTCACCTACCTTGGCCAGCACTACAACCAGACCACGCACAAGTACCGATCCGACGACCGCAAAACTGAGCGCGAGTATCTCATGGACGTGAACCCCATGATCGTCGAGCGAGAGCGGGGGGATGGCATGAACATCATCGATGCAAGGTGGATAGACACTAGCAATGGCCTGTTCATCGACATCACCGGACTTAGCGAGACTCACCCGGATAGTGCTCCTGGCTGGTGGAGCTGCAAGAACTACCACAAGTATCAGACTTCGGATCTCTATCCCATGCGCGAGACCATGTTTGAGGGTGTCGTCGCCAAGGTGCCATATGCGTACGATAAGATCTTGAAGGAGGAGTACCAGGAGAAGGCGCTCACTGTTACTGATTTTGAAGGGTAAGCCAACGCGCCTCTTCTTAGGGATTGCATGCTAACGAGTCCAGCCACAAATGGGACACCCAACAGCTGCTGTGGATCAAGACGCCAGAACAAGCCGAAAGGGACAGGCAAGAAGAGGCCCAACGAGCAGAAGAACGCAAAAAGCAGGAAGAGGAAGAGAAAAACAGGCAAGAACAAGAGGAGAAGCAAGTGTAGACGGCGACGCGCATACCACGGCCTGACAAGCCAGTTTTCATATCGTTTAGCAAGGGCATCGCATTGGGACCCGGTTGGCATTTAACTGGCGCAGGCGCATCTTTTGGAAAGGATTCTGTTCGTCGGTGCTGTACACATGCGCATCGCATTTCGGAGATGAGCATTGATTGATACCCAGATCATGTCGAAGGTCTTTTGGCTTCGAATATTCTTCAGGTGCGGACCATGGTGGTCATTGTATATACTCGTTCGATATATACCAGACTGTGCTACTGATTGTGATACTGTACGCTTGCGTTCGCGGAATTGACTACCGTTGGTGATGTTCAGGTGTCAGCTGAAGTGTCCTCAGCTGCTTCTGACGCCACGTGCCTTAGGTCTTGGCGCGCTTCTGACAAATGCACGATGGCGACACCGTGGAAACTATATGAACGTCACCGAACTCCGAGTAGAGCTTTTGTGCTTGCGGCGTTATGTTGATCTCTAACTAACCTCTCTACTTACCGCATACATAAAACTCAAGTGATATCTGTAAACGCAGGCCCCAATGGACACCTCCGCACCCATCGACATCGAACTCACCCTAACGCACCACGGCAAACCCATAACCCTTACATTCGCGCAAGATGCCACTGTCGTTGACCTCTCAGAGCGCGTCGCCTCCGAACTCTCAATACCCCCGTCAAACCAGAAATACCTCGTCTCCCCCAAAATCGGCCTCCTCAAGCCGCCCTTCAAAGACCCCACGCTCCCGCTCTCTTCCCTCCAAGGAAAGAAGATAAACCTCATGGGCAGCACAACCTCCGAAATCACCTCCTCAACGCCTCCATCTCCCAAGCCGCCGCCCCGCGCCGCCCCAGCCCCATAAAAGCCGCCCTCCCCGCGCGAAACCGCGACTGGAAGAAAGTCCAAGAGGAAGCGCAGTACACGTTCCACACCTTACGACCACTACCCTACCTCCCGAATCCGGACCGCAGTCTCCGCTTCCTAGAAAGGCTGCGAGACGACGCAGGCATAAAAGCAGCGATGCGCACGCATAAATTCAGCGTGCCTCTGCTGACGGAAATGGACCCCGCGATGCACACGACGCACGAGTCGCGCACGTTAGGCTTAAACAGAAATCAGGGGAGGTTATAGAGCTACGACTTCGCACCGATGCGTACGATGGGTATAGGGATTATAAAACGATACGCAAGACGCTGTGTCATGAGCTTGCGCATAACGTGTGGGGGCCGCACGATAGGAATTTCTGGGAGCTGTGTAAGCAGATTGAGAGGGAGGTTGATAGAGACGATTGGACGAGGGGTGGGCATAGCGTTGGGAATCAGGAGTATGCTGAGGGGCCTGGGGAGGAGGTGTATGATCATGGGGGTGGACGGGTGGGGAGTTTGTGCTTGGGTCGAGTGGGGGTGGGGGCGAGACGGTGGTGAGTAGTGCGGGGGGACGGTGCAGGCGGGGAGTCTGAGTCGGAGGGAGGTACTGGCGAAGGCGGCGGAGGAGCGGGTGAAGAGGGCGAGGCAGGCGGAAGAGAGTAGTAGAGGGAGTGGGGAGGCGCCTTCGTGAGGCGGTGGTATCTTCCTGTTGTGACTTTTTGGGTTCATGCCCTTACGGCTGTGGCATTCATAGCGTTCTTGTCACAACTTGTATATAATGTATCTAATTTCACAAACAGAATGTTGATAAATCTCGTCCTGTCTACAGACCGATGGAAAAACTCGAAATCATCTAATGGCAGCTCTCTTTTGTTGAGGTTGGTTCAGCTGTGCAATAGACAGATGTAAGAAGCAAATTTCAGGACCATGTTTTATCGTAGCTCACTCTATAACGAGTGTCTGGTGTTGCTGTGCGATATCGGTGCTTTGCGAAAGGAATGCCCCCACCCTACCATATTACAGATCCTTAATTGTTATCAAATATATAGTATATTTACTCTATTACTAGCCAGATCTTGTTAAATGCTAACTAGATCTTATTAAATGCTAGCTAGATCTTGTTAAATAGCTAAATCTGGTTGTAGTAGACGTTAAAATAGGGTACCTAGCTATTAGAATAGGCGTACTAATGCATTTAAACTAATAATAGAGTAGATATATGATATACTTACTAAAGAAGGGGGAGCTGTAACTAAATAGGGAGGAGCTGTACCATGGTAGGGTGGGGGCATTCTATTCGCAAACGATAATATCGTATCGTTGATGTATGTACGTAAAAGACACTGCTACTAAGGAGTTCAAGTTATTCTGTTAGCTACTATGGTCTGATTATAGTAGCTAGTATTCGGTTCTAGTTGCTTCACGTTACGTGTCTAACTTTCAGCTCGATACTTGTTCAGATTATATCGCAGAAACGATTATCCCAAGCCGAATACACTCATAGACGTGCCAAGACGGTTGTCATCTATCAATGTGACGAGTGACTAGAACAAACATACCCGACAAGGACTGTCCTCTCCTGTACTACATGACCCCGCCGCCCGTATGCGGGGCAGGGATCAATTGCATGCTTGTAGTACAAGCACCGGCACACCGAGTAACGCTCGACAACCTGAGTGCAATTCCTCTTGGGATTGAGTTCCCACTCAGGCGCAATCTCCACCTTGCGGAAGACATCTAAGCCTTCTTGTTCCTCTTTCCGCATGCGTATTCGGTGAAGTGCTCGCCGCATCTTGACCACAAATAAGAGGCACACGTAAAGGTACATCAACGACAATGACAAGTTCTGGCTCTTGAGCAAAGGGTGAGTGTGCCAGTGCCAGGTTCGTGTCATGGCTTCGTGCCGTTGGGGATCGACAATTTGGCCCAGATAGTATACTAGTTGACAGGAAGAGCTGTTTTTCGATCAGATAAGTGAATCACCGGAAAGTGGTCAAACTACATGGTAACGACGTACCAGACATTAGGGCCACCTCTTGTTTCATTGGCCTCAGTCTTGACGGCCGTGCCCTGACAATGAGGTCTCGGACAGCTGTCCCCTTGCACTCTACAAATCACCATGATCACTGACATATCCAACGATGCGCCGGGGAAGACCTTGCGCTTCCAGTTGGATTGATCGATCGCAGTTTCAGTTTTCAAATTGGTGATTCGATATTCGCCGCGTAAGACTTTACCCTCACCAGGCGTACCTTTGAGTTGACAAGTCAGCATTGCTTTGAATACCTCCCAATGTTGAAATGCTGAATAGGGTAAGCTTTGCTTGCGATTTAGAACATCGATGAATGTGATGTTGTCGTCCAGCATGTTCGTTGGGTTTCGCGGCATTCGTTCGTCAATCACTGACAATAGTGAGTATATTTCGATGTTAGAAAGGTGTATGGCTCTGAGCCCGGCGAGCACTTCGTACGAGAAGGTTGTGAACTTCTTCAGGAGTGTTTCGACCAGAGCTATTGTTTTCGAGGCATGAGACTGTACGTTTGTAGCAGCATCCTCTATAGCACCATGGAACTTCCGTCTGTGTTGCAATTGCAGCTTTCGCTCGTTTTCCTGTCGGCTTGCTGCGTGTTTCACAGAGGTTCGAAGCTCTCGTACACCGGCGTCAAGCCCTGCACATATCTGAAGTAGTCGCCGAGAATCCATGTTCGCACTGCACGCCCGGTCATCTAAGACCTGTCTTGTCTTGGCACCATCGCGTTCTACGCTGTGTCGAAAAGATTCGATATCATTGCGCGTCTGATTGGAAAGTTCCACTTGCCGAAGAGACAAGACTTCGATCCGGCGCAGCTGCCCCCTGGTTGCGTTACTAGACTGTAGAATGCAGAGTCATGCTCAGCATGTACGAACCCTAAAGGGAGCACCAGAAGAGTTGTAAGGCTCACAATCTTCATCGTCACTATACCCCGCACCCTCACTACTTCTTTCTGCATCCCTACAGTCCATTGTATCTCTCGCTTTGCCCGCCTCCATTTCGGACCTGATGCCCCAACCTCCAGCGCCCTGTACGCCGCCATCTTATCCAACAATTGTCGCAGAGGGTGTTGCACCGTAAGTGCCATACCACGAACTGCATTGTAGTGCGTCAAGGATCCGGCAGATTCTGTAGGTAGATCTTGTAGATGTTCGAGCAGGACTTGAAGCTGGGTCAATTCCTGCCGTAGCATGCGAAAATCGTCCGTAGCACCATCAGTGTCTTGCAGCGCTTTCGTGACCTGCCCTATTAATTTTATGACCGCTATAAAATCGCCGACTGAGAAGCCAAAGCCGGGGGACGCCATTGTGGGGAGCAACGGTCGGGAGACGACCGCCGCGGGACTCTACTAGGGTGAAGCCGAGGAGGCTGTGGTGAGGCTGAACTAAGTTCGCCACCGAGTAGAGCCCCATGGTGTGTGTTCAGCCACCTTTGTTCGTGGCTACGAATGTGTGCCTGGCCCGGTTGGGTCGGCTTGGCGAACAGACGACGCCACTTCATCATGAAAATGATTATCCTTTCTTCTAAGACCACTATTTATACATTATAATACTAGTTGATGCGATTCTTCAGGTTCCGTGAAGGCGCTCGCTATGTCGCATCTGCTATAACTACAGTCTCCCCCTAGCGCTTAATATCATCTACGCGTCCCTACTCCCAATTTGCCAGAGGATTCTCATCTGTTTTGTAATCTTGAAAGCTTTCGTGGCTATCCATGGCTTGTTGGAGATGGTTTGGATATCTACTGCAGTAACAGGGGAGGATGTAGGCAACCGTCCGTCTTCTCACTTCGCACTTGGATACGTCGGGGCTGTAAATGACACTTACAAGCACAGCACCTGTCAGCCTCCCCAGGACGACCAACAACAAAGACGGGTCCACATCTTCTGGTCTTCTGGTTCACGTGGCGCACCTGCGAAGTCGCTTAGCCATTTCGATTGGCCATCTGCTCTCTCGCTTTGTTACCTGCCATCTTTGTTCATGAAATCGACACAACCATTTCCGGCCAAAGCTACAACACAAACAAAGCATACACCGAGCAAACTTACACGATGCAGTCTCTTTGTTGCATCTTGAGAATATGTCTTCGAGCTCTTGGTCCGCCGTCCTCGCGCTCGTCTCGTTATCATCCAGATTTGCAAATTTGAGGTAGAGTCATACGCACCGCGACTTCAAAGATTAGACGCGACGATGAGAAACATGCCTCCGGACCATTCCCCTGAGCAATGGCCCACAACATCTCTACCGACAACGACAACATTGATACCTACTCCCACTCCCACCCATGACCCCCAAGCCGCCATCTCCAATCCTTCCCTCTTCACCCTCTCCAGGGACCTGACCAACTACCTCCTCGGTCAAACTCCTTTCATCACTGATCACCCCTTCACTACCCTCTTCGCCGGCGCTGCTCTTGCTCTCAGTGCACGCTTTATCTCCCGCGATCGCACGCGCCGCTCGCGCCGAAACGTGCAGCTCGCCGTGTTCCACATTTTAAAGATTCTGCAGGCCCATCCGCAGTATTACAATAATGTGTCGGAGGAGAATAACTGGACTTTAGTTCTCGCGCAAATTGAGACTGAGGTTGAGAGGGCGGTAAAAGCGGCTCACTTGTCAAAGGATGAGGGCAAGAAAGTGACGATAGCGCTGAAGCGCAAGTTGTGGGATAAGAATTGGGCTAACACGAAGAGCATGGAAGGGGAGTCGGTGGCTAAGCGCCGGAAGCTGGACACAGATCAGGTAGAGGATGATGTGGCGAGGGACCGGTACATGGAGGATAAGGATCCTAAAAAGCTAGAGAAGAAGAAGCCTAAGAGGCCTAGTTTTCCCCCACCGAAAACGGGAGAAGATAGGCAGGATGACGATGACGATGACGATGATGGGAGACCGCCGCCCGGTGGGGGTCGTGTAAAGGGTCGTCCAGGGACACCATATCCAGTCGGTATTATGCCTCCTCCAGGGACAACATACCAGGGTGATATTCCTAGCAGTCTGGATGAGCATCCCCAGCTGCATCCAATCGAGTCGTATCCGAACGGAAGACATGAGGATGAGGATTCAGATGCGGGACCGGGCTTACCTCCGGTGAATCCACCCACCGACGGTAGTTCTTTGCATCCTCCTGCTACAGCAACACCATATTTCAATATTGGGTCAATTCCATCTGGTTCAAATTTACCGGCTGCAAATCCTCCTTCTCCAGACGCAAATCCTTCACCTCCGAACCGATCCGACCAACCACCAATGCCATCGAATCGAGTCCCCTTCACAGAGACTCCTCCCTCGATTGAAGACAGAGTACGTACTATTGGTCCAATCGGGAAGGAATGGTGGCCATGCGAGTTCTGCAAGCGCATGATATGGGTTCCGGCATGGCAGAAGCACGTTGTGAAGGATAGTCACATCAGAAGGAAGGAGAAGGCTGGGATGAAGCGACGGCAGAATCAGATGAACGCTTCGAAGCCGCCTTCTGCAGGTCCGCCTGCGAAGAAGGGAGCGGGGAAGAAACCGGCACAAGATGCCCCGAAGACCGTGCCTCCCGGCGAGGATCCGAATGCTGGGTGTAGATACTGCGGACTATGCAATTTGCAGATTCCCTTGGAAAGGTGGGATGAGCACTTGGAATCACCCCGTCACCAACGTATGATACCGAGACCGGACGACGCCCCAGACGATGACTTAGATGACGATCCGGATAACGGGCCAGACGGTAACACCGACGCCTTCGGTCAGCAGATCAGACCTCACAAGACCAATACGCCTGCTCCCCCGACCCTAGACGGGTCGACCCCCGCACCACCTTCATCTCAGGAGCTGGACACTATAAGGCGCACGAGCCAGGATGCGCTCGCAAATCCCGTCTCCACCAACGTCACCGTCGCTCCCGATGGCCAAGTAACACTCACAAGTCCTGTCTCCACCAACGTCATTGTCGCCCCAGACGGTCAAGTAACACTCACCCCGCCGCCCCCACTCCCACACAACCCGCCGCAGGTGCATTGACTTCGCCATCCCTCCCCAGCCAAACTTTCCGCTCTTAACCCCCGCCGTCAATAGAAGACATCAAGTGCAAGTCACCCCCGGTGGCTTGTTAGCCCGTGCAGAGGAAAAGGCCTACCACACCGTAGGTCTGAAAACGCCCCAGCAATACTACAGCGCGGCGAAAGAGGGGTTGTCACCTGTTCCTGAACTTGAGGAAGGGGACGAAGGGTTTGGAACTCCGAAATTGCCGCCGCGGAGACAGTCGACTCGGTTGAAGAATCTGGTGAATGCTGCTGATGCGAAGAAGGCGCAGGTCAAGAAGCCGGCTTACAAGGTGGGGAAGAGGGTATACAGTAAAAAGGCTAAGCTGCCCGGGCGTTCGGACCCACTAGAGTTCTTGGACGAGGAAGGGCTTGGGGATACGTTGGATGAGTCGCGTCTCCAGGAGGATGTACTTGCGGCGGAGAATGTGGCGGAAGTTACGGATGCGGCTGCTAAAGATTCAGTGGATCCGGAAGAAGGTTCGTTGCATCTTTCATCAGTCCTTTCGTAATTGGATGTGCTAATGTGATGTGTAGAAGGGGAAGCACATGACGAGGACGACCTGTACAGGGATGATAGTCGAGTTGATCGCCCTCTTCCTGCTAATGAAAATGGGACGAATCCATTCGAAGGTTCGTCTCATACATTGCCACTCCTACGCAAATAGACATACTGATGATGTTTTGTAGGCGTGGAGTTAGCAAGCAACGACGGCCAAGATGATGATCTCTATGCAAACGATGGCGCTGCCCCAGCTAAAAGGCCAACTAAACGAGACTCTTCTCGCGTTCCCGTCCGCCGTAACCCCTCTCGTGTCGGACGACCACCACAACCTCCATCTGTCGATTCATTTCGCCCCAACAGGCCCTCGCCAACTTCGCCACGGGTACGCATCCCCCCACGGCGCCGCGCTACTTCCGCCCCAGCGCCCGGATCTGCTCCACCGCCGGCGAAAAAACGCGGTCGCCCACCTGGATCGAAGAACAAGCCCGCCGCAAAGGGAGCAACATCCAGTCGTACGTCATCGGTCAATAGTAGAACGTCTGCGACTCCTGCGCCTCCGGCTTCGCCTGGTGGAAGTGGCAGTCAGGCCGGATCGACACGCGGTAGGTCGAGGAATAACTCTGCGGTTCCGACGCCACGCAGTCGGTCGAGTAGTAGGAAGACGAAATATACTGGATCGTTGAAGGAGTGAGGGTGATGTTTTCACGAGTTGTTATTCTGAATTGTCGGTCTTTTTTTTGGTAGATATTTTGTTTTGGATTATGTTAGTTGTTCAAGTAGTAGAATTTCGATGTCGATTAGGTTAACCATCCGTTCTCCTCTCTAGCCACATGTTTCTGATCTCCAGTCTCTCCTGGCGCGATGTTCTTTCCACATTGTCTAACCGTCCCGGAGGTCAGATGGTATGTAGTAACACGGTAATAGAATGCCATCATTATCAACAAAATCGATGCAGAGTAACTAAGTCGGCCAATGAGAGGACAGAGGACAAAGTATAAGCTAGGGCACAGTGATCGTGGAACCCTTGGACTATGTATGGGATACCTGTAGAACAGCAAATTAGAACGCCGGTAAGTACAAGATGCAGAAATTTTGATATCCGACTGAGCGCTTGAGAGCAATTGAAGATACCATGTTGCTCACTCGAAACATCCAACTATCTCAACGAATCACCAAACCCCTACCACGAGCAAAGGAACACAGGCTCGCGAGTCTGAGTATCATCTGCACACTTGTAAATCCCTTTGTCTGCATTAATGTCTGAGGGGTTTTTGTCTGCGGGATCGTCGAGACACTCATGAGACTGGTCACCGCAATACAACTTTCCCTGGTTGTCCCCCTGGTTCTTGTACTGGCAGTCCTGATCCCACAGCTTGAGGTCGAAAGTGCCTCCAGGGTAGTTGAGTGTTGTTCCATCAAGATCTACTCTGTCTCGTATTTCTTCGCGCACAGGTTCGTCGTCACAGCCCGCGGCCTTCCCGTAGTCGACCTGGAAGAACTTCCAGTGGATCTTCGTCAGGTCCAAAATGTCTCCGTTGCGGTACTCGGCAACGATGCTGAGAGACTTGGTGGGCCCGCTTGGCTCTTCTGGTTCTGGTTCTGGTTCGGGTTCTTGGTACCCTTCTCCGGGACAATATGCGAAGTCGTCGGGTCTGTCTCCGGCATCGACAACCACGACGGTGGAGGGAAGGTCAATCTTTGGGGCTTCGCAGACTTCGTCTTGTTTGTGGCTCATGCGCGGGCGATGCCATTTCAGACTGCCGCTCAGAAGACTCTTGGACACATCGAAACCGTTGGGCCGCGGGTGGAAGACCTTTGCAAGGGCCTCCGGCAACGCCATTCTGGTACTAGTAGGTAATTCTGCGGGATGGTACTTCTTGGCAATTGCGACCTGGCAGGAGTAGATGTAGGTGTCATCGTCGTTGTATTGAGCGGTGGAATTGCAATTGTCAGGGTCCATGTTAAAGTAATCCAGTGTTGCAGTTACATCGTTGTAACTCTCGCCTTTGGCCCTGTCACAGTACGGTTGTATGTATATCTCTGGATCATCGAAGGTGCTGAAATGCTCGTAGCAGAAATGGTGGTCCAAAAACGAGGGACTCAATACGAACAGCCTGTTCCTAAACCAACCTGGTGCATGGCCATTCTCGTTGTTTTGCTTGTCTTTGACGTAGGCGTCTGCGATCTTCAAGATTCTTCTGTTCAGTCTGTCGACTACGTTGTCGAGGTCCCAACGAAGGGAAGCCGTCAGCTTCAGGCCTTCTGTGGGCGGCGGAAAACTGCATTCGTCATAGAAGGATTTATCATTGCACCATCCCCCTGCTCCCGCATCCTAGGATAGTGAGCGACTGATTGCAGTGCGGGGCCGTTGTAGGTCTACGTACGCTTTCGATGAGGGGGTGGGGATACTGGAAGTGATAAACCTGATCTATCGATCATTAGACATAGTGGCCCGGTTAGATGATGTTCACCAATACTCACAGTATTCCTCAGGATTATCCAAGTCCAACTTCTCAAAAATCTTGTCATAAAGATTCCACATCTTGTCATAGAAGTCTTGGCTGTCTAGAATAGCATGCGTTGCCTCCATTTGCTGGGCGCAGTCCCTTCCGATGAAGGGCACCTTGATGCCCAAGGCACAGATCCGGACCAGGGGACCGAACTCGATGTCGTTGCCTCCAATCGTCATGACTACAAAGTCTGTCCTCTCATCCTTATTGTCTGACAACTCTGGAATTTGGTTTTCCAGCACATTGGGGATTCTATGACCAGTGCATGCTAGGAAATTCAACCTGTTTTCCACATCGAAAGGGAAGTCTGCTTCGAGCTTCGCTGCGTATGAACCCTCGGTTCTTAGACAACCACTTCCATCGAAGCTATTGCCAGCGCCCGGCCCTGCTGTGTATGAGTCCCCGAGCGCAACCCAGCGCACTGGAGGGGCATGCGGCGTGTATTCGTCTTTGGGCTTCGAAGCTCTAATGAGCTTGGTACTTGATAACTTTGGAGGAATGCGAAGGTTGCGTGGTTCGAGAACTCGGCTCTCTATGATTGTTCGTTAGCTTTGAATCAATCTGGAAATGTGGAGTTTACCAATCAATAAACCGACAAAAGGGAGTAAAAGTAAAGGACAAGCGAGCGCACGCGTGTTCAACAGCATGCTGAACACTGTGGTTTGGTAAATTGAGAAAAAGGTGACTGTCCCTGGCTTGAAGCAAGTATGTTATCTCCCTTCGTCGTCAACTTACCTATGTACTTATACATATAGCTTCATCAGATGAGTTTTGCCACATTATGTCCAAGAACAACGGGATATTGGAGGAGTCTCACCATAGTGGCTATGTGTGCGGCGTAAGGTCGACTTCCTGCACCATGAGGTATATGTCCATGCTCATCGCTCGTTATATCGAGTCAATAGGTGAGACCACGTCGCGGTTATGCCTCTATCCATACGCCAGAACATACTCTACGGTATGGGCCATCAATGTCATCATGGTGGCTACGGTGAATAGAATTTCGCCATGTCTCGTATTCTCGCTGTGCCACTTAAGGGGCCACTCCTTCTTCGCTCGCGCTATTCTCGTCCGGACTTGTGGCCATAGCACTGGGTGAAACTCCATCACCTGACTGATAGTTAACCCATACGTTGCTGAGACACCGTGTTTAGGAGATGGAAATCATTGCGGCGTGGATTCTCATGCGCCACATGGAGTTAAGACTAGTGCCTGCATGTATGAACACGGCAGGCAGACCTGAAAATACATGTAAGTCTTCGAAGGAGCTCAAAAAATCGCGAGACGACCTGTAGGACTCATGTTTGTGAGAACTCAATGCTGTATGTATGTGATATGTCTGGCTACAGACCCAGAACGATACTACACATTATCCTTAGCGGTCGACCTAAGAGCCGGATGCGCTGACTCATAAGCTAATATCAGCTTCTTCCGTGCCAATTGTTATTATCGTTTGTAGAAAGAATGTGCTACCTCCTGCGGCACCAGAACTAGACCTCAGGAAGTTCAAGGATATTCAACTAATGTAATTACTATGCAGAGTAAGAAATAGGGCACTAAGCTGTTAAGATAAGTGTACTAGACAGATAGACTATTATCTTTCTCCCTAGAGTAACTATATCAGGTGGAAATCCCCTTAATATCTGTTTCTAGCGCCGTGGGAGGTGGCACATTCTTTCTACAAAGCACCGATATCGCCTGTAAAAGTTCATGTATGTACCCCACTACCAAGGAAATATGCTTGTTTTAGATCACGGCTGATTGATGGGAGGCCTGTGGGCAGACTTCTGGGCGTGTCACGCGTCAGACTAAGCTTGTCATAGACCACTCGGGTGAATGTATCCACTCGTAGGACTCCCATAGTTCGGCCAAGACTTAACGACAGGCATGTTTCTATGGTAGGGTGGTACATACATGAACTTTTGCAAAGCACCGATATCTGGAACATACGCATATCAGCCATCGTTGATAAATCCAATTCACGAGGTGTCGAGTGTGAGAGGTCCATGGGAACACCTCGAGGCACATGAGATGATAGATAGCTGATGGTTCAAACAAGATACCGACCACCGACGAACATCAAAATGTGCGTGGCTAAAGGTGTGGCTAGCTAATCTGATTCAGAAGTTCTCCTACAAGATATATTCACTATCTTCTTTGGCTGGTCAACACTAGGTGGTCCGTGTACGGAAGATGTTGACGGTGCGGAGGCACGCGGTTGAAGGAAAGGCTCGAACTCAGCACCTGCCAAAGTGAGCGAACATCAACACTGTTCAGAAGGGAAAGATTCTTATCCGCCTCAACCGATGACATCGAGCCCAAACTGGCGGGGAAGATACTGTATCCCAAACGTAGCAATTGAAAGGTGGAGAGGCACATATGCGGCACTGGTTCAGCCAACATCGAACCTGAACACTCAAAATTACAGTCGGAACTACGCCGTTCAGCGCAGCCCCAAAGTATATATCCCATAGTTTCAGAATCCGCTGGGCATATGGGGCACAGCTACATCTGGTTGCACAGCCGCGATGTTGCCCACGCCGCATGACGTCACGCATGCAGCCTCGAGGAATATAAGCAACGATGAATGAAGGTGGAGAATGAGTCTACTTGAGCATTACTCAGAGGTGTACTAATTCTCACCATGTCTCAACGACCCGATAGAAGTTCGCAGACCTCGTTCGAACTGCCAGACCCACCAGTCCACTTCGACATCCTCGACGCTACGCACATCAAGATCACGGTCCCCGTAAACAGTGGCTGGAAAGTGCCACTTCACTGGCACACCGATGACTCCGTAGGATGCAATCGAATAACGGCAATTGAAAACCGACTTGTGGTTACTTCCAAAGGCCCTCCTGGCAAAGGATCTGCAGGCATCGGATTTGGTCCCGGAAGCTCGCACAGATTCACAGCAGGCGATCACCACAACTTCCGCCCGCGCACCAAGGACAAGGAATGCGTAGCCATCCTCGAAGCCGGCGCCTCGCAAACCGCGCTCATGCGAAACGTTTGCGGCGCCACGCTCGACGCGGACCTGTACCCGACGCTCGCGTGCACGCCGTATTGGATCCGACTCCTGTACATCATGCTGTGGTTCTCACCGAGGGCCCGGAACTACATGATTGCGAAGCTGCTGTGGGTGCAGATCCAGATGATGCGTAGCACGCACGACTTTCATGTGGAGTATGGGCGTATCAACGCACCGTTCCTATGGTGGTTGGCTCATCCGTGGCATTGGGATGGGCCTGAGCCTCGGTGGACGTTCAAGATTGAGTGGTGGAGTTATTATTTTATCACTATGGTGGTGCAGTGGGTGTGCTATTGGATAGGGAGGTTGGTGCTAGGGATGAAGGCGGAGTATAAGGAATATATGCCAAGAGAAGGGGGCGGAGGGAGTGTAGTGAGTGAAGATGTGCGGGAGAAGATGGTGTAGCGGTTATACTTACGGTTGTGGGTGGAAAAGAATCTCTTACGGGTTCTGTAATGGAGTGAGATCCAGGGGGCCTTATTATTATCTTTTTTCTCATAGGCTTTGTGAAAATGTATAAACAAGGGCGGGTGTGCCTAGGATAACGCGTGGTTGAATTTCAACGCTCTCGATACTATTACTCGTTCACGTACGGCGAGCAGTAATACTGCCTGCACGAGTCCAATCAAAGCAGTATTTTGCTTGGTCCTAATGGTAAACTTCTATCAGCTTTCGACAGATGAGTCTTTTGATGTCCTCATTACAAGTTCTGGGAGACCCGTATTTCCATTGCTAAGCACCTTTAGATGCGAGCGGATCGCGTTGTCTGTAAGAGCGACAACACCAGTGGCGACCACGACCCTTGACTTGTTAGTACGAATCTACCGAGCGTACCAACATAGGATTTTCAACAACTCACTCGCTAAGTTCATGATTGCCCCTTAAAAGCTTCGAATCCGTGAAGCGCAGCTCGCACGGTGGAACCCAGCCAATGTTGACAACTACGGCGTCGAGAATAGGTTCGATCTGAGCAATTGCATCATTCAGATCTTCCCGATAGAGATAGAAAGAGTGTCCGTAGCATTCAGAAACTGGTTTTTGTCTCAGATATATTCTACGTTTCCACTGATAGTTGTGACCCCAATAGGAGAAAGTGTATCGTTTGGCTCTCGCTCGGCCACTCCGTTGCAGTACGACGCGGGCGTAGTTCGTGAAGTCAAGCTGGATGATCTTCCTCGATGTTTGTTCAGCCACTACTTCCTCCACTCTTTCAATTATGTCTTCTTTGTCATCGTAAGGCTCCAGAGATGAAGCCGAGAAGGTCGAGCTTAGCGACGACGCTGAACCGCGGCTACTAGAAAAGGACCTCCTCGAATTGCGAAAGCTTTGGACAGAGTTTCTCGCTAATTGTTGCATGCTACCATAAGACGTTTTGGTTCTTTCTTGAAAACGATCCAATTTTCTCGAGAAGAGCGACGTTGATGAGTGGTGTTCTTTGCGTGCTGCTTTGTGGTCTGGACCACGGCTAAGCCCCGAGCGGCAGATTTCGCGACCCGTCCACCCATGGCGGCGGAAAGAAAATTTGCGTTCTCTCAAGCTCTTTATCGTCAAGTAGAAGAGTCGAAGATAAAGAAATGTCGTAAGAGCCGGCAAATGAATGCACATTTCCAACTTCATGTCCCCATCAACGACCTCGTCCTGATGGGTAATAAAAATACTTTGGTCGGTAGGGAAGTGTTTGGCGTAGGTATGCTCTGTGCTGGGGCAGACGTTATCTCTAGAAGGCATCGTGTTGTGATCCCTGCGTGCTGGGCGGACGGGCATAGAGAAGGTGAACGAAGCCAAGGATGGTGCCGGGATACCGTCATGGTTGTTGCTGTTGCTTTGCGCAGGTGACATCGAGGTAATTTCCTCAGTAGTGAAGAAAGTGCCTGATTGATCAGTCGTGTAAGGTGCTGTTATGAAGGTATCAATCGAATCAATAAGCTCCTGAGCTGTGTGGAACGTCTCTGCCGACATATGCAAGTCGAGTGCTAACAATTGTTGTGAAGGTGCTGAAACTGCACGAACTTGGCTCATAATGTTCACTGATCCGGAAAGATTGGCCATGCAGAGAAACAATGCTGACATCCCCTGATCCGGTTCCAGAGCATCCTTCAATTCGTTTGTTATGTGGACGAGGCCGTCAATGAGTGATCTTAGTTGCTCGATGGCATCCCGCATCTGCTCTGCATCGAATACTGCCCACTTTGCAAGAGCTTTCGGGCCCTTTTGACTTTGATTCCTCTTGACCATCTCTCTGAAAGCCGCAACTCTTGACCCACTGACATTAATTAAGCCGGCAGTGGTGTGATCCTTCAGCCCGTATCTGCGTTCAAGCACGTTGAACTGCTCCAAAAGAGAGTTTATTGATCCCAAAGATCTGAGAATGGTCGGCTTAATGTGGTCGGCATCCAGCTCCCGTAAGTACGGTCTCGCTTTTGCGCCCTGGCGTGTGACGATGCCAACACTCTGTCCCCATAGTAATAGCCGCAGTCTCTGCTGCTGGAACCTTGTGTCCAGTATTTCAAAGTCTCTCGCGAAGTCTTGTGCCGCAAAGATGATTTTGAAACTGTCGATACATGTATTGAACAAGGCTGCAACGCCGATGGCGAGGCCTGCTGCCTCAGCCATACGGCTGGCTTGTTACGCATTCACGTCAGCTAGTGAGGAGCTCAATATAAATGCGACAAAAGAAGGCATGTAGAGTTCGACGACATGCAAAGAGTGATGTTCAACATACGTGGCATCGCAAAGGCTACGAGCTGAAGGGTGTCAACGTCCTGTGAGGCTGAATCGAAGTTGCCACCTGCCGTTTTCGGCAGCGCAGCGGTAAGAACACTTACGAATTTCAATGCGAGGCTGACTTGATTGAAAATTATCTTAAATTACACTTTCAGCACTACCTATACCATGATCTCTCGTTTTCTCGTATCAGACGTACACGAAGGTCGAAAGAAATCCTCAACATCACATGATCGGGAAGCCCGCCATCTTTTTGCTCTAAATGAATCAACGTACCGAGAGAAGGTACCCTGAGGTGACCTAATACCGAGTGGATCTTCGAATCAGTACCTCATTGCTTGATCCACATTAGTGTAAAGGTGGGTACAAACAAAGCGTCTAACCTGTTGCGGTAACGCCGCCTTCGTCTTTCCTCCGACACCACGCCCGTCCATCTGTCCCTCCAGCCATGTCATCAAGCAAGCCAAATGTTCAAGTCGGCCAAGCTACTTTACAAGCGGATGATCCACCACCTGTGCCGCCCAAGGACTTTATTTCCAGCGCAAGCGACGTGCCAACACAACCAAGACGCCGGCGGCAACCACATCCATTGACAGGTCGAGCGGTCAAGCCACTTCCACCACCGCCTCCTCCTGACAACAATTCCGATATCAACACTTCTAAAACCCGAAAAGCGAAGCCATTACCAGCAGTACCATGGGCACCGAACTATAGAACTACGCTTCTCTGGATCGGCGGAGTGGGGATCTGGTTCCTCATCGTCGTGCTTCTTTTACCCGTTTTCCTCGAAGCAGATGCTATGCCGGGGTTGAACAGGGCACTCCGTAACTTAGCCAAAATGCTCTCTGGACGACAGAGCTCATGAAACAGTTCCACGAGCGACACAAGGGCAAACGTGCAATGGAAAACACCCCGCATATGCTCAATATACCTGTTGAAGGAACGAGCCCACAACACGACATCACAACACCATCCCCCGAGCAAGAATACGCATTAAATTCACACACATACAACCCCTTCTACTACCCTACAACTTCGCCCCCTTCTCCCTAACCGTCCCATCCACAAGACTCTTCCGCCCCCCAAACCCAAACAAATACGCCGCAACCTTCCTCATCTGAATCTCCTCCGCCCCCTCCGTAATCCTATACCGCCGATGATGTCTCCAAATATGCTCAAACGGCAAACGCCGGGAATACCCATTTCCCCCATGGACCTGTATCGCGCGATCCGCAGCTTCGCAACACAGCCTGTTAGCCCAGTAATTGCACATGGAAACTTTATCCCCGAGCCGCGTTTCGACTTCGACGTGCGGCATGGAGTCCATTTCTACGGCGGTTTTGCGGATGAGGAGGCGCAGCATCTCGCATTGGGTGGCGAGCTCGACGAGGGGAAATTGGATGGCTTGGTTATGGGAGAGGGGCGTGCCGAAGGGGGTGCGGGTATTAGCGTAGGAGACGGATTGTTGGATGCAGTAGGTGGCGGCGCCGAGGGAGGAGGCAGCTTGCCGGATGCGGTTTTCGTGGACGAAGGCTTGGGCGACGCCGAGGCCGGCGTGGATGGGGCCTAGGACGGCGGTGGCAGGTACCCAGACGTCTTTTAGGGGAGATGCTGGCGTGGTCGGTGGGCATGTTTAGTGTCCTGCGTGTGTTGGCTGTTGGGGACATGAGTAGGGGTTTTGGGGTAGGTTTTGGAGTCGGCTTTTTAGTCTCAAGCTGGACCTTAGTTGACCTCTTTAGTAGGACCTACGTCCCCGTCTACGTTAAAGCGATATCTGTGTCCTGCTATATAGAGTCGGTGTGTGGCTATTGGGTTGTGGCAGACTTCTGCGTTGTCATCGACAAAGGTATAGGCCCAGCCACGACGCGATGACCGCTCACTGACTCTATATAAAAGAACACCGAAATCACTTAAACGTAGACAGAGACACAGGCCCTGCCACAAGAGGTTAGCCGCTCCAGCTGGAGACCAAAAAGCCAACTCTAAAACGGCCACACTCCAGAAGGCGCTCAGCTAAAGGAGACACTTACCACTCATACGACTCCACCTCCAACCCCGGCGTTTCCCTCGGCACCACAAAACAACTTATCCCCCTCGCCTGACCGTCCTTCCCCTGCGTCCGCGCAAGAATAAAACAATGCGTCGCAGCATGCATCCCCGTCTGCCACTTCTTCCCCCCACTCAGCACCCACCCATCCACACCGTTCCTCCTCTCCGGCCTCCCCCTCGTAGCCATATGCGTAGCATCACTCCCATGCCCCGCCTCCGTCAACCCAAACGTAATCCTCACCTTTCCCTCCAGCCTGCCCCCAATCAACTCCTCCTTCTGCTTTGCATTTCCATAATTCATCACCATGACCACATCCGGGAAGTTTCCTACAACGGAATGCTCATTCTGCAGATCGTTGAACAAGCCCAGCCCCTTCGAAGCTAGGTGTTCTCTTATGACTGCCATCCACAGATTTGACCCTCTGCCGGAGGCATCGCTGCGACCGCCGTACTGCTTTGGGAGCGAGAGTCGGAAGAAGCCTGCTTCATCTGCTAAGCGGCGGCAGTCGTGGAGGAGGGCTTCCCATTCTGGGCGGGGGAGGCCGCCATTGTCCCAATCGGTTCGGGCGTGTTCGCGGCGGTGGTCGAAGAAGCGGTTGTTGTCGCCTTTGTTTTGGAGCGGGGGTGATCTTGTCTTCTATGAAGGTGTCTAGGTCGTGGAGGTATTTTTGGAGGGCGGGTGGTATGGAGAAGTTCATTGTCTCGGATGCCATGGTTGTAAGGCGTCGTTGATGACACTGTATTGGGGAATAAAGCAGGAGTCGCAGCTGATGCCCGTTTCGGGAACACAACAGTAGTCTCAATGACTCTCAGCGATTGTAAATAATGTCCATATATTTGGCAAAATGTCGATTTCTCGGGAGATATACTGGAGCTTCGGTTTCGCCATGGTGATGACTCGATGAAGCTTGGTCGTGGGGGAACGAGTGGAGGATTGCGGGGAGGTTGCGGGGAACTTACTGCCCTGTACGTGCCTCGGTCAGGTCCCTTGCCTTTCCAGCGATCATTGACTCAGGTACATCGTCCCTGCGCCAATGGCAACTACTTCCGAGAGCAGCAATGAGACATTTGATATTGCATCCCTGTGGAACTTTGTGTGCTACCTCGAGCTTAACCTGCGTATGTCGGCCGTGTACAGCAAGCTAGTTTACGGTCAACGCAGCAGGAGCTAACCTGATGTGTGCAATGCGCGACGGTATTGATCATTTGTAGAAGATCTCATTCACTCGAGCCTTCGTTGCGTTGCTCTAGCCAATGCCTGAACTGCCTCAGTCGCTATCCTCCATCAACGCCGCAAGCTCCTCTTCCTCCTCCAGCGTCATTAGCCCCTCTTTCTTCTCCTCGACTTTCTCCTCTACCATACCTGCCCTCTCGTCTTCCGCCTCCTTAATCGCCTTCGCCAATTCCTGCGCTTTCAAACTCCATGTCCTCACCGTCCCATCGATACTCACACTAACGATCCTCTGCCCTTCTAACAGCACCAACGCAGTTACCTCATCGAAGTGCCCTTCAAAAACGTGATGTAATTTGCCACTCCCCTTTTCCCAGACACGCACTTCCTCGTCCCGGCAAGCGGTTACGACCCACCCACCTTCTTCGTCGACAGCAACGTCGCGCGTGTAGTCAGGATGCTCAAAGGACGAGTCCTCTTCCCAATTCCGCAATCGCGAAAGGCACTTTGCGCTCTTATCCGCAGAGGCAGTCCACAGGTCGCCGTCCGAGTCAAAATGTATGGCGTCAACGCTGGTCTCGTGCGCTATAATCGGGCATGGCTCCTCTTTTACTTCCTTCGCTGCACCGACGCCTACTCTCCATTTTCTGATCTCACGATCGCTGCCTGCACTGAACACAATCGCCTCTTCCTTCGCAGGATCGTATTCCAGCGAATCCAGCGCAAGCGCGAGTATGCCCCGAGTATGTCCCTTCAGCGTATGCAGCTTCTCGCCCGTTGCAACGTCCCAGACAATGATTGTCGCATCTTGCGACCCAGAAACCAGCAGTTCTCTTCCTTGTAGTGTAAACACAATCACGGCCTTCACGAAGTCGGCATGCCCCCGATATCGGTGTCTGGGTCTCCTGCTCTTAACATCCCAGCTCCATATCGATTTGTCCCAGCAGCCAGCAAACAGCGTACCGGACTTGTGCGAAACAGCGAGCGAGGTAATAGGCGCTTCGGGCCCGGTGTATGTAGCGACGACCTTCTTCTCAGCCTGCAAGTCCAGAATTAGCATTCGGGTCCAGCATTGACTCGCGATAGTGTAGGGCGACGGGCGGTGGTCTGACCGACTTCAGGGTTGATCCTCTTCACGGTTCCCGCTGCCTCCGCGACGTAGATGAACGCGTGGTCATGCGGGTCTGCGGCGACGGCGAGAATCTTGGAGGGCAGGTTGACGGGGTTTCCCTTGCTGTTTTTAGACTTTGCGGCCCGGCGCGCGGTCTCGCTGAGTGACGAGCTAGCTATTGTTAGGTCGATGTTTCAGTGCTGCTGGTGTGAAGGCAAATCCGGAACTCACTCCGTCTGGAAGAAGTGGCCTGGGTCGTTGGACTGCGCCATGTTTGCTGAGGAGTTAGGAGGGAGAAAGTAAACAGAAGGTCGAGCGAGGGTCGAAAGTTTATACCCCACCATCTTGCCCCACTAACGGCCGTACCTGCATTGCAAGGCAACGACAATTGCAGGCAACAGAATTATTGAAAAGCAACAACAATTGCACTCAGTCACGGAGCATTAGAGTCATTGAAGTTAGAATTCGCATCATATTAAATTCCTAATATAGTCATTAGCAAGATCGAGAATAGGCATCCAAACCCAAGAAAGCAAACCGTAACGCCAAAAGAAAATAATCAAACCAACAGATCGTCGTTTCTATTCAGAAGCTCGATGCTTCTCTCAGGTATTTTCGTATGCAGAAAAGTCATAAATCATAACGCGTAGCTGGAGTGAGGTGCCCGCAGAGGCACCCGACATAACACTCAGGATATCTTTTGAGAAAATCCTCTAACGCCCAAATAGCTTTTTGCGCAAGCTGAACGCCCAATTATGCGCCAGAAGCCTGAACTGGCTCCGATGCGGTCGTAACTCATGACTGTACAATGCGTATCCAATGCATGCTCTCCAAATAGGTCAACGCAAATGCAAGGGGGCAACTACCGCTCTTCCGAGGCACGCATGGCGATTCTGCGCAACTCCCATCTCCAGCCGTGCTTGTGCTCGCCGCTGTCGCGCATTGTGCCGACCCAGCTTTCTGTTTTGCGGCGCCAGATGGCTTCTTCTTCGCGTTGCCGGCGGATGAAGCTAGGCCCGAGATCGAACTCTTCGCCAACGAAGGAGATGTCTTCGGCACTTGGACCGCCGCTGACGCTATCACCGGGCCCAGCAACGCTGACGTTGTCCTTGAGGTCCTCAAGCCCTGCGAACGGATCTTCTTCGTCATCATCCGCGACGGAGGGAGAGCGCGGATCATTCGACTCCCGAGGAGCTTTGAGCCAGGTCATTTTGACAGGGTCAAAGACCATGCGACCTTCGTACTGCACACCCCGAGGCATAGTCTTTTGCGAGATGAGTGCAGGGCGTGGTGGGGAGGGGATTGGTCGTGCAACGACCTTCACCGCACGTGACGAGACGTTCTTCAGCTGGATCTGAGACAACGCGGTATGAGAGATGGAGTGCGAGCGCTCATGCGGATGACCGAAGGGGTTGTGTACCGGCGAGAAGGTAGGGGTGCTCACTGTCGTGAGATCCAAAGTGGCGGTTGATGTATTGGGATGGGTAAAAGGAGCAAGGGCTTCTTCATTCCCCTCCCATCGCTGCATGGTCGGGTTATATATCATACCTTTCTCAGCTGCAATCTGTTAGCCTATGCGTAAACATTTAGAAAACTGGAAACTTACTTCTTGAACCAGGTTCAAACAAGCCTCGAATAAGCTGCGGCTTTGCTCCGGAACCCTTCTTCCGATGGGCAATTGGACTGGTGTGAGGACTCTTAGCCGCTACATGCACCTTCCAGTTGATACCGGGGCTCGGCGGAACGGGACCATCGCCTCGTGTCCGTATGCTAGCAAGACGCTGTTCACGCGCGTTGCGACTCGCTGCAGTGTCCCGAGCGAATCGAGGAGTGTGATCCACTTTCGGTGGACTACGAGGTGTTTGCGGCATGGGTGTAGCCATGCGATCCGGCATGGGAAGCTTGGAAATACTTGTCTGCGACCGTAGGGTCTTGTTGCTAGCCACGTTACGTGGTGCTTTCTCGAACTGCTTCTCTTTGTGTGCAGACGTGGGCAAATCATCAAAGACTTCAAGCTCTGTGCCATCTCCGAAGTTCTGCTTCCGACCCTTAGGGAAGGTGAGTTTCTGAGGATGACGTGCGAGAGCCGAAGGTGCCAACTCCCTTCGCATGCCATTCCGACTTGGCGTGTCGAAGGGTCCGCGTGAGTACGGCCTCATGGATGGAGATGGAGGTCGACGTGGGTCCGAGTCCCTGCGCAAGTGGCCGCGCGACGTAGATTTTGCCATGACGTGATGAGATTGGGACGTTGAATTGCCTGCAGGAAGGAATGGGACGGATGAGCGTGCTGAGAGCGCAGGATTGTTGTTTCGTAGTAGAGGCGCAGAGCGTTTCGCACGTAGAAGTTGAGCACTTGTGGTTGTCGGCGGTTGTCGACTATTCCCGCTTTGCGAAGCACCTGACTCGTAGACAGGCGTAAGGCGTGAGCGGCTGCTGGTAGATAGAGGCCTCGGGATCTTTGACATGGAGGGCTTGTCTTTGTCGGTAAAGGTCAATGTGGTAGCCGGACGGGCTGCTGGTGGCGGAGTGACTTTTGCGGGGGCCTTCTTCACCTTGACGTTACGGTTCAAGGTGAGCTTGTTCGTGTCCAAGACCTCTCCACCACCAATATCCAAGCCGTCCATGAAGTCATCCTCCTCTTCAACGCCAATGAGCCTAGAGGCAGGTGCCGGTTCCGGTTGTGCGGGGGTTGCAGCTTCCTTTTCAAATTGGGAAGGCGAGGGCCACGACGGGGCAGGCGAAGGTGCGAACTCCAGTGGAGGACCTAATACAGGCGCTGAGGTTGGCGGTGGTGCGCGTTTCGGAAGAGTGAACCCTGAGGGTGAGGTGTCAGGAGTGGGAAGATCGTGCTTCTTGAGCTTCTCCAGACGGGATGCAAAGTCCAGCGGTTCGGTGGGCAGCACCAAGCCATTCAGCTCATCATCCTCACTCTCGAGGGTCACGATGCTGCCCATGCTAGGGCTCATGGCTGACACGGAAGAGCTACGGGCGCCTCGGCCTCCTCTACTCGTGCCTGCAAAGCGGATACCCAAGCTGCCCTCGCCCCAGTCATCGTCGAAGCCGTCGTTGTCGTCCGCCGGCGTGCGCGGCATCGGTGCCTTTAGCTTGAGGCCCTCGCCGGGGTTGTTGGGTAGCTCGAGATCGTTGCCCCAATCTTCATCGACGGCAATTTTCCGGCTCGATTTCTTCTTTCCCAGCCTTTTGATTGCGCCGCCAAGCAGCGCCGACGACGGCACGCTCGTGGGGATCGGGATGCCGGCTTGTTTTGCGGAGGATATCGCGTTCATGGTGGAGGCCTCGTCGTTGGGGGCGAGCAGGACCTGCCAGTCGTCGTCGCCAGTGTTGGATTCGGAGCGAACCGAGACGCGGGACGACGTGGACTGAAATGTGGACATGGAGTGGGTAAACATGTCGACGGAGCCGTCGAAGTCGCCGTCGTCGTCCCAGTTCTCGACGGTCGACGCCATTGAGGCCATGCGCTGGGCGAAGGAGCCCTTCGCGGCCATAGCGGATGGGTGCGGGTGGTGTGCGTGTGCGGTGGACTTGCGATGCAGGAAGCTGGATGGCTGGGACGTGGTGATAGACCCTGTTAGACGAGCTTGGCGGCAGGAGCGGCCAAGCGGTCAGAAGAGAGGGAGCTACCACCGGGCGCTGCTCCGTGCCCACGCGTCGTGAAAGCGCCCACCAAGAACACGCCCAGGGCACTGGCAGGCGTGCAGATGATCGCCTTACAACGGTCAGACCCTCTATGCAGCCTGGCGATAGTCGTACATGGACGCAGAGACCGATCGCGAGACCGTGGCCTGCTTCCTGGCCCGCCTAAATACAAGTGCCTGGAAGGCAGCAACGCGCCTCACACTCACAACACCGCGCCGCGTCTGTTGTGGTGACACTTAAAGTTCGACGGCTCCTTGTCGTCTGACCTGTTTCGATTTTCTCCTACCACGCCTGAAACCTTCGGCGCTCAAGCCGGCCTTCCACCACGCACCCTCTTAGTACCATTCACTACTACAAGCATCATCCCAATCCTACCAAGGGTGTGTATCAGGTTTGGCCTCCGCGCCACACCCTCGTCATTCGCAGCCACGCCTGTCTTGCCAACCTGGGCCGGTTCCAAACCTTCCCACCTGTGACTTTGCCTGGTAGCGACGGCTCGCCACGATGCGGGGCCGCTTCATCGTGCCCGTCGAACCCGCTGCGGGAGACGGCGAGGTCGTGGTAGTCGAGGTCCTGCAGGAGGGCTCCCATCCGCTAGACGTGCGGCTCGTAGGCTGCGAAGGAGAGAGTCCATATGTCGCGAAAAGTAAGATCACGGATATTGATGTCATCTGATTCCTTCTTTGACGCGTTGATTATAGTCTCTCATCGCAATATCTCAAAATTGAAGCACAAGTTCAAGGGTACAGCCGAGGAGTGGGAACAAGTCCTGTCTCATTTCCTGTTAGAAAAACAGCCTGAAGGCGACGCGGCCAAACTGCTGGAGAACGTGCGAATGGTGTACGCGCTCAAGGGCGAGAACATCGAGATTACCATCCAACAGGACGTCAAGGGGATCAAGGCAAGTCATACGAGCACGGCTTCGGGGGTGACATGTGCCCGGTTTCTAATCCTAGCTAACGCGACCCAGGTGAATCTGGGGGAGATCCTGCTTCCCAAAGATGACGATTTCGAGTAAGTGAAGCCCGCCGATCTTCATACCGAGCTAGATAACGCTTGTTTCTATTTGATTGCACTATTGTCACGCGGAGATCGCTCAGTGAACACCAAACGCGATCAGATCTGGCACGTGCAGCTGAGACGATGCGAACCTTGAGTCTGATCACAGCGTCATGAGAAAACGTCTAGTGTCTGACTGAGTTCGTAGATTCAATCCGTTCGAATGGGCGCAAGCCTCAGCGCAAGCACACATCCGCACGTTGAAGGAGTTGGCAGATTCGAAGACACAGGCACATGGTGAACAAGACACCATAGCAAAGCTGAATGCGCAGCTCGATGACTTCATCAAGACCAAGAACGAGACGGAGACCGCCATGTTGCAGCAATTCATGGAACTGTTGAACGAAAAGAAGAGAAAGATCCGGGATCAGAACCGCCTGCTCGCTAGCGTCAAGGTTGATAAAGATACTGGTGCGTCCTCTGTGTCGGCTCTCGGATGTGCTTCGGTGCTAATGCCACTATTATAGCAACGACAGTGCAAGCCACTCGACAAGAGACGAAACCCCGAAAAGCGGCCCCATCTCGGACATCCAAACGGAAAGCCAAAGCCCCAGAGCCTGAACCTGAGCCCGAACTTGAGCCGGAGCAACTGTCAGCCGACGACCAGATGGAGATAAACCAGGCCAAAGCAGAAGAGCAAGACGACGTATCTGATGACGGTGGAGCAGCTACCCCAGACCGTGCATCAGAGACCGAAACCGAGGACGACGGCGAAGGTGGCTTCATCAGCAAAGCTCCAGCACCGTCAGCACGCGCTACGCGAGGGAAGTCAGCTCAAGCAGCTCGCTCTTCATCAGCGAAGGCCCAGTCTGCGAAGAGTACTCCTGCACCAGATGAAGATGCTGGACCGCCGCCTCCGCGACGCGAGTTGCCGTTTGGAAGACCAGTGACAAGGAACAAACCGGCAGCGAAGCAACCTCCAGCTGCAGCCGATGAAGATAGTGAGACCGACGATGAAGAACTATGAGACCATCGGGAAGGGAATCTTGATGATCGGATGAAATGAGAGCTAGCGCGTAGAGCCCACCGATTTTGGCCATGTAAAGAACGAACCTACAAGTAAATCAACATCGACGTTATTACCCGACACTATGTCCACTCTATAACAAGCTAGCACAGTACCACAAAAGCCACAATTGAAGCAAACACGATGAAGCATTTTTCTCAGCAACAGGTGAACCCCTCTAAACATTAAACTAGAATTATATTGCCACAGCATTTACCACGTGCAGAACGCAACATTGCAGTAACCATGCAGCCTCTTTTCCACATACTATTCCTACCACCTCCCCTTCCCATTCTCCACACTCCACCAACCCCTCAATACACATACCTAAAATTCCTATTCTCCCAATCCGTCAAATCCCCAAACGCAGTCGCATCCGTCTCCACCTGCTCGCCGTACATGGTCTCCCTCCTCCCATTCTCCCCCCTCAAATACCCCCTAAACCCCAGCACAATCCCAAACTCCACCAAATGGCAGAAAATCATACTCCAAATGCCCAACGTGTACGTCGGACTCTGCTCGCTCTTGTAGAAGAACGGCCCCGCGATGTTGCCCACGCAGTAGCCAAGGAAGAGGAACGCGTTGGTGACGACCTTTTTGGTGTGGCCTGCGGTGTTTCCCACGGCGAGGGACAGGATGAGCACGAAGGCGGCGTTGTAGGAGCCTGTGAGGTAGTAGCACCATAGGCGGGCGAGGTGGTGCTCTTGCGCGATGTAGCGTAGGCCGAAGGTGCCGGCGATGTTGGGGAGGAGGTACAGGAGGATGAACCAGCAGCGGGTTTGACGGGCGGTGGTGGTGGAGAAGTAGTTGTTCAAGTAGACGCAGGAGAGGATGAGGAGGGCGATGAGGATGCCGTAGGGGACTTGGAGGAGGGTGGTTACGAGGGTGGAGTAGCCGAAGCCTTTGATTATTATGGTGCCGAAGTTGGAGATGCCTGGGTGTGTGTTTGTTAGTATGTTGTTTGTTGGTGAGGTGGGTAGATGACTGACCCCCGTTTGGTGCGTTGTGGATTGCTCCTAGGATGAAGAAGAAGTACGTTTTGGGGTCTTTCAAGGCTTCGATTACTTGGTAGCGTTTGAGGTGCTTGTTTTCGACGCCGGTCTGGTTGGACCGGAGACGCTCCACGGCGACGCGTCGTTCGCGAGGCGTGAGCAAAGGAGCGTTTACGGGTGAGTCGGGTAGCATGATGAACATTATGATTCCCCAAGCGGAGCATAGCGCTACACTGAGAGTAAGGGTTGGCTGGCAAAGTCACCAAGGCAACATACCTCCAATGATCAGGAACTCGTATTTCCATGATGGTAGAGCTCCTTTGATATGCCCAATAGCGTACCCTAGCAAGCCGCCAAGAGCGATTCCAAACCCATTGGCTGTGTACCACAATCCAATGCGGACGGGTTGCTGTCTACGAGTGTACCTAAGGGCATGAGCTCCTGCCATGCATAATCGAAAGACGAAAACATACCACATGCTCGTTATCAGCATAAAAGAAGGATCGGAACATGCTTCAGCAGCTCCGCTGATAGCTCTCAGAACAGCAAGCTGTGTGAAATTCTGCAGATATCGTGAGCCACTTCCAAGACGAAACCATGGGTTACCAACATACCTTAGCAGCAGCCTGCAGCATCAAAAAGACGCCCCAAAGAAAGATGTTCGCACCCAGATACTTCCCAATCGGCAACCTCTGCATCAGAAAATTCGTCGGAAACGCCCATGCAAGGAATCCAAAGTAGAAGATGCTGCTGAGCCAATTGTACCGATCGCCGACCAAGTTCAAGTCCTCTCTGATGCCGAAGATGGCCGCATACGAAAGCGTTGTTTTGTCGATGTAGAAGAAGGCGTAGCAGACTGCGAGATAGGGCAGGATCATGCAGTCGATTTTGCGGACTAGGCGCTTTTCTTCGTTGGCGGTATAGGGCTCGTGGGTGTCTGCTGGGGAGGCAAACAGGGCCATGGCTGTATCGCCGTCGCCGGATCGGGAGAGCACCCATTTTGACGGCGCGTTGGAAGGGATGTTCTCGGTGTGAATGGCAGACTCGATTCTTGGTCCAGCTTTTGGATCTGTAGAGATTGGATGGTTGTTGTCGCTGGCCTGAATGGAATCAGGCGGTTGCTCACGCCTAAAGTTTGGAAAGAAGCCCATCTTCGAATGAACTGGGCGCCAGATGTTCGGGAAGCTCAAGATCCTGCATTTGCCTCATAAAGCTCAACAGATGGAAAATGGGCGCGAGGCTTCTTTATGTTTGGATTTTGTCAAACAGCCCTCTTGAGTGAGTGCTCGGTATTCTCTCCGTCATGCGCTTCCCCTCACCCCGCATGCGCACTGTGGGGTATAGCGATCATTCCAATGCTGATTACCCGTCAGACCTGCCGTTAGAAGTTAACGTTGAGATTGAGCCGCTGGTGGTCTTGACGGCTTTATTCCCACAATGACGTTCGTCCGAAAGCCGAATGGTGGCTTTGATTTAAGAGCTGATACACGACATTCATGTCAGGAGTTTGCTCTTGACTGCTGGTGCTTCTGATGGTGTTTTGAGCCTGGCGGGAATAATGTCTTGCGTATTCCCGACGAATAGGTGATGCAAGTTAGTGTACTCTGATGCCAATATACTTCTACTGTATATGTACAGGTATTGGTACTGGGATATTAGGTATCAAGTCATCCCACGGTGCAACAGTACTAAGCACGCAGGCCATCTTGAAGCTACTTGCTCGAAACATGATGGGAGTGTGCTATCTCGTGGTCCGCGGTCGGCTGTTTGACGATGTGGGATGTGGCACTTCGGCTGTGATGCAACGGGCAAGGGGCGAGGCGAGCCAGGGTATTGGGACGATCGCCTGCGGGCCGACGTGGGATGAAAGACTGGCGTGCCACCCGTGCCTGGCACATCCAAAGGGTACAGCGCCCTGAGCCGAAGAATGATAGCCTCATTCTCGAGACACCACACAGCCTATCGTAGTACATAGATAGCAGTCACGTCATGACGAAAAGCGCAAGGATACGTATTGACAGCTGAGCGAGAACAAATGTCCCAGCCAATCAGACAGATGCAGCACCGGATGCGCCAAGCATCTCCATCATCGTCACCGGCTGCTGCACGTTCTCACTTTGCGCGTAGGCGGCCGCCGCACTCACTTTCTGCAAACGCCGACCGTGCTGCCTCTGTACAACTTGAGAGCACCGGAATGGTCGAATGCTCGTCTCCAAATCACCTTCTGCGGGCCATAGGCTGAGGTAGCACCGACGCTCTGACTTCTACACGGTGAGTATGCTTAGCGCGTTGCGCTCCGATAATACCAGCGCGATGCGACTATTGTGCTAACAGTCCTATTCAGAGTCCAATTGTTCCTCCTTTGCCTGTCACTTTCACGCGCCCGTCGCCGCATTCACCTCCGTCGCGACGGCCTCTACGGTTCACGAAACCCCACCGAACTTTTACGCCCCGCCCGCACACGACGACCTTATGTCCCGGCGCTTCCTCCTTTCTCTATACCAAAACCCAAGCCATTGCTAGGCGCTTCCTCCTCAGCTAGATTATCTGCGTCCACCGCGCACTTGACCGCACTCGCGCTCTCACCATGTCTGGCTCCGAGCGGCCGCCGGAGCAATCAGTACCAACCACAGGGCTAAAGCGCAAGCACATGTCAGATGAAGACCAGGAAGAGCTGGACCAGCTAGACGGCATCTTCAAGCGCATCAAGACTGCTGTGCCCCGCGCGCCGTACATACTCTCCACGCCCTCCCTCAACCCATATCGATACCACTCATCGCACGAGTCGCGCGCATGGATGCTGGGACACTTGTTCAAGTACGAGGAGGAATATCTACAGTACCGGACCTATGTCTTTCGCGAGCCCTACCGGGACTGCTTCACCCTCCAGCCCGGTGAAGACGACGAGCCTGAGGCCCCCCGACCAAAGTCACAGTCGTCGAATGTGGCCAGTCAAGGACCCAAGAAGAAGATCAGCCTTGCCGACTACAAGAACAAGCAGGCCAACGGCGCCAGTGCGCCTGGCTCCAAGAAGGTTTCCCCGGCCCTGCAACCCACCAAGCCTAATGTTGCCCAAACCAATGGAGTGAAAACTTCACATGCGCAAGTTCCGGCGCATGAATTGGATAAGCATGAATTGGCGCAATCGAAACGGTACGTCGTATCATCCTTGATCTTATATATGCGCTGACAGATTTGCAGACCTGAGAAGAAAATACCCGAGAAACCGGACAAGCGCGACCGAGCCGAATCTTCTGCGTCATCATCATCACAAAAGCCTGAGTCCGCAGAGTCCAAGATCAACATTGACAAGTCTGGCCCATCTTCCTCGACGCCTCACGGTCTGCCGCCGCTGTTGTCACCAGTTGACCCACCCCTGAGTAACCCGCATGGGCTGCCCACCCTTCTTTCACCTACACTTCCCCCGAGAATTCTGGAAGAGCTCGACAGGATAGAAACGTCACGGAAACGAGCGGACTCCAATACTTCGACATCATCATCCGATCGCACCAAGAGTCAAAACTTGCACGTACCCGAACGTACTGCATCGAAGAAGCCCGCTGCCACGCAGGCCGGCGAGGGTTCTCAAAGTGTCTCTCGAGCGAGGTCGATATCAACTAACGGGAAGTCACCGAACGAAGATATTGCCGACCACAGCGAGGACCACGCGCCCAGCACCAAGCCCAGCCTCATTGTCAAGCTCAAATACACGAAGAAGTCACGAGAGACTATCAAAAGGCTGCTTGCTCTCCCAGCGAAAAGAGAAGGACCCGTTGCTCGCAAGGAGCGTGATGAGCAGTCACAGAAGTCGGCGTCACAAAGCAAGGCTTCAGATAGTGTCGAGAAGAAACCCAAACCAATACCGAAAGTCGCGGCTCGGCGCCCTGAGTCATCTGCGACCGCCCCCAAGGTCCCCGTACCATCAATCAAAGTTACTGAAAAGCGACCGCGGAGTGAAGATGATGCGGCTCAAGCATCACCTGTACCAACGAAACGTCAGAGGTCATCTACGGTACCGTCCCAACAGGACCGCCCTATAACTCCCAGAGACCAGATTACCTCCTCGCCAGCTACATCAGCTAAACCAAGCGCGCAAAAGAGCTCAGGCTCGCTCGTCACACCTCGCAAAGACCTAAAGGCAGTCAACATGCTTCGAACGAACTCCACAGAAAGCCAACATTCCACTCCCGGAAGGTCAGGTGTGACGCCCGTAGGCTCACGTCTTGATCCTCAGGCGTCTACATCAGTACCGCCACTGGGAGGCAAGAAGTCAATGGACATTTCGTTATTACAACAATCATCTATGAAGTTGAACCAGATGGGACGGTCACTGAAGCACGAAGGCCAGAAGCTGGAGCGCGACAAAGCAGGCAAACTTACCAAGGCAGACCAAAAGCACGCCGCCGTCATTGGTCTCGAGTGCATCCTGTGAGTCGTCTCATTTTCCCATCTCTCCATCCAGCTAACTCGTCCCTCCAGCTCCTACATGGCTGCCTACCACGCCCAAGACCAATCCCTCCAGCTCCGCGGCCGCCCCGCCGAAGTCGAAGGCACCTGGAAAACCCTCCTCCCGCTCTGCTCCTCCTACGGCCGCCTCACAAAAGACTTCACCCACCTCGACGGCTTCCGCTCCTGCCTCGGCGCCGTCATCGCAGCAAACATCTGCACCCTCGTCGCGCCTCGCGCTCCGAACCCCAAAGCCCACGACTCCCCTCACGAACTCTCCGTCGCCGAACTCACTAAGCAACACAGCCAGCTCACCGAAAACCTCGGTCTCCTGTCCGACCACTACCAGAAGCTCCTCCGACACACTCAAGACGCGCGGTCTGCGCTCCCAATGGAAGAGATGGAAAAGACATATACCAAAACCTGGGCCGGCGCAGAGTGGAACACCAAGCTATCCAAGGTACCCGAGAAAGTCAACGCTTCAAAGCTATCCGGCCCGTACTTTCTGCCTATCCAGAACGACACCACGCCCATCCAGGCGGTGCGCTTCGGGCTGAAGTTTCTGGGCGAGTACTGCGAGAAAGAGAAGATTGAGCATCGGTTGAAAATCAGTTTGGATAGGGCTGAGTGAGATTTTCGATGCTCTTGGTTCGCTCGTGGGAGGCATAGAATTTGGATGGACGCGCATCCTTAGCACCAGTGATTGCTCAGGCGCGCTTCACGTCCCCCTTCTCCCGATGTACACTCCCACTCCCACTCCCACCAACCAACAAACATACATACATATCCCCCTCTCCCCTTTCCTTATGGCGTTTCTCTTTTTCCCTCTGTCTACCCGCTTCCCATTATATCGGTTGCGGGTTCCTGTTAGCAAGGTGAATTAGCAAGGTGATACCCACGAGGCGGGCTGTCCCCTCCTCGTAATTTGTTTTTTTGTATGGGATTTTTTGTAGTTGAAAAATCATGTTTAGCGAGCGATGGATGGGACGGGAGGATAGGATAGGATAAGATAAGATAAGCGATTGTGTGAATATGGTGAATGGAAAGATGTGTGACGGCCGAATTATTTGTTGGGCGGTGTTTTTTATCTGCGGAGATATGGAAATGTGGTGGTGAGGTTTGCGTTGAGCATGAGTCAAAAGGGAAGGGGAAAGAGTGTTGGGGTTAGAGGCTTGAGCAAGGAAGATGGGCGGGTTCCTGGAAGATATAACGTTTTGTAGGGATGTGGAGGAATGGAGATAGCAATGCAATGCGGTTGCTGATCATTGGGCTTCTCTACGTGAGGATGTGGCTTGGTGTTGGTGAAGTTTCGGGCTGTATAACGTGATTATTCTTGTGTGAGTACTGGCGTGTGTTGAGGCAACGAGGCAGAGCTACATGGAAGAGTGGATGGTTTAGCAAGGAGGTAGATAGTATTTGGCAAGGAGGTGGATGATGGATGGCAAGGAAGTAGATGGCAAGGAAGTAGATGGCAAGGAAGTAGATGGCAAGGAAGTAGATGGCAAGGAAGTAGATGGCAAGGAAGTAGATGGCAAGGAAGTGGATGGTGATTAACAAGGAAGTGGATGGTGATTAACAAGGAAGCAGATGCCGATGGGCTGCGGCTTGAGCGGTGCGATGTCCGTTGCTGGAAGAGCATAGTCATTGCATACTAAGTCTATGACGAGGGGTTCGGGGTGACTCCTCCTCGTCGTCTCTTGCTCCGTTCAGATGACTCATCGTCTCAAGTTTCTGCATGATGCTGCTGGAGCTCAATCGTCTATGGTGATGACTGGGTACAGCGAGGCCTTCCGGCTCTTTTTCGATGACTATTATCATTCCGTTTTCGATCATATGTATGAGCTGTTGGAAAGGTTCCGTGCAGGCTTCGCGGCATCGCAAATCATTGATCTTCTGCTTTTGTATTAGCTGCGTACTATGAAATCTATCGTAGGAAGCTACCCACCGCTTTTACGCTTGATTTCACGCTTGCTCTCCGAGGTGCACTCTCGTCTGGATCAATAGTGAAGAATGAGTCGTTAATAATTCCGTGCAAATAGAGATCCGGGCTCATTCGCTCGTTGGCAAAGTCTTTGACCTCCTTATGGTTGCCAAGGTACCAGGTAAGAAAAACCAAATAGACACAACCTAAAGCCCATATGTCACATTGTGAGCTCAACTCTATGTTGCGCAGGTCGCACTCCGGTGAACGATAGGTAGGTGAGTTGGGCACGTTACCCTTGTCTCGCTCTGAAACGATGTTTTCAGGGGTAAAACGTGTAATGCCGAAGTCCGTTATCTTCAAGATGCCATGCTGAATTTTTGAACCCCCTTGACCGAAGAAGAGTATGTTGTGTGGCTTTATGTCTCCATGCCGGCCAAGAAAGTTTAGTGGTTCCGATCCGGCTACTTTGGTTGTCGGAAGCGTCCGCATGATTGATCCCTGGTAAGGTATAGTTGTCTCCTTGGTAGTTTGGTATCGGTGGATGACATAAAGGGCTTCAGACAATCCTCTAAATTGCTCGAGTAGCCACCCTGACAGTTCTGGCTGTGGACTATGTTGCTCCCAGAAGCCCTCGAGATCTGTATCAGCCCAGGGAAAAACTAAGTAGAACTCATTGGCCCGTTCGAATGTCGTTAAAAGCTCAGTAAGGTGTTTGTTGATGTGAGTCTGTTTAGCAAGGCTTCGAAGAATGCCTGACTCGTGCTTGAAGGCTTCTCTGTTCCGGACTGGGTCTTCGTATGTATTGGTCAGGCGCTTCACCGCGACATCCTTATTTGGAAAAGAGCGGTGGCTTTCTTCTATTTCTGCCGTGAAGACCTGACCAAAACCTCCCTTTCGGTACTCATTGTTGAACTTAGTAAACGGCAGAACTTCATCAGGCTGGACTTCGTAATGGTTACCTGCGTCTAAGCCTCCCTTAAAATGAAGTGCAATAACTTCCCACTGGCTCTTCATGAAGTCTGCTATACTTTTAGGTGACCAGTCTTGGAAGCATTTGAGAGGCTTGCATGTATCTTCACTTCTAAGTCGAAAGTGGTGTTGCGATTTGTCAATCTGTTCGGCCGATATGGGAAGCGTGGAATCGCAGATCCCCTCGTCCACGAACTTCCATATGCAGGATGCTTGGTCGATCAAGGTCAACACTGCGAAGACTTTGCGGTATGTGCGCTCAGATTCCTGGATCAGCAACCGATTAGTAGAACGGGACTTCAGCTTGTATAGGCCGCGTTTGTCGGCGTCGAGGCGTAGCTTGCCCAGGAGTGACCGATCTCTAGCTAGCTCTTTTGCAACGACATCATGCGTTATAAGCTCCTCTAACAATGCCAGAGGGATAAAGTGCTGATCACAGAAAGGCGAAAGCTCTCTTGCAGTGTTCAGTCGCTCCTTCAGGCTTTCGGGGCGCTTGCGGGTTCGATCCGGCCATCGGCACAGCTTGATTGCCTTGCGAGAGACGTTTACGGCAATGCTCTTTACGACATCAAACGTCTGAGAATGCTGGAGAGCTCGGAACGGGAATCCAGATGACTTTCGCTTCACCGGCTGAGGTCGCACAGGTCTGGCACGAGGTATGATGACTGTCCGATCCTGATGTTTAACGACCACCGAACGTCTACGTTCATGTGGCTGATGATTTGTCGTGGTAGAGCCTGATACTACCGCACCGTGTGAGACATTACCGGGTTTCCCCGATGATAAAATCTCATGCCTTTCAAAAGAAGCAGTGTCGTCTTTCGAACATGGTTCAGATGAGATAAGGGAATCTGCATGCTCAAGGTCTGCTAGGTGGAGCTCCTTGTCCAGTCCTAAACTACATGAGCAGTTGCATCACAGCCTATGTCATCGAAGCCTCACCTTCCAGAGCATGGTTACATTCTTCTACATATGTTTGAACACTCGGATCCTCGATCTTCACCCGAATTTTCGGTGTCTGCGTATAATGACTCTGGTTGCACACGTTGTTCATGATCACCGGGGCCTACCATCAGGCTATGCAAAATGGTTCGGCCGAGGATATGGATGCAGCATAGGAAGGGTGACTAGGCGCGCATGTCAGGCATCGAGCTGAGGCCCACTCGAGCTATATGCAAGAATTCTGGGTACATGTGGCCTGAAGCCGCCCCGAGTAGGCATTCTAGCGCCTTGTCTGAACCCTCCAATATCTGCATGGGTTGACGAGCACATCCAGTAGCGCAAAGAGGAGGCAGCAGGATGTTGAACATAACCTTGTAGTACTAATTTAATGAGGTATGGTTACCTCGGAAACTGATTGGACAGCCTGGTGTGCAGGCTGAGTTTGGCCCCATGTTCCGTTTACGAGGGGGTGCCACGATCGATGCCGATTCTCCTCAGCCGATGGACTCCGACGGACGCATCGAACAGGGACGCCTAGGAGTCAGACCGGTCTTCGAGTCGAAGTGTGAGCACCTCTGAGCCACCACAATTCGGTTCGTGTTGGTGTGTTAACCTTGTGACTCGGTCAGCGCGTGCTCATCAGCCACTGTGGCGATGCAAGAAGAAGTCTTATAAGTGCGAATAAATTGCAGTAGTTGCTCGAGTCGTTAAACATATCAACACTTTTCGCCCAGCCTAGTCTGAGGACCAGTTTCAGCTGAACCTCCAATGTCGCATCCGTCAGCCACCAACCCTCGACCCCAAGCCTTGACCTTGCCTGTCGGCAATGTGCATTTGGGAAAATTGATGAGAATGTTAAGAGCAAAATATCCCGAGCCTTCAGGATTTGAAGTCAGCGTAAGTAATAGGACTGCCCTATCCGACAATCGCTGAAATAGCACTGCAGATAAAACATAATGTGTGCTCTATACAGACTCCACAAATGCTCACTAAGGTAATTCCACGAATACTTGTGCCGCAGAGAATGGCACTAACTTTATCACGCAGAGTGAGATGGACGAATGCCGGTGACTTTGTTCGGACTTTGATAGCCTACAATGAACAAACATGTCGACCGTCGACCTTGTCAAGTCTACCTTATGGATCTCCAAGAATACATGTGTGCGTCAAACCGATAATTGACCATAATCGTCAATCTTTTGCTTATATTAGCGCAACATTCGGATCGTCAATGTGACATCATACTCAGCCCTCGTGTTGAGCTGAGAAAAACAACTCTTCCAGCCTGGTCGAGATCAACGCCATTGCCGAGTCATGCTACCAGACCCCAGCCCAGGTCGTTCTCGGCGAACGCCACATTATGCAGCTCAAGCGCCCTGAGAGCACAGCCAATGAAGTGGGAGCCTCGTGCACCATCGGCTGAAAACAGGCGGCGAGTGCAGTTATGCAGTGTGAGATGTGTTTTCGAGCCTTGTGCGTTGATACACGAAGACTTGCCAGACCGCAGATCAGGTAGCCTCACACAAGTGCAGCAGATTAGTTTAGTCCAAATTTGCCCCGTGAATTCTCTCGACCCAATCTAGAATGTCCCTATTCAGTACATGTGCAAGTCGTGACTATCCGGACGAAACGACACTCCGGTCAGTATTACCTGAAAGCCAATCCAATCGTGCCTCCTGAACCATGGACCAATACTTCTCTACTCTGTTGATGTGTGTCAGCGACACATTCGATGTTGAATGATCCCGAGACTTACGGTTCCACAATCTCCTCAGGTGCTCGAAGGATGCGCTCTGGTCGAACTGCTGCATTCCCAAGATTTTCTGATCGAGCAAGTGCTAGGCATGATTCCAGTGCAAGCCTGTATGATCTCAATCCGGCCCGTTTACGCACCCTTCGCAGTAATTCCTCTTCCTGTACCCTTTTCCAGTTCCGCACTCCAATCTGCTCAACGTCCCGTCGTGTCGATTGCGCGGTGGTCCCCGGCTCGAATGTACAGATTTCGAAGCTGTACTGCTTTTGTGTTTGTTGAAGGCCAACGAACCTGATGGGAGCGGCTATGCACAGCTCAGCAAGTGCTACAGCAAGACGCAGGAACCTCTGCTCCTTAGTGTCCCGGTCGTGACATCCACTCTGTTTCGCTCGAAAGGTGCAGACGTCCTTCTCGTGTTCCATCGTGTCTGCGATGAGAATTCCGCAGGTACAAAGATCTTTCGTCCATGGAGCGTTGTAGAGCAAGACTATACTCTTCACTAATTTTGTTGCGACGATACCGAGAGAACATTCACTTGTCTTCCGGAGGCCTGCGTCCGCCTGAACCTTCTGTAGTAGATCTTTGATAGTCAGTGCAGCTCCAAGGCCCTCGAAGCTGATCTCTTTAACAATCTGGGAAATTTCGAACCGCTTCTCAGATAGCCCCGACTCGATCGTGACGGTGACGAGTTGATAACCATCCTGGTTTTGGCTTATAAACTCGAGCTCGAATTCCAAGCCATCGACAAGGTTGCGCAAGGTTTCGTCAGGGGAAGGTTTTCCTAGCACCAATGTCCACTTTCCGCGATCTTGTGCTGCGCTATATAGCAACTCCATGTTATCAATGGCGTCTCTGGAATGAATGAGATATTTGTTCGTCGCGCTTAGTTCTTTCGGATCAATCCATTTGGTTGAGTCCTTGGTTTCGTCAAGCAGCGTCCAGTACAAACTTCGCGAATCCTTGTTTAACATTTCTACTTCATCTTTCAATCGATCGATTCGCTCTTTTAGGAGGGAACCTTGGAAAAGCGCGTAGACAACTCTTCTTAACCAATCATCTTCGCATGATAACTGCCTCCTCTCACTGGATAGCTGGTCTACGATCTGAGTCCAGAGACCTTTCTTGGAGGTAGGAACTTTTGGAGAGTCGTTGGCTTTGCAATACAAGAAATCTTTGATATGGTTCGCCTCTGCTCGGATGCGGATCAATGCCAGGTCCACATCCTGCAAACCATCTTGGCCCCAGAAAAGCCTGTAAGTGTCGTCCGGGAACGGGTCGCCATACTTATCATACCATATATTCCTCCAATTGCGTAATTCCTGATGGATCAGGTTCATTCGCTTCCTCCAGTAACCCAAACGATACTGCCCTTCGGAAAAGTCATGGTATTTCTTGTTCAGCGTTTCCACAGTAGTGGTCAAGAAGCTGATCAACCCCGCTGTTGTGCCTATCGCCCCAAGAACCGCAAGTTCCGCGACCATTTGATAATGAGTAAACGCCGAAAGATTGCTCTATAGAAGAGTCAAAATAACTGAAAGAAGTGACTTTAGAGCAGTGAGGAGACGTCAAGGAGACATGCCCCGCACTTCAGGCGAGTGGCTGCAGAAACGTAAGCGAGAGCCTCGTGATCATAGTTCAGCTCGTATTTCAGCAAGCCCCGCATTCTCAGCCTGCTCAGGTTGTCTATAGTCGTCAGGCTGAACGATTTCAGTGATCATCTTACACTTCACGAATGTTTAGAAAAATGGAAGAGCTGGATCTAAGGCCACAGGGATTAGAAGCTTTGTACACAAAATGGAACCCAGTTCAAACGATTCATAGCCTAGTGGAAGACACTGCTTTTCAAATCTCGGACAAGGCCACAGCCATAACCCTCCACGATAACCTTATTCGTTTGAAAAACTGGGCAAGCGAGATCTTCGTTGAAGGTCTATCCGATTTCGAGGCCAGTAACCAGGAGTTGGTGCGAGTTTTGTGTGAGCATGTTGAGACAATCGGAAGGAGCCTTATAGACATCAAGGACGCTATTTCCAAGAGGGATACAACTGTAATTGAGTAAGTTCCACAACGTTTGTTATGTGGAAAGATCGAATCGCGCTCATTCGGATCTCATCATCCGCTGAAATTACTAACGTCAGCTCTGATCGATGTGCCTTTGCTAATCAGGCCCAGTGACCGCTTAAAGAGTCTAGATGCCACCATAGAGGAGCTGCTGGAAGACTCAGATCCAACTATTGTAGCTATCGAGATCGCCCAGAAACAGGGTACTTCAGGTAGACTGATCCAGAGCATTCAGAGACGAACGTTAGGACAGGGTGTACGCCCCCGCTCGGACCACGATGAACGAATGAGCGGTGATTCACAAACACGTACGATGACTGTGCGTCGAAGGATGAGGCAGCCTCAGAAAGAACTCGCCGACGAACTTACAATGGGGATGCGAAGAAGCGAGTTCGATAAAACACCATTTAGTTTCCTCCCCAAAAGCGAACTCGATCGTCTCATTACCGTAGAGTCTGCAATGCGGGCCATGTCCATCAAAGTTCCTACTCTCGACGACGAAAAGCTCCTGCATTACATCGTAACAGACGCAAAGGCGATATTCGCTACAGCTGTGTATATCAAGTTGAAACCTGATAAGTTGCACGAAGCAATGACTTTGTTCCGCCAGTACAGCCCCCGCTTTCGCGACGACGCTCTCCCAATAAAAGAGAAGAGCGGAGCAGATCTACTGAAGGAGGCGGATGACTGTTTCGAAAGGCTAGCCAAGGGCTTGACAGATATGGAGTATCAAGAGAAGGAGGAGGAACTTTTACGGAAAGCCATCACCGGTGTACAGCACATCCTGAGAACTATCGAAGGTCCCGTGCAAAGCGATGATGATCGCATATGGACAGACGGTAGGATCATCGAATTCCAGGAAGACCAGAAGCATTTTTGCGCTCCCATCATTCAAGATACTGAGATCAGTCACGACCTATTTGGCGTTGCGATTCCATTTGTAGAGAAATATGCGACACGCGGCGCAGGATCTTACGGCGTGGTATCAAAGTATAGGATACATCACGACCACATTGTATCTTCAAGACCTTCGGTAAGCTTATCATTGACTTCTCATCAGGGACTGTCGGCTCTGACTATTGCAGGATGGTGCATCTTACGAGGTCGTTGCGGTGAAAGAGCTCAAGCCGGATACCCACAAAGACGCCCAAGAATTATCCAGACATTGGGCATCCGAGGTCCGAGCGATGGCTATGATGAATACACTTGACCACAAGGGTCACATAGTCCACTTCGTCACCGCCTTCCGCAGGGGTAGTCGTGCGCTGCCCGAACACTATCTGATCACGGAATGGGCAGATGG
The DNA here is from genome assembly GCF_027946475.1 of Didymosphaeria variabile. Taxonomy (NCBI): domain Eukaryota; kingdom Fungi; phylum Ascomycota; class Dothideomycetes; order Pleosporales; family Didymosphaeriaceae; genus Didymosphaeria; species Didymosphaeria variabile. The sequence goes on along the minus strand of NW_026611626.1, from coordinate 2,902,742 downwards.
AGGGAATCTCGAAGATCTGTGGAAATCAATGCCGAAGCCTCAGCTGACAGAACGTACCGTGCAGTCCGTGATCAGGCAACTACTAGGGCTGGCTGAGGCTTTCAATGCTGCTCATAACTTGAAGTCCGGAGGCGTCACAACCGGCGCTTCTTACCGTCACGGCGACTTAAAACCAGCGAACATCCTCTGGTTCAAACCAAAGCCTCGCGACAACCACAATTACGTCATAGGTACTTTGAAGATCTGCGATTGGGGTGAAGCAAAGAACAAGACCTTTGCCACAGTCATGCGCCATAGCAAGACTACGGCAGGCGTCAGCACGCGGCGCTATCAGCCGCCTGAAGTCGACACTGGTATTCATTTATCTATTTCAGGAGAATCAAAACGGCGATCTCGACTTTATGATATGTGGGCCATGGGATGCATCATCCTTCAGACCATTGTGTGGCTGCTCTACGGCTACGAAGGGCTTGAGAAGTTCAACGCTAGTGTGAGAAACGAGCTTAACGATGATTCGCCATTCTATCAGACCGGAGATGTCGAGGGTAGGAGGATGGCATGGGTTCACAATGTGGTAGAGCACTGGATGGGACACATGGCCAAAGATGCTGCTTGTCGGGCAGGTACAACAGCCCTTGGAGATCTCCTTGAGATTGTGCAGAGAGGTCTCCTGAAGGTAAAGCTACCAGTTTCAGGTGGCACTTTTGTGGAACAAGCCCAGCCGCAACCGGGGGCCATTACGCAGCCACAACTCGAGAACTTGATGCGACCGTCACGGATACGGATAACGGGCCCAGAGAAGCCAGGACAACCTCATCATGATACAGAGGGATCTAACCTGGCAAGATTGAATACCCCGTTGCATGATGCGGTCGTTGATCACTCTCCTGAAATTCCAGTTGTGAACGTCATCTCACCAGATGAGGACGAAACAGATGTACAGCCCAAATTCCTCCTTCCAGGGCCCGCAAGATATCGCGCAGATGAGCTACGAGATGGGCTGCTGTCGATAGCATCGGACGAGGAAGAATACTGGTGCACCAAGTCGAACACAGATGTACCAGCGATTACCGGTAGTCTGTATGCACGAGGTCCCACACATAGTGTTCTGAGGAGGCTTCAAGATCAAGAACAGGAAGTCGATTACGGTAAGACAAGCATTGAAACCGAACGATGGAGCTTCAAGAGCGATAACGACTTTGCGTCAAGGGTGCTCTCTGAAGTGCAGAGCAATGTTGACTTTCCTGTTCCTGCAATCAGTACGAGTGAGCACCTTTGTCACACATGCCAAATCCTCCGCGATGGAATCTGGAGCCCAGTATTCGCGATCAAGTACGACATCAAAAAACTTGAGGCCCGAGCACGAGATGGATCTTGCGCATTGTGCAAGTTGCTGTGGAAAACATGTGAAGCTTACCTTGGGAAGTGGCGTGGACTGTTTTCCGAGGTCGGGTTTGAGAGATTCGAGTCTACTTTGACCATGAACGGCGACAACAAAATGCCTGTCCTTTCAATTTGTCGCTCACTGGGTAAGTTTCTTTACCTCCTTGGACGTTGTTGCACGTAATCTCTCCCATTCTCGATTTTCAGGATGGGCGGGCCCAAACTGACTATCGTACTAGAGGAGAGTAGAAAGACAGCCGACTTTCAAGTAGGCTTCGCGGAGCTCCCAGCCCCTGAAAGCGAGACATCACTTGAAGTAATCCGTCAATGGCTGACAGATTGCGATGATAACCACACCAACTGTAAACCAAGCAAGTCAACGATATCTGATGTAGTAGGTAGCGTTGTCAAGTGGCCAACACGACTGCTGGACGTGGGAGAAGGCCACGAATCTACAGTCTACCTGCGCGAGACTACGGAGACAACACCGCAACGCAAAGGAGAGTGGATTGCCTTATCTCACAGGTGGGGAGAGAAACCACACTTTTGTACAACTACGGACAACCGTGTGAGATTCAAGTCAGGAATACCAGTACAGGACCTCCCTGATACTTTCAGACATGCGGTCACTGTTACGAGGGCCCTTGGATGCCGTTACCTTTGGATAGATTCGATTTGTATCGTTCAAGAAGGTGCTGACGCTGACTTCAAAGAAGAGGCTAAGTACATGGAAGAAGTCTACAGCGGTGCACGATGTGTCATAGCAGCAAGTCGCGCCAATGGCCACAAGGACGGATTTCTCAAGCCCAGAAAGGAACGTGGTTATGTTGGACTCCAGCGAGAACAGGAGAGCAACGCACCATTCTACATCTGCGAGATGATTGATAATTTTGAAGAGCATATCCTCGGTGGTTCGCTCAACCAGCGCGGTTGGGTTCTGCAGGAACATGCGCTCGCTCGCCGGACTATTTTCTTTGACGAACATCAAACCTATTGGGAATGCGGGCATGGTGTCCGATGCGAGACAATGACCAAGTTGGATAAGTAAGTGACCATTTGAACCACCCCCACAGTCCCCCACATGACCGTACTGACCAGCATCAAACAGCGAGGCAGCTAAGCTACTCGGAGATCCAAATTTCCCAAAGCTCCTCGACTCTGCCAAACAAGCCGAGAGGATCATCCGTTTCGAAGAACTGTATCAGCAGTACTCGCGGCTCGGTCTATCCAAACAATATGACAGGCCAACAGCATTGGCTGGACTGGAACAACGACTGCACCGCACCATGAGGGTTAAAGGGCGTTTTGGCATGTTTGATGATTCAAAAGCCCCGGGTTTGCTGCGCAGGAGCTTGCTTTGGCATCGAGGTAAAGATACCAAGGGATTGACTCGTATTAAGTTCCTGCCCACACAGACTCCTGCTCCGTCGTGGTCCTGGATGGCCTGGACAGGAACCAAGATCGACGACTACAAATATACCCCTGGTGGTATCAACTACTTCCAGGTTCCCTTCAAGGAGTTCGACTGGGAGGATGTCCAAACGCCGTGGATGCGACGGGACCTTGATGAGGAGAACGCACTGTCTGTCGACGCAAGGGCTTTCGATTGCACGTCAGCGCGAAAAGAGCAGTACACTTTCATCGGCGATTCTCAGAAGGGATCGGCGCCAAAATGGGGTATGTGCGTGGTCTTGGGCATCCAGATAGGTTCTCTAATGGCCATTGATAAACAGCATTACGTGCTGCTGATTGCGAGGACTGGGAAGATGGATTCCAATGGCTTGCAGAGATGGGAGCGCATTGGTGCGGGTTGGTTGCTTGGAGAGTTTCTCAAGAACGACGTCATCGGAGTCAAGGTTTATTAGACTGTTTGTTAGTACTCACTCAATCAAAAGATGACGACCCACATATTCTTCAAGTTCTCCATTGAAGTCAGCTCGAATATCATCATACAGCTCGTTATCCGCTCATCCTCTACATTACACTCCACCCCACGCTCTAGTTTATCCTTGACCTTCCGATTGACCTTCCGCTCCACCTGATCCAGCTTGATATCACCTTCGGGATTCGCCTCCTCCATCACAAATCCCATCTCCCTCCTTCTTTCCGCATCTTCACATCACCTGCCAAGCACATCCTTCATCTATTATAGGAGGAATTTGATAGATTATAAAGAAAGAATATTGCGAAACTCATTACCGTACGAAAGTCTCGTTATATAGGTTCTAAAGCCCACTCGCATAACGTTCGAATGAATGATCAAACCCAAAATCAACATCGTTAACGTCAACCCACAGACTCCCAGCCTTATCCACTGCCTTGATGTGGGTCAACGGTTTATCTCCACAACTGTATGTATGTAGCTTGAGCTCAATCCCCTCTATCAGCGGTAGCTTCTGCAGTCGCTTACAAGCATCCAGTATCTCATGGAACTTGAGAAGATGGTGAAAAAGCCCACATAGATCGTACTCATTCCCGGAGAACAGCTCGCTTCTTATGTGCGCATTCCTCTCCGGTGTCATGAAGACAACAGATTTCTTGTAGCTTGGATCTTCGATGAATGTTGGGTTCCTGTGTGGCGCTAACGTGAGTATATGGTAACATGATATGAGGTGCGAAACCTACGCCATATGTAGTCTTGTCTTTCCTACATGTGGCCAATACACATCTTCGTAGTTTTTGTGGGCACTGAACCAGAAGTTATATCTGGGGAACCTCACATGAGCGTTCTTTTTCGGCACTTTTATCACGTGCTGTTCGTGGGAAGTACTGTGATTTGACTTGGGTTGTTGTTGAGTGGTGATGCCTAGGATGGAACCGTGGAACGCGGAATGAACAGCACTGGGAGCTGTGCAGTCAACTTCGCCTCTCCTACTTCTATCTTCCTATCCTCCACACCCTTGACCACACAAACGGCGTCTAGACCTCGCCGATCATGGTTGCGCAGCTTGTGCTCACATGAGCTTGGCTTCGACCCGCAGTGGCAAATAAACATCAGAAAAGACGGGTGCAACTTGCTTTAAGTGAATGCTCAGCAGATCATTCCAAGCCTGGTTATCTCGGTATACCTTGCAGCTAGCGCACCTAGTTGGCTTATTAACTATACTTTTAAAGTCCAGCGATAAGTACATTTAAATAGTATAACTTAATTAAAGGAATCAAGTTTAATTTACTTTATCTCGCCTTCGCTGTTCTCTCCAAAACTTCGTTGCCTCTAGAACTTCGGGGCAGCCCTGCACTAGCCAACCCCATTTTCTCAAGAACGCGATACTTATCTCCCAAGCCCGTGATATCCCAAGCTTCACCCCAGACAGTAAAAGGCGCCACCGCATCATCTGCATCCTCGACTCTCATCATATCGCCACATAATTTTTCTTTATCAATTATCCCCGCTTCGAGTCCTCGTAGAATGTTATCTCTCATGACAGGAATTGGGAAAAGATCGATCCAGGGATGGTGATGTATAGACTTTTGCAGCGCAGTTGGGCGGAGCCGATCTGGGACAGACAATAACATGGTGGCGGCGCCTAGGGAATTCGGACCCTGCAAATTGAATGGAGAAATGCAGTCATCATGATACATCTGCTCAAACGAGAAGTTCAGTGCAAGTGCGTTAATAGCCAGCGCGTTAATGACGTTGAGACGCGCGAGTATGGGTAGGTTATTGGGTCTCGGTCCGTTGATGCTACAATTTGCGATAACTGTTTGCACAAACTCAACTGCCTTCTCGTGGGATTTAGGGCAATGTAGGAGGATGAAGTTGAGTGGCCAATCGTGGCGGGCATTCTGCACACTAGATTGGCCGCACTTTGGGTCGTAGGCTTGCTCAGTGCGGTCATCAGACGTAAGCCTGTCTTTGGCTACAAGGCAAGACTCAGGATTATCATTTGAGGCAGCGGTCGCACACCGCTCAAGGTGTCTCTTTTTCCCTGCTCCGTATTAGCATCTGGATCCGGAAAGTGGAGAAGTTGTAGGGGAGGACTAACGATACGCCCTCTGATTCAAACGATTTTGTCGCCTCCTTCTTTCGGCAGAGCTGATCACTCCTGTCCAGTTGTCTACACAATCGTCCCATGCTTCAAACAGATGAGCCATTAGAGTAGTAAGTCCGAGCAAATGGTACCGTAACGGCGATGTAAAGGAGGTGGGAATATCCCTAACATGCACTGGGGTGAAAAGACGATGGAAAAAGGGCCGATTAGAGAAGATCAAACCTACGTACTCCCTTGTCATTACGATTGACGACAGGCGGCAGGCCATGTGACCATGCGCGCGCCCAGAGGTGGCATGCCAAGAGCGTCAGTGCGGGCGCTAAGGTAAGCGACTTAGCACGTATAAATTAATAGAGAATTAATTCTAAATTAATTCATCCTATAAGCTAAATTCCACAGCCTTATCGCCTACTATAGCTAATAACCTAGTGTCTATAACTCTTAATAGAAATATAAGTATTAATAGAATTATTTGTAAATTAATTCTAAATTAATTCTTAGGCTAACTATAAGGCATACTATACCCTCCCTACCCTACCTATAGGCCTTAGCTTATAGAGTAAGGATAAAGATAACCTACCTATTATCTACCTTAGTAAGGCTTACTACTAGGAGGATATTAGTAACAGACGTCTCTGTAGTGTAAGAATTAATCTAGAATTAATTCTAAATTAATTCTAATAAATATAGCGTAAATTTTTAAAGTAAGGTAATCTTATTAACTACCTTATCTATATTTATAGATAGGAGAAGATTTTGCCCTCTAGCTATAGAGTTAGCCTGCCCTCTAGCTAGCACTAAATAAACAAAATGCGTATATATAATAAGAATTAATATAGAATTAATTCCTAATTAATTCTAGTCTAGTAGGGTAATATTATAGATATATACTATACTTAGGCTATTCTACTAGTGTACTAGTAAGCTCTTCTTACCTAGGTATAGGTAGTAATACTAGCCCCTCCCCCCTAGCCTATTATCTAGCTCCCTAACAGCTTTATAAGTTAAATTAATCTAGAATTAATTTAGAATTAATTCTAACTTTTATAGGCTAATTATGTCTATATGTCTACTACCTATATGCTTATTAGGCGCCTTACCCTCTATCCTACCTATAAGGCAGAGGATAACCTTAAATAGCTAACTTATAAGTAGTCCTAAATAAGAATTAATTCTAAATTAATTCTAAATTAATTTAGTCTGTAATTTCTTTCGGGACTTAGATTTCTAGAAGTGTAAGAATTAGGATTACTAGATAGAGTTAAGGGAGGAGGATAAGTGCGCCCTAGAGTAGGGTAATAGCAGGGAGGAGGAGAAAGAGAAAGTAGAGAAGAAGAAGAAGAAGGAGAATAATACTTTTTCTCCCCTCTTACCCTCCTCTAGCCTTTCCTTACCTTACCCCTCTATGTTTTCTAAGAATTAATTCTAAATTAATTCTAGATTAATTTCCCTAGCCTAGCTAGATACCTACCTTTAGGCAGATAACTTCTAAATAAATTCTTTTATTCTACTATATATCTACATGTCTATACTGCAAACTCTAGTAATAAACCTAGCTATTAATACTTATATATACTATATTATTATAATGCCTCCTTAAAGTACTGCCTATTTCTATATAGACCTTTTAACTAATATCCTAGAAATATTTCTTAGTTAATTCTAAATTAATTTATATTAAAAAGTATTCTTACTCTTAATTATCTTCATCCTGCAGTTCTCACATAGCGTAGGAATATTATTATCTTATAGGAGCTTATAGGTCTCCTTTAGATTAATTTAGCCTTTCTTCTACCTCTTACTCTTATTTAATACCTTAAAGTAAGGAAGGTTAAATACTAGAATAGAAGTAGTATTATTCTTATAGTAAGGAGCTTAAATTAACTCTTTATTAATTCTTAGGCTGTCTCCTTATAAAGGCGGTATTAATTTAGAACTAATTCTAAATTAATTTATACTTAGAAGACTAAAATTATCTTCTTCTATAATTACTTTACTACTAACTAATAATATATAATATAAATGCGGTATTATAAAGCTATTATACTAATAATAGAGCTCTATTACCTCTATAAAGTATTTAAGGGTAGTGTAGGCTCTTTTAAGACTAAGTATTCCTAAAGATATATTTTAGAGCTTATAAGAAGGATAATTCTAATAGATATAGTAATATAGGGCTCCTCTACCTAGGAATTTACGCTAAATTAATTTAGAAGCGATTTAAACACTTAGGGAGGATAATATACACTATAGAGAATACTACTATTACTAATTATTATCCTATAAAATAACTCTCTAGCGTAGATTATAAACCGTCCTTTATTATCTCTATAGGAGAATACTTCTAACCTAGCTAGGAGCTAGGTTAGAGATGAGTACTCTTAATAAATAGGCTATATTAATTTAGAATTAATTCTAAATTAATTAGCTAAACTTATATATAAGGATAGCACCTTACTACTTATAGTAGTGGAGAACGCTTAGATAGTTAAGAGTAAAGGATATTAGAGAATAAGGGGATTATAGTTAATTTATATCTAGTGTGGAAAAAATTTTTATGCTAGCTATACTATTTTAGGTTTTATTAAAATTAATAGAGAATTAATTTAGAATTAATCTTTATTAATTCCTAACTATTCTCTAGCTTACTATAGCTAAATCTTACGTTCTTTTAGCTATACCTCTACCTCCTATTACTCTAGATAGAACTTATACTTCTCTTATTTAAGTAATAGTCTTTCCTTTTCCTACTAGAACTCTTTACGCTCCTAGGTAAGATCCTAAAATCTACTAGCCCTATAAATTAATAAATAATTAATTTAGAATTAATTTGAGCTTTTTACTTACGATAATAATGCTGGTAGAGATAATGGTATTATAGAGCTTCTTAATAGAGAAGACTAATATAATCTTATCTATCTTAAGCCTCTTACTTATAATTTTATACTCTACCTACGTCTTACCCTACTTAAGCTAAAGTTCTTAAGACTCTCTAGAACCTCCTTATTATTATCTAATATAATAATAATATTAGAGGACTTCTAGCGCTCTAGTACTATAAGAATTAATTTAGAATTAATAGAGAATTAACTTACTAATTTCTCTACCTATATTCTAAAAGAATTAAGTACTAAGAGTTAGGTTTTGCCTAGACTTATATCTAATACTATACTTATTCTAGACCTTATATATTTAAATATCCTAAGCATCTATATGTATAGCCCTTCTAGGATTAGAATTAAATAAGAATTAATTCTAGATAAATTTAATAAATATACATCTTAATACCTTATAGAAGCTTATGCCTTATTCTAGTATAATACCCTATTAATGTAGCTTACTCTACTATATTTATATATAACTTAAGAGAGTTCTATGTAGCCCTAAGCATACTACTATAGTGGTAATTAAGCCTAGCTATAATTATAGGATTCTTCTTATATTAGACCTAATCCCTAATTACTTAAGAGCTTATTAAACCTAGGAAGACCTTATTAGATTTATTTTAAATTAAGTCTAAATTAATTCGACTATAATACTTACCTATAATTAGATTATAGAGATCTATATACTCTGTTCTAGTCTCTGCTGTTAGTAGTAATCTTATATAACCCTAGTCTAAATTCTTAGTATGTAAAGAATATAGATAGGCCTTATTAATTCTCTAATAAAAGTAGATAGAGCAGAAGTAAAGGTAATAGCTAAGCTAATACTACTAGAATTAATAGAATGGGTCTTAGGCTGCTAGATACCGTCTAAAGCCTAGTTTTCCTAAAGAATTAGTAATAAATTAATTCTAAATTAATTTAACCTACCTACTATCTATTTTATGTCTATGTTAATAGTAACACTAATTATACCTATCCTATAGAGATACATCTATTAAAATAGTGTACTAGTAAGCTCCTTATAGGTATTAAAGAACTCTATAAATGCCTTCTTATATATAGTAGATGTCTGGGTGTTGGTAATAATCTAACTAAAGGTAAAGACTATAAGCATTAGAATTAATATAGAATTAATTTAGAATTAATAAAAGCCTTACGCTTCCTATACTATAGTAAAAACACTATAAATAAAATTTTAGTCTAACTATCTTTAAATCTCTTAAAGGATATATTTATTTAGAATATATTCTGCTCTAATAGTATAATAGCCTAGTCCTAAAAAAGATAGATAATAATATTACTAGAGGTTATAGGAAGCACCTTTTAGATATATACCTATTTTATAGGAATTAGTGTAGAATTAATTTAGAATTAATTTAAACCTACTATAGCTTAGTTACTATAGTGCGTTTTCTACTTAAAAAGAATACCCTTAAGTCTACCCCTATATAGGTACTTAAGTAGTCTCTTACAATAAATAAGTCTTATAATTTAATCCTTATCTATAAATACTACATAGAATTACTTAATAGAGCTATATCTATATACCTATAGGTATATAGAGAGAGCCTTAGACTTAAGGAAGTTGGCTAAATTAATTTAGAATTAATCTTAAATTAATTTATCTTTTCTAACTTACTCCTTATAAACCCAGGGTATATAATTAGCTATAGAATACCTAGAATCTTATTAATATAGTCCTGGCCTATAAGCTATAGTGGTGGAGGTATATGTGTATATATACTAGTAGATACTAGTATTATAAATAGTACCTAGGAGGGGTATATTAGAATAATTATATTAAAAATAATACTATAGTCCTATTTAATAAGATTTCCCTGTCTCTAGATATAATTAGTACCTAAATTAATTTAGAATTAATCTTAAATTAAATTATCTCTACTTACTATAATGTTTTAGCCTTAAGCACTATAGCTTAATAACATTATACTATTCTTAAGGAGCTATTAATAGACTAGTAAGTAGACTATATAGGTATTTAATATTAATAAGAGTAGGAACCTACTAAATAAAGTACTTTTTAGTAGTCCCCTAAACCTAGCTCTTACACCTAATAAGCTAGTGTAGAGGTCTAGTAAGAGGCTTAAATTAATTTAGAATTAATTAATAATTAATCTATATATAACTTACTCGCTATCTTAATAAATATAGCCTTAGGCTATATAATAGTTATAGTGGCTTATAAGAACCCTATTAGAAATAGTAAGTAAGGCTATTAAAGTAACTCTTTACCCTACGCTTCCCCTTATTATTCTTAATCTATAATAATAAGCTCTTAATAGTCTATAGCTATTTATATAGCTCTAGTGTAACCTCTATATAAAATATATTACGTAATTTATTCTAAATTAATTTATAATACTTAATCCTAGAGTATCTAAACACCTATCGTAATGTATATATATTAAGAAAAGGGTAGAAGGTTAGCTTTTTACCTACCTTACTTACCTTAGAGTATTAGAACTAGTATAATTATATTAATTAAAGTTAATTTATAATTAATTCTAAATTAATTTATTTACTTACACTCTTAGCCTATCTTAGTAGCTTTTCCTACTTAAGGTCTTCTACTTATGTTACCCTAATACGGATAATATAAGTATATCCTACTTTATGTGTACTTAGGTATTATAGAACTGCAGCTACGTATTTAATAATATTAGCCTTAAGTGTATTATTATTATTATTCCTGCTAGTAATTACAGCGCGCTCCTATAAATTCTAAATTAATTATAAATTAATTCTATATAATAGACTTATATAGTACTATTTAGTATTATTATCTACATAATTACTAGAGATAATAGGGGTCTAAATACTTATATCCTTATCCTATAGAATATTAGGTTTAAAGAGATCTAAGTTAACATAGGTTTATTAGACATCTAGGACTGGGAATAATATTATAATATAAAGTTATTTAGAATTAACTTAGAATTAATTTAATTTTAAGAAGACTATGTATACACTAGTTCTACGCTAGTTGCTTAGGGTGGTATAAAAACTTCTCTAATCCTTACTATAATTACTATTGTTGGTTAGGCCATGCCACCTCTTGGCACGCCCTTGGTCAGATTACCTGCCACCACGATTGACGAGAGGGCTCCAGCTGGGCCTAAAGGCTGACACCCTGGTAAGTTTTAGTGGTAGAGCTACGTGATATCAGGCAAAGTGGTACAAACCATTGCCAGTCACGTGTACCAAGCATCTCCTTCCGAGCCAATCAATGACTGTGAGGTGACTCACGTGACTGAGAATGAGTCGACAGCCGAGGTATCATCGGAATACGGATATCGATACTCCGTGCTGCAGCTTGCTGACACCCCTGCTAATTCAACCTCAAATCAATTCTCAGCAAAGAGCTCGACTGGCATGCTAGCCTCACACAAAATCAAATACTATTTTGGTACAACACTCATTGATAGACATCTCAGGAACTTCTGCAACATGCTTACACCCCTGCAGGTGGAGAATATTTCATGATTGGGTGGGGAGGCATTATGGTCGAGTATCCCCGTAAAGTATGATCGTGAAGGCGCGATTACCACTGTCGTTAGCGAAGATGGTCAGTACAGGAAGCGTCTTAATATAAAATTCTCTAGACGTCGTTCGCAAATCATTATGGTTCTCTCTCATCAATACACTTCATTGTCTCCAACACTATGCCAGAAACAAAGCGAACTATTCTTGTCACCGGAGGCACTTCTGGCCTTGGCTACCATGCCACTACCAACCTTGCCCGCCAACACCCAGACAACACTATTATAATAGCATCTCGAAGCGATTCAAACTCGGCAGCTTCTTCCATACGACAACTCACAGGACATCAGGACGTCCATTTCCTCCCGCTCGACTTGGGCAATTTGCAAAACATCAGATCCTTTGCCATTGCCATCTCCGAGAGAGGTACACCGCCAATCTCCATACTGTTGTTGAACGCCGCGATGCAGTTCCCCGATGGTATCAAGTACACTATTGACGGCTTTGAAGCAACATTTGGCATCAACCATGTTGGGCACGCGCTCTTGTTCCATCTTCTCCGGTCATTTCTTGCAGACAAAGCCCGGGTCGTCGTAACGGGCAGTGCATCGCACGACCCGGCGCAAAAGACGGGTGTGCCGGATGCAAACTATACTTCTGCAGAAGAATTAGCACATCCAGTTGGCGAGGCAGTCAAAAACACCGGAATGCAGCGGTATGCAACAAGCAAACTGTGCAATGTCATATGGTCGTACGCCTTGCATCGCCGATTCGCTAGCATTCCTGGCAAGCAATGGACTGTCGTGGTGTTTGATTCTGGCATGATGCCTGGCATGATGCCTGGCACAGGCTTGGCCCGTGAAGCAGGACCTGTCTTCAAATTTGTCTGGCATCGTGTGCTCCCCAGGCTCGTCCCATTCCTGCGTCGAGTCTTGTCCTTCAGTGTTTGGACAGCCCAGGAATCGGGGTCAAATTTGGCTTGGGTTCCATCAGAAGAGTCCACTAGCGGTGTATACTATGATGCAAGGACTCAGATCAAGTCTATTAGCCTCTTGCTCCTGGGGAGCATGTTTCTGGCGGCGGCAAGTGTAAGCCATCATGCGGGTTAGGATGATACTGAACCAGCCAACTAACCACTCCCATAGTTCATCGACGAGCGGTTCTTTTCCGATGATTTCTACCCGTCGAGAACAGCCTTGAAGCGAGCGGTCTACGAGCGCGCCAAGGTATAGCTGAGCATGCACGGAACGAACTCAAAACTAAAGGTGGCGTAGGCCCTCTACGACGTCGACTACGAACAAAACAAGATTACACTTATCCAGTCCGTGTTCCTGCTGAGCCACTGGTACAGCAACTCCGAAGACCGGACTGGGCCATGACATTGGATAGGCATTGCCATCGGCCTATCCCATACCATTGGCTTACACCGCCAACCTTTCATTACACCCGAGACCTCCGAAGTGGTCAGGCCGTGCTGGCGCCGCCTCTGGTGGTCCATCTACATCAGGGAAGTGTGGCTGTCATTAGGTACAGGCCGACCGATCAGGATATCCCTCAGGGACTGCGACACGCCCATGGTCGGTCTCTGCGACAAAGACAGTCAAATAAGCGCCGCAAACACGGAAAAATACCTCCCAGAGAATCAGCCCGAGCTGTTCGAGCTGTGGCTTTCTCTAGCGAGACTAACCCGCGAACTGGGCACCATCTTATCGACCAACTACGCCCCACTCAGCACGAAGCCTTCGAGAAGCGAGCTTGAAACGAGCGAAAAACAAATCAGAGACTGCAAATGCGATGTATCGGGCAGAACAACGTTGGATCGCATTTTATCATCTCATATTTACCAGTTCAAATTGTACCTCGAGTAAGCAGCATGAAACATTAAAGTCTTACCCAATCCGATCTAACCCCAACAAGGACATCCATCATCGTCCTCTACAGACCTTTCATCATGGAAACCCCCCCAGACGTATCACCCTCGCAATCCCTGAAGCACTTCGCCCGTCAAAAAGCCCGCGTAGCCGCATCAAACGCCACCGCAGCAATCAACTCCATGCTCGCCGCCGATCTCATGGGCCTCTGCCACTCAATCACGTACAGCACCCTTCTCCGTCCACCGTGACTATTCGGTCCTCACTAACCTCCCCAGGGTCCTCGCCATGAGCGCCCCCATGCAAATCCACCTCTTTGAAGCAACCTCCCCCAAGCACTTGTCCCGCCAGACAGGCAAGCACAATCTAGCTCTCTGCATGCTTGCCGTAAACGAGCTTAGGAAGTCGTACGTCGCTGCGGGTGCGGGCTACGCGCTGTTTGACAGGGCGATTGGCAAGATTGACGGGGCGCGCGGGAGGACCGATGACCTGGAGTCGTGTGCACCATCTGCATCTGCGTTCCCACACGACGGGAGAATGCACACGGAGCACCTTTGGACAAGTCATCCCGAGGGCTACGATATATCGGTCGAAGATATCGTTTCGGATGTATGGAGGCCTTTTCTCGACACAGGCCACGCTTGGAGTTAGTATACACTTTTATACACATCAACAAGCAATACCCCGGTGTAAGAATAATGAAATTGGAAACGATGGCTATACGAAACAGGTAGTGACTTACCCGTGATGCTACTTTCTTTCTTCGTTGGGTACCTTTATGTAAGGCTTGACTGTCGCCTCCGGCTACCGTGCTTCCCCCGCCCTTACAACAAATCGACGTCGCGCAGGCTAGCCTAGCAGTATACATCGATCTTATATTAATCTTACGCAATCGCATGTATGCCCAACTGCCTCCCTTATCCCCTCCTTTACTTTCCGCGAAGCAAACGTGATTTGGAAGTAGCTGCGTAGCACATATACCAACGCTCTTCCTCCGATGCGCGGTCTCATGTGAATCTTAACGTATTTATGGCGATGTTTTGTTCAGAACTAGGATGACGCTATGCGATGTGCATGGTGTGCCTTTGTACGCATTCGAGTAGACTTGCCTGTTCGCAGATGTAGCAAGGTAGATATGCACAATCGCTGGGGCGTGAGGACGATAAGCAGGAAGGAGGCGGTGGGCCAGGGCGGTGAATTGAGGGTTGAGATTCTTTGGAATGGTTGCACGAAGACACGATTGGCTTTGAGTCTGGATGAATGCATGTGAATATTATGGTCTAGAACCAGTGCAAGTTCGGTCGTTACGATGAGATTGCGGGAAGATGTGAGGCTCTAAACTATGTCTATGACGTAGGGTGGGGGGCCTTCCTTCTTTTTCTGCAAGTTTGTTATCAACCCACAGTGCATGAACACGTTGACGCTCCCGTCTGAAAGCATCTCTTCTCTTGGCCATGTTATCATCTCTCCAGAGCCAGGAGGTTATGCCCGGATGGAAACACACACACAAGCCTACATATGTGGCTTTCAAAGGTGCCATCATGGATATTCTCGAGGTGTCATCTAGTGGCATATCATCATTCTTCTGGATGTTGATCTGATGCGTCTCCGGGTCCTGGCTTTCTGAACCATGAAGTAGTCTGACGGCAACTAGATTCTCAAGGACTAAAAGTCCCCGTACATCTAGAAAGGCAGTTTTCGCTTCTTGAGTAACGTACTGCGGAATCCTGGCAAGTGGTATCAAGCGGTCATTTTTCTGCAGGGTGGATGGTCCTACTACGTAATATGGACCATGACTCTCAGAATGGCATCCGAGAATTGCCAACTGACGTCGGAACATGACTATTGCTAGCGAATGTAGGATTTTGTCTTCTGATAGATACTGCGTGTAAACCTGACCCGGAGACTGTTCGACGGGTGCGAGTTCCTTTCCGATCAGATTGTTGAAGCATTCCAGTAAGTCTTTTTGGTAGCTGTCACGGAACATGGTACCAGCTATTAGTGCAGAAAACCGGTGTAGATAGATTGAGCCTTCAAGATTGTTCACAGCCAATTTTAGCTCTTGCACGAATGCAAGAGAAATTCGAGTCCCTTGTGGAGCAGTCGGAACTGCTATCACTGAACGGATAGGTATACCGTATCCTTCCGTGAACGGGTGGAACCACTGTATTCTTAAGACCGCTGATCTGTTGTAGCTCGGAGATTCAGTATGATCAATATCTGTGTCACTACCACTATTGCTGTAGTATGCGGTGAATCTTGCGCACTGATGATTTACATCATTCTTCGACTCGAGGAACTTTACCCAGATTGCCTGGTCGTCACGATAATCAGCAGTGGTTTCTGTTTTAACACGCTCCTTGAAGTAGTCTCTAATTGTGTTGTCCAAAGCCCCTCGAAGACCATTATAAAAAGGCAAGGTGAGTCGCAATCGTTCTTGTGACCAATCTGGGATCCAAGAAGGGACTCGGGTTCCTTTAGTCACACAAAGAGGTCGGAAGTGAGCTAAATGCAAGAAGAGTTCGACAGGCGAGCTCCTCACAAGTTCGACCGCGACCCTTTCGTAGATTTGCTGGTAGGAAGCTGCTAGATCCAGTTTTGGTCGCATTGACGAAGGAAAAAGTCCGTAAAGTGCACCGATGCGGTCCTTCTCTTCTGAGCAATGGCTCCGGTGAACTTTCCACAATAAATCGGTTATACTCCGAGATGCAGTCGAAGAGTGCACCAGATTTTGGATCGCTATTGTGGTTTCGATAGCAGAGGTCTCCGGGAAATGCTCTGCCTCATCAGTGCTCTTCAGCTTCCTGCATGCCATGACGAACAAAGTGTATTGGATCTTATGATATCCACACCACATTAGCCCATGCCGGGACAGACCCGCTTCTTGTAAAATCCAACGTCGGAAGAACCAAGATCGATTAGAAAACTGTCGAATTTGCTTCACGTAATCTAATCCCGGATGATCGTCCTTGAGCTTGTTTGTAGCGCTCTGTATGGAATCCGTAACGGCTAACAAACGAAAATAAGCAAAGACCTTCGCGGTATCGAATCCGTCTTCTAAGCCAAGCCAGAAGTACGATTTGTGAGCTTGCTGGTAG
Organism: Didymosphaeria variabile; assembly: GCF_027946475.1. Lineage (NCBI taxonomy): Eukaryota > Fungi > Ascomycota > Dothideomycetes > Pleosporales > Didymosphaeriaceae > Didymosphaeria > Didymosphaeria variabile. The sequence continues at coordinate 2,886,009 of NW_026611626.1, read as the reverse complement.
ATCTCTCTCATCAAAGGTATTTGTTGTACCTTCTCAGCTTCATCGTTCTGGTTCAGGCAGATAGCATCGATCCATAGAAAAAGCTTCTTGTGTCGCTTGCGAAAATGTTCAAGCATCACCTTCACATTGGATGTGATCCTTAAGTATCTGCAATAGCCGTCTCCGGTGCCGTTGAGCATGAGGAGTTCCGAAAAGTCGGCTTGACCCCATGCATACGACACGGCGATGTACTCTTGGTGGTGGTCCAATTTTGCAACCTCGTCATATCGATCGAACTGGATGATGTGTCCCTTGAGAGAGTCTGTCTCCGCTTCTGCTGGTTCCAAACAGAATATGCGGATAGTATTCGGTGTTTCGAGCGTTCGGTATTCGTAAGGTTCTAAAACGGCGGCTTCGTCTGCAGGGTCGGCATATTGGACTTCGCTTTTGGTTGATTGTGTGCCAGGTTGAGAGGCCGGACGCTTCAGGTTGCGGTCCATTTGCGAGGTGGACAGGCTTCGCTTGTCAAATAGCTAAGCTGATGCCGTACGAGCGGAATGTGCTGCGACTCTGGGGTTGTCGGTAGCTGTTGTTATTGTTATGAAGAAGAGAAAGAGGCAAGCGTCGAAGGCGGGATGCAGCTGCAACAACGTAACAGTAAAGGAAGTCGCAAGGCTGGGGCTGAGCATTTTCCCCGCTTAGGCAGCTGCAGCTTTACGAGGCTGAGGTTATGCATGCCTCGCCAATAGGATGCAGTGAAGCAACCAAAACATGGTGCATTTCGAAAACAATGTGTTCTGATCTTTGTCAGCAGCGCATCGATGAAAGGTGATAATACGGCGTGTTATATCTACTTCTCCCGTTTCCCATCTCTCCACCACCTACACAAACCCCTCCAATGTTTCCGCAACGCCTGGTAGGACCTGTACCACAATGGTGCTCCAAATGTGTATGCTTCCAAGGTTCCGTCGGGAAAGGTGGCGAGGCCGGGGCTGAGCACCTTCCCACGTAGAAGCTACCGCCTCAAAACAGCAGAGCGCACTCTAGACTTCACATAGGAACCCATTTGAAATCCATCAATGAACCGAGATCAAATAGCATGCTACCAATCAGACCTGTAAATGCATAAACCCCCACAAGACATCAGCCCCTATTCCGATCTATACTCCCCTATCGAACGCCATGAAACTTCCCTCAAACATCATTCCCCGCTGCCTAGGACTTGAAAATCTTGTCCAACCCCTCAAGCAGCAGATCCGCATGCTTCTGCTGAAAGATAAGCATCGGCCTCAACCTCACTGCCCGCTCGCCCGATCCCCCAACGTTAATCCCCACACCCTTCGCCTTCTTCAGCACCTCGTCCCGCCGCGGGCTATCCCACGCAATAAAAGTCCCCTGGCCCTTCCCGCGCAGATTCTGGATTTCGCCCGGGAACTGCTCGCTCAGTCGCTGCAGGCCATCGTACAGATACGCACCAGTGACAGCAGTGTTCTGCACGAGATCCAGCCGCTCGATCTCCTGGATGATAGCGCGGAAGAGGATCGCGCGCGCGGGGTCGCCCATCCACGTGTTGAACTGGCGATACGGCTTGTTGGGCTTGAGGGCGTCGTCGCCGAAGTAGTAGCCGGCGGTTTGCGCCTTCTTCGAGAAGGTTACCATGTCTGGGGGTGTGTCGAGGTTCCAGTGGTCGTGGGCCCAGAATTTTCCCGTTGCGCCGACGCCCGTTTGGACTTCGTCGACGATGAAGAGGATGTTGTGCTTCTTGGTGATGTCGCGGAGGCCTTGGAAGAAAGCGGGGGAAGCGTGGTTGTCGCCGCCTTCGGATTGGACGGGTTCGACGACTACGGCGGCGGGCGGAGAGTGCCACTCTGAGATGAGGCGCTCTGTCTCGGCGAGGCAGTGCTGTTCTTCTGCTTGGTTCTCTGCGGCGTACTGGTCGAGAGGATATTTAAGATCGGGGAAGGGGGCTACTGGCCAGTCGAAGGCGGGAATGTCGAGCTTGTGGATGGGCTTGGAGCGGGTGGTGGACAGACTGCCGAAGAGGCGGCCGTGGAAGCCTTTCTTGAAGGAGAGGATGGAGAGATCGGGTGCGCCGGGAGACTGGTTGGTCAAGGATGAAGTCATTTCAGCCTCGGAGAATTCGACATTTGCGCCCCCACGCTCTTGCTGGCGCCGATACATGAAAGCGGCTTTGTATGCAAGTTCGTTGGCATCGGAACCGGCTTGTGCTGTGAATACCTGATTCAGGCCTTTGGGGGCTACGGACAGGATACCGGTTTCAAGGATATCAGCCCAGTCATGCTGGGGAAAGTTGCCGAGCGCTGGGCGATTGATGATGGCGGAGGCCATTTCAGGCGAGGTAGCTGCGAGTTGTAGGGTAGGATTGTTGTAGCCGACGGGGATGGAAGCAATCTGTGCGTACACATCGAGGAGAACGTTGCCGTCGAGATCAGCAATGCTGAGAGAGCTGTCAGATACTTGCCTTGGACACATGAAGAGCTTGTTCTTACTAGTTGCCGTAGCTTTGATTGTAATTGGCCATCATGTTCAAGCTCCTGGTGTCAAACACCTTGCCCAGCCTCTCAACCGCATCCTTGCTCTTTGGCCCGGGGATCTCAGTCCGGATGATTGGGCCTGACGGCTCATCTGGAAATAGAGCAGGGGTGCTATTGTTGGGAGCAACAGCACTGGCAGCTGCAGCGGAGGCATAGTGTCTTTGGAGGGCAATTGGCGTGCTTCGAGAGGTCGGTCGCACGATCGAGCGGGCAATTGCAGGCCGCGCACGGCCTGCAGTGCGGAGGAGGGAGGCCATTGTTGACCGACGGTGAAGCTGCGGTGGCTTCACAAAGGTATGACGATGTTGGGGAAGCTATCCCTGTAGAATCCCGGGGTAGAGGTAGGGCAGCAGCTGTAGCACGAACGTAGAGTAACTGAAGACCGCTGCCGGGGAGGAAAATAGACAGTTCAAGTAAAATACTCAAGAATGAGCAGCTCAAGGTGGCGTCCAGACGGCTTTATCGTTGTTGTTATCGATACCGTTGGAGGATGGGAGCTCCATCGGGCGGGGTCTAAGCCGAAGCTATCCCCAAAGCACACGGGCCCACGCGAGTGTGGAGATGCATCAAGCGCTCTGGTCCGCCACTGGAGGAGTCACACGCCCCAAACGCTCTACTCGCTAACCCCGCGAAACCATGAATTTGTGACTTCGGGCAAGTCATTCCGACTCGGACTTCTAACACTGAAACTACAACACTCACTATGGCATCTTGTCGGGTCTACGTAACTGACATCAAACAAGTGGGCAACATAATCTTCGCAAATTTGGTCTGAACATTACTAATAGTATCCAATGCATCTGCCACATTCACCAGAGTGAAGAAGATAATGCAGCCGATGCCCATGCAGCTGTACCTTCCTCATGCATTATCCTTGCCTTGCATGTCCCTCCAGCAAGCTCTGGTTGTTATTATAGCTCCAATCCCACCCATACCACCTTGCGTCCCCCGATTAACACGCTCAAATATCGATGTTAGATATGCAAGAGAAGAAAACGCTAAACATCGTCAACGTTGACGTGTCCACCCATTGCGCACCACTTTTGGATTGCCAACCGCAATCATGCAGGACATCAGCGCCGTCCAAACGCCAAAGCAATGGGGTTATCGCAAAATGATAAAGTATAAACACATAACAAGAAAGTACAGGTAGAAGTGCTTCGAGGTATTCTGCGTCAATATTTGCTGTCCGTCGTGATGGGATGCTGGTGGTACCCATTGTGCTCCTTGCTCGGGGGCGTTGCAAGCTGTGTAGGGCTACCAAGACTTTCCAAAATTTTCGGTCTGATCCCATTGACGCTTCCATCGCTTGTCGAAAGCATCGAAATTGGATCATCCTCCATGGGCGTCAGAGTCGTGCTCTCTCCGTTTATAGGCATATCGTCTATCGGTGGCGGAGGGGGTGGAGGAACTGGCTGTGTAACCTCTGTCCTGGATTTCTTCGGCGAGGCCGGTTCGCCGTCCTCTTCCCTTTTCCTCTTCAACTCAGTCCCCGATGACCCTGTTGGTGAGGCAGCATTATAACTCGACATCCCGTCTACCATCGGAGTATCATCGGTCCCCAACGCGAACTGTGGAGTCTCCGGCGTTGCCGTCTCCCCTGGCATCGTGACATGGCCGTTTGGTTCGGTGTTATTCCGCGATACCTTGTCCTTCTCACGTCCTGTCTTCTTCTTGACGGCTTTGTCCATGAAGTCTTTGACATAATTTTTCACCGTCTTCTCGTGTTTAGAACTAATGGGTGCTGTCGGATCTGTCACGCGATTGGCCTTGAAATCACCACGCACCAACTTCTTCGCAACCTTGTAATTACTGTCAGTCACTTTGTGGAAAAGAAGAGAGTACGTGACTGACCTCTTTGGAAAGTCTCTTGATGTCCTCCTTCGGGAGCATCTTGCTATAACGGGAAGTGGTGGCCATGACATGCTTAGATAACTGCAACCGTCAGATGTGTTGACAGTCCGAGTTTTCGATACTTACTGTTCCTTCGTATATCTTCTCCTTTTTCTCTTGTGGCATCTTCGCCCACTTGTCACTCTTCGATGTCTTCTCCTTCGTCTCATCCGCAGCGGGTTGTGGAGTGGTAGATGCAGATCCTCGTTTGCCAGATGTAGCCTCAGCGGTGATGCTCGCTATAATGTCTTGGAGCGACTGAACTTCTGACTTGGCTTTGGACGTGGCACTGGGCGGTTGGGTTGCTGGCTGTGTGGGCCGTGTCCATTGTGTAACACCGCTTGCTGTGTAGAAGTATACCGAACCGTTCTCAGACTTCGCCTGGAACCAACCCGAAGGAAGAGTATTGAATGGTCGCGGCGGACGTGGTGCCGGACGAGGAGGGAGATTTGCCATAGCAGATGGGCCCTTAGGGGCATTGAAGCCTCGAGGAGCTGAAGGCGCACTGTTTGGTGGTTTCGGCTCGGGCGATTTTGATCGTGATCTGGAGCGTTCACGGCCCTTTTCCCGACGTTCGAAATGAGGCTCAATCCGAGCATTTGGCTTCATGCGTGGTATCCGATATCCCAGCTCAAGCTTGCTCCACTCTTGAAGTAGGTCAGTGATGGACTGTTTCACACGGTCGTCTTCGCATTCGTCTCGTAGTTTCTGCACGATCTCCTCGATTTTCGAGTCCTGAATTTTATTCCGGGTAATCCGCGGAAGGCCATGAAGGATATTAAGAATCTGCAGCACGACATTCGAATCGTCTCTCCAAGTGACAAGAGTCGTTTTGAGGATTTCATAACCGTGCATGCGAATGACACGGTGGCCGACTTCCTTGTCGCCTTCACTTTGCTGAATTCGGTCAAGAAGCTTGACAGCGATCCACTTCTCCGTACATTGACGGAGAGCGGCCATGACTTTCGTGACACCTCGAGCATCCAGCGACTTGGGCTTGAGGTCGTTGACGTACTCTTCGTCATCTTCGCTGGCCTTCTTCTTGCGAGGTTTCTTTGCGACAGCAGTTTCCCAACCGTCTCCGTCATCAATGCCAAGTGCTTCAATCGTCGCGTGGGATAGCTTCGTAGCGTTGTCAGTCTGCGTCTTGCCGCCAATAAACCCAGAGCAATTTGGCTCGCCGCAATAACAAGGTTGGGGATCTGCGCCATAACGATCAACATTGTAGTTGAAGACCAGCTCCTCGCCAGCTTTGATTCTTCGTTCAACGAAGATGCCCATACGGAGCTTTTCGCCCACCACCCACTTGTCGACGTAGCAATTCGGGTTGCACGAGTGGTTGCAAAAGCGACCGAGGTTGCCTTTCTTCGTCGCATCAACAAATTCACCTTTGGTAAGCGACATGAAGTAGAAGTGCTTGATACCTTCTTGGTCATATTGCATCATGCGGCGACGGAAAGCCCGCTCCTCAATGACTTCACCAATATATTCGAAAACAAAATCTCCGGGCTTCATATCCGCGTTAGCCCGAAGCCCAAATCCTTTCTTGTCTGTTTTGATAACGGTCACGTTGGCGTACTCTTTCCGTTGGAAGCGCTGGTTCTGGCAGTCGCGACCGCATCCGCAGTCACCCAGACACTCCATTTTCGTGGCGCGATTGATACAATCTGAATCCTCGCCACAGGCATTGTTGATTCGCTCCTTAGGATCTGCGAGCGGCGTTAGCAAGCAGAGCGCACAGTGGTTGCATTGAAGATCGGGATGGCGGCTTACCCCACTCCTCGGTACAGTCGCACTCCAAAGCATGTTCGGTCGTGCCGATGTGCTTGTTGGCGTAGGTGCATTCGGACAAAACATTGAAAGTCGATTTGGCTTCTTGCGTAGCATCGGGTAGGTCGAGGAACAGCGGCGGTGGGCGTGAGGCGATTTTATGCGACGCAGTGCGCGATAGCTTGGGTGCCTTCCCCGGCTCCATTTTTAAGGTGATCTCGCCGCCAAGCACCTCTTCCTTCGTGTCCATGTCGGGCGTCGAGGCGTCGGAGGGGAGTTGCTTAATCGGAGACTGTGATTCGGATCGAGACTTGCTGCGAGCGGGCATAACGACGGGGGTGGGCGCGCGGCCATCGTCCTCCACCTTCACTCGTGCGGGAGCACCCGCGCCTTCCCCGGATGGAGAGGCGCCTTCTTCAAGCTTCATGCCACGTAGCTCGGGCCCCAGCTCTGCAGTCTGGTCGGACTCGTGGTCCGACATTGTGGTGGAAGGGCGCGGTGGATGTGCGTGCGCAGGTCGAGCGTGTGCGGAACAGGAGCCTCAAAGAACTTGGGCACGCTAAGAAGGTCCGGGTGCTGGCTACGCGTCGACAATCATGGCCCTGCTTCACCCCACAGAACCCCCTCAACACCGCAAGCAAACAGGCGGGTGTGCCGTCCTCCTAGTGCTATGGACCAAACGAAAGTTGTCGGGTGCAGGCCTGTCACAGCTTGCGTCTTTGGTCTCTTGGGCAGGGAGGCGAATCTTTGCTGTGCTATAACACCGCGAGTCCAAGCGCGCTACAATCCTGGTGTAACTGGAAAGACGGCCTGTACGGAGAGGGCAATACGGGAAGGGTATGCGTGTGGCGATGGCTAGAAGAACGATGGGAGGGGTCTGCTTCCGACATAGATGGTTCAGAAAGGTTCGCGACTCGGGTTGGGCGCGGTCGGAGCGCAGTTCGGCTAGCTAGACGACGAGCAAGACAGGTCAGAATCAAGTCTGCGCGGGATATCGAGCAGGCGGTTGGCTTGCGCCGAGCAGGGAAATTGTCGAAGCCGCAGAGGTTGGAGCAGGCTTGCGGAGGTGTTGCGCGATGCTCAAAGTCTCGGCTAACTGCCGCTGCTGCGCCGGCGCCGGCATGGCCTTGGCCGCGAACACCCTTCATGTTTGAATGGAACTATGAAGTGGATACAATTGGCGGTACGTTTGGTCGAAGGGGGGAATAATCAACGAGGCCATTGGCCTTTTGTTCGCTGCCGCCATGTGCCGAGGCTTTGATTGGGGTCTTTGACTGCCCATGGTGTGTTCTCGGGGGTCCGAGGAACAGGTGGAGAGAGCTTGTCACCCTCCAGCCAACAGGCGAGTGGCCATGTGACGATCGTTGCACAGTCGCTACACGGCTTGCACAGGTGCTCTGGAATTTTGTCATTGGGTTGCAAGCTGGTCATGGTGTCATCTGGATCATCTGAAGTCCAAAGCAATGTCCACATTAGTTGTCAAACCCTCGACTTCGTGCCTAGCTTGCGGCAACGGCACACAGGACAGAGATCGGGATGCATACCTGGCTTGCCATACACTGAGATGCTCGACAATCGGGGCACTGATGATACGGGTCAAGCAAGCCTAGAGGGAAAGGTAGGCGGGACAGCTCGTGCGGGATGGCCGTGGGCGACGTGGAAGCCTGCCTATTGATGCCGTTCCAGAGCGCAGACTATTCTGGTTGGTTCATGGCATCGGGGGGGTTCTGTGGGTGTCCAGAGCTCCATCTGCGGATATCTGTGTGATGGCTCGTATCTGTCCAGAGCACGCTATGCGTCCTACACGGTGCCTGGCCACGGGTGCTTGGGCGCGCAGTCCACCATCTCACCCGTGGACAGAAGAGCGCTTCCTGCTTCTGTACGGGCAGTGCGTCCCGGGCCCTGGGAATGAGGTGTATCGGTATGTACTCCGGCTTGTATCGATCATGTTTAAGCGAAGCAAGCCGACGAAACACGAGTTGGAGCCCAATCAATACTAGCCTGCATGTCGCCGGTTTCTGCATCGAGCCGACCCCATCCATGGTCCCCTTGCCCCAGAGACGAGTTGGGAAGAGAGTGAGGTTGTTATCGACCAAGACGACAGAAGATAGCGAGCGGGTGGCCAATCAGGGCATTCTGCGTCCGCACCAGTCGCGCCTTCTCAAACCGTGTGGGCGTTGCGCAGTGACGATTCCGGACGTTGGCCGCTAGTCAACCTGTAACAATAGTGCCAGAGGGAATACAGCGCTTATCCTCAGGCCCATGCCCCGTCTGCAGCTACTTGTCCACCGTACTCGAAGCATCGCAACGCCGTCCCGCCCCGACCGTGGCCGCCAGGGGTACGAGTACGTACGCAGCCCACGGATGAGGTAATCACACAAACACACAGCACGATGCATCGTCGACGGGCTTGGGACATGGCCGTCGAGGGAGAGCCATTGGTGCTACGTGGCAGCGCGGGTGGCAGCCAGCGCAGACGGCTGTATAAAGGGCAACGGCCCTGCGAGCTCTCGAGTCCTCTGCGGACAACAGCGACCTCGCGGATACCGCCGCGCAAGCCCTCGCAACGCGTTCCGCTTCCCCGCGACATGGCCTCTGCTCTGCCTGCTGCGATGCGCTTCACGATCCTCCTCCTCTGGCCGCCGCCGCCGCCTTGCGCCTGTCCTCTCGTTGCGGCGGCCTGACTGCTGAGCGTTGCAGTGTGCGCATACAGAGCTGCAGGCGCGCCTCCGTACAGCAGCTCCACGGCTGCAAAAGGCGGCCCTGTGCGCTCTGTAGCAGGCCCGTCCTGGTGTTACAGCCCATGCCGGGGTCCGCGCGCCCATCCATTGGACGTGAATCCGCAGGTGTTCTCCCGCGTCCTCCTTGGTGGCGCCGCACCGACCGAACCCTCCTCGCAGCAACTGGAAACGCCAACGGCGGAGCCGGGTGGAGCACGCTTGCCCGCTCCTGGGCGCGCGCTGCAGCGGCCACCGACTGCGAGGCGGCAGAAAGTCACTCCAAGTTTATCGTCAAATTGCGTTCCTGCAAGTCATCATCCAGGATAATCGGAGCTGCATTGCACTAACGCTCTATAACCCGCGTCTCCAGTCTGTCCCTAATTTTACAGCCGTCGTCGTCTCTCTTTTCCCACCGACCAGCCTCATGGTTCTCTCTTGACACGCTCTGCCTGCTGGCATGAGGTCTCCCTGATGACTTTCTGTTTCGTCACGCTCGTTTGATGCTCTCTTCTTACTCTCGTTATTGCCCCTACCTCTCAAGCCCCCCGCGAGATCCGCTTCTCTTACCGCGCGCCTCTGCGCCTACTTTACTTACGGCCTGCTAATCCCTCGTTACTCTATTCGTCTGGTTGCATGTCGCCCAAGTCGCGGCGAGTATTTTGTTGACCTCTGCCCGCCCATTGCTGCACCTAGGTACAGCATGGATCCCCACGAACAGCCGTGGTCAGAGCACGAGGTATGTGCCGCAATCCTCAGCCGCCAGTAGCGCCCAACGTGTCGCTGACCAGTCTGCCAGAAGGTAAACCTACTCGCCGAAGTCTTGCTAAAGGCAGGCACCAGTCCCTCGCGCGTGCTGTTTAGCGTCATAAGAGACTCGGGCGTCCAGGTCAGGTGGAACGACCTGGTACTGCCAAATGGTGAGCCCACTCCAGCCCTACGCTACACTGTCGCTCTCCTCCCAGTTGCTTCAGAAAGCCTAGTGGGCTTCAATTGAACACCAACTTTGGGCTTGCGTCGTTGCTGACCCCGCCATGTAGGCCGCTCCCTTGGCTCCTGTCACAGAGCCTTCGATGACCTCGCCGCGCAGGCTCTACCGAGTGAATATAGGCACCCTGTGCCGCCGCCCACTGCTCCCATAATGTACCCCGGTGGTCGCGAGATACCACAGAAGCGCCCGCACCCCGAATCGTACACACCGATCCAACCGCGGCCGTCGCAACCCACGTACATGGGGATGCCAAACCAACCTCCCTACGCGTCTACCATACCACCCGTGGGTGAGCCCGCAAATAAGAAGAAGCGCGGTCGACCGCCAAAAGCAGTGACGGAGATGAGGAGACAGGAGGCGCTGTCCAAGGGAGAACCCTATCCCCCACCGCGGAAATCGAGACCTTCCATAACGGCCAGAGACCCGTCCCAGGCTTCACCGGGGGGCCCACTATCATACGCGCAGACGCCACCAAGCGCTTCGCTACCCGCGCCTACTGGAGCAACTACACCACAGGGTACACAGCCGCCCGAGCCTAGCACAGAGTCCTCCTCGGGGAAGAAGAAACAAAAGCCCGCACCACTTGAACTGGGATCACCACCTGAACTATATAGACCGGCCACTGACACGCAGAGTGCGGTGTTTTCCAACTTCACGCCCAACTCTGCTCCCTTCTCCTCGTCACCCAAGAAAAGCAGTGAACCACACATTCCCCATCTACACTACGGATCTCAAGGTCCTTCGCCTCGCCAAAGTCTAGGATCCGAGTCTCGAGACGTAAGGATGGAAGGAGTGGAAGAGACACAACCCCGAACAACAACACCGCATTCGTTCAAAGACACGGTCGGCATCTGAGCGTTCCTTTTGTCACAAAAGCATATACGGCGGTATCTGATTTGAGAGCGTTCCGACGACCTTTTCACGCAGTCATGATGACATTCCCATGATACCACTGGATCAATGGAGGGTATGCTGCAGCTTTGACGCATTGCATGCATTATACGAGCATGCGTATGCGCAAGCTTTTCTTTTTACATCTCGTCCTGTTTACCTGCTTTCGTTCTTGATTCTTCTCCGCCAAAATCCTTCTCTTACACTGCACGCATGCATTACTTCCAACGAAGTTGAGATGTCACGGTCGCATACCTGTAATGTCTTTTATTCTTATCTAACGACTTTACGGACACTGTATCAGTTGTTCTTTCTTGCATTTCATTGCGTGTACGATATCTTAACCTCGCTTTCGCTTTTTCACGTCACCAATCTCCTTTCGAAACCCGCAACGGCCTTGTACAAAAGCAATTGTTAGCGAAAAAATATAGTAGGACGCAATGAACAGAACCCTGTACCCTCGAGGCCCTCATGATCGACCTTCGCACATATTACCCAGTTGTACACATGCCAGCCATTGCATCGCATCCCAGGCTTCAGGTTGCGATTCCGCGGTTACACGCACACTCGACACCGCACCTCAACACCCGTCGGCCTATCACACACAGCGGTAGCACCAGCGCCGACTGTGCGTCGACCAAAGAGAAAAAACCAGCGTGTTGAGCGCGCTATCGGCCTCGTTCAAGCGTCGCTGCTCGAGCTGGTCTACATGCGTGCACATGACCTAATGCAGGCACCAGGGGGTCTAACGCCGGCCGAGCGCTAAGCACCTCAGGCGATGGATGGCGATCGCCGCGGTACGCACCCCCTCGCGTTCTTCCAAACGAAACAACGCATCTAAGCGCCGCGCACGCATACCGGACACTGCAAGACGCAAGCGGCACGCGAGCGGGCGAGCGCCCTACGGCCCTATGGCCCGCCTTACGCTTCCTTCGCATCGCATTGCAAATCTCTCCGATAGCCAGCTTCCTTTACGGGCGCGTAGGAGCTGTTTTGCGGCTGATATATATATGGGACGGTAGCAGGCGAGGGTCCGTATGCAGAAGGCTCGTAGCAGTGTTGGTGCTGCACGTCTGCTGCACCGACGCACGCACCCGTTCGACGACCGAACTATCCTTACTCACCCTCCAATTCACGAGCGCGTGTCAGCCTATCGCTTTGGCGGGCTCCATGTCGCTGTCATATTGCGTAGGTGCCCCCGGCTAAAGTAGCCAGACCCTATCCCCATGATGATCAAACGGACAGCAGATCTGTCAGCTGGGGAGGATCCCTCGTGGGGTGGCATGTTTCCTGCGTCCGGATGCGGAGCACTCCGCATTTGTTTGACGGGCGGTGGAGGCGTTTGTGCGACGCTGGGAGGCGGGCCCTCGGCCAATCGTAGCTTGTGGAGGTGTTTTGCTGCTGGGCGCTTTCTATGTTTGGACGGGGAGCCGCGAGGTATACGACACTTAGGCGATAAGAAAGATCGTGTGGTTTTGTGAGGGTGAAACCGATGGCTATGGACCGGGCGTTTGGACGGGGGCTTTGGAAGGGGAAGGTGGATACGGTGGGAACGAGGAAGGAGTGGTGAGGCTCTGCCATGCAATAGTAGAAATCGTGGTGCGCTGGGCTGGAGTCTTTGATACGGAAGTGGAAAGAGTAGGATGGGAAGCCGAGTGCACGTGATACATGTCCCTCCAGCTCCAGCTCCAGTCCAGGGTGCGCTGTCCAGCAAAGCAAAGCACCTCCATGGCCTGACCCCCCAATCCCATCCTATCACCACGTAGCCATCATTCTCTCTACAAATCGCTTTCCTCACTTTCCGCAACGGGTCTCTGTGTTTCACACCGCCGTCCTCCGCTCCGCATGCTCCGCACCTGCAGCTAGCTAGCTGCAGCTGTCATGATCGCCATCGCCAACACGTATACTCTACACTTCCTTGTTCGGAGTCGGAGCGGAGCTGCGCATGAGGCGGGGCTAAGAGACCGAGTACTGTACGACGTGGGTTTCTGAAGAGGTAGTTGGTTTGGTTTGGTTTTTGCGAGGCTGTCTTGTGGGACGGAGCCAGTCTGTAGGGTAGGGAGGTGGGGGTGTTGCACGGGGTGCTCGGGGTGCTCGGGGTGCACGGCGGGCATGTGACATGTCAGTCTGGGAGGGTACACGAAGGCAAGCACGTTTCGGATTGCGGCACAAGGGGAGGAAGGGGTGGGTGGTTATCATAGGTTGGTTGGGTATGATTAGCGGGGTGGAAAGGCGGGTGGGTGTTCGGTGGAGAAAAGATGATATCGTGGATAGGTGGGATTTGAAGGGCCGGAGTGGAGTGGGTTAATGTAGAGGTAGCGTGGGGACTGTACGAGGAGGGAAGTAGTGCTATCCTATGCTACTTTGCTTTGCTTTGCTTTGCTGTGATGGTTAGTGGGATCTAGTCTAGGGGGGTGAAGGTAAGTAACATTAGTGTCGAGGTCGTTGGAAGGCGGGGATGTGAGCTGAGATTGGGTAGTTGGTTGATCTGGCTAGGGCAGGGCTTTTGTGTGTATATTGAGATGCTACTCCTTCTTATTTGTGTTGTTGGGAGAAAGAGGTGCGACGCAAGGAGTTAGTAGACACCAGGCTTCTTGTCCTTGACACGGCATAGCATGTGGTAAGTGTGCAACTAGGTAAGAATCCCCGAGATTGAGTAGACATGCAATGTTCAGATCGTCTTCGTGTCGATGTACGGCGAATGTTATGGGCGATGTCTAAGACTTGGTTTCCCAACCGCTCGGTCGGATAACATAAGGCAAGTATCATCTTGATAGGGTCTCTGGTTGTATGGCATTTGCGCTATGGAGGGGTGTAGTGCGCATCGCAGTCTACTTACGATATCTAACATCTTGTGTGTTCGTGCATTTAGAGATGTTCTTAGTATGTAATTCGCTCTCAAGGAATTTATGCACATCCTCCTGGTGTGAGCAAAGCAGAATCTGATTTTAGATATGGTGTTTAGCTACGATAGAAGACTATGCATAGAATCTGGAGGTTCATCATAGATTGAGTCACGTCGGGTCCTTCTTATCTAGGTTATCCACCTAATTGGGGTGCATTGAATCTTGCACTGGTATAAGGATATTAGAGTCTGGTTGTGTTTAGCTACGATGCGAGATTGTGGAGAGAGTCTGGAGATTCATTGTGGGTTGAGTCACGCCGGGTCCTCCTCATCCAGGTCATCCACCCACCTGGGACGCATTGAATCTTGCACTGGTGTGAGGAGAGTACAATCTAGTTATGTTTGGCTGCGGTGTAAGATTTTGGAGGTAATCTGAAGGGTCATCGTGGAGCGAGTCACGCCAGGAACTGTTCGAATTGCGGTTGTGAGATGCACTGGTGTGAGGGAAGTAGAATCTGATAATAGAGATGGTGTCTAGCTGCGATTCGAGATTTTGGAGACAGTCTAGAGGGCCATCATGGTATAAGTCACGCCAGGGACTGTTCGAACTGTGGGTGTGAGATGATGTTGTAATTGCACTAGTATAAGGAAAGTATAATCTATTTATGCAGCTGGTGTTTAGCTACGATGCGAGATTGTGGATAGCATCTGGGGGTTCATTGGGGACTAAGTCACGCCAGGGAAAATTCGAATTGCGGCTACGAGATGATGCTGTAATTACAAGTTTGATTTCTATGTTCAGTCCTACAGCTCATGACCCAGACCCAAGACACAGCCACACTCCCACTACATTCCCATACTAGACATTGCATCAACAAGGCCGTTGATGTTGACGAGCTTGCCTTGCACGAGGTCGATGGCCACACTGGGGTCCATCCAGGGGGTGTGCTCCTGCGGCGGGAGAGGCTGAATGTCGTCTTCCACAGGAGTCATGAGCGCGTTAAACAGGTCAAGCCTGTGAAATATGCGTGGGTCGTCCAAGTAGCTTAATTCGTCGATGTCGCCGGCCATCGAGGCGATGCCGTCTGCCATCTCGCTCTGATGGCGCTCATCACTCATGAGGAAATCCTCTGTCCGCTGGTGGGCAATCTTACCCTCTTTATCCATGTGGATCAACCACCGCATTGCCCAGAGAGTGACAAGCTTCTGGCGTAGCTCCACAGGTTGCTCATCTGCTTCCTTCCAGAAGTCTTTGGGTGCGAAGGGCATCGGAGGCACGGCCTTCTGGAGCTTCTCGACGGCCTGATGTAAAAGGTCAATATCTATACACATGACCCAAGGATGACTTGAAAGTACTTACACCCTTCATTACACCCCTCTGACCTGACTTCCAGATGATGACATCCCACACGTTATTGTTCCAGGAGGAGAGGAAGTAATCCTGCGCGCGAGTATCCTTCTCTTCAGAGCTGTGCTTGATAGCCTGCTCCCACGCCATACGGTACGAGCCGCGGAATGAGGACGTCGCTTCATGCTCGAACACCTGGTCCACACCCGGCAGCGCAAACGCGATCAACATGCAGAGCATATTGAGGCGGGAGTGTTCCAGCTTATAGCTGAGCGAATGCTTCGCGTCGATTCCAAGGTACCAGATAGCGCGGCTCAGATTCTTCTCTTCGTCATCGGTGCTCTTACGGGCCTTGAAGCCGAACTTCGCAAGATCGTTGTAATTGAGAAAGTACCAACTGAGGTCATACTCCTCCGGGATGCCGCCAACGAAGATGCACCAAGTGGTGCCATTGATGATGTCTTGGAGCGTCGGTTTGCGGCGGCCGAGAAACAGTGTAGCTGGGAGAGGGCCGATCTTGAGGTCGTACATGCGGCGAACCTGCTCATGAATGCGCACCTTCTCTTCGTAAGTGCGGGTAGACATCTTAGAGGGTATGCGACTGTTGTAGCTGCGATTGCTGTAGCTGCGAGCGTTGTATTTGCGAGTGTTGGGCGAAAGAGTGGCAGCTGGGTGGGGAGCGAAGAGGGAGAGGTGCGACAAGTTCTGCAAGTGAGGGGAAGAGCGAAAGTGAAGACGTAGTGAGGCCCGTTTGCCAGGCTGCCAGATCACATGTGATGGTCCTAGCACGTTGCTGAAGTGGCTTAGCGCGAAATTTCGAACAGTCAATCTTGCGCCCCTCACCACGCCTGTGGACTTATCTACGAGGTGAATGGGTGCGTTCCTAAAATTTTAGACATGTGTTGCTCTAAGAAGGGTTTTCTGCGACCTTGAGAACATGAAATAGCTTGTTTTCACTTATCGGGGTCCAGGCAAATGATGTTTCGAAGTCAGTACCGATAGTGAATTGAAAACCCACGTGATGTATGTTAACAAGACGAAGTCACGCCCGTAAATAACAGAAAACCTATTGTGATAGGCATCTTAGTATTAAGATTCTAAGTAAAGTAGTAAAAAGAATTTCCACACTAATTATTGCCAAAAAAGAAAGGAACCCAAGTGGCGTCCACGTCTACCCGCGAAGCCAATCATGCGATCGCGAATAGAGCTTAGCCGGATTCGAACTGACGCCCTTTTGAAAACCCCCAGGAACCACATGTAAAGCCCCCAGGAACCACATGTCCAACCAATGGACCAACGGGCGTCTTTTTGATGATAGTAAGAGTAAAGTTTGGATATATATACAGGAAGGAGAGACGAGATCTGTGGTGGTTTCGATATAGTGAATTCGTGTGTGTCGGGGAGGTGAAAGGTAGAAAGGATTTTGGTATACGTTTTAGTGAATGGTCTCCAGGCTGGAATAGTAGAGTGACGGTCAGCGATGTATGAGCGGGGCACGAGTGAACTGCTCAATGATGACATCTCATTTGGTCTTTGCCATCGCGCATTTGATTCAACATTACCTGTACATGCTCTCCACAAGCGATGTCCGCTGCTGTGGTGCCCCATTGGGTTTTAGTATTTTGTGTTGCACCATGATGAGCAATGTAGTAACCAAACTCATGACATAGCGCCGTAGATTTCAATGCAAAGTCCATTGGGCGACTAGCACTAACATATCACCTCGAAAATGTACAATATGTACCTGATTGATTCTCCCCAACCTCGGATCACGACCTCGTACCGCAAGACTGCCAACAATATCTGAACACAAGGGGATGGTACCTGTGCCCACGCGTCCGACGGGGAATTGTGAAGTTTCTCCTATGATGTCTCACAGGGAGGCGGTGCTCCTATCGATCGCTGTAACCCTCATCGAGCGGTCGTCCACTGAAAATACATTGCAAGCACCGCGGCCCATGGCGACGTAGCCGGCGCACCTTGACTGTATTGGTAGGACAGAATCCCCACATACTTACGCCGTGACATAACACAGGTGTCCTTATCTCGTGGTTGCAGTCCCAATTCTGGACGTCGATGTAGCACATTTTTGGGCTGGTGTGTAAGTTGGGGTTGAATCTGTGTTAGAGATTGTCCTTTGCTTCTTTTTGGTGGTTCTGAGTGATTATTTTCCTTACTTCTCGGCGTAGATGTCCTGCTTGGTTTTCAGTATAGAAAGTTGGTAGAGAATGCTGAGGCTGCCATGTTCTTATACTGGGATGACGTTGCTGTGAATCTCGCAGACAGCGACAGCAAGAAGCTTCGTGAAGGAGAACATTCAATACGATCGACTTCGTTCAACGCGCGCTGAATTGCAGGATTTACCCATCTTGGCCACGACCTTGAATGAAATGTATAGGCTTCACCTCAACATTGACATGCAAGACATCTAATCAATTGCAGACACGATCAATGTCAAAGGGTGTTGAAGTTGAAGCTCTCCTTAGTCAATGGCTTGAGCAGGTTTCGCACTTCGAGAACACCCTTCGATCGGCCATGTCATCGCATATGGCCACGAAACGTTATTCCGTTTAAGCAGTTAATGTTAGATCTCCGTGGAGCACTTTGCTGCTGCTAACAATATAGCCTTCCTACGTACATCGTAGCTCTGGTTGTGACTTGGTTCGCGTCAGGCATTGGACTATATCTACGCAGCAAGTACTTCCGATCCTTCCAATATCATGGCAATGTTATCTCGCAATCGTCTCACTTTACAATGAACCTCCAGACCCTCTACAAGATGTCGCATCGCAGCTGAACACCATCTTCACAACCAAGTTATACTTTCCTCACACCAGTGCAAGATATTAAGGTGCTGTCCACTCGAATTCTCTACGCAATGCAACACTATGTAACACTACTTCGCGGCTTCATGTACCCTACTACATTGTCACATGGCGCCATGCAACATTTTCCTAGTCATCGGCCATGCGTCTTCGTCTAGAGTCAAATAATAGGAAATTGCTGTGCTCGAAATCGAGATCAGGTTTGAGAACGTCCAATTTAATAATTATCAGATATCCGTGGACGTTATCATATGAGCCAAACCAACAGCAAGAGGCCCCAGAAGAGAACCGTAATACCAGCAAAGCCATATCCGAGAATCCTAAGCCCCAATCCAACATCGTTGTTCATGCCGACCAAGAACGACGCCACGATGAGCGCCCATGGAACCCACATTAGAAGTATAACCACGAGCGGAGCATACTTGCCCAGGCGAATTCTTGACAACCCTGGTACCACCCGAAACAAATTCGATCGCGTGATGGATTCCATGAAGTTGTACAGCGTTCCGTAAGCCCAGCGAAGAAGCAAAAGGATGCCGAAGAGAAAAAAGGTCAGTGTTCCGAGGAGGAAGATCACGCCGAAGAAGTCGTAAAGAAGATAGTGCAAGTCGACGAACCTCGTCTGCATGCTGAGTATGGATGAGGCCAGCGAAAGCGGCAGAAATACAACGGCTAGCAAGCTTAAGAGCTGGACGCGTCCGGATTCATGGAGGCTTCGACCCATCTCGAGGAATTTTAGGCGGTTGTCCAGACCGAGTGTGATCGATGAGGCTTGCCTTTCTACTGCTGTGCTTTGGCCTTGGACCTCGATAAGGAGCTCTTTGAGTTCGATCGGCTCAGTGACGTTCGTTGCCAGTTGCAGTGAGCTTAACAGAGATTCAACAGCAGTGCCGAAGAGGGTAATGTCGTTGTTTAAAAGCTCCCAGAAGTACGAGTCTCGCGAAAAGACTTTCAAGATGACGGCGGTAATCGTAGTCCGTCCCGGGTCGTCCAGGTGCTGCAGAGATCTTTCGTATAGATTTTTCGTTGCCCGCAGAAAGTCTGCATTGCCAATGAGAACCGCATAGCATATGCGGAGTAATATCATTCGGTACCACACGGATCGGTATGGACCATTCGCCTGATTGTTAGAAACCAGAATCGTGGCAAAAGAGGGTTGAACGTTTCTAATGTTGTCCGACAGTCGTCCGAGCTCGCGTGATATAGCATCGTCGTTATTCGTGGGTCTGCTGTGCCGATTCTTCCTGTAATGGGCTGCAGCAGTTTTACATAGAATAAAACCTTAACGCAGGATTAGCTTCACTCTGTCAAATAGGTGGTGATCCAAGCCTACAGTGCATACGGTTCTCGCGCCATTCGCATCTCAGTCTTACGGAGCATTGCACGACACCCTCAAAGAGCCCCTCATGATTCGCTCCCGACCCAAAAGTACTTATACCTTCCTGCCACCACGGCATCTGGTCGCCTTTCAGACGTCGATTGAGCGGCGATGTAACGGAGTTGGATATGCTGCGATTGAAGATATTGAAGGGCAAACGTAACAACTGCTCGAAGTACTCTTTAAACACCTCGTCCTCATCAGCTTCATGCACTATATACACCCGACAAGTCGCATCAGTCTGGCCTGGCAGATTTGACAGCTTCTCGGCAGTGTGCGCGTTGCCCTCTAAAAGAATGTCTGGAGGATTATGAGAACCAGCTTTCAGGTCAAAAATGACAATGTGCCGACCCAAGAGGGCGACCCAGTCACTCCCTCGCGTCTCAGTGTACAAATCTTGTGCGTATCGAAGAACGCGTGTGTATACCTCTAAGGCTGATATGGCAGTACTGGCAAAAGATAACGGATCCATTCTTGATAGCGGTATGGAACGAGAGTTGTAGATGGATGTGCTATTTTCGTAGATTGTTACATCGTGTCGGTAGTAACGATGTGAGGCTGGTGTTCAGCTGCGGGGCTCCGGGTTCTAGTAGCGATGTGGGGGCTGAAAATATCCGCTAAACATCTGCGTCTCGCATCCTTTAAGATTGAGGGCGCTATGCTTACCTAGGACTAAGGTCGCGCTTCAAAGATAGTTGTGGCGCACGTGGAGAACTTTCTCGTACGTGTCGTACGTCTGTTCTGATTAGAATCTCTGAGTCATTGTTAGCCTTATGGGCGGGGACTTTTGCGCGCCCTTCGACTTCATCCACTTTTTGGCACACGCTTTGCACAACTTAGCTTAGCCGCTACTTCTTTGTCTGTACGGCAGTCAACTGTTCACGGTTCCTATCTTGAATATTCGTTCGCGATGATGAGTTTGGAGGCTGATCCTAAAACAACGCCCATATCACACTGTGTTTTTCTCACTGGTGTGACCGGATTCGTCGGCGGCACTATCCTCTCTTGTCTCTCAAAGGCACATCCTAGTGTTCACGTCAAAGCTTTGATCCGTGAGGAAAGGGATGCTAAAGAACTCCAATCGGTCTATCCAAATCTCACCCCCATCATCGGCGAACTTTCCTCGCTTTCTCTCCTCACATCTACGGCAGCGGAGGCCGACTTCGTCATCCATGCTGGAGGCGACAATGTCCCCGCCGTTTGCGCGATGATAGATGGGTTGGCATCCCGTACCACCACTGGATCGCCCATGCCACGGCTCATCAGCCTAACCGGCCCGCGTAGTCTTATCGACCTCTCGAATCCCATCACTGGGAATCTTAGGGCGAGCAGCCGTCCCTGGAGCGATATCACGGACGCGCACACAATACTGAACGTTCCTGAGGATCGGATGCACGCTGGTGCTGATCAAGCCATCGTCGCCCACAGTACTGCTGAAGGGGTGGGCACAATGCTGGTCTCGCCTGGTCAATTGTGGGGCCGGGGCAAGGGTCATCTGAAGAAGGAGAGCAATGCGGCGTTTTATTATGCAGCGGTTAAGAGCCGTGGACGGGCCTTTGTAATCGGCGAGGGTACCGCAACATGGTCGTGGACTTCCATTGGTGATTTGGGAGATGCGGTCGTGTTCCTGATGGAACAGGCACTGAAGAGTGGGAGCGAGGGACGCGGACAAGTAGGAGTAAATCGAGACGGCTACTACTTTGTGCGTACCGGAGACCTGAGTATGATGGAAAGGGCCAAAGCTGTCAGTGAACGCTTAGGTCTTGGAGAAGTAGAAAGCGTGTCGGTTGATGCCGCAAGAGAAATTCATCCGTTTGGCCCCATCATGTGGGGTTGTGGTGAAAGAACGAGATCTGAAAAGCTGCTCGAGCTGGGTTGGAGGCCGAAAGAGACCGATTGGAAGGCTTTGATGGAAGAGGGAGATGGAGAGAGGGCATAAGGGTAGTAGTAAGACGGGAATACTAGTAACTGTCTTACTATACTATGTGTCTCACTACGCAGTGACTGACGTTATGATATCACAGCTTAATGGTATTTTATTATAGTGATATACGTACGTGCTGTATAATTTGCTGAGTTCATTCAAGTTACTATTAGAAACCTTTCAGGTGCAAGGTTCAAGATTCAATTACATTGGGACATCCGACTTCGGTGCCAGACCAAAGTACAAACTGTATTAATATATGTCAATCAATCCTACCTCTTCTATCGACCCTTGGGACCGATACTCAAGCGCTTGCTCCCATCCGCAAGAGATCGCTTTCGACCAAGGCCCATGTGAATTGCATCCTCCAATAGGTATCGGATCTCTAGGTCCTCAAGAACTGCAGCAGCAAGCCGAAGCCGGATCGGTGGCCGGTCTCGGTTAACGCGGCGCGAGAAGAGAGCAAGCGAATCGACAATCTCCTCCACAACGTCCTCGCTTGCTCGTGCAATGAACGGTGTTTCCACCTCCTTTTCGCTAGTCTGAAGCCATGGGGCAAGCTGATGTGTTATTGATGGATCGCCAACAAGATCAGTTACGAACAGAGAGTCGGAGCGGCGGTGACTATAGCTATCTTGCGAAGCCCTATGAACCACACGAACCGTCTTGGGAGAGACCGCACTGTTAGAGCGATGACTATTGTCCGCATCCGAGAAGAGGGAGCTCACGCTGACACGACCATTAGTGGTGCGGTAACTAACGCGGACGGGGTCACGCTCCATGTTGATGACAAGGTCATCGACATCGGCATCAGACTCCTCGTCACTGACATCGCTGTCTTCCATCTCTACGCTCTCGTCATCGTCGACGAGGAAGTCATCCCTCTCGTATTGTTCGTTGCCGGGTTCTAGGCGGCTGTCGTAGGATGAGGTTGAATAACGGTGACCAGGGTCATTCCGAAGGTCGTGGGAATTTAGGTACACGATGTGGTCGTGCGACATGTTGGCTTTCTCGTGGTATTCGTCTTCTGACTCTGCGGAGTCATCTTCCATAGAAAACTCGTCTTCTGAATCTGAACCTTCAGAATCAGTCTCCATGTAATCGTCCGAGTCCTCTGTGGTAGCATCCTCGATGACTGGAGGGGTTGCGCGCTGATCCTTCTTGATGTTCGTTGCGACGCGCGGACGTTGAGGCTTCTTCTTTGAGGCAGCAAGCAGTTCCTCAATCTGCTCGAGGTCTATCGATAGAGGCTTTGACTTTTTCTTTGTAGTTGCATTCCTGGGTGAAGTTCGCTTCTTTTGGATAGGTGTCCTAGCATGAGTCTTCGGATCGATATGGGTTTCGGGCTTTACGGCTAAGCGGGCCGAGCGACGCGTTTCGATAACAGGAGCCATTGTGCTAGTTATGTGTTGTGAAGATATCTGAAAGTTTGTGAACATTATTAACACGTTCTTGAGGGATGTATATACTCAGGTCGTGACCATTGTCAAAGAACATGCACAAAGGACCAAGATGCACAATGCATTGTTGCGAGCGCCTTGTGGAGGCGAGAACCAATGGATCTCAAAGAAGTTAAGAATAGAACACGCTTAACGGCGTTGTGGTGTTATAATAAATGCGATGAAAGGGGGAGACGAAGTAGAGACGATCGCCACGCTTTTCATCCATTTAGATCAATATACTATCTACGATAGCGGCTTGATGACATGTTGAACCAAAACACTACATGGCCCCTCAGAAATAGTTGTAGCAATTTGTATACTTAGCCGTGAACAGCGACTCAGTGGAAGGAAGAACGAGTGCAGTGAACTGGCCTCTCTCTAACTCTTCGTATGGTGTTGTCGAAACGCCAGAGACTGCGCTCTCTGCAGACGATATTATTGCTAAGGATTCCAGATGAACTTGATCCAAGGATGCTGTGCATAAACTCCACGGCTACTCTGGGGTGACTTGACGCACTTTGAACGCGTTCTTTTTTCTTTGAATCATGCATTTTGCGCGCACGTAGCAGTGATCTAGTGTATTGAGCAACTGTAACGCGGAAAGACATCTTTACTTCAGTAATTAGATCAAAGCCAGGAAGTTCGAGTTGGCACGTCAATAGGCATTCCGCTCTCGCAAGGGAGCCAAGCACAGGCACGTGAATCTCTCCCCGCCAAGCCTTGACGTAACCCCTGCTGCACCGCCACACCTCGGCATTCCAGAATCCCATCCCGTCTACCTGGCATTCTGGGGTGGCGACTTCAAACTCCTATATCAATTACACGCACCACAACGTACCTCTCTTCCCTCAACAGCACACGATCAAGTCTTCTTTCACCCGGAAATTCCCATACCAATCCACCCACCATGGACGAAGACCTCATCGCTCTCTGCTTCATGGTCGGCCTCCTAATCGTCTTCCCCCTCTCCATCCTCACCCTCGTCCTCGGCAGCGTAGCCTACTCGCGCACCAAAGCCTGGGATCGCGAGCGCAACCAGAAATCCACCGCCCAGGAGTCACTCCTCAACAAGGACGATGACGACAGCGAGTTCTACGACACCGATGACGAAGCCGAAGCCGACGAGCGCAAGGCCGAGGAGGCGCGCGACGCGATGTTAACCTTTGGGCAGAAGTGGCGCAAGGAGTTCGGCAAGGCGTGGAAGGGCAAGGGGATGGCGCAGATGCTGAAGGAGAAGGAGCGTGAGGAGCGGAGGAAGCTGGCGAAGGCTGTGGCGAAGGAGCTTGATAGGAGGGAGAGGAGGGCTGCGAGGAAGGCGGAGAAAAAGGAGGGGTTGCCGCCTTATCAGAAGTAGAGTGGGAGTATGAGGGGTCGTGAAGAAGAGAGGACGGATGTTCACCTTTGGCTGAGACTGATATACCCTGGGTTATGGCGTCATTTGATCATTGAAAATTCAAAGAAAGACAGCACACAGTACTGGTGTAGTGCGTTTACATGTTCTCCGAGATCTGTCGGGATGACATCCCAGGTGATGATTGTTCTGATTGATTCTCCCTAGGCAGATATCCTATGGAGGTCATGCTATGCGATAATCTCGTTCATTAGATCGTCTCTTACAATACGCCTATAACCACGCACGAAGGCAATACTGGGGTATACCTATACAAGATGCCTAACGCCTGAAAACACCCAAGTGCAATGGAAGACCCGACGTCTAGAGGTAGCGACAAGGACATTCAGTACTGTCCAAACCGCAAGCATCACACGGACCTGTCTGAAGTGAGCTATCTGGCAATGGAGCAGTGACACTATCAGCTCTCTTCTCCGGATACGCCCACTCGTAATTATCGAATTTGCTTCCCTTCGGCTCCTGCTCAAAATACTCAATGCATTTCTCAGGTGTGATGACCTCGTCGATGTTCGTGATCGTTTCCTTCCAGTCTACCATTTCCGGGTTGGTGTGCACGACGAAGTAGTGGCGGTAATTTCGGCGCTCTATCACCACGAGGCCTGAGTAATGGTGCGCCATGTCCGTGTTGGCTTCATGTTGGGAGCGCGTACGCGCCTCGTAGTATAGGCCGATGTCTTCGGCAAGGCTCTGGCGCATGGAGATGATTGGGAAGAAGTCCAAACGTCGGTTGTCTTCAGGATGGTCGAAGGTACCGTCGGGCTCACAACATCCGCTGTCTTGCAGGAGAACGTATAGCTTCTCGAGACTAATAACATGATCAGTATCATGACAGTGCTTGCATAGTCGTGGTGCTTTGCCTGATTCTGGTACTTACCTGAGATAGTCCGGATCTCCCTCTTCAATCTCCGCTTGGTGATTCATGCAGATGTCACCGATCCACTTCACCAACTCTGGCCGTGCCCCGACTCGCCAAAGCAATAGTCCGTCATTGATATACATCCCCGGGATGACATTACTATCAACCTTTCTGCCTGCTTCAATCTTGGTGAAGAATTGCTCGAAAATGCTCAACGCCAGCTGTGGCCTCTTCTCGAACACGTCGTCCGTAATATATATGATGCCACCATGTGGGAATATAGCAAAACGGTCGGAATGGGTTTCCGATGAGGCTTTGGGGTCCCAGATGCTGTGACCGATTCCTCCTTGGGTTCCAACTGACCACAAGCGGACCGTGCCTCTTAGCACGTCTCCAAAACCTGGCAAGCTGGCATAGCCTTCGAAATCAGGAGCAGCGATTATGATACCGCTTCCTCCGTCCAAAATCAGCTGTTTGAATGTATCCCATGCTGCACTAAGACCCATGTGTAGGCTGCTGAAAATGTTCACGGAGTGCATCGCTAGCCACCGTTCGATTAAGGCGAGCTCTTCCAGATGTTCGTTCGGGTCGTAGAGAAGAAGAGCATTAGAGCTTGCTATGACATCTTCATGTTGGTCTCCGTTACACCTAAACATTTCGTCCACGTCGAGTTGCATAATCTCCCCGATACTGCGGCTCATGTCAACTGGTTGAATATCGGGAATCGTCATGATGCGATCATTATCTTCCTGAGGCAGAAGGGACAACGACTCTTCGATAGGAGGATGCGCAGGCCCAGTGAATTTGTTACCATCGTCTCTCATGTTCACGCATTGAGAGGTCGACTCGCGTCTCGCTTCGTCAGCAGGCTCGTCCACTTGCATAGGTTCGGAGCTGTCGAAGTGTGTCAAAGGATGCTCATCGATATCCATCAAGCTAGGCTTCTGAACTTGTGCCGAAACTGGTTCATCGCGGAAATGTGGTCGCCATCCACCTTTGAATATCCAGTTTGAGGGTGGGTCGACCACAACGCCTGTATAACAGTGTAGGTTGTGGCACTCTTCTTCCGATAGCCGGCACCTGTACTCGTTCCAGAAAAAACAGGTCTTAAAATGCTTTGGAATGTGTCTTTGGGGTGTTGCATTGGTAGGAATGGGACCTGTTGGGGATGAAGGGCGACGAAGGGCTGCTAGGAATTTAGGTTTCTCATTGCGATCAATCTCGCAAAGCCCGAGTTTTGTATCGGCCAACCATCCTGTGTTTTCATGGGCATACTTGCAATCGTCTGCGCTCTTACCGCAGCCCTTAATCGTACGTAACCAGAAGAAGCATGTTTGAGGCGGGTCTTGAAACTTAGGAAAGGATCGAGCATGAACAGGTGCTTGTTCGGGATCGATCGGCTTAAAGTCTGCTCCGATCGTGTTTCCAAGTAGACCCGTGTTCCTGTGCGCAAAGCTGCACTGATCAGAACTCTTATAGCACCCCTTGGTGTCCATGAGCCAGTTCCAGCAAGTGACATCGGGGTAGTTGCCTGCTCCGCCAATCTTTCGAGCTGCCGTGCTTCCATTCTCTATGTGAGGATCAACAGGCCTTGTTCTGTGATCACGCATCGAAAGATGGCCTGTATTCTTGTGGGCATATATGCACTCGTCGTCAGGGTGCGCGCAACTGCCTTCGCAGAACCAGAACCAGCACATTTCCGGAGGATCTCGATATTTAGGTGGTACTTTGCCATCCCAGGTCGTAACCGGAAGCGGTTTTCCATCCTGACCCCACTCGCGGTGGAGAAATCGACATCGTTCTGCTGTAAGTCGACATGCATTGCCATTCTTCCAGTCAAAGCATGTCATCGGGATCTTACCCTGTTCGTACGATTGTAACTCAATTCTAGTGGTGGGGACAATACGCTCGGGCTCATCGTCCGGCTCGATCTCCGCCAAACGGCGTTGACCTGGCTCGCGGCGTCCGTATGGGTTGTCACGTGCGAGTGTACGGGACGTAGTATCTCCAGACTTCGCGGGAATCCCTGCTGGAGCACCGTTCACAAACTCCAGTTCGTTAATGTCTGGAGTCCCTTCTGCGCGGCTGCGCTTTTCCGCCACCGCTCTATAATGAAGCGTTTTGAAATGATGACCGTGTGTATCCCACGCTTTTCTTTGATGTTGCTTTGGCTCGTTGACCAGCTTAATAGCGCCTGGAGCCCGGGGACCGCTCTGTTCATTGGTTACTAATGGTCCCGTGGGTATAGATGGCCTGCGTGTAGTAGCTGCTGAAGGCGCGGCTTCTGTGCTGGGTTCATTGGCCAAAGAGCTGACACCTGCAAACGATTTTCGCCTTTTCTGTGGAGACGATGCTCGTGACACCGCTTTGGCACTGCCTGCGTGCTCAGTTCGGTTTGGTTGAGCCTTTAATCTTGCCTGTCTTTCGAACAAAGGTTCACTGTCAGAGGATGAAGTTTCAGACTCATTGTCTGAGGGTGCTACGAAAGATTCGTCATCTGAGCTCAGTACAACCCGCCTCTTCCTCTCAGATGAGACGGTCTGTTTGCCCTTGTTCTTAGCAGGGGTTGCAAGACCGCGAGTTGATGGCGCTTTCTTTCTTGCCACTCCTTTCTTTTTGAGCGACTCTTCCTGTTTCCGTGCGGCTTCCTCTTTCAATTTGGCCCGCTTCTGGTGCCGGCGTTCTTTGGCAGCAGTAACTCTTTCTTTGGCTTCTTTAACCTCTTTATCTTTTTGTATGCTCAGCTCTTCCTGTTCTGCTCTGGTCATGTCTTTGCGCTTGTTCCTCCATCTCTCAAAGACCTCCTTGCAGTTGAGTTCGCTTTGTTCCAACCACTTGCATCTGAAAGGTTAGGTTGTTTTCTCAGAGCACGCCAAGCGGATTGACTCACTCGTAAATTGGGTAGTCGGTGAACTTGACCAGATACTGCAACACGTCGCGACCATCGTCCTCGTGCATTCGCCCCGCAATGATGTCGTCGACGTCGAATTCATGGTCAGGGTCATGTTCGCTTTCCTCGCTATCCTCGAGCGAACTTCCAACGTCTGAAGTATATGCGGCTGCTTGCCGCTTCGCTTCCAGATCAGATTGCTTCATGTTTTCTAGGCGCGACCGCGACTACATGTCAAAGGCGACTGTGATTGGCCCAATGGTTGGGAGCAGTCGGTGGCAGCAGTAGCGACACAGCCCGTCAGCTGTCATGTCGCCCCCCGAGAGATTCTAAGCAAGTGGGCTGTGTGAAGAGCGCGAAGTTGCAAAAGAAGCAGCTGTGCAGTGTCCTGTCCCTTCACGGTGGCCGCTCGAGTAAGTGACTGTCGCGGAAAGAGCGACAGGACTAGCGCGGTCACGTGGCGCTGCCCGCATTCGAATGTCACAGGCCGCTGCATGAGCTCCTTCTGCTTCCAAACGAGGCGAGGCAGCCAAATAACTACAACCCCGACCCCGACAGACCCGCCTGCTCTCGCTCTACACTCCCGATCTCCCGCACTCATAACGCAGCATCTTTCCTTCGGTCGCTGTTTCTGCTGCACCCCGCGCACGCTCCCCACCGCTACTTGAACCGGACAGCGCACCAGTCTGCACCCACCGCAGCCATGGCGAATGACGAGTATGATGTGAGTGCTTGCCAGCCGCCGTCCTGCGCATAGAAAACATGCTAACCTGGCTTGTAGTTTCTCTTTAAGGGTATGTGTCGCCGAGAGCCCGCACGTCGCCGTTCTAACCCCCGTAGTGGTCCTCATCGGAGATTCTGGTGTCGGTAAATCCAACCTTTTGAGTCGATTCACCCGCAACGAGTTTAACCTTGACTCGAAGTCGACCATCGGTGTCGAGTTTGCCACACGATCGATTCAAGTCGACGCGAAGACCATCAAGGCGCAGATCTGGGACACGGCTGGCCAGGAGCGATACCGAGCTATCACATCGGCCTACTATCGGGGCGCTGTTGGGGCGCTGCTTGTCTACGATATTAGCAAGCACCAGACATACGAGAATGTGACCCGGTGGCTGAAGGAACTTCGCGACCACGCTGACTCTAACATCATCATTATGTTGGTCGGAAACAAAAGCGATTTGAGGCATCTCAGGGCAGTGCCTACGGAGGAGGCTAAGCAATTTGCCAGTACGTTCCACACTCATAACGTACGAGTATGACAGCAACTAATGGCTACAATTTTAGGTGAAAACAACCTCTCTTTCATCGAGACCTCCGCCTTGGACGCCAGCAACGTCGAGTTGGCCTTCCAGAACATCCTCACAGAGATCTACCGGATTGTGTCTAGCAAAGCCCTCGACCAAGGCGAAAGTAGCCAGAATGTTCTCGGCGCTGGTCCTGGCCAAAAGCTTGAACTTTCCTCCTCTACAGGCACAGAAGAGAAGAAGGGAGGTTGCTGTTAGGCCCTCTAGGTCCCGCTCTCACGATGCCCACCTCTGCGAGCTTGAGGTGCCGGCAATGATACCAACTCGCGGCAATGCTCACGTGTCATACGAACAATGGTCTGTCGGCGTCTTCGAGGAAGTTCAGGGAAACGTGTTCACGGGTGTTTGGTCCTATTTCCATCACACGTCTGCTTCCATGTGCAAATGTTGTGTGGTCTCTGGGTTACTTTTCTCTTTTCTCAGCTTTCATTTGCGTTGCATGCGTGCGTGTGGGGGTCTTCTACTCTGTAGCGACAGTAATGCTGAGTGCTGCTGTATGCTCAATCGCAATGGACAGCTCATAACTGGACTATATAATATCCTGCGTTTTAATAGAAGTGCCTTCATAACACCCTGTTGCAAGCATCCTGGTGCAACTTCTACGAACGCGTCACCGTTGTACATCAAGCCGCAGAGGAAGGCCCACTCACCTACGGCCTGCAAGTTGAATTCAATCGTCAAGACATGGTACGCGTCAGTTTACAAGATGATAGGGCCTCTCAATGTACTCATCTGTTGCCAGAGTGCTTTCGTAGCCATGATGTTGCATATCTCTGATAAACAAAAAACATTGTTGCGCCGCGTCGTCGGGTACAGTACACTGTAGGAAGCAAGTCCGGCGACCCAGCGCAAAAAGGCCGAATTACGCCACGATATACAATAAAGCTGTGTAGACCGCAGACCTCACTGCTGCCACTGGTAAGATTGGAAGTCATATCTACTTTCCAGAAGATTCGCAGTCTTCTATCCATGCAGGTACCTGTCCCGAAGCGCATAGCGCGTTAAACGATCGCCGCAACCCCAAACACAAGCGCCATGAACATAGCAGGCTATCGCGCACTGCTACCCCCTATTAGCCAGCTCACGTAAACCTCGCGGTAAGTCGCCCGGACATTTGTTTATCAGCCCGCACTTATGGTGCAGATAACGCACGCGACCTAATCGAACGTGCATGACGCACGCGGCTTCATCCTGGATACGGGGCGCTATCTTCGATAAGGCAGCCATTAGCGGGCTTCCTTGATCACCGCCGCGACAATGCCGGCCTTTATCATGGCCGCAGCGCGCTCGTGTGCGACCTCAACGTCCCTTCTCCTGGGCATCGGATCGTGTCCTCAGAACTCTGTGTGGGTAAGTGAGTGTTCTAGAACCGCACCGTTGTGCTAGCTTTCACACTATCCTTCGGCTCGCTTTCCCCGCATTCGCATTTTCCCACGTGCTTAATGTTCCTTCTGTGATCTGACTTTGCGACAGACGGATACTTTTCAAATTCCTGACGAAGTGAGAGAACAGAGGAAGAAAGAAGAGAAGGATGTCGAATAGTATGGAGATTACGCACAGGAAGGGGTCGATAAGGAGGGGGAGTGTGGATGGCGCGGCGGAAGCGCAGCTTGCGAAGATGGGGTATCAGAGTGAGCTACCCAGGAATTTGAGCATGTTGAGTGTGCTTGGGCTGTAAGTGAAGAGCCTTTTTAAACTGTCATGGCAGATTGTAGCAAGTTGGGTAAAGGCACAGTCCGTGCACTTGTAGGATACGCACATGTGCGCAATCCACCAGCTATACGACATTGTCACTATTCTCTGATAAAAGAGAGTACCAACGTTAACAAATCATAGATCCTTCGCTATCATGGCAGTCCCCTTCGGTCTCTCCACAACCCTCTACATCACCCTCACAGACGGGCAATCCGTGACGATTCTCTGGGGCTGGGTCCTTGTCTCCCTCATCTCGCTCTCCATCGCCGCCTCGCTTGCTGAAATCTGCGCCGTCTACCCCACCGCTGGTGGTGTCTACTACTGGTCTGCAATGCTCTCGACACGCAAGTACGCTCCCGTCGCCTCCTGGGTGACCGGCTGGCTCACCCTCGTCGGTAACTGGACCGTCACCCTCTCCATCAACTTCTCCGGTGGCCAACTCATCCTTAGCGCGATCAGCTTGTGGGACGAGGACTTTGTGCCAAACGAGTGGCAGACAATCCTGATGTTTTGGGCCGTTATGCTAGTGTGTATGCTGACGAATATATTTGGCGCAAAGTATCTGGATTTGATCAATAAGATTTGTATTTATTGGACGGCGGCGAGCGTGGTTATTATTTTGATCACGCTGTTGACTATGGCGGATACAAAGAGGAGCGGCGAATTTGTGTTTGCGCATTATGATGCTTCGGCGTCTGGGTGGTGAGTTGCTTATTACTGATCTTAAAAGTTGGGAAGCAATGCTGATTCAGACAGGCCTTCCGGATGGGCATTCTTCGTCGGACTTCTGCAAGCAGCTTACACTTTGACGGGCTACGGCATGGTAGCATCCATGTGCGAAGAGGTGCAAAATCCCGAACGCGAAGTTCCCAAAGCCATCGTTCTATCCGTCGCCGCGGCAGGCGTAACAGGCATCATCTACCTGATTCCTATCCTCTTCGTCCTCCCAGACGTACAGATGCTCCTTGACGTCGCAAACGGCCAACCCATCGGCCTCCTCTTCAAGACCGTAACAGGCTCAGCAGGCGGCGGCTTCGGCCTTCTCTTCCTCATTTTAGGAATTCTCTTCTTCGCCGGAACCGGCGCCCTGACAGCCGCCTCTCGCTGTACGTACGCCTTCGCCCGCGACGGCGCAATCCCCGGCTCGCGCCTCTGGAAACGCGTAGACAAGCGCTTCGACATCCCCCTGTGGGCGCTCGTCTTATCTACCCTCGTCGACTGCGTCCTCGGCCTCATCTACTTCGGCTCCTCCGCAGCATTCAATTCTTTCACCGGTGTCGCTACAATCTGCCTCTCCACCTCCTACGGCATGCCCATCCTCATCAGCGTGCTCCGCGGACGCCGCGCAGTCAAGCACTCCAGCTTCAGCCTCGGACGCTTCGGCTACTTCATCAACATCGCGACGCTGTGCTGGATCTGCCTTGCGGTAGTGCTGTTCTGCATGCCGGTCAGTCTTCCTGTGGAGGCCGGGACGATGAACTATGCGAGTGTGGTGTTTGCGGGATTTGCGTTTATCAGTCTTGCTTGGTATTTTGTGAGGGGACGGAAGGACTTTAAGGGGCCGCCTGTGCCGCAAGATGTGGCGCCGGGAGAGGAGGTGCCGGTTGTGGGCGTGGAGAGGACCGATTTGGAGGGGGCGAGTCCGGTGAGAACTGATGCAGAGAAGGTTACGAACGACATTGAGAAGATGTAGGTCTAGGGGTCGTGTGTGTATAGTAGAGTTGCGCGATGTATCTTAAGTGTTGACGTTAGTCTTGTCAATTAGCCTCGTGTGAGGATTCCCTTCGCCTCCCATGAAGTTTTTGTGCATTTGACATAGTAGCTTTTTGGTCTGCTCTTGTGGATTATCTGCCCATATCTTAGGGATGCTTTGCGCCGCCTTCTATCAGGCTGGTAAAGCGTGAGAACAATCACATCTCGAGTATGGTGACTACATCTATATGTGGTCCACTGGGCACTGCAATAAACAAAGGATAGCTAATCAGCCTCGAGATGTACAAATATAGTAAGTGTGTACACTATGACTTCGTGACCTCATTCTGACTCCCAGAAATTTTACACGCGAATTACCCAATACTACCATACTCGACTGGAAGTCGAATTCTGACCCAAGGTTGGAATTCGAGTTCTCACATCAATCTGTGGACGCCAACCCCACTCGAGCGGGTGCGCCACACTCCAGCCACCGCTAAGTTCGCTCCCGCAACCACTTTAGCTACGCGACTTCCCCGTTCTCGCGACGCGTTGCGACTGCCACTGCAGCGTTGAACGCTGTCGACGATGGCGCCTTAGTAAGTGATTGCTTCTCTTCATTCTCACTTTCACTTCCTTTTCGATCCCCGACATCTCTCTTATATAATCACAGGATCTCTTACTCTGTCGCAACAATCGCTCACAATGGGTAGTTCCACCGAGGAGCCAATCGATCTCACACTTGACTCTGACGACGAACCCGGCCCTACACTTGCACCTTCAGGTTCTTCGAAAATGGTACCGGGGTTTTTACCTGCCGGCAATTTCCGACCCTCTTCCTCGTCGATCCCGCAATTTCAGGGCACATCTACATCTGTGTCTGGGTTCCAGTTACCCAACAGCCGACCGAAGCCAAGCCTACCGAAGTTTGAGCCTTGGTCTCCGTATGCGACTATACATGACGATTCGGCAAACCCAAACACTACGTCATCAAGCGGACCGCGTAACGGCCATATTCCTGTATTCACCGCTGCCACACCAGCAGAGGAAGCAGATGACTTTGCGATACCTCAGGCAGAAAAGAGAAGGAAAATATCTGGACCGCCACTAGGAGCTGAATTCAATTTACCTGGGCCAGCTCGACGGAGGATTGGACCGAAACCAAAATATTATGGAGTGAAGGTTGGGCATATTCCTGGCGTATATACGGATTGGGATACGGCCAAAGCCCAGATCGTAGGATGCAAAAAGTCCTCACAACAGCGCTTTGAGACGAGAGAGGAAGCACAGGCCTTTATAGATGGGAGACTAAGCCCAAATCCCAAATTCGACCCAAATCGCGTAGAGTTACCTCCTTGGAACGGCGGCGCACGCCCATCTTCTTTGAATTCGCTAGTAACAACCCCCACAAACAGTGCTGATGGCAAGCAAGCATCTGCGACGTCTCCGGCCATTGGTACACAGTCAGTCGGCGGTCGGCCTCCAGATCCGACCATGAAGCTTAGTACAAACGGATTGCCCTCGGTCCAGTCTTTGAATACTGTGTTGAAGACAAACGGCGCCAGTATGCCATTTGCAGGAAACAATGAAGCCTCACGAACCCTTCGTGAACTGCAATTCGGACGGCTTTCCGATGCGGTCAACGAAGCGAATAAATCTGGATCCAAGGGAATCGCCATCGCTCAGAGCTCGGCTGGTGAAACAATAATGGACCAAAACACCTCCTTCCCGGCTCGACAGGGTACATCCGTCCAAATTATGTCAGAGACCAAGAACGGGTTGTCGAAAGATGAGGATACTACCGTCGAGGATCCCTTCACCATGCTGTTGGAAGACGATATAGTTTCTGAATTACTTCGACAAGCACCTGCTAACGACAAAGTGGCTTTGCTGCTGAAGGCACACCCAAGGGGTCAATTAATCGCGCGAACCATCCCAACGTCACCTCTCCAAACAAGTCTCAATCGGAAGCGCCGTGGGCGGCCATCTTTACGAGATACCAGGAGTCCTCCGGCCGTGTCACCGAGTGAGCGCGACAGTTTATTCTCGGTCCCAGACACGCCCACCAGTGGTGATGCCGTGCATACGCACAATACGGTCAGCAATTTGCCTACAGCACATGGCGTTGTCGCAACCGTTGAAAAGCCGTCAGCATCCAAAACGTGGATGGGCGGACTTTCTGAAGCTGAAGCGCACCTTTTGATCTTTCTTAAGGAAGTTAAGAAACTTAAGTGGACCGAAATCACAGCAAGGTTTCAAGAACACTATCCTGATCGGGCGTACAGTACACTGCAAACAAACTATTCTCAAAAGATTAATCGCCGCGACAGATCGCACGATCCTTCAACCTTAATACTGCCGTCTATGTACGCCTCAGAAGCTCACATTGACTGGGCTAAAATCCATTCAAATCCAAGGAATGATCACGCAGGGCGGAAGCGGGAAGTAATCTCTTTGCAAGAAGAGCCTCAACATCGAGCCTGGTCTGCCGTTGTTGGTTCACTTCAAGACCAGTCATCCGGTGCTGAGTCGGCAAGCCATCACACGCGTCCTCGACGAGCAGTGCCCAAGAAAAATTATACTTGGCCAAAAAGGAACG
Source organism: Didymosphaeria variabile (assembly GCF_027946475.1). Lineage (NCBI taxonomy): Eukaryota > Fungi > Ascomycota > Dothideomycetes > Pleosporales > Didymosphaeriaceae > Didymosphaeria > Didymosphaeria variabile. Next base: position 2,851,001 of record NW_026611626.1, on the reverse strand, counting down.
CATTGGTCGCGGACGATGATGACTTCGATACGCTGGGGCCAACGGAGGAGAAGCTCAACGTGTCTGAAACACCGGAAACAACTGTCCCAGCACCAGAAAAGGCTATTGCCATCGATAACGAAAGCGTCTCGATTGACTTTGACGGGGATGATGCTTTCTCCGCTCTTTCTTTACACAAAGGGGAAGCAAGCATAGAGCAGCTGCCATTTCTCTCCTCATCGCAACGATCAGATCTCCAAAACGTACCCTGTGGATATGAGTGGGACCAATTAATTAGTCGCGACTGGCAAGGTACTCTAATACATGCGGATTTCAGTCCCACCGAACTCAATCTTGTGGAGAGCACGATGACGCACTTGTTAGGCCCTCAACGAGATCTACGTTTGCGGAGTCGGCGGAAACGACTTGGGCGAATGTTGCGTGGGTTGTCGGAACCCAAACTTTTGCAATTAGCTAGCGCACTCCGCTCAAAACTGCGTTCGCGAGATCGACGAAGTATCGATGCGTTTCTCCGAGATGCAAAACAGGACAAAATCCGTTGCGATGCCCCTCGCATTGAGAGGCTGGCAGCATCAAGGCCCACCAAGTCATTCAGCTCAGACGCGAAGTTGTCCACGTCCGCTATGATAAGAAGACGCGAACTTGGCATTCAGTCGCACCGTGGATGGAGTTCGGCGACAGCACCGATTCCATACCACTTGAAGAACAAGGTGCAGGACTCCCTCGGACCTGTCTGCTCCTACACAGGTGCAGCAGGCGATGTACATGCTGTCGCTTGGTCTGTCGACGGGGAATGCTTTGCCGCTGGTGCCATATGTGTTAGTGACGATCATTCTATGCAGTACAACCGATCGAATAATCTCTTATATGGCGATGTTTCTCGCAACACTATCAACGAACTAGGGAAGCACTACGATCCGCGACCGAAAACAGATACGGGCCCGAACTCGACCCATGCAATGTATGTTTCGCAGGATCCAAAACTATTCAAGACAGTCGAATCGGTCGCTTTCTCTCCAAATGGAAGGTACATGTTCTCTGGTGGATGGGATCATAATGTGTGGGTTTGGAAGACAAGATACGACGGGTCGCAACCGACTGATATTGTCTCTTTGCGTCACAAAGCCGAAGTGACCCATATGGCCGTCAATGCTTCGGGCGTGCTGGCGACCGGTACCAAGAGAAACAAGGGCAACACCGTAAAGGTGTTGAACTTATATGACGATGATCTGACACAATCGCCTGATACGACTAGCTTCAGCTCCGAGAAAGCCGCCGCTCGACCTGACCTTTTAATCCGGCCAATGGCGCTCCACTTCTCGCCCAGGTACGAGAACCTTCTGCTGGGGGGTTTTGGCGCCAATGCACGCCAAGATGGAAGAGACATGAGTGGAGACATCTGCTTATGGGACATCAATGCGAACAAGCAACTCAACATATGGGGTTCGGGAAAGAATGTATATGACTTATCCTTTCATCCAAGGGAACGCTGGATGGCGGTCGCGACTGTAGCAGGTCAGAACACCAATCGAGGAATGCGTTCGACTGTCCGATTATACACTGAACAAGGGAATGCCATGGACGACAGATTCAGCACCCTCATGGAGCTTGAATGCCGAGCGCTGGATATCAATGATGTTGTGTGGTGGTAAGTTGTTAGTTTCCGATCGAAAGCACGTTCCTTGGCTAACTTGAGTAGTCCTGGGAATAACTACTTAGTCGCTGCTGGATGTACAAGTGGACGAGCATACGTATGGGATATTCGCAACCCGAACCACTTATTGCGTGAGCTCGCCCATGGCAACTCCCTTATGCCTCTCGAGGAGGGCGTCGATCCCGAAATCTCAGACACCGGCATTCGTTTCCTCAGCTGGGGCGATAACGCCACACGGCTTTACAGTGGATCGTCTGACGGTGTAGTCAAGGTCTGGAACGTGGCGCGTTCAGAAGAAGAGACATTCGTTAAGGATCTTGCTACGTTCGACTCTGGCGTTATGTCCGGAGCCTTTAGCCCGGACCATAGCCGACTCTTGCTGGGTGAAGTCAACGGGTCCATCAACGTTCTTGAAGTTGGCCGAGACGACTGTTCTCTTAGGGATGCAGAAAGGATGAAGTTCATTCCGTACAAAGACAATGATCCCGATTACGAGACACAGTATCCACCACTTGCATCCGCAGCTGCCGACTCTGGGATCGCCGCTGCCAAAGAGCTTATTGAGACCGGCCAAATGACGATCACGCCTATGGGAGGATTGCCTGTCAAACAAGCGGTGCAAGGCCCATTATATGCCGGACCCTACGACGCGAGTGTGGACGCGCCCTTCCTCCGCGAACAAGCATTAGAATCGCAACTCAAGTTTTCCGAAAGGCCAGAATCTCCTTGCTCGCTATGCCTCGGCCCTGGATCGGATCCTATGAAGATCACGAGCGAGGAGATTGGCGATTCTGGCCGGAGCAAGGACCGCATTCCTGATGAGCTGCGCTTGCAATGGGAAGCTGGAACGGTAAACCTTAAGATGCCACCAGGGAAAATTCCTTGCTCACGGTGTGGGCGTGCTGCTCATCCTTCCGACTATGTAAACTATGATGGCAGACCGTTCTCGCCTGTATGTGTTCGCTGCGACTTCTCATGCCCACGATGCGATCATTACGGGCAGCTTCCTCACAAGACTGACGTCTTTGACTGCCTCATGTGCGGTCGGACGTGGGAACTTGGAGCTTTGGGTTTCGACCTCGTCAAAGACGGCTCCCCCACCAGCTATGAAGCTCTTCTCAGATCTCAAGGGCGCGCCGTGGACGAAAGCCACGACATCCCAAAGCTCGACGGCTACAAGAAAGATTTGTATCTGGCAAAGCTAGAAGCGGAGTCCTCGCCAGGTGACGATGGCGGAAGCTTCGGGGACGAAATGAATGCGTTGACGGACTACTACTTCTCGTTGGCGATTGACCGACCGGAGTCACCGTCGCTCTGATCCGTCGGCTTGCTCGCTCCATTAAAATCATGTTGCGATACTGTCAACATAGAGTGAAGGGGAGGTTAAGGCGGGCGAAACGAGCACATGCGAATAGAGCATGCTTCGTTGAATATATTATTGTATGTAGACAAATCCAATGATACCACTTGATATGATGTGTATGCGCATCTTCGTATGAAATTGTATTCTCTTCCTGTGATTCTAATTACAATCTTATTTGTCTGAATGTATGTATTCTCACCTGTGTGGCGCAGCTGTTGATGTAAATCTGCTGAGTTCATCTGCTGAGCTCATTAATTCCCATATGATAAACATGGGAGATGGAAGACGGGTGGTGATGGTCCCAGCCGAACTGACCAATGGCAGTATACTGTACCGTTCGGGGAAAGGGCCTTGCATCTTTCAAGCAACGTAATCGCGTTTTCTCGTTCCATTTGCAATAGCTAAACGATAAGTAATTTACCATCCTATTTTTATTTTACAGGATTGTTGCTGCCTAGGGGCATACGTGTTGCGTCTTGGCCTCACGGACGTGCGTACTACCTCGGCGAAAATGAATATATAGTCGCGGCTTCTCAAACGCTCTCAGTCATACAACGAGTCTGTTTCTCTTAACCGAGGGTTCGATTAAGGACGCTTGAGCGAACGCGTTTTCATTGTCATCTTGAAATCCAGCGGGAAACGATTAAACATGTCGTTTGAAAATACCACCACAACTGCGGCAGAACAAGCAAAATCCAATAAAGTGAACGAAGCACCCGGTACAGAAGCACATCCACCACAAGAAGCTCCCCCCCTCGATCCCGAATACGCACAATGGCTCGCCTCACTCTTCCGCCCCAACGCCACCCCTCCCTCGAGGAACCATCCAAGAAATGCGCGAGAGCAACGAAACAATGATCCGCACTCTCTACGCCCAATTCCCACCCCAGCCCACCGTCAGCCAAACCTCTTACACAATACCCTCCTCCGACGGCACCCCTTTCGCAGTAATCCGCTTCAGTCCCAACCACGACAACCAACGCAGCCCAGCACTCCTCCACTTCCACGGCGGCGGCCACTGCGCAAACTCCGTCTCCCTCTTCACCCGCGCCATATCTGAACTAGCCGCTCTCACAGGCATCCACATCTTCTCAGTCGACTACCGCCTCGCGCCCGAACATCCCTTCCCCGCCGCAATCGAAGACGGGTACGCCGCACTAACCTGGCTCTCCTCCAACGCCGCCTCTCTCGGCATCGACGCCTCCCACATAGCCATCATGGGCGAGTCTTCCGGCGGCGGCCTGGCGGCGGGAACAGCGCTACTCGCGCGAGACCGTGGCTTCGCGCCGGCCTTGAAGAAAATGGTCCTCGTGTATCCCATGCTAGACGACCGTTCTATCACGCAGAATCCAGGCTGGGATAAAGACAACAGCACTGTGAGATTCCTGTCGATGTGCTGGGAAGCGTACGTCGGGGAGGACAAAGCGGGTGATCCCGCCGCGGACGTGAGTTGCTATGCGGCGCCGGGGAGGGCGGAGAGTCTCGAGGGTTTGCCAGATGCGTATGTAGAGGTTGGGGAGCTGGATCATTTTAAAGACGAGTGTGAGAGGTTTGCGGAGAGGCTGGGTGATGGGGGTGGGCGTGGAGGTTTGTGTTTGGCCGGGGTTCCGCATGGGTTCGATGTTGCGAGGGGATTGGCGTGGCGAGGAGGGCTTTGGAGGAGGGTGAGGGTCTTGAGGGGCTTTAGGTGGGTGTTGAGGAAGATGTCGTCAGGGGTGGGATTCTGACTGGGCGCTCTGCGTGTGAGAGGATGATAGCAGCGTCTTTTTTGTCTGTTTCTATCGAGGATGCAGAATAGGGTTGATACATGTTGAGTGTATTCAGAGGGAGGTAGTTATCTTTGGGTGCTTTGGGTGCTAAGAGAGCGGAATGTACGAGATGATACTTCAAGTTTGAAATTGATAGAAGATGAAGGCTGAGATGACAATGGAAGATGCAAATGAGGGATTGATGAATGGATAAGTTGATACTTGAACTTGAAATGCGAAAGAAATTTAAGTCGGTGAGCCTCGAATAACCTTACCACAATTTATATTATCTAAAAAAAAAGGTAGGTAGTTTGAAAGCTGAGATTGAGATTGCAATTATTGAAGTAGGATGGGCGTTTTTGAAGAGGTCGTAACCAGAGGAGTTATAAAGCAGGACAGCTGAAGTTACCTTTTTGACAATTGATAGATCCGATCATGGTCTCAAGTATCTTTCGGATTGATTGCCGTGTTCAAACTATTCCTGTATCAGCTTGGCCGGAAAGGGTTCCGTATGTGTTTCCGAGCAGACTGTCCACATCTGGCAGGCTGATAGTGAGGTTCAGCGTTGTTGCTATCAGCATGCTGGAGACCGACTGTACGTCAACCCCACCATGCGGAAGAAGTTGCACACGACAGCAGCATCGACGTCGGCATGCAGATCCAGCCACGAAGTATCTTTGCCATTTCGGACCCTGAACGACCGCCTCGCCGCAGAGTTTGCTGCCCCCGGGCAATCATTGGCTCCAGCGGCCCGAGATTACCCGACCCCTATCTCCATCTGGGCCTGAGCCTTTTTTCGCGACGGCGCGCGGATCGAGGCCGGAGCAGCCAGCAACGGCAATGGCAATTGCGAAGCTGTGGGTACCCCGTGATTGACTTCGCTTTAGTGAGATATCGAATGCGTGGGAGGGCAGGGTGTGGTTGCTGCGCGAGAAGGTATCCGACGAGTTGTTACAGCAACGGGCAGGGGTCGGCGGCGGCGGTTAGGCCCGTGGCTTGTGATGAAGACGGAGGCGTGGGAGACGTAGTAACGGATAATTGCTGTGGTAGGACTGGAGGGCCATAGTAAATCGCTGGAGATGCAGCAATTGATCCTCACGATGGTATACACCCGGTAAAAGATAGCGCAGCTACTCCGCTGCTACTGCAACCGAAAATCCGCCCTCCCCGAGGTTTCGACAGCAGCCGGAGAAGCGGTTGACCAAGGCAGACTAGCGCGCCAAGATCGTGTTGGTCCGGGCGGCGAAAGATTTCTGCGTCGCTCCTGCTGGCCTTCAAAAGCTCCCAGATCCTCTACAACTTCCATTCATCCTCACTTTATCAAATCTCCTCTCCACACCGACACAATGGCCAAGGGAGAAGTAAACCAGGCGGAGAAGTCCTTCATGGGCATGCCCGTGAGTATCCCCCCAACTATCTGCAGCTCCCGACACCTGGCCATATCCGCATCTCCCAACCGCACGAGGACACCAATCCCATCTCAATGGCACCGCGCGAAGTCTCCCGAGCATCGCGACGATCCTGTGAGATGGAATTGTGCTTCTGGCGATGGGGTGGATGGTCGCGGGTTGAGCTTTGATAGCCACAGCAACCTTTCGTACAGCTGCTAACTCACGCGCAGGGCTTCGTGGTCGATTTCTTGAGTACGTCTCCATCAGCATCGCCTTTGCCATCGATTCCGGGGCACAATTGGCCTTCGGCATCGATGCGCAAGCGATGAAAACTTTTCCGGTCGAAACGCGATTACTGACTGCTTATCTACAGTGGGTGGTGTCTCTGCCGCCGTCTCGAAGACCGCCGCCGCCCCCATCGAGCGTGTCAAGCTCCTCATCCAGAACCAGGTACGTCGGATTCATCACTGATCTATCTCCTCGCGTCGCCACTGACCACCATACTACAGGATGAGATGCTTAAGACCGGCCGTCTCGACCGCAAGTACGATGGTATCGCCGAGTGCTTCCGTCGTACCTCCCAGCAGGAGGGTGTCCTCTCGCTCTGGCGTGGTAACACTGCCAACGTCATCCGTTACTTCCCTACCCAGGCCCTGAACTTCGCTTTCCGTGACACCTACAAGAGCATGTTCGCCTTCAAGAAGGAGCGTGATGGTTACACCAAGTGGATGATGGGTAACTTGGCCTCCGGTGGTGCTGCTGGTGCCACCTCCCTTCTCTTCGTCTACTCTCTCGACTACGCCCGTACCCGTCTTGCCAACGACGCCAAGAACGCTAAGAAGGGCGGTGACCGTCAGTTCAACGGTCTTGTCGATGTTTACAAGAAGACCCTCGCTTCCGACGGTATTGCCGGTCTCTACCGTGGTTTCATGCCCTCCGTTCTTGGTATAGTCGTCTACCGTGGTCTGTACTTCGGTATGTACGACTCCATCAAGCCCGTCGTCCTTGTCGGCCCTCTCGAGGGTAACTTCTTGGCCTCTTTCGCTCTCGGCTGGACTGTCACCACTGGTGCTGGTATCGCTTCCTACCCTCTCGACACCATCCGTCGTCGTATGATGATGACCTCCGGTGAGGCCGTCAAGTACAAGTCTTCCGCCGATGCCGCCCGCCAGATCATCGCCGCCGAGGGTGTCAAGTCGCTCTTCAAGGGTGCTGGTGCCAACATCCTCCGTGGTGTTGCCGGTGCTGGTGTGCTGTCCATCTACGACCAGGTCCAGCTCATCATGTTCGGCAAGAAGTTCAAATAAGCGTCTCGTTCACAACAATCACGGATACCCTAATCGATCGATGTGGAGGGGTGACTTGATCCCGGTGTGAGGTTCGCGGTGGTGGTGGTTGAAGGAGCAATACAATGCCCGTATTTGGGCAGAAGCTTGTTCTTGGTAACGAAAAGCACGCGTCGGTGGTAACACACCTTGTACTTTACTTTGCCCGGCACATCTTTTTCCCTATCACGGCATCTTGTATTCCATGTCATTTCCCTTTACTGTAACTTTGCTATCGCTGGTGCTGGGGAAAATACTGCACTTATAGAAGTTCATGCTGGTTTCTCAGAATATTCATTCATTGCTATGTGATGTACATGCCTGATGCTTCGATCCTTGACTTGACGGCACATGTCTCAATGCTTGCTGCTGTTAATCTCAAACGCAGAACCAAGTAGGACCTATGCCTGAACTGCTGCTCATCAAATCATTGCTCGCCCATCCTCCACTGTCATCCGCCGCTCACTTCTCCCTAACCGCCTTCCAAACCGCCTCCTCCCCCTTCTTCAGCGCCTCCCCCGCTCTAGTCAACATATTCCACGCCTGCTGCCCAACACCATCGCCCTCGGTCCCACCCATCCCGCTCACACCCCTGTCCCCAGCGCCCCTCCCCCGCCGCATACGGCGAGTTGTCAGGCGCCTGCTGGTACCCGGCGGGCCCTCCAAGCTGCTCCTCGGATTCGGCACCGCGCCTCCGCTGTGCTGTTGCTGGAACGGCGACGCCTGCGGCACTCCTGCACCTGTATCCAGTCTCGTCGGGCCTGGTCCGCTAGCTGTGGTCGACGGAGGGTCGAGCGGCCAGCGAGTTGCGCGTCGCTAGGCGGCGGGATGTGGTACTGAGGCGGCGGGCCAGAGAGGCGCGTCTCAGTCGTGAGATGCGTCGCCGTGTAGCCTGGCTGGGGCGGTGGCGGGTTGGAGCTGGCTGTGTTGGAGGAAGCTGTGGGAGCGAGGGGCGGGCGCCGGGTTGCGGGGGCGGTGGGAGGGAAGCGTCTGCGGTTGTGGTTGCGGGGATGGAGGCGGGGATTGTGCGTGTTGGGGTGGGTTTTGGGGCGTGTCTTGCGCGGTTTGGGGGTGATGCCGTCGGGTTTGGCGGCGGTTATGGGGTCGTTTTTGTGGAGTTGGATTGGGGGCATGGTTGCGGTTGTGGTATGTCGAGAGGAATCTACTTGTTCGTGGACTAAATTGTGGTAGAGACTCGTCGCGGTGTCAACAATGGATGTACGCTGCGATGTTCGACCTTCGGGAGCGTAATATTGGTGAGTCTGGTTGGAGAGGTGGTTTGTTTGTCTAGAATGCCACGTAGTCGTGTTCGGGATCGGGAATTGGATATAGTGATTGAAAAGTTAGTGGGGTTTGTGTTGCTGCCTGCTTACGTTGCTACTCTGTCTTCTTTGACGATGGTCGCCGTCAGGGACGATGATGTCACGTCACGTGTGGATAGATTGACTTCAGATTGACCTGCATTGTAGTCTGCAAACGCACACTCCTAAACGCCGACCATCAAACTGTTGATGTATCGGCTGTTGTATGGCACTCTGCGTGTCCAGCCATACGACAGCAAATTGAATTGCTGGTTCTGGGTAAAGACTAAGTACGTACCAAACCTCTTTGGTGTTACCCTGCGTCTTCCGTACAAGGAGACTGTTCTTGTTCTCAGGTACTCCAATCCTCGAAATTAATAGTCTTAAGATCATCTAGCTCTTTTTCAAGAGATATGCCTAAGGTCACGTCGAACTTGCTCAATCTTGTTTCAGCCCCCAATGATTACAATCAAGATGATAGGTACCACGGACTTCCTACATGTATTCTAACCTTCGGTCTGTTTCTGAGACCTGTCTACATGGAAAAGGAATGCTAGCTATAAGCGAACTCCGTTAACGAATATCTGTTTCAAGCCTCGCCTAAATCAACGCAGGCTCAGGAGCATCTACATGGCATGCTTTCTGCATGTAATGTTGCTAATGGCCATTGCAGGCACGAACGAAGACGCAATGGCTACCGACATCCGACGATATTCATTTCCACCACTCGCGACCGTCTTAACGATCAGTGGAGATCTAGGCTGAGAGTCAAGCAACTCCTCCATGGCCGGAACGTTCGTCTTTCATGGTCAGATGTGTATGATCCGTTGTAGGCTTCGCGCCCAAACTCTAACATCGTTTCTGCAAGCGACAGCATGGCCTACTGCCGACAGCATGACTGGTGTGACACTCCAGTCGTAAGTACGCTTCTAGAAGGCAGACCTGTCAGCACGCGCTTGCCTCTGGCCCTCACATTCGGTTCAACCTCAGTTCAAGCCCGTGGACTTCGGATCGTTGGACATCCACGAACGCTCTAGAAGTCTCTTGAGCTTACCACAGTACTCGCAATAGCATGACGTGGTTCGCGTTCGCTTGCACAACCCGTTCGCGCTATCTCGTGGCAGAAGTTCGCGATGGAGGCGATGTTTCAACAACCCCTGCTACTCCCCCCTGCCAAGCGGTTGGTGGAGAACACAGTCCAAAATCCGCCCACTTTTGGAAAACGACGTTTCAAACAAACAAAGAAGCGCCCGTCATCCATAAAGCCAAGAAAATGGCACCTTAAAGGCTTGTCATTATAGGGAAATTCCCCGATCCTACGAACCATTTCCCGCTCGCCTCAACTCGAGTGATTGGTGGATTGATTCTGTGGAAACATACGCCGCTATTGGTGCCACTATTATGCCCTTTCTGGAACAGCGATTACACAGGAGCGCGCGGCTTCATGCTAGAGTTCGAAATGAGGTGATGTGCTGCTCAGGTATAAGACCTCGAACCGTTCTCAGTGTACTATTCTCCAGCCTACGCTGTCCTTTCGTTCTTTCCAACAAGCTTCCCAGTCCTTCACTTATTCTTTTCGTCACTCTTTCTTCATCAGCTCGACGCAATGAGGTTCTCATCTTTCATCCCGCTCGGCCTTTCGGCCCTCGCTCTGGCAGCACCTACACCTACCATCAAGAAGAATGGCATCTATGCTCGTCAGAACGGCACCAGCTCCGGTAACTCCACCAGCAGCGATAGCCCCATCGGCTATGCCAGCCAGAACGGAGGAACTACTGGTGGAGCTGGTGGCTCTGCCGTGTCTGTCTCTACGCTTGAAGAGCTCCAGGCGGCTGTCGAGGGCGACGAGGCCGCAGTCATCACTATCACTTCCAGCATCAAGGGAAGCGGCGACAACGTCAAGGTCGGCTCCAACAAGTCCATCCTCGGCAAGGACAGCTCTGTTGTGCTCGAGAACTTCACGATCACTGTCAAGGAAGCGAAGAACGTCATCATCCGCAACCTTGCCATCCAGAAGGTTGTCGGTGGCGACGCCATCGCCGTCCAGAAGTCCGAGAACGTCTGGCTCGACCACCTCGATGTCTCTTCTGACCGTGACCACGACAAGGACTACTACGATGGCCTCATTGACTTGACCCACGCTGCTGACTTTGTCACCATCTCCAACACCAAGCTCCACGACCACTGGAAGGCCTCGCTCGTTGGCCACTCTGACAGCAACGCCGATGAGGATACCGGCCACCTCCGCGTAACCTACCACAACAACCACTGGGAGAACATCAACTCCCGCGGCCCTTCGCTCCGCTTCGGAACTGGCCACTTCTTCAACAACTACTACAACGCTGTCTCCGACGGTATTAACGCTCGTCTTGGTGCCCAGGTCCTCGTTGAGAACAACGTCTGGGTCGACAGCAAGAAGCCCCTTTACAGCGTCGACGACGATGCCGGCGCTGTCGCCAGCGGCAACGACTTCGGCAGTGCTGAGAACACCGCCCCTGATGGTACCCTCACCTCGGTGCCGTACACATACGACCTCATTGAGGCTTCTGCTGTCGAGGCCGCCGTTGTCGGCACCGCCGGTAACACCCTCACCTTCTAGATGCAGGTGTAGACGGGAATGGGATGAAACCCTCCTGATGAACAGGGGAAGAAACGCGAAGGATTGGAGCTTGAGTTGTATATATTATCTTCTTGATGTGAATATTGTTCGCTAGACGAATGGAATCATGATTTGCAACATATCTCTGTTTGTGCCTTTGTTCTCGTTTCTCTCTGCCTTCCGATCGTATGCATGTAGCTGGAGTTGTGCTCGCCCAGCTCGTTGACTTGCTCATCAGTCACGCCTTTCATCCTCCAGTCCCTTTCGCCTGCAAGCTGTACTTTGTTTGCCTTCTTTAACCACAAATGCAGTGTTGTGTAGATGCAGATTCCCAGGCCAAGCCAGTGAACTCTCCGATAGCCAAAACGTACGTCTTCCAGTCTTTCTCGCCGGTGATGACATATTCTTTTCTTGGATACTGCGCCTTCTTCGCCTGTCCTACCTCCTGCTCACGAAGCTGCACTAGATTCTGAAGGTTCTCTTCGGTGAGAGAATTCGCACTCTCAGGGCTATTGGGCAGAACTCAGGAGACAATGACAGCAGTCAACACTGTGGGTACGCCGTTTATCACGATTATCCATCGACAGCCTCCCCATCCTCGGGTGCCATTCAGCTCACATATCGCATTTTGAATAGGCAAGATAAATTAGATTTCACCTGGATATTGCAATCTTGAATCGAGTGGCAAGAGATATTTACACAATTAAATATATGGCTCCATCACGTCATCTGCCAACTTCCCCATATTTACATATCATCCTCAAGAGGGCTAAGACCCTGCGCAGTTCCGAGCCTAGACTCATACCAGAAACGGAGCCTCTCAACATTGGGCCTATCCAGCATCCACGGGAGGAAGTTAGTCACATTAGTGTTCTTCTCCTCGAAGATGTTGGGGAAATCAGCCGGGGCATCAGTACGGACGGTCCACTGGGGTGAGGCAAACTGATACTCATCGCTGAGGATGAAGTTGTGAAGCAGTTTGGCGCCCTCGGGGTGAGGGGCGTCTTTCAGGATGGCTGCGGTCTGCGGCCAGGTGACGAAGGGTGCGTCCATCGGTGAAGAGGTGTTCACGTTGGCGCCACGGCCACCGCCCGTCGCAAAAGCAGCGACGTACGAGGTGTTCGCCAGTGCAAGCTGGTCGCCAGGTGTAGCGCTTCCACGAACCCAAGTCGGGTTCTGGGCGACGAGCGCGTCGAACCATTCGGGACCGAGCTTCTTCATACTGGTTTCTGTTAGGAATGATTTGTGATCGCTACACATGCTTTGGACACTTACACAAGATCGAACGCGTACAGGACGGCATCGTCGTCGTTGGGGTAGGTCATGATAAGTTTGTCCTTCAACTCGGGCAACAACGCATCAGAAAAGTCGGAAAGACTGCCATTGTACTTGGCGGTGTTCCATGTCGTGCTCCAGCCGAAGATAGCATAACCGTAGTAGGCGCCATCTCGATCTACGAAATCCGATGCGATTTTAGGGAACTCGCTGGGCTTGTAGTTGAGAAGAGCGCCCTCCTTCTTCCAGCGAGGGTAATCGTGTAGCGTCTGCAGGATAATGCTGTCAACGTAGACGTTGTTGTTGGCGATTTGGTCGTCGAGGCGTCCGTCGTGGTATTTTGAGAGATCGACAGTCACGTTGAGGGTCATTCCAGGGAAACGCTTCTCGAAAGCCTGCTTCAGGCCATCCTGCTGATTTTTCTCGTCACCTCCGTGCCAAAGAGTGACAGTTCCTCCTTCTTTCAAAGCAGCTTGGTGGATTTCATCAAGAGTACGGTTTTCACAACCCGGCGCACCAAGCGTGGTCGCTGCAAGAGCAGATAGGGCGAGGACGACTGACGAACGCATCTCGAACGATTTGACGGGTATTAGTGGAGCGAAAGGAAACGAAGCAGCCACACCGTTTGGACTTCGGGCATCTTTTCAGTTTATAGCTTTCAGCTCAATTTTACATTTTCGCTGATCAAGGAAGGTACATGCACATGTAAGCGCCCTGAGCCTCAATTGTTCATCAGTAATGCTTGACGGAACTCTTCCGCGCTACCAAAGTCCGGATGACGTTAACAGATGTTCAGGGCTTCTGCCTGCAAACGGCTGCGCTCGAACCTCCTAACTGTAGGTGCTTTAGGATCGGTCCGATCACTTGCCCACTCCAGTTAGTCTCGCTGCTGCGCCCGTTAAGATCATTTCGGTATAATGCCGGTGAAATGCTTAAACAAGTTTGGATAATCGAAGTATTGCCTACATTGCAGGTTTATGTGCATAATTGCGTGCTTCTGCACTGCTACTCGCCGCCTACCCTAGTCTTCCAGTGTAACGGTAGAGCTTAATTGTTGCGAACCACTCAGTCAATGCGCAAGGGCTGCCGGATGATATTGATTCTATGCAAAAAACTTCTCTTTCCCTCAGCTTCTGGGTGAGGCGATAATTCAGATTGACATCAACATCCTGGCGTGACAACGCTGGAATGTGGTTGTTCGGCATCAATAAAAGACAGTCGGGCCTACACCCTAGAGCACCAGCATGATAGCGAAAAACCGTCAACATCGAAACGGCAGGTTAAGCCACAATGTTTCATAGAGAGAAAACGGCCTACATCATTTCGCCGTGGCGTGCTCAACAGCACATGTATCAACCCGAGATTACAAATGTTGTCCTCTGGATAGTGTGTAGCAATCATGTGGGAAGGACGACGTTCGGCGCATGTTTTCGAAAGAGCGAGATTTGTCAATAGATGCCATACTCGCTTCTTTAGTTATTTTACGGTCTGACTGCTCACATCTTTTTCCAATCATTCGCCCTCTCCCATGCAAAAGCTGCCTCGTAAACTGACATCTCCTCCCACCATTTGCCTATGATCTGCATACTGACTGGTAGCTTGACTTTGTCCTGCACGCCCGGCCCTTCCAATACTGGTAACATGCCAATGGGCATAGCTAATACAGGGTGACCGCTTTGGTTGAATGGTGCTGTGTTGGATGTCAATCCGACTTGCTTCTTGATCTGCTCAAGCGGTGCAGCATCAGGCGCTGCATGACTGGTGGCGACATAAGGCAATGTTGGTGTAAGAAGGAGATCGTATTCATTGAGCGCTGTATCGTATGCGTCTCGCAGCTGACGAGATAGATTCGTGGCCTTGGCGAGCAGTAACGGGAAGTTCTGTACCGCGTACAGGCCGTTCAAGTAAACGTTCTTAGTCGAGACGTAGGCCTCGTCCCAATTTTCCTGCGCCATGGGATGGATAAGGGTGTTGAGGCTGAGCATTTGGTGGCCTCTTCTGCCGAATGAGCCAGAAGTCTTCGCGAGGAAACCTCCTACTTTACTTATGCCGGTCCATATCGCTGCTCCCTTCGAATGGATTGGTATTGATACTTCCGTTACAGTAGCGCCAAGCTCTTCAAATTTCGAGACTGCGGCTCTGAAAGTTTCGATGACGCGAGGATCCGTCGCCGGAGTTGACAGAGATTCGGTGATGATCGCAAATTTCTTACCTGAAAGTGGCTTGTCGTCAGGAATTGCCTGCACTGTGCTGTATGTAGGAACCTTAGACGGATGAGGCGCGGCAAAAGAGCGATCATCGATGTTGTCGCTACCTACAATAGCTTCAAGAAAGATGGCGTTGTCTAATACCGTCCGGGTCATAGGACCCAAATGATCGTTGGTGGGCTCATTGCTTCCGCTACCCGTATACGGCACAAGCCCAAAGGTGGCCTTCATTCCCACGACTCCAGAATTGGCAGCGGGGACGCGTATACTGCCACCTTGATCTGCACCGATCGCACCCCAGACCTCACCGAGGGCTACGAGGACGCCTGAACCACTTGAGCTACCACCAGAGCTGTAGCCTTTGGCAAAAGGGTTCTCAACCACACCAGTACCGGATGAGTGGCTCGTGGCTGAGTGGCACATGTTCTCGCACACAGCCTTGCCCGAGATCTCGCCTCCAGCTTCGAGGATTCGTGTGACGACCGTTGCATCGCAATCTGGCACGTATCCTTTGATGAAGTTGGTACCGAGTAACATGGGAACGTCTTTGACCGCAACATTGTCTTTGATAGCGAAAGTCTTGCCCTGAAGTTTCCCGCCCTTGGTTTGCTTGTCTACTATTCGGCACTTCCATGCCCAGGCGCCGTGTGAGTTCTCAGCTTTCTCGGGGAAATGAACATCCTCCCTGGGATAGCGTTCTTGGTCAACCGGTGGGACGTAATCTGAGTCCCGCTGTCAGCAAAGTTCGAAACATGACATCGAGATAAGAACTACCCTACCGTCCATTGCCATCAGTTGCTCGCTAGCATCGTGGAAAACAGCCAGCAGGCGAGTGTAAGCATCCTTCTCCGAATCATCGATACTAACTCCGAGTTGAGAGCATAATTTGTCCACAGTCTTGGAGGTGACCGGGTTTCCTTTGGCGGCATCGAGAGAAAACACAGACATGATTGCTGAATAACTAAAAGACTGTTTCAACTTTATGTTGTATCAATACTTGATATCTTAGTTCATGATGCAAGCCAGAAAGCATCCTTTGTATGCATCGTATGTCGCGCTCAACCGCCGACTTGAGCGCATTCCGATAGCCGCTCTTCTCCGATGTCTACCTTTATGTCATGCTTTGCTATCGTGTGATTCGCTTACGATATTAGGCGGCACTCGATAGGTAGTCGTTGTCGACAACCCATTTCGGGAGGTGTTTTCGGAGGTCCGACGGAGCGATAAGCGATAAGCTGTAGCCAAGGGTGAAGGTGGGGCTGTCGGCGAAGACATCCAACTGCCCGATAATCCGATAAGGTGTTCTCTAATTGTGCGTGGTCATTCTACATTGATACAGGAAATGATAGGCAATGTTGCTGTGAAGTGTGCGATGGAGTTTGAGCTCAGAATGCGGTTACATTCTTTAGGTATAAGACGTGCGTCAAGAGCGCGAAACGCTCTTTCCACATACTTAGCCGATGTTGGTGCCTCACACGAACCTACGCCAAAAACACTTCAGGAATAAATAACGCTCGTCATGGTTCACGTCGAGGAGTCCCTCCAGTTGCCCCGTGACTTCGAAGGTGGGCTCAACTCGTGCCTGAGTGTTCGCTGGCTAATACTACGACAGGATTTGGAGAGCATGGACACGATCCACAGTGGCCAAATGGTGCACGCATTGCTGTTTCATTCGTGCTCAACTACGAAGAGGGCGGAGAACGGAACCCTCTTGACGGAGATAAGACCAGCGAGGAGTATCTCTGGGAGAAGGGACCGTCCGGTGGTGGTAGAGAGTTCCGGCACTTGAATGGCGAGCAAGATTTCGAATATGGCAGTCGCTGTGGCGCGTGGCGGATAAACCGTCTCATGAAAGAGTTTGGCTGGAACATGACTCTCTGGGCAATCGCTGTAGCGATGGAAAGGAACCCCACCTTTGCTAAAGCATGCGTAAGAGATGGTCATGAGATAGGCGCGCACGGATACAGATGGCTCGATATATGGAATTATTCTTTGGAAGACGACAAGGCGTACATCAAGAAGACATGCAAGGCTCTAGAGGCAGCAACGGGTAACTTATTTTCTTCTTGAAAATCCTACATAAGCTGACGCACAAACAGGCGAATTTCCTGTCGGAGCGTACTTTGGCCGCGGAACACCGAACACGGCAAATTTGCTGCCTATTATGTGGAAAGAAATGGGCCACAAGATGCTTTACACTTCGGAGGTGTACAACGAAGATTCCCCGTACTGGATCGATTTGCCATGGGAGAAGAACTTGCCTGACGAAGAGAAAGAAGGCTTGCTCATGGTGCCTTACAACTACGATTGTAAGCTATGGAACCCTACACGGTCTTTTTTCAATGTTCACTAACAGTGCGAAGGTAATGATGGGAAATTTCATATGCTTCCTGGTTTTGTCAGCAGTGCCGGGGCTACTTACGAACAATATCTGAAGGACACATTTGATTGTCTTTACCGCGAAGGAGGCAAGATGATGACCATACCTCTTCATTCACGAATCGCTGGTAAGCCTGGACGATCAGAAAGCCTCCGAAAGTTCATGCAATACATATCAGAAAAAGAAGGCGTTTGGGTCGCGACACGAAGAGACATTGCGAAGCACTACCGGTCGACTTTTCCTTACCGTCCTGGGTCGAAAACCGGAGGACAGTAGTTACAGTAGGCAGGAACTCGAATGATGGGTGTCGATTCATTCAAGCTGCATTCAAAGGGCGTTATTAGTTGTATGGTTTTCATGCATCATATTGCGTTAGAAGAGGTCTTTCTCGAGCGTCCAGTGTAACAATATCAATAATGCAATTGAGACTGTTAGACTATTTCACGAATGTAACAGCTCTTGTCAACATGGAACGTCTACCTTATCGGTTAAGGTGGTCCCAGGCTCGCAGTATGGTGCGATAAGCTAGCGTAGCCTATCTCGGATGTACGTAGATTAGTGCATTCCCTTATCGCTAAAGAACGCGTGAAAGAATCCACACTGTCCGTAGTATACTTTACTCATCAATCGCAAGATCTCTGCTTGCTACATCTGCTATCCCTTTGGTATCATCGTTCATAGCGCCACAGGGTTACCAGCGATGAACATTTCTAATTCATGCCCTTCTCAATCCCCGGAGCTAGACGATAGTAACCCACGAAAACGTCAACGAACCGCTTGCGATAGATGCAAGACGAGAAAGCAGCGGGTAAGTTGCAAAAGCTTGTGAAATGTAATTCTATGCCCAGTTTAAACGTCTGTACTAGTGTGATAACGCACATCCGCAATGCTCAAACTGTGCAAAATCCGGTGCGAGTTGTAACAGGCCACCACAACAGGAGATACAACGGAGCTCGTATACACGCGCACTCGAAGAGCAGGTTGCGTATCTGGAGACACGCCTTGTGACGATCGAAAGCCAACAGTATCAAAGCAGAAGGGAACATGACTTGAGAGCCAACTTCTCATCTCCTCCAGGTCATCAGCTGGCATCCGTACATGATCAACGGAGTCCGGAGGTTGAAACCCCAATGCAGCAGACACCCAAAGCTCAGCACAACGTAGCCGATATCGTCGGTATACTTTCGCTTGGCAGCGGCAACACAGAAACCTCCTCGTACATTGGGTCCTCGTCGGGCTATGCTCTGGCGACTGACCTTGGAAAGATGGTGCAGGCGACTGCTTGGAATAAGGCCTTATGGGTACCTGCTGCTACTAGCGATGATGAGGAAGCCCGTGTAGGCGGCAGCAGCTCCACGAGGAGAATCACCCTGCAGGAACTCCATTCTAACCGAGCAGAACCGCCCTCAGAGACACTGGGTGCGAAATTAATCAAGGCATATCTGAGTCGCATACATCCGCGATTCCCTTTTCTTTTCCGTTCAGATGTATGGGAAGCTCATCGGTGCCGTTACATACTCGGAAGACGAGCAGGAAGAGACGTTGAACAAGACCAATCGTCATACTCCTCGGTGGCGTATGATTCGGATGGATTTGCACTATTTGTGCTATACATGGTCTACGCGATCGGTGCTTTAAATCTTCGCCTCACTGAAGACTACCGGCACACTTCACCAGAGCAGTTCTACGTTTTTGCAATGCAGCACGTCGCAAGCGTGCGGGAAGCATCACCTATTCACAACTTGGAAGCGACGGTACTATTGATATTGTACCATCTGAGATCAGAGTCTCGCAATGGCCTGTGGCATTTGACAGGCCTTGCAATGCGAACAGTGACTGACATCGGTTTGCACCGTGCAGCATCAACCCATGGCTTACCCACATTCGAGGCGCAGATGAGGCGTCGTCTATTCTGGTCCATTTACTCCCTCGAAAGCATCCTAGCAGGAACTCTGGGCCGACCGGTCAGCCTTTCAGACTCTGATATTGACCAACCACTTCCCGCCAGCGTTGACGATGACGACCGCTTGTCCAACTTCCCCCGCGAGACGCTTTCTACAAACCAGCTTCCAGAGCAGCAAGCTCTTCCGCCAACCAACTTGAGCCAGTTCATTATTCTCTCGCAGCTACATGTCTTCGAAGCACGGATCCAGCGCAAGGTCTACCGCGTCGACAAATCAACGATCGCTCTCCTGCCAAAGATGCACCGTCTCATGGCTGATCTGGAAACCTGGCGGAATAATGTGCTTCCTACACTACAGGCAAGCGAGCACGATCGCGTATCACTACACTACCACCGCAATGTCCGACTACTCCTGCAGCCTTTTTTACCCATTCTCGATCCTAGTAGCGAACCTTTCCACAAGGCTGCAGTAGCTGCCGGCCAAATATGTCAGATCCACAAGCGCTTCCATCAAGCGCCTGAATACGGACACAGTTTTGTTGCCGTGCACACGGCCTTCGTCTCGGGAATCACCTTGTTATATGTGCTCTGGCGCGGAAAAGACAGGTTGTGGTCGATCGGCATCAGCAATGACATCCGCGCTGCTAGTTGCGTGCTTTCCATCATGGGCGAGCGCGCACCGTGGATTCGACGATTCAGAGATACATTTGACGTGTTGGTGGAAGCTACTATGGCTGCATTGCAGGGGACTTCGGAGCATGCTGAGAGGCAAGCGGAAGGTGGTTACCGCTCTGATGCACCGCAGGCAGATTTCTCGTTGTTCGATCATTTGGATCTCGCGGACCATGGCGCTCTCGATATGGCAAGAGAGCTTACTGGGTGGATCACATAGGCATAATCAACTCTGGCTAGGAAGCTGCAGGTTAGGTGCATCAATGAGGCAGTTGCGCTGTGCACATAACTATAGACACACAGAGCAAGCAGTAATGTGATAAGTCTGAGGACTGAAACGCCTTCAAGTCATACCTAGATGCATAGAAAACCCATCGAAGCCTTCTGTATGCGGTGTGTGTTGGAAAGGTATAACTCTCTCATTACAGATGCCAAATTGTAACAGTCAACAGACTTCAATTTGAAGAAAATTGCTGTAACACGGATTTAAAAGACCTGACCGGTCGCACTCATGATAATCTAAGCGAAAATACGCTATGGCGGCAATTCAGACCTTATCCTCTTTGCCTTGAGCCGAGTAATACTGAGTACTGGCGGAATCCACCTCTTCTCCGTCAACGACCCCAGTAATAGTCGCCACGCTCTCGTGGGCAAAGAAGCCCTCGTTAGCAGCCATCTCCTCGAAACGAAGTTCCCTCTCTTCGCCCTCAGGCAGGACCGGTACCGGCCACACTAGGCACAGCACATAATACACCAACGCACCCATAAGAAAAGACAGCACAAACCCTAGCTTGTACATATTCTTGCTGGCAGCCGACACCGAGTCAGGGTCCAGCGAGCCAGCAACTCCGTGTACCGCGAAGGCGACGCCTGCCACCCAAGCAGCGAG
This sequence comes from Didymosphaeria variabile, assembly GCF_027946475.1. Classification (NCBI taxonomy): domain Eukaryota; kingdom Fungi; phylum Ascomycota; class Dothideomycetes; order Pleosporales; family Didymosphaeriaceae; genus Didymosphaeria; species Didymosphaeria variabile. The sequence goes on along the minus strand of NW_026611626.1, from coordinate 2,830,294 downwards.
CATGCGCAGGTTCCATCCTTTGTAGTAGCTGTATGGAGCCTTGGGTGAGTTGACATATAGTGAAGGCACGTGGAAGTTTCCTCGCCTCACAGCCCAGTAATCAACGATCATGCAAGCGCAGATTGGCATGAGGAAGACAGTATACGAGCCCAAGAATGTGAGGAAAGACGCCGCATTCGCGATAATCTTCCAAGGAACGAGCAGCGGCGCCAGAACCGCGCAAAGTATTTGGCCCCGGACGATGGTCAGCCATCGTGGGAAAAGACCCGTTAGATCGGCGCCAACTGGTAGCGAGTTACTTCCAGCGTTGGTAATTAGGATAGCGAGCATCATGCCAAACGACGCAAACACCATTCCAGCTCTTGCTGCGGAATTCCAGTACTTGTCGAGAATGGCACTGTACAGGTCCCAGACATTCCAGTAACTTTCGCCGAGCACGTTCGTAGCTGCGGACGTGGTTGCGGTACCAAGGAACATCACTAGGACTTTGCTGAGCAGAATGCCGATGCCCTGGCTCCAGGTAACGTCTTTGTAAGAACGGCCGTATCGAGCAATATCGGGCTGATTGATTAGGACAGGCGCGAGTGCTCCCATTACGGAGTTGATGGCTTGAATCATCGGCCATACCAGCGCGGAACCGGACAGACGAGCTTGTTTCGTGGTGTACTTGAACTCTCCGAGTGTTCCTCCGTTTGCGCTGATTGCCCATCCAAGCACGCCGAAGAGGGCAATCGTCGTGTACACGGCTTTGACGACGAAAAGATGGCGGAGCACTTTTGGATGGATGAACATCACAGGCATTTGAACCTATAAGAGTCAGTAACATATCAACATTATTGATCATGCAAATTTACCATCCAAAAGAGAAAGAAGCTGAGCAAATCCCGAGAAGTGATACCAGCGCTTGCTGGAAGATGATTGGGAATGTTATGGTAGCCGTTGCCGAATATTCCGCGCATAAACACCGACGTGATACGCCCACCGTAGTAGGTTTGTGTAGCAAAGTAAATGATAGCGACAATCGCGCGGACTAGGATGTAAAGACTGGCACCTCGGACGCCTGCCGCTGCGCGAACATATACGGGAAATCCGACGAAGTACTTGATGGCACCACGACTGTTGAGCACCACCAAGACAGTCAATATGGCGGAGCCGATGACTGCGGCAATCATGCCATGCCACCATGCCAGTCCGATGGATATCAAAGTAGCACCAAGGTTGTAGCTACTGGGGCTGAAAGTCATGGTGAGATAGTACGCGAAGTAATGCTGCCACCTCCATCGTCTATCGTCTGGTCGCAATTAGTCGATGATGAAATGATCCCCACGGTGAACATGTACTGACCAACAGGACTTGGAAGTAAGTCCTCATTATATCGCAAAGCTCCTTCTTTTGTCGCGCCATGTTGCTCATTGTGAAGGACTTTGGGAGACCCGAGAGCGTCCTTAGCCTTTCGCAGAAGTTGTGACATCTTTGTCGACGCGGTGGTTCGCTCGAATGGTGCTGAAGATGTCTAATGAAGCCGCCCCACGACCAGGGCAACATATATGCACAACGGCAATCATCTTGATAACATCTTTAGGCGTGGCGCTCTCCATAGCTGCTTGTGTAGATGAGATAGAGAAAGATGATTGTCGCAAGGCTTATCAGGTGTTAGCGTCGGAGCTCCGAAGATGGTCTTCCTCTGCACGGGTACCGGTGCGGCAATAGCGCTTGCCCTCTCCAAACGTTTCTCCACGACCTGCGCGGTCCTCCGTGCATAGGAGCTCCGACTATCGACATGCTGCTAACAATGGCCGCTCTGTGCTGGAGTAGTCTTCGGGATTTCTCCGAAACGCGGATCGCGCCCGCGGCCGATGTGCGCGAGATGCGAAGACTCCGAAAGTACTGAGAACAGTGGGGCGAACTAGTCGATCATCGCAAAATCCGCGGCAAAAGAAGACACGCTTTTTTCTCAGCTTAATACATCGCATTATTCGTAATTGTTATACACAAGACATCGTGTTCTCTGGGCTTCGTGCCGTTCCTCTGGCTATGAAAGATCGACAAAAGGCTGCCGAAGCCGCTGTCTTCGACCAAACCGACATACTTCCCATAAAAGAACTCTTGATCGTATTTAGCGCCTTAGCGGTATCGCTGTTTATCTGCTTTGCCGACCAAAATGGAATTGGTGTGGCGCTTCCTACGATAGGTCGAGAACTGCATGCTGAAGCTACGGTCAGTTGGGCTGGAACGAGCGCGTTGATCGCGAACACCGTATTCCAGGTATTGTATGGTCGCATGTCAGACCTGTTCGGTAAGCATCTCAATTAACGACTCGAGTGACACTTTCTAAAACGAATTTCTAGGGAGGAGAATCGTCTATCTGTCGGCTTTGGCACTTTTGTGCATTTCTGACTTACTATGTGGATTGGCCCAAAATGCTACAATGCTCTATGTATTCCGTGGCTTCGCCGGTGTTGCGAACGGCGGCATTACCTCTCTCTCCATGATGATCGTCTCCGACGTAGTGACCTTGAAAGACCGTGGAAAGTATCAAGGCATTCTAGGATCCTGCGTTGGGCTTGGAAACATGGTGGGACCATTCGCTGCCGCAGCATTCGTTGAGCATTCGACCTGGAGAGGGTTATTTTGGGTCATCAGTCCTCTTGCAGCAGTCTGCGGCGTCGTCTGCTTCTTCACGTTGCCTGTGCCGAAAGTTACATCGAAGCCAGACTACCGGGCTGTCTGCAAGAAAATCGACTACTGGGGCATCCTCGCCGGATCTGCCGCGATTATCCTGATACTTATTCCAGTATCTGGAGGTGGGAGCTACTTTGCCTGGGACTCGGCAATGGTCATTGCGATGCTTGTCGTCGGAGGCTGTTGCATGTTGTCCTTTCTCTTCATAGAGTATCGGATCGCGCTGCTGCCCATGATGCCATGTGAGTCCGATCACGGATGCGGCAACGAATGAAGCTAACGTGGTCAGTGTCGCTCTTCACATCCGCACCAATCTGCGTGATGCTTCTACAGAACTTCTTTTTTGGCCTCGTGTATTATTCTCAGCTCTATTACCTCCCCTTGTTCTTCCAAAATGCCCGTGGCATGTCACCAATCCTTTCCGCTGCTCTGGTATTACCAATTCCATGCGCGCAGATGACGGCCTCCATCCTATCAGGTCAGTACATATCCCGCCTAGAACGGTACGGTGAAGTCATCTGGTCTGGCTTCTTCCTCTGGACCTTGGGCGCCGGTCTTACCTGCATGTTCGACCTCAACACGTCTATCGCCGCTATCGCCATCATCCTGGTGATCCAGGGTATTGGCGTGGGCTTTGTCTTTCAACCCACGCTCGTAGCCCTGCAGGCACACTGCACAAAGGCGCAACGCGCAGTTGTCATCTCGAACCGCAACTTTCTACGTAGTCTTGGCGGTGCTGTCGGTCTTGCTATATCTGCCGCAGTACTGCAGAACTCGCTCAAAAAAGCCTTGCCACCAGGCTTTACGTCGCTCGCGCTGTCTTCATACTCCACACCGGATTTCGATACACTTGGGGCATCACCTACTCAGATGCACGAGATCTTGCAGGCCTATGCGCACGCAAGTAGGACGGTATTCATCATGAACGTGCCTTTCATCGGGCTTTGCCTGCTTGGATGTTTGCTGATCAAGGACCGGGGGTTGCAGCGTCCCGACGAAGTGCAGGAACCCGTCAAGTCGCAAGACCGATCTGAGGACCGGGAAGCAATCGAAGCTCAGGCAGAGAAGGATGTGGGCACGGAGGAAGCCATGCAAGTTGATTGTAGATCTAATCCTAGGCAGCAAGACTAGACAGATCACACATTGAATCACTGGTACTGCCCTGATGTCTCACTTTACTTGCGCAACCGCCTGGGCTTCCGTTTATGTACTTCCTCCATTGCTGTCCGCACCTGTGCCAAGCACCGCAAGTACGCAGGGTGGTACAAGGACGAGGAGGTGGAGTGGAAGACGAGAGGCCAGCAGAACTTCAACTCGGTCGGTCAATCGCTTGGCGATTAAACAATGTCACTACCATGGCCCACACGGAACCTGGCCGATGAATACGAAAGGACAGGCGGTAAGGGGTTCCCAAGCGGGTGCGGGGGTGTCTTTGCCGGTCATGTGCAGGACCATCATGTGCGTGCGTCCTGCGAGAAAGTCCGGCTGCATACATGTGCTCTTGTGATCTTCGAGACTTTTTGCCCTTCTGCTCGGCCTCTCCTCCTTTCATAAACATGCAATTTTTCCTTAGGCGTCTAGATCGCCAGCGGTGAGCTACGTGTCTTCACCTCTTCCCAAGCGGTGCTGGTGGGGCTGTATCTGCTCGATAGCCTGTTCACATCCTTCGAAAATTCAATCTTGTAAGCACCATTGAGTACCTTGGCATGAACCAACGTGCCCAATTCGCAACCCGTTCATAGCAAGTGCTTGGCCCGCTAGCATGTTTATTCGGTGTCACAACGTTCCGCCAGTGGCGTTTTTGACAAGAATCTGAGGAATTGCACTCGGCATAGTGGAATCAGTATAATGGTACTCGTGACTAAGTCTACGTGGATACTCGCACTTCATGCCTAGCACCAATAAATGCCCATGCCCAATCACCTATGCACCCAATGTTTGGGCATGCAAGACCCGTTCTGCTGCGTGACGTCAGAGCCGTGCCTTTTAGCATGCCAGGCCACATCTTCACGAGCTGCCTTAGTTGGGAGATGTGCGAAAGGTAGCGGCAGCAACGGACACGAAGATAGAGTCCTCTCACGTCCTCGCTACATACATCACAATACCCAAGATCAGGATACGCATTGTAACCTGAGTCACCCCAGGATTAACTGTATGCAGTTTTATGCTGCCTATTCTTAGAAAACACAACGTGGGCCGAGTCACCCCAGGATCGACCGTACAGCAAACGTCTCCAGCGCTTCTACTTGGCTTGCGATGCGTTCATCGCAAACACCTCCACCGGATTGTCTCCAAAACCCAACATCAGTAAAGAAGCTTGAGAATCACGGGCTCGGCGTCGTGTTTCGTGATCAACGGTTTGAGAAGGTCGGTGTTGACCTGCACCTTGTTCTCCCGTGTACGAATGATCTCGAGATCAATCGCGGAATTTGGTATGGCAAATTTGAGGACGAGAACCTCTTGGTCCTGTCCCTGCCGGTGCAATCGGGAGATGGCTTGTGCTACCTCATTATCATTCCACATCTCATCGCAAAGTATCATGATATTTGCCTCGGTCAGGTTGAGGCCGATCCCACCAGCTCCAACGGTCATGAGAAGTGGTCGCGAGTTATTCTGAGCTTCGAAATTTGCCTGAATCCTGGCCCTTTTGGAGGACGCGACCGAGCCATCATACCTATAGGAAACAATATGACGATGTCGTAGAAGCCTGTCTACGAGGTCCTGGTATCTAAGGTATTGTGCAAAGATTACGACTCTGAGCCCCAACATGTCGGAGATATGGTGGATGAGGTTGACAATGGCGTTAAGGTGCGCAGATTCCATGAGCTTTTGCAAAGACCATTCTTCAAGGTCAGCGAGCCACTTGCTGCGCGCTTCGGCTTGTCTCGGGTAGTTGTCTGAGCTAGCATACATGTCATCCAGGTCTTCGGCCGTGACGTTCTCGAAGTCTTGAACGGGGTCATAGATGGTTTCTTTGTTGAGAGTCAGCCCGGGGTGAAGTTGGTGTACTTGTGCCTGGATGGCACATCCCAAGGCCGAGGCAATCTGCGTGTCGCCATTGGCGATCTTGACTTGTTCATTTGAAGACATCTGCGCCGCTTGTCTATACTTGTCCGTGAGTTCTTCGACGCGATTTGCTTGTTGCATGGGTAGTGTCAATTCGAAAGCAACCTTTCGACGTGGAGGGAGTACAATGCTGTCTTTAGGTCGTATGATTGTGAACGCCATGAAGAGTCTCTGGAGCAGAGACATGGCTGCCGCGGAAGGTCTTTTTTTTTGACCCATCGTACGAACCCCGGATGAATTGGGCAAGAAAGAATTCCTCAGTTGTGTAAGGGTGGCCTTTCAAAAAGTCCAGGTATCCTCCAATGTCATACCAACGGTTATGTGGCAGGGTGCCACTGAGACCGATGACGGCTCGTGTTGAGATCCTCGTAATCGCTTTGTGCTTTGCTGACTCCCATTATTCACATTCTGCACCTCGTCGAGTATGACCCTCTTGTAGGGCCGGTATGTATAGTAGCCCAAATCTGATGCCAACCCGCAGGTTGGGCGCTTTGGGTTGGTGGAAGCGGATGCATCCTGGTTCGCTACCATCTCGAGTACCGTTTCCTCTGTCTTCAACTTGGTTCGCATGTTGCGCTCAAACGTCTCGTAAGACGCCACGACAACATCCACTCCCTGCTCTTCTACCTGATGTGCCGCCATTCTCGCGTCTGCATAATGGAATGCAGTGAGGCCGTGTCCCTAGATACCAGTTAGTGCAGGAAGCGCCAACGGCGGAATTATGCGTACATCCTCAAAGGCCTCCTCAATGGCTTTGACCCATTGTGCACATAGCGACGCAGGGCAGAGTACTAGACTTTGTCCGGGTATGTTTCGTATAGCCCATAGATGAAGTATGACGGTGAGGGGTTTCCCCAAACCCATGGGGTCGCCGAGGAGGGCCCCGCGGCTATCACTTTCGCACAAGTGGGTTAATTGGGTAGCTCCCTTCAACTGGTAGTCGTGTGGACGGGTCGGCATGCTCGGCGGGCAAGCCATCGGCTTGATCGCGCCCATGCGTCTCTGTGTGCTGTTAGTTTCGGTTCCATGTTCGTCTCTTCAAGGGGAGGACCTACGATCCGTGCTTCGTATTCCGGCCCAAAGTACTGAGCAACGTGCATTATTCCCCCATCAGGGAGCACCAAAATGTCCGTTGCGTCTTCTTCAACGCCGTCAAGATCCTCTTCTTCACCTTCTTCAGATTCAACATCGTTCTCGCCGGATGTACATGCGCTGCCCGTCTCGAGGACTTCACCACGGGATTCGCCATTGGCGACTTCAGTCTCGTCCTCTTGCTGTGTCGCGCGAGCTATTTCCTCCTCTTTGGTCCCCGCCAGTCCGGTGCCAGGCCGAATCTCGTGTTGTAGTAGATGCACCAGCGAAGGACAGTCAGCCTTTTCCACAGTGTATGTAGCGCGCCCATCCACTCGGATGTTTTCAGTTGCTTTGATCACTTCTTCCACTGGGTTGAGGCGCGGTCTTTTTGAGCCGTGCATCTTGGTGTGCTAGCAAAGAATGCGGGCTACGGAATGGCAGGATTGTTGATGTCTAAATTCTCACAAAGCATGAAATTCATTCAAACAAACACGAGAATTGCTGCACGGACCAATGACGGTGAGGGAAAGTGGGTGGCGGGGTCGGTGACTCTCCTTCACCTGTGACTCTCCTTCACCTGTGACTCTCCTTCACCTGTGACTCTCCTTCACCTGTGACTCTCCTTCACCTGTGACTCTCCTTCACCTGTGACTCTCCTTCACCTGTGACTCTCCTTCACCTGTGACTCTCCTTCACCTCTGCCTCGACCAACACGCCAAGTCAGCAAATACGTCAAACCCCACCTCCAGAATTTGAGGTGCAAATTGCTCCACGACACCTCTTCAACCACACATACATCCCAACCCCGGAAAATGGCGGATCTATTTTCAGATGCCTTTGTCGGCCTAGAAGGTCTGGAGATCGACGAGCTCAAGGAGTTGACGAGCGCTGTGCAAGACCTGATAAGAAAACACGATCATGTGCTCCAAAGGACGGGTGCAAGGAAGAAAAGGGCGGTCAAGGCCAAAGAAGATAGTTTAGACACCTTGAAGGCATGCATTGATGGCTGGCTCGCAAGGCCTCCCGTGACACCAAAAGCCAATGAGGGAGTCATAGCACGGTCTGGTCGCGCGCTCCTCGAGGATCGGACCGCCAGAAAATCGCTTAGGCAACTCTACGTGCATTTGCTGGCACGTCGGAATCCAATCGCCACCGCCGACCAAAAAGGTTGGAATGATCAGCTCGATGCTATGGTGCAAGAGCTGTGCGAAAACCTCGCCGAAACCGCCTTTGGCGATAACAGCAAAGCTCCACTCTGGATACCAAAGGAGCGTTCTCAGCCTCTAAAAGGTACGCTGACTGCTCAACATCAGATTCAGAAGGGGTCTCGCTAACATCCACAGATGAGGAGAAGATAGCTCTTCCACAGTTCACAGAACCCCAAGAACCATGGGAGATTGAGCCCGAACCGGAGCCTGATGCAACGCATAAAGAAAACAATACCTCGAGGCGCTTACAAAAAGAGTGGTTATACTACCAATCCACTGCGGATACGACCCCCGCGTCGATCGTATCAGACATTCTAAACGGAAAAAGGACCCCGGCCGATCCTCAGGCATTGAGGATGCCACTATACGTCCCGCCTTCTTATGCATCCCAAATGGAACCCATGGATAGACTCCAAACACCCGCTCCCCCGAAGAACAAGGCTGCGCCAATTGATGAAGACGACGATGAAGACGGTGAAGGCGATGAAGACGACGATGAAGGCGTTGAAGACGGTGAAGACAGGGAGAGCATCGCTTCCTACACCTTCTCAAGCAGAGTGAGTTCGGTTACCGGCAGCTCCAATTCGAACGCCAGCGAGCGTCCGTCTTCCGACGTTGATGTCAATAACCAATCCACGAACGACAATTTCCAGCCAGACGACGACGCATGATCAAGGTGACGAACACAAGCGCTCGGCCTGGTGAGAGTAGAGCTGAGGACGAACGGTGTGGCCGAGGAGACTGGCTGAACGTGCTGCATCGGTGAGCAATGCTATGTATGGGCAGAATCAGGGGATATTTCGCCACTGGCGCCGACATGTCTAGCGTTTACTGCTTCTGTAGCAACATCCGACAAAAGTAATGGTGTGACATTTGTGAAAATTGTATAATACTACTGAAATCAACCATTATTAGGCCCGACGGTACAATGCGTGGCACTATGAGTATTCGCGATTACACCACCACTATGGATCCCTCCTTCGGTAATCTACATGAAAGGAGTCTTTCCAAGTTCCCTCGACGATGGAACGCCGTCGCCGTCCTTACGTGGTCAGAGCTCATACTTTCCGTGTGTGCATATCTTGCACTCGCATTCGTTGTCTAGACCATACCGCTACATTTGATCCTTTGAGAGCTGGACAGCCTGACTTTTGCGACCATTGTACCGGAAAGAGCCGTTGGTGCAGGCGATGAGCTCCCATTTCGCAAGCTCCAGTCGTTCCCCTCCTAACGCTCTGCATCAGCTTTTGTCACATGGAAAGCATGGAGCGCGCTCAAGCACCTCGACCCATATGCCGATACGATTAGGTAGGGGTCTGCCAAGTTGCTTGGCCGCAATGTCGTCCATGGTCAAATAATTCACTGGTTCGCACAGGAAGCCCATGTGATCGATCTTGCGCCGTGTCTCATGCTGGTCAGCGACATGGATCCCACCATGCCCAGAGCCTTTCTAGAGCTAGGTTAGCTACAAATCGCCGCTGGCGGTCTTACCACACCTGTGATTGGGTTGGTCCCATGGAAGCTCCATCGCGCAAACGTTGACCCAAATGATCGAATGGTTTCCTGCAATCCCCTAGGTGTCTGCCCTGCGAGTCGCACGGGGACTTTGGTGATTTCGACTCTTGCTCGGCCGTACTCAGGGTATGTACCGTCATCGCGGTTGGAGAAGGCTCAATAGCAAGAGTCGATGTGGAAGCGGGGACGAGGAACGGGTGGGCAGTTTGCTCTGCTGTCAGTGCGATCGTCGCGACACAGGAAGGAACGCATCAGCATTTTCGAGGGCCGCATTCGCTCCCTCCCAAAACACAAAGCTTTGCCCTCCACATTGGTCCAGCAAAGTCGCCAGCCACGATATCCTACACCACTACATCGCCGCCATTTCTCCTCTCGGACGATCCGGAAAGTACAAGCCATGCGATAACCGCCACTGGCGATTTGATGACCAACGTTGCCTATCAGAACAGTAGACATGGGTCCGAACAACCGCCCCGACCCGGCTCCCGACCGCGATGTGTTCACCACCGACCAGCTCAAGACGATGGATCTCGCGCAGTGTCACTTCCCCGAAATCTGCAACGAGCTCAAGAATCTCTACAACCGCATTTGCGACGGCAAGGATCTCTGTACCGAAGGCACTCAGCTAGAACAAAAGGCGAAGGAAATGCATTTTCAGTTTCTGGTCCATTGCTGTCCCAAGTAAGCGATAGCTCGGCGTGGTATCTGGATCTCTTCGGTAGCCAATGAGGCGGCGTGGCGCAGCCACGGCAGCCTAGCGACCCGGGTGGCTCAGATATATGGAAGGGAACGTCTCAGTTCTGGCCTTTACTCAAGTCATCCTTCAATCATCCAGGCAATAAAAATTCCTGGTCAGCAAAGCTTTGCACTCACAGTATTCTTCTCATAGCCTATCTTCTCACCATCCTATTGCTCTCACATCGATCACACGGGTAACAAATCAATCGACATAATCGAATCCTGAGAGCGGAACGAGGATTCGAAGCAATGCCTCGCTCTATTGGGACCTTGCCACCGGAGTTATTCGAGCAAGTGGTGCAACAACTCTCTTTGCCAGATGTTGGGAACGTGCGGCTTGCGAGCCGTCAGCTAGCTACTCTGGCCACGCAACAAACGTTCAAATCCCACATTGTCAATAAAAACGTGCGCCTTACAAAGTCCGACCTGCAAAATCTTGTCGAATTCTCGAACCCAGGCGAGCTTGGCTGCCTAGTCGAGAATCTTACCTTAACATCCGTAGCCATCGATACGAGCCAGCTGGAAAAGATCTCAAAACAAAAGTCGAGATGGGGGACGGACCTGAACGGTCCGTCGACTATGTCGTTCCAGGACGAAAGTACTCACAAATGTACTCCAGAGGAGGTTGCCAAAGTCGAAGATGATATGCGCGAGTTGGAAGACCGCAGATGGGAGTACATTGTGCTCAAGGAGACTGGGGTCTACTCTGGTCTACTCACAAAAGCTTTCCGAAACCTAGCTGCGAATGGGAAGCGAAACAGACTTCGATCTCTAACCTTGGATGTGGTCGTGCTTCGTGAAGACGCTGTAACGGAGAAGTCCCCTGAGCACGGTGGTGGTTGGAAGATCATATGGGTTAGTATTTCCGTCGTAATTCCGTTCTGGATGGAATACGCAAGATTGACTTACGTTTTGAGGATAATTTGACTGCGGGCTAACTTTTCCATAGGAAGCTGCCAGTGAATGCTTTTCCATAGCGATGACGTCGCTTGCAGACAGCAAACTTCGAGTCGACGAGCTGGACTTATTCAACTCTACCTACAGGTGCAGCCTTGGGTCAAACAGCTTCATGGAAATCGAAACATACGCAAAGGAACTAGCACCTTCTCTGCGAGACATGAAATCCCTATCATTTAGTCATGTGGATCGACTATTGACCGAGTCAGAGCTCAGGGGACCGATAGACGAGCTCCAAGCCTTGACCTACCAGCACGCGAATCTCAACGGACTGGCAAGGCTGATAGGTTTATCTCCGGGACTTGAGTCACTGCAGATCCACTGGTATAGTACCTACGCGTGTAGATACCGAGATGACATAGACGTCGACGACACCCAGCTTATCAAAACACTTGCCCAAACTGCCGCCCTGCCTTGCTTGAAGACGCTTATCCTTCGAGGTGTGCGCGTCACCGAAAAGGAACTGCTTGCCCTTGTGCGCAGCGCACCAATCCAGAAATTCTCAATGGAGAACGTCCACATGGAGGAGGGTACCTTCCAATCAGTTTTCGACCACTGTACCAGCAACCAAGCAGCAATACAGAAATTATTCTTCGACGACATTTGGGAGAGGAAACTTATCATTTTCGAAGGTGAGGGCAAGATGAAGATTCCTTGGGGGCTTCCTCGGCGTGGTGGTCAGACGCTAGAACGGGAGGGAGAGGCAGTCAAGACGCCGATTCGGTATCTGTTTTTTCCCACGGGCCGTATGAAGGGATCACATGAGGCTTACGAGTGGCGGGATAGGAGGCACCGTGAGTATGGTCCTCCTGGAGAATAAATCAAGACTTTGGATAGTCGATGCTGAATTGGTTGCGAGATTGGAAGAATGCTTTGAATTGCATCGGGTTGGGGGTGAGCCATTTCCATACTGCCGGCACTCAGGGAAAGAGATGTACAGCATCATTATCTGACTTGAAGCCTAGCCCATGAAGACTCACTCGCCACGTTTTTCTTTCTATTAGCCATCGTTATCATCGGACCATGAACCTGTCAAACTCTCGTCTATCAATAGCCGTACTCCACGCTCCCTTCGATCGTGAGCTGCTTATCAGGCCTCAAGTTCAGATCTATCGTAGTCCAATAACATCACACAAAAGACCAGAAGACTCTCTATCGGATTTTAAAATGATTGATTTTGTGTCCAAGGCCACACCGACCAGTACCAGTCTATCGCGACCCCGTAGCTGTACAAGAAGTCCCATACAGATCAACCAACCGCCCCCTCTTCTCCCTCTCCCTTCCCCCCCCTCCCCTCCCTATCTCACTACGCCCCACTATCAAAGGACAAGACCCATACAGGCCATCTACCCGCAGGTGATGTCACCGCGGTCTCCGTGACCCGCAGTGCACTTGCACCTGCCATTCGTGCAGCGTCTCTCAACCGCCCACTTGCCGTTGACACAGTGGAGCTGCATTTGTTAGCATCGATCCCTCACATTGCGCAGAGTTCCACTTACAATGGCAGCGGGGTTGACCGCGCCACAGGCGTGGGGCGTGCCGTCGCCACCCGTGAACGGGCATGGCTGGCCGACCTGGCGAGTTCCGCCGGAGGGGCAGAAGTCGATGCCCGCCCTCTTGGTGAGAAGGGCAGAGCTGTCGCCATTGTCGAAGGGGGCAACTGGGCCGGCCATGGCGAGGGTGGGCACGAGGGCGATGAGGGCGTAGAGGTAGGTGAGCTGCATTTTGGCGGTTGGTTGGAAAGAGTGGTGGATCGGGATGGATCGGAGAGTCTGAAGTTTGGAAGTAGTTGTTTGAAGGCTGGAAGGCTGCTGTGTGCTGTTGTGATTGAACTGATGATGATTGTAGAGGAGAAGATCATGCGCTTTATAGAAGACTGTTGACGGACAGTGAAGTGACTGTGCATCATCTAGGACTCCAAGCAAGGGACCGTGATGGCAAGTCGCCGTCCATCTGGACGTTTGCATTGGCTGCGGCTCTGCTATTCAGGAGGCAAAGTCACCGTGCAACGACGGACACGCTCATCTGGAGGCCTTGCTCAAGGAGTCGCGGTCCTCTCGAAGCTCGCATTGGTAGTATATTTGCATCGAGACCGCGAAGTGGAAGCCTGGGCAAGGTGAGCCTCAACTTCCCGTGTAGCAGAGCTGCAAGCTTGCCAATTGGGGTATAAAGGTATACCCACAGGTTGTCCGCAATGGACCCCGAAATGCGTGACTTGGGGCTGAAATATCGTGTTCAGGTATAAGGAAACTACTTTGAGGCTCTGCATACTATCGAAAATAGATAGGGCTAGATGTTGCAGTATAGTCCAGTGGACGCCTGACGAGTGGTTAATAAGAAAGAAGGGAGGCGGGCGGCCTTGGCTTTACAAATGTGGGCTTCGCGTACGCTTGTACTCATTGAGACAAGTCGAAACATACATGCATTCGAGCTGGGCTTGGTATTTTGTTTACTGCGGACGTTTTAGATCGATGGTGCCACTCGGAGAATTTGGACCCCTGTCTAGCGAGCACAGGACGGCGAGGTCGGGAACCTGTCCCTGTGTCCACGACGCCACCTGCAGGAACAGCATCTTAGTTAGCTTCAACGTCGACGAGGCTGAGGCTCGGGCTGAGATTGTGGACTGCGCTTGATGGAGAGGTTGCTGAGAGACCATCTTGGTGTACAGATTGAGGGGATGGAGTCGGTACGGAAGTCATGTCAGCCAATTTTCGTCATGGAAGACGAGGACGGAAATTCGGGTACTTTCTGGTAGATCCCGTGGTGACACAGGGTGTACCGCTGTTAGCAAAAAGCTGAGCTATGACGCGACCGTGAGGCAAGCAAGGCTTGACATTGACAGGATCGGTATCGTTCGCCTTGTGTACAGGCGCAACGGCCCTTCCCACTAGCTCTACATGCCTCTCCCACATACGTTGCGGCGTATCGTCCATGTCACTTTGCGATCAGGGCGAAGAGAAACATCGATTAGTCAAGGCTGCTGCTTCGATCTCCCGTCCGCTACTTTGACTTGACGGTGGTGCATCGACTGTACCGCAGCACTTTGAGACAGAGGTGTTTGCGATGAACGCATTGCAAGTCAAGTAGAAGCGCTGGAGACGTTTGCTGTACGGTCGATCCTGGGGTGACTCGGCCCACGTTGTGTTTTCTAAGAATGGGCAGCATACAACTGCAGCGGACATGTGGATGGCTCCGCTGTCGATGATCACTGCCGCCTTCTCATTCAATCGGCCTTTTTTTCAGTTACTCTCAGGCTCTGGTAGCTGCGATCGAGGATGTGCGGCAATACAAAATGCATAAGACCATTGGAGACTATTACGTGCGCTCTTGCTGGTGTCACAAGCTATTGCCACTTCAGTGATGTTCCCCGTGAAATTTAGGTTGCCAAGTGTTTCGTGTCCGTCAAGATGCGCTCGACCTGCAGCCTGGTCTACGGAGTCTGAGCCTGTGGTAGGCCTGATATTCGCCGCCGATTGTCCGCTTATGCATCATGTATCCTGGGGTAACTTGCTCCATGACCCGTCCTTCAAAATTCCCCATTTCAGCGTCGCGTGCTCGCCCTTGCGTTGCTGTCTGGCCACCCACCTGAACTCCAAATCACGCGCTAAACTCTTCCTCCTCCACTTGTCCATTCGCTGAAGTCGCCGGGTGAGTGATGACACATCCGTGATGGAACAAGCACCCATCCTATCCGGCCGTGGCAATGCCATCATGCATGCTTCCCATAGATGCACTCCGCTGCGAAGCTAGGGCGAAAGTACGGAGGCTGTTTGATTGTGTACAATTGATCCTGGGGTGACTCGGCTTACAATACGTGTCCTGATCTTGGGTATTATGATATATGCAGCGAGGACGTGAGAAACTGTCTTCGTGTGCGTCGCTGGCGCTACCTTTCGCCCATCTCCCAACTAGGTAGCTCGTGACGATGTAGCCTGCTAAAAGGCACGGCCAACAAACCCCTATGAGCCCACTCTAAGTGATGCATATTCCATAGATAGAGAGGTTGCCATGCTGATGTGCGTCTGTGAGGACGTACCCATGCGCAGTTTACCTGAGCCTGTAGCAAGGCCTAATGTTAGCTGCTGTCAGTCCATTTACGTATCGTACATCCTGGCATAACTCGATAGGTGTTTACTTTCGATTTCCTATTCGTACACAAGATTTGCCAGTGGCTTCGTGCATGCTATGTGCTATGTACGCCCTTTGCGTCGCCGTCTCATGGTCACCCACCCGACTATGGAATGTTGACTATCCCCGCTAAACTCTTTCAGCCGCCAGGCAGCCGCCGTCAGGTCCGAGCGCTTCACGTGACTCTCGCTAGCGGCTTGGCCGAAAAACCTATATAAACCGCTTGATCTCCGTCCCTCTCTTCTCTTTCTCAGCTCTCTTTGCCTTTTGGTATGTACCCCCAATGGTCAACTTTGTACACGCAATTTTTCTAATCCCCGCAATAGGCTTAGATCAAGTGTAGTATCTGTTCTTTTCAGTTTAATCTCTGAAACGAGTCTACGGACTCATTCAAGATTATTCCTATTTTTGTACCTGGGTCTCCTCTCACTGGGCTTGCTCATAGTTGAGACCACAGTGTCGCCAGTCTTGCACTACCTCTGGCCGACGCGATCGTCATTTTTCATTGAGCTGCTTCAGCGTTGCTGAGCACTTGAGGAAGAAGTCTTTGCTCTTTCGATTGAGTTATTGATTGAGATGCTAATATGACTATGTCAAACGCGCGACGATGTCGTGCCTGCCTGTTCGCGTCACGGATGGAGTACTGGTTTTCATTGCTCACACTGTATCCACCCTGGCTCGACATGTAGCTATTGCGGATGGTTCACTATCATCCAGCGGAGATTCGCCGCCGCAGCGCCAATCCAAACACCCCAGCCGGACCAGCCTGTCGTTGCGAACACAGCGTAGCCTGCAGTAACTCAGTCCGCCGTCGCCACCGTCCTCGAATCCCTCAATATAACGTCATGTATCTCGCCGCGACCCCAACGGTGACAACATGCCCGGCAGCGGTCGACGCTCGCAATGGTCTCAGCACCATCGCTACACTCACCCGAGCAGCGAACATCACCAGAAAACACGCGCCGACCGCAAGCCAACCGCGTCGCTGTGGATGAAAATTTGCGTCAAGAAAGATCCAGTCTCTTCGTCTATATAAGCTATACAGGGGAAACTCAACGCCTCATCCATTGCTAGACTTGCGGGACGAATCCCAAGCCACGCACTACACAGCCAGAGCGACTCTTGTGGCCAAATTTCCACTGTTTCCGTTCAACTCCGCAAGAATTTGGTCTCGTTTCGCTGCTTTTGCTCCCGCAATGCTGGTCGTACTGGTCGTGTTGATCGCCGAGAATTATTGCACAAATTGCAAAGATTGTGCAGGCAACACTGATGGGGTATGGATATCCACGACGTCCGTATCGTCGGTGTTCTTAGCATCGAGCTGGTCAAAAATGATCTTGGAAATGATGGCAGCATCGACTACGCTGTGCTCAGCTGATACCGCTTGTTCACACGTGGGGTCATCCACAAGAAGCGCAGCCATCCTGTGGCCGACCTGCACCGCATAAATTTTCTGCAGTTTTTTCAACTGAGCCACGATGAAATAAATGTTCCTCCGTGCCGTCCTTGGTGACGCCGTTGTCGGTCGGACTTGCGCAGCAAATATGATTAGAGAACTCGCGCCGAACGGTAGGGCAGCCGCGTTGAGATCGCTGAGGACAAAAATTTGCGCAAGGAAGATCCAGTCTCTGCATCTACATTGGCTATCCTAGAGGAACTCAACACCTCACCCACTACTAGACTTGTGGGACGAATACCAGGCCACGCATTACATGGTGAGAAAGTTTCTGGCGATTCGCACTCCACGCTGACTGGCAGCGTCTCTCATGAAGGCCGAAGTGTGCTTACACCACAAGCGAAGAAAGACGAGAAGAGTGTCAGGCATTGGTATTAAGCCCGGTAGCATGACCCCAAGCCCGAGTGGACTTGATATCCATATACATTAGACACAAAGCAGCAATCAACAGTAGTAATATTGACAGTCAACAAGCCACTAAAAACCATCCTTGGTGCACCTCCCCGCCCACCCACCGCATCCCCGCTCATCCACTCAACTAACCCTCACCTCCGTCGTCCGCATAATCCCTCCCACAACCACCCCACAACTCTCATCACTCCCTATCCTCCGAATCGTCTTCTCCTCCTCACTCCCCTCGCACGTCTCTCCGCTCCCACACCCACTCGTAATGCTAACCGCATACCCGCTCTTCGCACCACCGGCATTAAGCTCGGTAGGCTTCTCCATCTCGCTCATAGCCTTGCTGTGTGCCCTCGGACGCCCTCCATCGAGCTCCCGATCAAATGGCGGAACTGTGAAAGTCGACGTGAAGTTCGTGAATGTGGTGAACATGGTGAGGTTTGATGGGGTGCGACTGTGTGCACGCGAGCGTGTGGTTGGTGTTTCGAAGAGGTCGAAGTCGAGGTCCGAGGTATGGTCGTGGAAGCGCGCTGGCTTGGGCCGCGGTAGAGAGAGGAAAGTAGGCGTGCTGTAGGACTGTGGGTAGGGCGATGGAGGTGGTGAGTCTGCGTCGAAGCAGTGGTGTGGTGGTTTATTGCTCGAGGAGCGGCGGATGGAGAAGAAACCGGATAGAGTTGAGAAGAGGGGTTTGAGGGTAGGCAAGCAAGCTGCTGTTATGCCGGCGGTCATTTCGACGCTTTGGAGTTGGTCAGCGCGGCTCTTCGTGTGTGGTATCGCTCGCTGCAGAAACGCTTCGATGAAAACGAAATGAAGAGCAACATAAACTCCCACCACCGATGAGGTCGAAAACAAAAGAAAAGTCTTGGAGAATCACGAGCCCAACCGTCCACGAGGTCAATAAAGTTATATCCCAAACGCTCACGGGTTCCAGCCTCAAAGCGGTAAAATAACAAGCCGTTACCATGCCCACGGGTCGCGGTGGTACCGTATGTGGTACTTGTGCGACCACCTGCGACACGCACGCATCCGATCGCAATCTTGCACAACTCAAATCTGCAGTTAAAGCACATGACAGAGAAACAGGACCGGTGAAGTGGGAAAGTGGCGGAACTCACACGCTCAAAATGCATATGGTTGCGGCATGGCTGTTGGGCTGTTTAGCTGGGACTGTAGTGGAAGGCGGAGGGTGATGGCCTTACGAGAATGTGGAGGTAGTGTTACGTAGGTCGTATAGCTTAATGAGTCGGATGATGGCTGCGACGGTGGAGCTAGGTTTGTAGGTGAGTAATGCGCAGATGCGTGGTGCGGTGAAGCGTACATGAGACCGAGGCTGGCGATAATAATCCTGGGCATCGAGAAAAGCTTGTTACGATTGGTGTGGTGCGAGCTCCAGAGTATCGACATGGGAAGCATGGCGAAGAAGAGATTAGTAGCGGCATCGATCGCTACGAAGAGTTAGGATTGTTCGTAGCCAGGATAGAGACTTACCAATGTAGAAAACAGTCACATTTATGAAGGTAAAGTAGGACATGCAGTGAGCTTTCGCTCTCCGCATGGGGCCCCATGTTGCTCCGATCGGTATGCATTCGAGAAGGATGGTCGTGAACCAAGCGAAGCCAGTTGATGCAACGATTACTAGTATTCCAACATTAGTCTGACAACAGGTACTGGAGAAGATATAGCCGCACCGACCATGATGTACAAGAGCCGTTTGTAGACCGTCCTCTTGACAGTGCGGAGGAGAAAGCAGGCGATAGAAGTCTTGATGAATGTAATGCTGGCGGTAGAAGACAGAGCGCAGACCCAGACATGAAGGCCTAGTATTTGATTGCCTAATGCGGCATCCCCTTCAAAGTTTTGACTGCCGGATCGATGAACAGAAACCAATGAGCCAAAAGCTGCAACAAGACCGACCTAATCAAGAACATAAGCTACTATCGCAGATGTGTTTCGAGAAGCTACTCACAACAGCCCCGAGCATAAGCCAGTCATCGATGGCGAAGAATCGAGTTAGTTTTATACGCGTGTAAATTCTGAGCAAGAAGATCAACAGCGCGAATGAAACCAGCGTAGCGGCAATGGCAAGATAGGAATGCTCCCTGTTGTAGGTCGAGGCTTGGATGCTCGCGAGTTGAGTACGCACCACCTGCCTCGCACCGACATGCATTTCGTGAGCTTTTTCCTTTTGTTCGCTCGATCGGGGGTACCATTCGCGCAGGGCTGTGGAATTGTAGTAGAGTCAAACACATAACCAGTGTGCGTTGTTTGATGGACAGCATGGGTTTTGCGGGACGAGATACAACGTTGTTATGAAGACTTTGCAGTGTGCGACGCCCAACTGGTGGATCTTGCCCTGGTGGTGCCACGACATAGTCCTTGCGCTGTGTCGCCTGCCAAAATGCGCGCTCGAAACAAGGAGTCGTGGCCAGCGGTTCGGCATCTAATCCGGGGAATATGACACTCCAGACAGGGGATAGTGGATGGCAGAAATTGCGCAAGAACGTGGAGTGGTGGAGTTGGGCGTGCCTGCATCGCTTCCATGCAGAGTTCGGAAAGACCTGCATACACGAGCGCCACAAGGAAAGAGCAACGGCAACGGCCGGCAGTCGATTATATGAATCTCCGATCACCCCACCATTCTTTTTCTTTGGGGCACCTTTCTTTGAGTGATTTCGATAAAGCCTGAAAAAGTAATGCCGAAAGCCACGCACTAGTGGTTCAACGGTTCGTACATATCATCTCCACGGCCACCAATTTCAGCGAAGAACACGATATGTTCTATGCACAGTGTCCAGTTTTTTAAGAGATATACATATACTGAAGGGTATCATGTGCTGATTTAGACTATGCAGGACACAAGGTCTGAATTCGATAGATGCTTTTTCGACAGGAATGCGGCCGCTCAGCTGGACAGCAGACATGTCGCAAGTGTGGCTGCCTCTCAACGGCCGCCACTTAATTTACTTTGCCTCACTCTTTCTGCAAGGCCTTTTCCGATGTTGTTCAACGTCGGAGTGGCGCGGTATCCACCCCAATATTTGGTCGGGCAGATGAGAGCACGTTCTCACGGTCTTCTCTGGCAGTACTGGGAGTAGTACCGTTTCATAGAGATCAGCTCGACTCCTACGGTGAACATTACTATAGTGCGGCCGACATTCAATCAGTCACGTGAGCTCAAACCGGCCCCGGGGTTTCGTGATTATTCCCGAAGCGGGTCCTTGGGACATGTGACCGAAGAGATATGGGCCGCATGGAGGAAGGATGGGAGATGAACATGTGTTCTTGTTCCATAGTTTGGTTCGATATGTGGGGTCGAACCGTAGGACTAGCGTCCAGCCTGCATCATTGCAGGAGGTTCAGCCGAAAGCGGCGAGTCGTATGGTACACTACTCTTGAACCTCAACTACCAACTCTTGGCCTTCTTATGTTGAATAGCTTTCGCATTCTCAAGAACCGTTGGCAGTCTGTCCTCATGATGCAGGGCAGAGTTGAAACTTTTCCATGACATGAAAAGAATTCCCATTAGCTATCGCGGGTAATGCCGCTAGAACGTGATGCAGGTGGCACACTTACGGCTGGTTCGGGCCCGTTATTAGTAGGTTGTACAAGTCGACCGTGCACGGAATTGAAGGCATACTGACATGGTGCGGTCTAGCCCACCATTACGCAACCCTACGACTAGCGGTCTTCTAGCCTTTTCATCATGTTCTCATGAAGCAGAGTCGATACCTCCGCGCATTCTAACGTTCAAGGACAGTGTCAAGCACAGCATGAACTCACTCGAATGATCCCTCCACCACCTGTTCGCAACGACTCGGCGCGATGGCTGAGGTCCCTCCAGAGGAACTCGCCAAACTGGCAAAGCAGAACAAAGGCCCAGAGATCATCGCGATTGTCAGCTCCTTTATGGCATTCGCTATCATCTCCGTGGGCTTTCGATTGTTTACACGTCTCAAGATCACCAGGATGTTTGGATCGGAAGACATCTTTATAATTCTTGCGATGGTAGGACTCTGAGGTCTTGTCTTCGAACGCTCACTAACACACTCCTATAGGTTTCGTCAGTCGCTCAGGGCGCGTTCCAAATCAAACAAGTCGAATGGGGCAACGGCAGACATCAAATATTCATCGATTACAATTCCACCGAGTGGATGATGATAGTATGATTCCGGACCTCTACCACTCCACAGGTCGGACTAACATGAGTAGTACCTCTATTGCAGTATTCTTGCATACAACCTTGCCATGTTCCTTGTCCGATTTTCGATTCTACTCCAGTACCGGCGCATCTTCATAACTTGGCAGGAGATCTGGACTCCGAATACGATCGTCATGGTTCTTTGTATCGCTTACGCAATCCAATCGACCCTCGTTGGAGTATTCCACTGTATTCCTGTCGATGCGTTCTGGGCCTTGAAGAAGAGACCGACTGCAAGCTGCGTCAACGACCATGCGTGAGTGAACTGGCCGCTGTTTCGTCACTGGCACTGAGAGGTCGCAGATGGTATTATGCTAACGCCGGGATAAATGTTGCACTCGACCTCCTTATAGCAGCATTGCCAATGCGAGCTATCTGGTGCCTCCGCATTTCCGTGAAGCAGAAGATTGCACTTCAATTGATCCTCACAGTTGGTTGGTTGTAAGTTGCCTCCATTGCCGAACCTTCGCGATAAGAACTTACCCACCAAAGCATCTGCATTGTCTCCATCCTCAGGCTACTCGCGTTGATAGTTCTGGGGAATCATCCAGAAGATACATCGTGGTATGACGCTGCGCCGGCCTACCTCTCGGCAATCGAAGTCAATCTCACTATCGTATGCGCTTCATTGCCAGCCCTGAAGCCATTGATCGCGAAGGTAGTCCCAGGTTTCGTATCAAGGCAACTCAGTAACGGAAGGCGTGTCAACCGAACTACGTCCTCTGATCATCCATCTTTTGTGTGTCCAAGGCGGAACCAAAGCTTGTACACCACGATTGAAAGCGGACATGACAACCGCTCTGAAGAAAACTTCGCATCGCCTTCGCCTTGGCCTTCCGATCGCATCATTGTCATGAAGGAATTCGAACGACACTCGTATCTGGCATGAATTTCCAAAATCCGGAGAGCACCGACCGTCAGGTGAAAGGTCTGGCGCACCCCCAAAAAAGCATTCAGCCAGATCATAATTTTATGAGAGTTGCGACAACGTTGCAAGACAGCTCCAAGGCCTCCTCTACGGTTACTGAAATGTCTAAAATTTCAGCCATTAGGTAGCCATGATCGACAAGTATCAAGCTCAAGTTCAAGCATTGGGTGATCTTCGTACCGATTGGCATAGCCCGGGCTATCAGCACTCGCACCCGCTTTCGGCATTTGTCCTTGGGAGTTGCGTGGATTAATCTGTTGTGAAGATGAGCATCGGAGTGAGTCGTCTACGTCATAGCCATCACATTTAACCAAGCTTACCAGAAACAGGTTAGTGCAATTTCAGATGCGTTATCTCTATCACGAGACGTGGAGTTCCTAATAGACCTCAAATCACGGACTACATCCGCGGCAGAATATATACTACTACTGCTGCTGCTTGATGACTCTATCCTTCTCTGCGGTCACGAAGCACGAGCCGGTGTTGCCACCCCAAGGATCTCGCGGATCGATGCAATTACACGCTTGAGGGCGTCTCGAATGCATTATGGTGGTATGGATCAGTCGATAAACCTCGCTATTGGGAATTGTATTGTTAATTCGACTATACATACTCCCACGCATTACATATTGTTTCATCCAGCCACCAAACAAGCCGGCCTCTCCTCATGCAGTTTTCCATTTTCCCATTCGCCTTTATGATTGTTTGAAGCTTTATTCTGGAACTCGTCTGCCTCGCCTAATGAGATGTAGCCATCGGCAGCCCAAGACTTCTCAGTCGTGTCACGCAACTTGTACTGCTCGATTGGAGTCAGCTCTCGATAGTCCCCCGTGGGAAATCTTCTACGGATTGATCCCTCAGTTTCAACAATGGCAGCCCACTCAACTGCACTGCTAGAAGAATCGTCGAACTTGTAAGTCCTAAACTCGCAGTTCTTCCATCCAGTTCCTGTCGTCTCTATTAGCCAAACACGGACACAAGGAATCCAGCAATCACTCACCAGAGCCACTACTACTACCCTCCCAATCTTCCGTGAAGTAGTGGTTGACCCCACCATGCGCAACAACAGCAACAAATCCCTCCGCTTCCTCCCGAATAACCCTCCTCGCCTCGCCCGCACGCTGCTCAGTCAGGCCCGTCGTAGGTCTAAACCTTCCCGACTTCTTGTCATTCCAGCCCTCAAACACGTGCGAAAAGTCCACAGGCTTGCCTTCGAACTCTTTACGCAATTGCGCGAGTGGAGAACCTGTATCGCATGCAAAATCCGAAGTCTCCTGCAACTCTGGCAGTGCGATGATGCGGAGGTTGGGATTAAAGTGGAGCACTGTCCGGAATGTGAGGAGGGCGGTGTAAAGGGTTCGACGCATAGGAGACGCGTATATGCAATTGATCGAGAATATATCTGGTATCTCGTGGGAAAGTGCGATGCTTTGTTGTTCGCCTTCAGGGGTGAGGAGGGTGTCCGGTAGATTGTAGTCTTCGCGGAGGTTGTGGTAGCCTTGGGCATGGCGAATGAGGTGGAGTTGTGTGGGTGGCATATTCGCGGTGTTTGTTGTGCGTGACTGGTATTAACGGTATGTGTTGACCAAACTTGCTCGTGTGGATTGAAGACTGGGAGAAGGGATCAAATATATAGCGATCCAACATGGCAAAAAGGCACTACGTAACAGTGAATGCTTGTGTAAGAGTTGGATAAACGACTATGATGTGTAAACATCCATCTGATAAAGGACACAGATTGAAAAGAGAATATGCAAGGTATGTAGCTGGTTATCCCAAATCGGCATAGCTTCTGGGTTTTGTAAGTTCTGCGAGTGTTCGTTTGCAATTTTGTTCCTCTAAAAGTAGCCAATGAACACTGGGCTGCTAGTGTGGATGCTTTTTCAGCATGATGTAGTGGGTCGTAGAGGCACATTTGTAAGCACGACTTGCGCCAAACTAGTACCGGTACCTGATGAGCTAGAGCCAAGCTTGATCCAATTCAATGTCCTCATCGACTGCCGTATTCTCTTCCCTTTGACACTGACAACTTTTGCCTATCGCATTTTTAATGAGCATGCACATTGATTCTTGATATCTCGAAATCAAGGGTTGCGTTCTGATAGTTCAAACCACCACGAATCCTCGAACAATCACAAGATCTTGCACCAGCTAGTTCTACGCGAGCATTGATGTGTTTTTATCGATGCACCTACGCGTCTGGCTGTCGTAGGGACCTAAGAATAGACTAGACATAACAGGACGAGAATTCCCCTGGGAATACTGCAGAGGTGATGTATTTTGCGCCCAATGCCCTGGCAAACAATGCAATCAACTTCGAATCGAAGTCTTTGTAGGAAGCGAGCTTTGACTGCTGGACGGGTACAGGTGAGCTTTCTTCTTCATCTTAAGTATGTACCGCAAGCTACCATAGGTAAGTGAGTTGAGGTTCGGATGATCGCATTTGTCGCGCTTCGTTAAAGGGTGTGCCCTTTCCTACTCAAGTGTTACGCATAGTGTGGAGGCGTATTTCAAATGCGCATAGGTCGGTTCTTTTGCGCAGGCCTTAGCCATTAAAGAGGTATGATTCTGTTGTCGAACGCAAGAGGCAGCCCTTGAATGATTGCGTAGTCAGAACCTTCTCGCCAAGTTAGAATTCAAGCGGTAACAATCACGAGTGAATCACAGGCCACCGTAGATCGCAGGTTTCAACTTTGGGGGCGGTCGTGGCACGCCAGGCCCAGTTCTGGAGCGGTTACACGTGCCACGTGATAGCGCGTCCGCTGCGCCTTCCCGATGCATTGCTGCTCACTTTGATTGCGCTTTCTTATCCCGCTTTTATATTGCTCCTATCACACCTCTGCCCTCGATTAGCTCTTGCTGGTCGGATCCATAAACCTTTCGACCAACTCCGTCTCTCTCGCGTGCAAACAAGTCTGCACATGAAGACTTCAAGCAAACAGCCATCATGACAGGCGCTCTGAGCTGCGAGCTCGTCGACGACGTGGTTTGTGTCCACAAGGACTTGCGCATCTCGTTTCAGCGTACGATCCGTGTACCCGATAATGGTCAGCAAGTCTCTTACTTGCCTCCATCGCTTGGAAAATTTCCGCTGCAAAAGGTGTCTCAACACGCGACCAAGATGACAGAAGCCATGGTTGCGAAGGGCGGACTATTCTTTCCAATGCATCGTGAGTCTTATGACACCAGAAGTGCGTATTGTGAATGACTGCAGATATCACATAGAGTCCGAGGCGATGTGGATCAACTTCCGTTGCTTGAGTAAGCTGCAGTACCATATCAAAGTGTACGTTGGCGGGGTCAATGCCATGTCCGGGGAGCCTGCCATCGAGACCAATGCTACTCGCCAGGAACAGCTTCAACGCGGCGACCGCACCTTGCAGGACTACCTTGTCGTTCCAAAACAGAATTGGCTTGACGGGATTGCCGATTCCGATGGAACCGTACGTCAGTTCGTCGCTATGCCTTTTGGTAGTGGCCATTCTGTCGAGATGCAAGTCACGGGTCAGGATGCGGCAGGTGGTATCCAGATTGAGGTGACTCCACGCAAGCCTTATCGACATCTTGCACGCAAGCTTCTTGGGCCTGGTGACATTTCGATTCAGGTCAAGACACTTACCGGAAAGATCATTCCACTCCTAGTGTTTCAGGAAGAGACCGTTGAAGACGTCAAGGTTCGTCTTCAGCACAAGGAAGGCATCCCACCGGAACTCCAAGCTTTGATCTTCGCTAGACAACAACTTGAAGGTCAGTACGTTTGCATTGCCCAACATGCACGAGCTAACAGTGATACAGATGGCCGCCCACTGAAGGATTAAAATATACAGAAGGTTTGGAACCTGAATGATCCAGCCTATGACGGGCTATGTGCTAAATCTACTAGGGTGATGAAATGCATCTTATCCTGACGCTTCGACGTGGTGGTACTGGGCCACTGCCTCGCGAGATGAGTATTGCTGCTGGTGGGAAGATCAAGCAAGCCATTCACGCAGACACTTACAGCAACGAGTGGCTTTCCGACCGAACCACTGTCTTCAACGTGCAGATTCTGAATTCGGCCGCGTACAAGGTCGTCACTGGCAATCCACCACCTTCCAAGCCCATCTGTGCTCAAACATACGCCGAAAATGGCATGCCGTTCTTCGCGATATATGAAGAGCCTAGCGGTATCTCGGGTGATTTCGGTATGGTGAAATCGGTCGCGCAGATTGATGGCATCGAGGAGAAGAATGTGAACCCTGGCATCCACTAAATTAGCCACGCTAGTAAGTCACTGAGTCATGAATAGTTGATGTTGGAGTTTGACACACGCATAGACAACCATCCCACTTTGGAGATTGGTGTCATCAATCCCAACGGCCCTATGCGAGCATTTCGCACCAAGCGCGATTTGGAGAACGAGTACAGCGGGTACCACGTGGCCCACTTTTGAGACTTCCGAAGCACTCCCAAGTGCCCTGAGGATTTTTTCGTCTTGTGATAGCGTGGAAGGAAAATGCTCAATCAGGGTGACAGGCATGGTTTCTGAGGTTTGCTAAGGAAAGAACTTGTTTGCATGGTAATGAGGAGCAAATGGCCGACCGATAGACGCGATCTTCGACGCTTACATTGATAAGCCACGAAAATCGGAACGGGAAGAGTAAGGATAAAGCTCACAGGTAAAGAAGTCACTTCAACGTCAAGCAAACGTGAATGCAGCTTCCTCGTATGTCGTCTGCTCTACGTGAATCTGGCAATGTAAACCGGGAGCTTCAATTACGGCCACTTGTGACCGTCAGTTATGACTGACCATCACATCCAGCATCTCGTGTTGCTCTGTCGGTCATAAGCTGCGTTTGACGATAGCGTGGCATTCACGATGCAGCGCACCTTGAAAGGTCGTATATACTCCGGCCCCTCCATCGTAAGTTGCCTTTCCGCAGCTATAAATATTTCGCGACCATCATGGAGGGATCACGCCAGCCTCGCAAGCGTCCGCAGTCCGAAGTCAAGCAGTTCTCGCATGCACGGCCTACACACGGACAACGTCGCACACGTAGTACTCGTACTACTGCAGGTATCAATCCAGCGAATCAGCATACCCGTGAAGACACTCCAGCGATACCAAATGCTTTTGCTGAGTTCAAGTTTTTCGACGATGAAGAACCAGGCCCAGGTGAGGTGCCACTTCCTATCGACAATCGTCTTTCACTAGGTTTGAGCGGACCAGGCTCTGCTGCAGTTTCCGAGCTGTCTCCCGAGCGTCATCTAAACCATTTAACGAATCCTGGAACGTATGTCTTGAGTGATTCAGCTGTACCAGACACGCCACCTCGACTTTCCTTCCCTCAGTATATTGACGAAGATAGACTGAGGCTAGGCGAACTTACACATCCAAGCGGGAGTCCGGTACTGAGACGCGAAGTCATAGTGAACGTCGAAAGGCCCGATTTGAATGCATTTGACCAAAAGCTGGATCATGACCCTGGCGAAACAGCGGAACATTCCGTAGAGACCCAAAAGGTTGCAGGCCTCAGGTCGATTGCCGAATCGCCAACACAAGAGGATGAGCTGCCTGTTCTCCGAGGTAGTGCTCTTGCGGCTTTGAATACGCCGACTGTCTCTGTTGCGAAGCATGTCGCCAGGGCTGATCAAGGTGATTCGGAGAACCAAGAGCCAAAAGTCGTCAACGTAAGCAAGAACAGCAATGAACCGGAGTTGCGGCAGCGAAAATATTCGGTCGATCAGAACCCCCAGCACACGCAACCCGTATATAATGGCGCACAAAAATTTCTTATCCGAAGGAAATCTCTTCCTATAGCCGCAGAATTTGCGCCGGAGACACCTACCACCACGTTGGAAGCGACGCGAGAACTTTTGAAAGATCTTGTAGACCAGGAATCCGGGACCAGGAGTATTGAATCAGTCGTCGACCGTAACGAAAAAAAAAGACGGTATCGTCCGCCGGACATGCGGTGCCGCAATCGCAGTTCGCAACTTTGGGATCGAGCATCAGTTCCTCCAATAATTCATTGTCTCAGCCTAGACGAAAGAAAGCATCACAGGATATCAGGGGAACAGCAAAGGAGACTCTCACCACCTCGCAAGCCCGGCCGGCAACGCCAGGCCCAGCTGTGCGACCCGCGTCGCCACCGCTACATCGCAATGCTGCAGATAACCGCAACCCGCTGGAAAAGCAAGACCGCGAAACCTGGACACTCTACAACCTTTCGTGCTGGACTGACAAAGCATTCCTCAAGACGCTACTCAAAGGCCCAACGGTGGAGTTTCGCGTCGAAGCGCATAGCGACCCTTTCCTGACCAACGTGTCCCAAGAAATGTTGAAGCATTTCTGTGGTGAACAGCACCTAGCCCGCCTCATTCGGGACTACAGTCTGCAACCTGACCTACGAACAGAGGATGGCGGGGAGAAGAATATTCTGATCTTCCCAGAGAGGTCCGTCGACGCCACCGCCATACTGCGCATAGTCCGCTACATGCGCCGCTGCTGCATGCGCACAACCACCATCACGAAACCTCACTTCCAGCTCCACGCCCCACCCTCCCTGGAAGCAAACATCGAGACCATTCGCGCGTGTAATATCTTCGGGCTGTACGCCGACGCGCGCCGCCTCCAGTACTTTCTCACCGATAAGAAGATTCCTGGGGGGAAATTGACTATGGAAGATGTGGAGACGATCTGGGAGGGATATGGCGGGGGCCTCAGAGATAGCGTGTACACCGATGCCTTGCTGACGCACCTTGTGTACAACGTGCTTGGTTCTGATAGCGTCGATCGTGAGGACTTTATGGTGCTCCTTGACCAGGAAGAATTTGCAGGGTTGAGAGAGTTGGTAGGCACGGAGTTGGGGATCAAGAAGAGGGCTGCAGAAGATAGGGAGATGTTCCAGATGCGACTTCAGCTCGAACGCGAGGAGAGAGTGAATCAGGCCCTTGGGAAGGGTAAGCGCCTGACTAAGATGGAGAAGATCAGGGCGAGTAGGGGGCCAATGGTGCAAGGGCGTTTGCTGAGGGTGCTGAGTTACGATGCGTTGTTGGAACCGGATTTGACGGCTGAGACGAGGTATAAGGCGAGACCAGGACTAAAAAGGAGGTCGCTGTCTACTTCAGATCTTACGGATAAGTCGAATGAGGCAAAAGAGCCAGAAAGACTGGACTCTGCCGGGAGACTTTTCCAAAATGCGTTGAAGGAAATAAAAGAATCGGGAGCGGGCATTGGAAGAGCCGAAACGATACTGAAAGAACCTTCTGATGCAGAAGAGCGGATCACACTTTCAGCTATACGGACACCCGGCAGACCAGCAGGCCCAACACCTTCCGGTAGGAAGCACAGGAGTGGCAGGCCAGAACAATGGCGAGGTCAGCATTCGGAGGACACCCGCCCGGAGGTGCCACCAAAGGACCCACAACCCGGTGTCGTAGGCATAGGAGGGGTACGGCAGGAAAAGACCACGCTACTTCGAAATGCAGCAGCGCATCCTAATACTCAACCGCAAGATGCGCCGCGAACGCGTTTGTACGCTAGATCAATATCGTCTGGTGGCTTGCTCGGCAATGGTGGGAAAACACAGCCAGGGTCATCTGTCGTGACTTCGCAGCGGGCGCCTATGCTGAGGTCCCGAACAGATCCATATTGGGCAACTCTGGGAAATCAATCTCGCCCAGCGAAGAAAAAGACTCCGAGCAAGCTGAAGCAGGTGTGGGATGAGATGCGAAACTTCTTTTGATACGTCATACTGCAACGTCAAATAATGTTTTCATACCACTCCGTTACATGGGAATGAGACCCGAGTACATGAGAACTACTGCCTTGTAATTGAGTGGAAGGAGTGTCCTTTTTCGCGTAGAAGGGTCTTTCCAGGCATGCCTAAGCGCAAGTTTGGAGCATATCACGCGGCTCGTATGCATAATCTCACATGTAAAAATCGGATACAACAGTTTTCAATAGCTCTTGAAATGCCATGAAGTTGTAGGATTGAAGAGAGCGAAAGTACTGGTAACGTGCTGCTCGGAAGGCCGGTACACCGACCGCCGATTGGCCGCTTCCCCTTTTATGTGGATCCTAATCTCAGTCGCTCCAGCAGTCACATCAACCACGACTTGACCTCAATCCTGCATCAAGGCGCAGCTCAGTCTCAATGGCAATTTTAACATGGTTTGCATATACAAAAACTATAGAATTCACGATGGCCATACCCTATCATGTGTTCCGTCGCACACAGTTCGTTCCTCGAGAAGAAGAGCATGCTAATGAAATAAAGATATAGAGAAATGCCGCCCCTCGTTGCGTTTTATGACTCATCACTCATTCATCGTCGGCGTAGCCTCATATACCATTGCCGCATCGACTCACTTCCAAGTGGTCTCAACCGTCACAGTCGAGCCGGTCGTGGGAACGGTGTACTTTCTATTGTCACCCGACTCGTACGTGACCGATCCGCTCGACTCAACCTTAATGAACTTGTACTCAAAGCTTGTACCTGCCGGCAGGCTAAGGGTTGCCGACCAGAGCGGGTTCGACGAGGTATACTGAGAAGCCGATAGCGCTGCGGCCTTCGACGAGTCCCAGCTGCCGAGCTGGGAGATGGAACCCGCGATCTTGATCGTCTGGCCGTAGGATGTCGTGGCCTTCTCGTTGAAGGTCACCGCTACCGCACCACCGGTTGCCGTCGAGGCTGCACTTGAGGTCGTCTTGGTTGCCGTTGCCGTTGCAGTAGCCGTTTTGGTCGAGCTTGAGCTTGGGGCGGGATTCGAGCCTCCTGAACCCCCGATGGCGATATCGGCACACGTCAAGTATATTTGCGGAGTCTGGAAAGAATTCCACTTGAAGGAAAGTAGCGTGTGGTTGGAAGTGTAGTTCGGAATCTTGATCTTCGAGCTGACAGTGTAGCCCCCGGCAATGCTCGTGTAGCACGAGTTGAGCGGCGCGTTGTCTACACCTTGGCACTTGGTGTCCTGGAACCCTTTGCAAGTGAACCAGTCGTTACGCCAGCACGCTTGGTCGGAGGTACAGTCGGCATTGTAGTCGCACGTCTGGCCGGCAACATCGGTACATTTGAGCTCGCCCGCCGTGAAGCAGTCTTCAGCAGCCTGCTTCTCTGCGTCCGTAGGTAGGTACGAGGGGTCGAGGAATTTGTCCACCAGGGCCTGGTCCTGGCAAATTCGGTAAGTGAACATGCCTGTTTCACCGTCAGTCATTGCTTTTCATGGGTACTCAAACACCTTAGTCTAAATTAGGACACTAGGGATTGGTACAAGCCGCAATCCGGTGTTCATGCATTGTAAGATTACAGAAGGGTTCATACCTCCATGGTCACCATTGTGGTCGAGACACCACTGTACATCTACCACATCGCCAGCGTTGTATGTGATGACTGGCTGCGATCCCCACTTCGGACCAGGCTGATTGTAGTCTACACTGACTCGGGAATTATATCCACACGGCCCACTTCGACCCACTTGGGCAGAGTCAAGATCAGGCCAAGCAGTGACTGGCTCCAGGATCGTGCACTCGGGGCAAGTGTCCACTCCAGCCTGTCTCTTCATTAGTACAATTCGATCGCATCCTCTTGGATACGGTACACACCTGAGCGTTCAAACCCGTCCGGCTCATTGGAGAACTAAGGTAACCATGAGCGGCCACCGAAGTGGCGAAAGCCAAGGTCTGAACAAGCGAAGAAAGCATATTGTTAAGATGATCTCTCTGAAACTTCGAGATGCGAACAACTTGAAGATGTCGCTCTTGCCATATCGACTCTGAACTCACAAGATATATACACAACCGTCTTCGGTCGATTGTCCTGTTCAGTCAAAGGATCATGTGAGCATAATTCACTTCAACGTCCGGAGTCCTGGAATCTCATGCTGTCTCTCGACCTCAACGACCATTGGCTCAATGTCGGGGTTCGAATTCTTTCCGGGGTAATAGCCAGTTTAGCGGGTGAAGACGATGCGGAGAATAACGACTTCAAGATCTTCGTCGTCACGATCGCAGTCTCGAGCAAAACGGTCCCACGAGCCTGGTTTATTGGGCGAGAGTCGGATTTGCTTCGAAACGATGCCTTACAAGCATGTGCGATTGGACAAGAGTCGGAACGGAATTGTTCTTACAGGCCAAAGATCACATCACGAGGATCGCATTTAGTTTCGAGCGGGCCGCTCCTTAATTAAATCCATGTGTTACGCTGCGGGGCCAAGCCCCAGATGGGTCCAAAACCGGGAAATTGCTGTCCGCTAAGCCACTTACACAGTACTCCGAGCCTACAACCTTCTAGGAGCCTTTTCATCTTTAGAGCCGGTGTAGTTAATGCAGTGCTTACTGCCCCGGGTAAGGCGCGTGCGGCATATGTGAGCATTTCGCGATGGTGAAGATTCTGGGGTCTCCATGCCTCGGCTGTTAGCCCTGTCGATCGCGGCAATTGATTCAAATCCGGGGAAAGTGCATCATTCAGCATGCAGCGAAACATTTCTCTCAAGCTTCTGCAGCTTCCTAATTTGGTAATTTGACCGTTCAGGTACGTGTTTTGTCGGTCAGAAGACAGGCATGGCTATGGAATGTCATTGGTGCATCCATGTTTGCTGCGCCTTGCCCGATACGGAACGCCGCGCCCAGGGTCACAACCATACTACGGAGATAATATCCTTTATGAAACGAGGCTTCGCCTGTAGGTAGGGCAACGACTTCTATAAGAATAGGCACGAGCCTGGTGCAAAACGGACTTCAACCCAAGTTCTCCTGCCGGGCCCTACCTTTCTTTTCAAGATCAAGCAAGATGTTGTTCTTCCATTTGATTATTTCATTGCTCTTCCAGGCCGCCTCTCTTGTCTCTGCAGCGGACACGGCGGCATGGAAATCTAGGAGCATCTACTTCGTCCTCACTGACCGTATTGCTCGAAGCGACAGTGATACTGGAGGTTCTGCATGCAGCAACTTGGGGAACTATTGTGGAGGCACCGTAAGTCCAGCGTATCCCAACATCTCCACTTAAATATGCTAACCATATCAACAATAGTTCAAAGGCCTCGAATCAAAGCTCAACTACATCAAAGGCGCGGGCTTCGACGCCGTTTGGATTACTCCCGTTGTTGCAAGTACGGATACCCTACCCATTCACGGTCGATGACTGACGGTGGCTACAGACAGCGCTGGCGGATATCATGGCTACTGGGCTCAAGATCTGTATTCCGTGAACTCGAACCTTGGCAGCGCCGACGACCTCAAGAGCCTTGTCAGCACCGCTCATTCAAAGGTAAGACTCATCATCGTAGTGATCATGGTGTCATCACATACTCATCAAACTTGCAGGGCATCTATATCATGGTAGACGTCGTAGCAAACCACATGGGCCAAGGTGCAATCTCGGATAACCGCCCCGAGCCATTGAACCAGCAGTCTTCGTACCACGCTGCTTGCGACATCGATTACTCCAACCAGAGCAGCGTTGAGAACTGCGAGATCGCCGACCTTCCGGACGTGGACACTCAGGATCCCACCATTCGCTCACTGTACCAAACTTGGATCAAGTGGCTTGTGAACGAATACTCCTTTGATGGAGTACGAATCGATACGGTATGTAGCAGATGGCGCTGGAGAAGCCACTGAATCGGTTTTGCTCACTCAAGACAGGTAAAGCATGTCGAAAAAGAATTCTGGACCCCCTTCTCCGCCGCCGCCGGCGTGTACACCATCGGCGAGGTTTTTGACGGTAGCCCTTCGTACGTCTCGGGTTATGCAAACACCATGCCGGGACTGTTGAACTACCCCGTCTACTATCCCTTGAACGCCTTCTACCAGCAGACGGGCTCTTCCCAATCACTGGTCGACATGATCAACACGGTCAGCTCGTCCTTCCCGGATCCCGCTGCTCTAGGTACCTTCATTGACAACCACGATAACCCTCGCTGGCTGAACGTGAAGAACGATCAAACCTTGCTCAAGAACGCCCTCGCCTTCGTGATTCTCTCCCGCGGTATCCCAATCGTATACTACGGCACTGAACAAGGTTACTCTGGAGGTGCCGATCCCGCTAACCGCGAGGACCTCTGGCGATCCAACTTCAACACGCAGGGAGACCTCTACCAAGCCATCGCAAAGCTCAACAGCGCGCGCAAAGCCGCTGGCGGCCTAGCAGGCGACGATCACACCCACTTGTACGTCGCAGACCAGGCATACGCATGGAGCCGCGCCGACGGCAACCTCATTGTCCTGACCTCAAACGGCGGAGGCAGCTACAGCGCACAGCACTGCTTCAACACGCAAAAGGCGAACGGAGCATGGACAAACACCTACGGCGACGGCGCAACCGTTACCGCCGACAGCAACGGCCAAGTCTGCCTCCAAATCACCAACGGTGAACCCGTTGTCTTGGTCTCGGGCGCCACCTCCACGTCAGTCCCATCCACCACCTCTCCCTCCGCCACGCTCACGACCCTGCAGACAACCTCGACGGCATGCCCGACATCTGTCTCAGTGACGTTCACCGAGAAGGTAACCACAGCGTTTGGCGACACCATCCGCATGGCGGGAAACACCACGCAGCTCGGCAACTGGACACCTGCTAGCGGCCCGGCACTCTCAGCCGCGAGCTACACTTCGAGCAATCCGATCTGGACGGTGTCGTTGGCGTTGACGCCGGGGTCTACCATCCAGTATAAGTTTGCGAAGGTGGCGAGTGGAGGGGCGGTTACGTGGGAGAAGGATCCGAATAGGGTGTATACGGTGCCGAAGTGCCAGGCTAGTGCGGCGGTGAGTAGTTCGTGGCAGTGAGTGGGGATGCTGGATATGTAACGGCCGAAGAGTGATAGCAATTTGATATTGTGCTGCGTAACTTCCTTGATTGATTACTGTGTTCGGAAGGTGAAGAATGCTTTTTCCAAGAGCCGCATACTGAATAAATGATGTATACGTGTACCGATGTATACGCGCAATGTCAGACTGAGGACTAGATTCGAAGTTTCAAACAGTGCACTTGACGAATACCGTGCTGCCAGAACATTCTCAATCGATTACTACATTCGGAAGGTGAAGATTGGTTGAATCTGTATACCTGTAACATTGGGACTGATGTCCGAATTCGAAGAGTCGAACAGTGCAACGTTATCCAGGTTCCAGTGTTGTAACGATGGACTGGCAGCCATATGCGGATGTTTGATACGCGTCACCGGCGGCAGATCTGGACATGCAGACTTCGCATTCAGGTGCAAATAAGTGTCTCCTGGTCAATCTTTCAGCTCCAGGCCTTCAGATCCATGGCCGCGTAGCTTGCAATAAATGCAGTGTCGCATCCGCCGGGCGTAACATGTAGGGCTGCTGCACCTGCACCAAAGCAGCTGTGAGGGGAGGGTGGATTTAACCGTGGCAGGGAAGGCGCGTCCCACCCCAAGGCTCGCCTGATCATCAACGCTGCGCCCAGGTACGGATCAACGCTGCACCGAGTTATCCGTCATCACGACTGCTCCTGCTCGTCTACTATAACCACGGTGATGGATGCTCTAGTGTAGCTGGATAATTGCACAAGGTTATGCTATCGTTGTGGCGGCGAATGTCACGCATGTGCCGGCCAAGCACGCGCATGCAGGGCTGAAGTTCCGATCCTGGCAATGTGGAGAGGAGACCTCGACCCGCACGGCAAGTTTTACGTTAGACTATCCTCAACTGTACGACGTCGCTCGAAGATGCATGTGCGGGAGTTGCTTGCTTCTCTTAAGCCATGCCGGAGCCGTCGTCGTCTCGTCCGCTGCGATGGATAGAATCCTCCAGCATGGCTTCCGCGGAGAACAAAGGTACGTGAGAGTTCGAGCGGTGTAGCAACCCCGCGGCGTAGCTCGAGACTGATGGATAGCAGAAGCCAACTCAACAGACCAAAATGAATCGAAGACGCGGGTGCGTCGACAGCCGCGACAGCGCAAAGGCCCTCCCCAGCTGCAATTCGTCACTGCGACCGACCCATCCGACTTCAAGGGCGAGAAGGCGAAGCGAAGCGTACGGTCTCAGGCTATGATCCAGTACAGATACCAATCGACGGAGCAGAAGAAGCAGAACAAGAAGAATCAGGATACCCAGGTCAAACGCTCGCGCGCGCAGCCGGTGGAGCGCGTGGTCCCCGCAGGACAGAACAACGACGACGACGACGTTGTCCTGTTACCCCGGCACGACTCACAATCGCATGCAGACGAGTGGTGGATCTCGCAAGGCCACGATGCGGATGTCGATGCGTCATGGACGCCCTACAATGCCGCAATGGTGCCTGCCCTACTCGCCTAGCTACAGAAAGGCAACGATGGCTATACCGCTAAACAGAGCCGCGCAGCGCGTGATCGAATGGGAGAAGGAAAGAGATGCGATATTGCTTCAACTGCTGGCCAGAAGACTCACGGATTCATGCATTGGCGGCACCATGGACCCCTTTCGAGTCATACCCAAGTTTTCCACTCCAGAACTTGACTCTAACAAGCTCGTCCGCAACTGCAACCGCATCTTCGTGTCGAAACAAACCCTAGCCAGGTGGGTGCCGGCTATGCTAGCGCACCCGCATATACTACTCAGTTCCACGATTATGTCATCTACCTGGCGGGATATGCTTGATGGCATATGTGGAGAGAGCAGGCGCACCATTCTCATCAAGGCTGAGATCATCGGTTGGATCAATGAGCGTCTTCGTCACGCCGATACAATGTGTCGCGACGATACTATCATGGTGATCATGCATCTACTCATGGGTGAAACCTGGAGCTGCAATGAGAAGACGCTGGACATTCATATGGCAGGCATCGCTAGGCTCATGGCCGCTAGAGGGAAGCTGGACTTACCTGCCACCTTCGACACGGTTGGTATGGCTACTGCAATGTAAGTTCTCTCCAGCTGCTCGAAGGCGTCAACGTTGTCTTACCTGCAACAGTGTATGCGGACATGTACCCATCATCTGTGAATCGGCTCCGTACCCTCTATTGTGTGAATTTCAGGCACCCGACTTTCCAGTCGACGAATCCATGGCGTTGCCTGAGTCCCCGCTCTACTGCCCGCGCGAGCAAATGCGATCCGTCGTCACCGATCCTGCATGCTCCAAGCATACCTACAATCTACTCTGCGACGTGCGAGACTTGACCGACGTATTCCTCGCTTATAGTGATAGCTTGTCAACTATCGGCGATGCAAGAAACGAAGTCGACAAGAGCCGGCTTCAATCTCTCTCAGACAACTACAATGCAAAAGTGGCTCAATCCCGCACCAAATTGGCTTCAATGCCTTCTGCTTACACACCTGGCCTCCCGACTACGAACGACTGGATCTACGAGGCATGCCGCTTGACAGCGTTTATATACATGTCAGCAATCATCACATGCCTTCCTTTCTCAGTAGCGGCCGATCCCGCACAAAACGCCGTCGTGTGCGCCGCGCCGTCCGTTGCCGAAGAGGGTCTGCCGACCAAACGCCTCACTGAGTCGCTCTACGAAGCTCTAGAGCGGACGAACACGGGCGACTCGTGGAACAACATGGTGGGCGTGTTCTACTGGGTGTGTGTAGTTGGATCGGCGGCAGCACGCACGCCTGTAATCATGTTCACATACACCCGCCCAAGTGAGGGTAGCGAAGCGTATTCCACGTGGGTTAAGCGCTGTCTGACCATGTATTCAAGCCGTACCTTGGCCCAGATGATCTTCGAGCACCCGCTGCCTCTGCTCGTTACGCAGAAGAAGATGCACAAGATACAAGGGTTGATTGGAAGGCATGCATCGCAGTCACGAGCTTTTCGGAGGCATTCATAAGCGTGGTCAGGCGCTTGTCGAAAATAAGCTTTTGCTCGGCGTTTGTCGGACTTTGGCTCCACCTTACAACCAAAAGAGAAAAAAAGGTTCTGACTCTTGGCTGCGTGCAGATCTTGAAGGGCGGATATTTTTGATTTGCTGAGGAACCATATCTTCTTCCGGTACCAACAGCGTGGTTAATGTCATGTTTCGGTTTGGTGGGCAGGCGCTGGTGCGCGAACGACCGCTAAAAGACCCCAGCTAAGAGCTGTCAGAAAAGCAGTAAGACTTAATCATGTTGATCTCAGCATGCGGGACTACCATGTGGGCGCCCTGAATATGCTGTCATATGCCTATCTGATCTGGACCCCGCGTCGATGATTTGCCCTGGGTGAAACTTATTCGCGCGACGGCTCACGGATGCGATGCGGTGTGATGCCTGGAGGACAAGCGCATTCCCAGGACCACCGCAGAGGAAGGCTTTCACTGGCGGCGGGTACGGGTCCAGAGCTACCGCCTGTCAAAACGTGCAGGCCGCAACAAAGAGATCGTCTCGGTATGCGGGTACTCGGAGTCCGGGCCCACTTGCGGTATATCGCCGAGTCTTTGAAATGATGCCTTACTCATCGAGGGTCCAAAGAGAACAACGGAGAAGGATGCATACGATTCTAGGAATGGGGGCACGGTCGCGATCTGGGCTCTGTCCTGGCCAGCGTGAATGTGCAGCCGATGTCATTGCTGAGGTGTTGCTCGTTGTTGCACTGCTCTTCGTGCAGTTGGCGAGCGCATCCGAGCCATTCGTCCCATGTTCTGCTAGTCTTCTTCACGCCAGCCAGCGCGCCTGCTGTTATGCGCCCAATCACTCGGACCCTCCGTCATTAGGAGGCTTTCGCTCCCGTCAGAACTAGCATGGCAGCCTTCTGGACCGTGGAGGCCGTCCTTTTCTATCGCCAGGGTTTGTCAATTTTGGTCGGACTTCGCGCCTTCCTCGCGGTCCGATTGGACGTCATGGACTGGGGTCCACCATTAGCGAGGACCCCAGCGACCATTCACTACTTAATACAAAATCACGCTCGCCCTCCATGCGTCAGCGAGAGATTATCGCAGCGAGCCTCATATCCAGCCTTGTGCTCCTATTCATCATGGTCGTCGTAGCACGCTTTCTATGGAGCCACAAGTCCTCCAAGGACCGACCGGAAACTGATGGCGAACGGTCTGTTGACCCAGTACAGAAAGAGACATCCCTCCTCTCGCGAGCCCGTTCAGTCAAGTTGTTCTCAGCGCCGAAGAAGGAACGTGGACACTGGGTGCCGACTCTGTCAGGAATCATCAAAGCAGGAGACGAAGGCATCTTTTCCTCCTCACTACTCAACGTACAGCATGTTCAGCATGGTACGCCAGGCGAGCTCTCCCTTCAGGATGTATACGATGCTTTTGCGCATGAGCTGCGCAACCGCCCCGTAGCTGAACGTGGAACCTACACCTCAGAGATCAACAAGTTCCTTACGTCAACAAAGAAGGTGCAGCGGACACAGTCGGTCAGTGCATCACCACCAAGGCGGCCAGATTTATCCAAGCGAGCATCGCGGAAGTCAGTCGATGGTATTCGTAAGTCGATCGATTTGGGAGATCTAGGTATCGGTCGAACACGGTCCGTCAAGAAGTTATCATCACCGAATCTTGTGTCTCTCTCCAACAGTCTACCGTTCGAGGCTGGTGGTCCTGGACCTGTACATACACTGTGGGACCAAGACTTGCAGCACGCGCTTGTCTTTCAAGGACACACGTCAGTTCCAGTGACGGGCCACGAACTCGCGGCATTGTCGGTTGTACTAGGGAGCCCAGTGGATATCAGCCTCGATGCTCAGAACGACAAATGCGATACCTGGGCAAATACCTATAAGGGGGCACTCGGTGTTTCGATCGCGGCAACGGCGACAAGCGATGGATCATATCACATATCACTGGCATCAAACAAGCGGAACGTTTCTCAACTTCCAGCCAAAGGCTCAGGCTACTCCACCTTACACGCTAAGCATCTTGCATCTGGCTCGCTACCTTTCGCGTCTGACCGCAAGACCATCAACAGCATCCTGATTACTCCCGATACACTGTCGCGCTTGAAAACAGGAGAGTCTCTCTATCTTCAGCCAACCGGCGCCGATACCAAAGGTTCCCAGTTCCTTGCCCGTCTTCCCAACGCCCGCGCACCAAACTTCCACGCGTTGGCCCCTTCGAAAAGCGCAAACTCCACATCCCGCCTCCTCCATGCCGTTGGCGACCTTGTCTTCACAGGTGGCTTTACCCCCTTCGCCAGCATCCCTCTTATCCAAACCGTCCGCTTCGTCGCATCCGGCGGTCTCGTCCCAGGCCGCCTCCTCCAGCGCCTAGACGCTCTCGTCGAGAAAGTCCACCGCCAGGCTCCCCACCTCCAGCTCTTCGGACCTCTTCTCGAAAACACGAACGCCCACCTCCGCTTCCGCGTCAACGAGAGACTTTCCAGACTCGCCAGGGGCACCCTCACAGATGAAGCGCTCGCGGACAAAGTCGCGCGCATGAGCCGCTACACTACCCTACTGGAACGCCTCATGGCTCTCGTCCCCGACATGCGTCCCGCGGATGTTCTAGCCGCCGTGCGAGACGGTCTGAAGGCCGAGATGGAGCGCTCGTACGAAGACGCCGTTGCTGCGCATCTCATCGGGGGAACTATCCTTCCTGACTCTACAAGCAAGCGCAACTCGAGCGTCTCAAGGAAAGACACGCGTCGGAGGTCGAGACTCTCGGACAACGACTCTTCTGGGACGGCGTCGCCTGATGGACAGGCGAGCGGAAGACCTAGTTCTACGTTTCCGGTGCATAATCTGGGCAGACAGGTTGAAGACGTGCTGAAGGGGAGCTTGCCTTTGGACGTGCAGACTGTTGTTCATGTTGCGAGACTTGTGCTCGTGGCGTGGACGTTGAGCGTGGAGGGTGTGGCGTGGGGGCAGGGGAGGTTGGGTTCAGGGTGGTGGACCGGGGCGGTTGCCGGAGAAGATGTACATGTGGTGAGTGGTAGAATGTTAGTTATGTCTGTTTTGGGTGGGTTGGATTGGTCCGGATACGGCGTTTGGTTTGCTCGGGGCTTGCATTCACGGCGGCGAGAGATACCATTGCACTTTACGAAC
The DNA here is from genome assembly GCF_027946475.1 of Didymosphaeria variabile. Lineage (NCBI taxonomy): Eukaryota > Fungi > Ascomycota > Dothideomycetes > Pleosporales > Didymosphaeriaceae > Didymosphaeria > Didymosphaeria variabile. The sequence continues at coordinate 2,789,034 of NW_026611626.1, read as the reverse complement.
AGTATGATTTGCGGGACAAGGCTTGTACAAGTTTACACGGATATAATTCACTTCACCTCGTACTATGAGAGAATCAAAATGGGAGATCTATGGTCGACTGAGGCGACGCGAGGCGTTTCGTTTCTGGTCATTCCCAGCGATGATATGATGATTCGAGTGCGTCGTCCATCAACCGTGGCCCAAGCTCCCGGAGAAGTAAAGCAATGCCGCACCTACAAAAACAGGTAGATACCTGGGGCACAGCGCCTACTTCGACAGCCATTCCCCTTGCACGCCCGGTCATTTTCACCCGCGCCTGATCGATCGATGCCCTCTCTCTCCTCTTGTCGCCGCGCCGATCTCCCGGCCCGCCCATGTCATTCCGTTTCATTTCATCTCGGAACCGCAGCGTTTCCACGCCGAGTGCGCGAGGCGAGCGCTTCCGGAGTTCCGTACCAAAGGTTACCAAAACACCACAATTAGAAAATCTTTTCGAGACTTTGGGACTGGAGTTTATGGGATGCATGAGGAGAGTGTGCGGGGGTGCGAGAAGTGCTTCCGGGGAGTGTTAGTATGGCGCGTAGGTGAGTGGGCTGGAAAGGGTGGATATGCGGATGCGGATGCGGATGCAGGAGGGTGGAGCGGAGGGTGACGGAGGTTGACGTAGCGCGAGGGCGAGGGCGAGGGTTGGCGTTTGTGTGGTGTGGGGTAAGGGTAGTCGTTCTACGGACGCAAGGCTGCAGAGGGAAGGGTACATGTAATTTTACATGGTTGGTGCAATGGTGTAGAATTTATCAGACTGGAAGGCAGACGTATGGGCTCCCATTGGTCAAATCATAGTAGTAACGAGGGTCGAGGGTCTATCTGGAGCGAGCGTCCTCTTGCGTCCAGGTAGGCACGCTATTCCCACCTTGCCCAGACAATCAGCGTGCTGGAACTGAACCTCACGAGTAAAACTGACACACGATAGATCTGTAGCTGCGTCCAGCACTAAAAATGGACGTCGCCTATGAATTGAGGTCGTTGAGATTATCTGCATCGTTCTTAGCAAAGTCCGGAATGATCTGGCGGAGACGTACTCTATTTGCTACTTGGACGATCAATACACTATGTATATCGACGTCAAGTTCCATCGGACGCAGCATGCATGCAAGCGATTATGCATGCACGATCCTTCAAGTCCGTACCTTATCTTAAATGTCCGCATCCTTCTCGTGGGGGCTAAACGAGACCTTGGTATCGGATATGCACGGTCAGAAAGTGGAGTAAATGTTCCGTCTCAGGTTATGAATACATGGGGTTTGATGTGGGCCATGTGTGAGGCGATTCGTATGGCTGGCTGCTTGAGCAAAGTCCGTGGTGAACGGTGGCAAGATGATGTGTTTCGATGCGGATTTATTTTGGGGCTTGCTGCCGTGTATGTAGGGGAGAGCGATGATTTGTGGCGATTCAATTCCGTAGGATGTTCTCGGAAGAAGCATTTATTACAGTTTGAGATGATGGAAGTGCAATTGTCGTATAGGTAGAAGTATCCCGAACCTGCTCACATAACGTAAGGTTTCCGACACAGTTGGCACATTAGACATTTCGAATCCATAGATGCAGAATGGGCCCTCACTAGCCCAAATCTAACCAAATTGCAACGCTTGTAGGCTGACGTTTTAAGAGAGGTATCCACATTGCTCTGTCGATCTGCTTATTCTCCTACTCCATATCGTAAACTATATCTTGGACCCGTCTAACCGTCACTGCACCACCACGCATACCCCACCTGACCCACCTCCGCCGCATATCCGCCTTGCATACTCCATCTGAATCAGTCATAAACTATCTCAAGCGAGCTGACCTGATCTGGTCAATGTGAGGCTGAACGCCAACTCCGCACTTCTGACCGCCACGTTTTCTGACAACCAAGCGGACACTGCGAACGACAACTTTTAACAATAGAACATGGCAATAATCTACGTTTCTTTTCATAATGCATGCAAATTGCCTCGAAAGGGCAAATGTACGTAACAGGCCATGCAAGACCTGATGATGCGCACTAGCCAATGCGCATCTTCCACGCCATCCCTCAGATCCCCACGACCCAGCCTTTCTACAGAGAACAGTGAAGATGCGATCAATCACCCATAACTTCCAACCCCTTACAAACTCCCACCCACCCCATCTCCATACTTCCCCACACCTCCCTAACCCTATCCTCCTCCAGCCCATCTCTCTTCCTCTCTCGTCTCTCCACCGCATCACCAGTCCCATCCGCCATATTCAACCCTTGATTCCGGTCTCTGCTGCCCAGCCGCCTGTGCGTGACACCGTTGATGACGGTAGACGTCTTAAGCCCCTTCCCGTCAAGCTCGCCTTTGACCTCCCAGCCGCGGCGTACGGGGCCGTGCAGCGTGGCGGGCGTGATGTAGCAGCTATCGAGGAGGGAGTGCCAGCGCGAGAGGTACATGCCGGGCCCGTGGGTTGTGCCTTTGCCAGGGCTGTGTTTTGGTTTTGAAGGGGAGGCTGTGGTGTGTGAGGACATTATTGTTTCTAACCTTGACTGCGAAGTCTTCTTTAGCGATTGGAGGTGCTTCTCGTGCTTGTCGAGCAGCTTCTTCAATTGGTCCTGTTTTTCGGTCGAGAGGGTGGAGAAGAGCGATTGGAGGGGAAGAGTCATGTTGCCGGCGCCGTGGGCGGTGGGTTCTTCGGTGGGCGAGTTGTCGACGCGGAATTCGGCGAGGACGGATTGCGCGTACTCGCGATACTGGTTCGCGAGGTCAGGCGCGTTCTTGCAGATCTGGTGGAGAAATCTGTGGGAAGAGGGCATATGCTTCCTTAAAAGTTGGACGTAGTCTTCGACGGTAGGATTGTGTGTGTCCTTTGCAGTATCACTAATGCTAGCAGGACCGTTCGGGCCAGGCGAGCTTGCGCGACTGCTCGGCCTGCTGCCTGTGCCGGAGGGTTTCTTAGGCTTTGACACTTTGACCAGGTCGGTGAGGAATACTTCCGCGTCGTAGACTGTGCCCGAAAGGTCGACGGCGTTGTGCACGGCGCGAATGACGGGGTCAAATGCTGCGACGAGATCTTTCATAGCAGAGGTCAAGACGTCGGGTTGGAGCTTGCAGAGGATCTTGGTGAGCTCTTCACGGTCGCGGATCGAGAGGTAGTTGCTGTAGTATTCCATCGCTACAGTGTGCTGATGTTCGCTGAGAGAAGCGGGATCTATAGGTGGATCTGAAGTCTCGAGGATGACGCCGACGATGGACTTTGATTCTTCTAGCGATATGTTGCGCGCGGCATCGTGTTTGTCCTTTGAAGAGTAGACATATGCCTTTATTGCCTTGAAGACTTCCTTCTTAGGCGGATCTTTGCAGCTTTCGAGTTTCTGGGCGCGCTTCTGGAACTCTGACGTATCCCACGCCATGACCGTGGACATGATTTGCTGCATCAGGTTCATGCCGTCGTTTGTGTTGTTGGTAAGCCCTATCCAATTGGTCACGGCGGTCACCGAGAGCTTCGCGAGGACTAGCCGGACCATGCCATTGACCATTGTTGCCGCATTTCCTACACGCAGTGTCTGTCTTATCATCATGTATGGAATGAGTCGGTGTATATTCTCGAGGAGACGGAGGAGATATTGGCCGTCGGGTGACATGATGAAGACGTGGTGGAGAAATGATGCAAGGCTGCTTATATTAGCACGCTTTACCATCATAAAATTGAGGCGACTCACTTCAACAGAATGAATTCGTGCGCCGCCTGGACCAAACTGGAGTGCTGCTCCAGCTTGTCCGACTTCGCAACCGTCTCGAACAACTCATCTAGAAGGTCACCGTAGATCAGCTCCCTCATCCCATCGTCCCAAGCCTGCAAGACGTCTTCCGGCTTGCTTGTATCGTACTCTTTCTTGCCCTCTTTCCGCTTGCCCACGGGATATCCGCCCAGCATGCCCCTTGCCACATATTCCAGCAAGCTGCTTATCGCCGTCGCCAACGCCTTTCTTGCGCCTATAGATCCCTTGTCGTAGCTCTCGGAGAGCTCCGCATCGCCTAGCTTCTTGACCAGCACGCGCACTTTGTCTTGCCAGAAATCCAGTGCGACACTTTTCAGACCCGGTAGCCGCAGCACAAACTTATTCAGCATGCTCTGGAGCAAAGGCGACGTCGTCTGCACGCCATCGGCCTTGCGGAATGGGAACCCATATTGCTCGATAGCCTTGGGGTATTTAAAAGCTTCAATCTCCGAATAGAGCTGGTGGTGGACCAGGATGTCGAAGAGAGCGTGCGTTTGCGCGGGAGTTAGGGATGGGCTCGACATGGTCCGGGGAGCATGGCGGAGGCAGACGACAGCTTGGATAGACGCGTGCTAGTTGCGGATGTCGTTGATGCTGTGAATGCGGGACGCGTGGGTTGCGCGACGTCATGGTGGCTGGTGTGTGGCTGATGCACGCGCATCCTTCAGAGCACTTGACGCTCTTGAGCTTCCCATCATAAAAATTCATTGCACGTTGTATTGTAGTAGCGTTATCGACTAAACCAGCATCTCTCAGGTTCTGGTAGCAATGTACCACTTGATCTTTGTTGTACTCTCTTTACAACTCCTTCATTTCACCTTCTCGTCACCTCAGGCCCGCCCCGTCGCAATAATAGTAAAGAATCCGATCACTCTTCGTCCAAAGTTCTGTAAAAGAGGTGTAACCGTGGATGTTTGAATACTTTTCGAGGCCTCTACGTCCACAAACGATAGTTCTGATCGCTCTACTTCGTACTCCTCCCCCTCTTCAGCTGTGTACTTAACGTGATTGGCGGCTTCCATGGCTGCACCTCTCCCCTCGCTACGCATGTTCCATCCGTCCTCGAAGTCACAAGGTAGTACCACGCCTGTTCGTGTCAGCTTATATGGCTACTCCTACTGTGGTCTCCCCATACCTTGTTGTCTCAGCTTAGAGTGAACCTTCGCCCAATGGTCGTAATCGATCAAAGCAGGTTTGTTCCACAGGTCCGCAGGTAGCTCGGTCGGCAAGCAAGGTCGACACCGTTGACGCAGTGCGATATAATTTCCGTCTGGGAAGTACTCAAGTTCAGGTGGGTAATAGGCTCCATCACATTGTGGGCTTCGGTACGGGTCCTCCACGACCATCATCCTGCCGCAAACGATAAGTTGATGCGCAGCGATATTTTAACAAATTAATGTTGTAGTGATGCGACCTCAGTCTGTGTGAACAGTCGTATACATCGATGAGTGGAATTCGTCTTCAGTATATACGTATCGTTTGCGATTGCGTTGTCTACAAACGCTGACATTGTGACAGAACAGCACTCAATCAACGCTGCCAAAGTGACGTATACGCAGCATTGAAGTAAGAAAATAGACATATTGCATTGTCATTCAAGTTTCAGATTATCCTCATCAGAAGCGATGGCATTACTCATGGAATACGTCCGCCATCTGAGGCACTTACGTGAAGCAACCACACCCGAGTCACGTTTCGCGCACGGGAGCCTTGACGGTCCAACAAGCACCCGAATAAACACGCCCGGTTACCTTTGGAACCGCAAATGAGTTCACCCAAAAGCTCCGGCCGTTTCTATCTCAAAGCGCTCTCCAAGCCGCGTGTACTCGATAGCTCATACCTTGCGGAAACCGAATTGCAAAGTTTCTTGCGTAAGCGACCGTACTCAAAAACCGCTCTACTACCCTTTCGATGCCTTACCGCACATACCATGTCTAGCGCGCACTTCCTTCACACATACTCTACATCCACGAACCCCTCGTCATCCACGTCCATTTCCCCTTCAACATTCGTGAACTTCACATCGCCTACCACAGGCGAGGCGTCATCACCCCCTCGCAGGTGTGAACGAATCGCGCGAACCCCCCAAATGACCGGATACAGCTTGCCGTCAGGTTTGCGAACGAATAGCTCCTTGGTGTCGTGTCTGAAGATGATCACTAGCTCGTTCCGGGGGATGTGATCCAGTGGATGGAGGGCGGCCTGTTTATCGGCAGCGGTACAAGGTGCCGTTTGGCTGTCATGAGGAGTTTTGGCCAAGGGGTTAGGAGGGAGTCCGTCAATGCGGTCGCACTGATCGATATCGAAGATGCCTGCGAAGAAGTCTATGTACACGTGAGTAAATCGAATGCTAGAAGCAAGGGGCAACTTACCTTCGACACTGGGACTGTTAAGAGGGTTGCTGGACGTCGTACCACCGTCTTCCGCCTTCATTGCCTCTTTAGTCGCTTCCTTCGAGCTCTTGTAAGTCTTGTGGGGTGGTATAGACGCTCCATACACTGCTTCCTTCGAGCTTTGCTTGCGTGCTTTAGGAGGCGTAGATGCCGCTTCCGAGCGCTCCTTGACCATCAACACGACGGCACCCTTGATAACCCAGTACAAGTCGCGATCCCTTCCAACGGTCTCGTCGATAATATCGTCGTCGATCAGGTCACTATGCCGCAGCACAGTGTACTTCTCCTTGAGCAGCTTCAGTGATGGTGTGTGAACGGGGGTTCGCCCGATGTGAACGTGTGGTTTCATGAAGTTAGTGGACGGAGTCTGCTTCTTGTCCGAATCTGAAGGACTGGTTCCAAGCGAGGGCAAGGCGACCGGGGCAGCGGGTCTACGGGAATAGGCAGCTGCACGTGAGCTGGTGGTCTGAGGCGCTAGGTGAGTGTCTGTCGAATAGTATTTGTTGCCTAGGTAGGCACTGTCGGGATGAAGCTTGTACTTCGGCGGAGCTTCTTTGCCCTCGATATGGTCGAGGGCGGTTGTGGCGGCGAACTTGGCCACGTTGACGGCGACCTTGGCCATATGCCAGACACCCATATCGGCGTTTGCGAGAGGGGGTGTGACCCAGTGGTGGAGTGCTCGAGGCGACTGTGTTATTCGTTCGAGAGTTCAATAGGTGTCTCGGAGATGGCGTAGCCGGAGTTGAGTTGGTGTGGCTGCGTAGTTTTTCTTAGAAATTTATGAAGGTAATGATTCTGGGACTTGGCCAAGGGTGAACTAGGAGCTATCGTGCTGCTATAGGGGCGCGTGCTGCTGCCGCTGCGAGCTGAGGCCAAACATAAGGAGAGTGAAAGACTAGACCCGCGATTGGAAATTCACGTAGTTTCGAAATCTGGATTGGCACCACTAATTTGCATAACTGAGATGCTCAAGCATACAAAACATATATATGGCTATGTAGTGCCTTTGCTAAAAATAGCTCGATTAGGTGTATCTCCTGCGTTCATGGATCCCAAGCCTAGTATACAAGACAGATGCTCCGTCAACAATAATAGACAATGTGTGAAAGCGCAAAAATCAAATTTTTCCCTAGATCCAACTTATCCATGCACTAGGCTGGCCATTTCGTCGCGTTTCATGTCTCTCCGCAGTGACCCTTTCAAAGTCATCGTCTGAGCTTGCAGACTTGATGGATGATGCCGGGCTGTCTGGTGTCAGGTTGTCGAGGGCAAGATCTTCGAAATCTTCCCTTGAGTCAGTAAGTTTGGCAGGCCACTCAACTAGCTGGAATAAGACTTGAGGTGCATCTTGCTCTGTGGGGAACTCGGGAAGCGCTACTGAGGCATTGCCCTTCTCAGTGATATATTCAGTGACTTCATTGTCGTGTTCAATCTTGTCTAACGGAATTTTGTCGTTGTCGCCAACTTCCCTGGGAAGCAAGGCTTCTCGATGATTGCGAGAATCATCCTTGATTGGTGCTCTTGGGCTTACTCTATCAACTTGGGCATCTGTATTGGCAAATGTAGTGCAAGCTGTATCGTTGACGTGTTGCTTCGCCAAGGGGACGGATGCTTCAAAAGGAGGTAATGGAAACTGGCGCGACCCAGGCCTCAACCCAGAAAAGATTGTGAGGCCTTGCATAGCCTCAACTAGGTCCTGCGCGTCGGAGGTTTTTGCTGAGCTGTCCTTGTCGTAGGACTCCTGTAATTCAACTGCCTGTTCGCTTTGCGCAGCGCGCAAAGCGTGATGAGCCATCGTAGATTGTCGACGCTCTGCATCGCGAAGTCCAGGGGTGATGGAGAAAAAGCCGCCTTCTCTATTTGACTGCAGATCTTGCAATATAGGAGACGGCGGAGCCATTTTCGAAGGGGTGAGGGTCGATCCTGCCCGTTTATTCCGCAAGTCCTCAGTTATGTGCTGCCCGGCTCCCACTTCTGTCGGCAGGATGAGCAGCGTGTCTCTTGTCCTTTTCACTACACCGTCGACGTACGCAATGGCTTGTTGATACTTATTCTGCGGAGGATTTGGGAGACCCTCGATTTGATGCCCTGGGTAAGATCTTGACTTCTTTTTTCCACCACGCGATGGAAAGATCGAGCGCATTGCCCGTGGTTCGCGTGGAGCGTTGATAGGCGGATATGGCGATTTAGTCACAGCACTAGGGAGATTGCTTGATCCAGGCTCACGATAGGCTTGAGCTGGATTGACTGGTGGTGGCTGCAGTGGGTATGATTTGAAAGCATACTCCTGGAAGACTGTTGGGTTATCGTAGTTATCGTGGGTAGGAGGACGCGGTCTTTCGTGTGCGTGCGACGATTGCTGTCGGCTTTGACTTTGCTGCGAAGTTCTACGATGAGAGGGCGCTCCGGTATTATCGTCGTTTGGTGGATGCATTTTGAGTTTAATCGTAATGAGAGTTCTGGCCGTCGCGCTTGCGGAATTCTACAGAAGCAAGCGCGCAGACTGGTCTTAATGCTATAGATTGTGTGTCTGAAAGGTACGTGAATTACATTGGTTTCAATGGATAGACCAAATTGAATGTATAGCGAGTACAACCTCTCTGTTCTTTTTCGCAATTCGAGACTCGTCTTGCCCATCGTCATGATTCCCGCTTCACAATTCAACGTTGGCAAGCCCCTCATACGATCACCACCCTCCGGCCAGTCACAATGTGCCCTATATCCTCGTGACATACTGGAATTGCTTCTACGCACAGCTCATCTTTGAGTTGTCTCCCGTTTTGTTTAACGAATTCTTTGGATCCAGGGACTCGAAATATCACTATAGTCGAAGCGTGCTACAAATTCATTGTCGAAAAAAGGTGTGCTATGCGAACACAGCTCAATAAGCTGTAAATGGACTAAATTTCTGGCTCCAGTTATGAGATTCTGGAGGAAATATGCTTGCATGCATTACGTTTAACAATCCTAACTCGCTTGTAGATGACACTGGTTACCATCATAGGGTCAAAACACATCGAGATCGCTGGTTGGCATGGAAAGCCTGTGCACAGGGTTCTGGTGGGTATAGATGGCGAAGAGCCAAAGTACTACAATGGAACCCAATGTCGTGGGGAAGAACGCGGCAATAAACTCAACGTATATGGCCTCGGGAGTATTACGGAAGATAGGGCTTTTGCTAAGAATTTCAAGATCGTGTTCGAGTAGGTTTAGTTCTCACTCCATTCTAGCGCAGACGGGGCTTTCGGACATTACTCATTTTGAAGTTGGTTTTGCTTCTGGATCAACTTTCGACGTGCGTTCAGTCGGTGAGTAGCTCAACGATTATTGAGACACTGCATGCTTACATAAACGTATTGTTCAATATGCAGTCCATCTAGAAGGGAATCGTTTTACAGTGGCGGTGATGAGCTGAGCTTCATACGCCGTGCCAAAATTTGATTGGGGGCAGGAAAGGCAACCTCGAGTATCGTCAGCGAAGCGGCTTCAGCCGCACTAACAGCACCCAACGATAAGCACTTAGCGGTCATGGATAGTAGCATGTCATCGCACGCTCGCACGGTTCCACATTGTCCTTTTGGCCCCTTATTCGATCAAGGCCACCAATTTCCTTTGGGGGCAGTACTCGTAACGCTTGTGCCAGGCAAGCCCGTGCGCTCGGGAAAGCTATGAATATCTGACCACCAACTTCCCCAAAAATACGAACTCGAACCCCCTTGTGATCTAGTCTGCAGCTAAGTCTGCATCAAAGCTCTGCCATATATCATATCAGGTGCCGAACGATGCCGTCAGCTGTTTGCATGCTATCGCAATGGTGCTGCAAGCTTGAGAGTGAGATAAAAGAGCCTGCTTCCCAGAGCTTTCATTTCATATCTACATCTCTTACGGCGTCCCAGTGCGCGCGTAATCGCGTGTTCAAGACAATACGAGCCTAGTATTCATTGTCTTTATCCGTCTTTCTTTTCCTTTTGGGTAGCTTGCCTTCGTATCGCCAGGTACTTCACGATGACCATTTCTGGCTCTCTGATTCTTTTGGTCGTGTGTACTACTTGGCTAGGAAAAGCATTGGGGTTTACGATTCCAAAAGAGGCAGCAGATCCCGTACATCGGGCATTAGCCATAAACACAACACGAGCCAGCTTTCTCTACGGACCAGCCGTTGCTGGTGGACCGTTCTACCCAAGTGGATCTCTAGGACAGGCAAAGGTAGCTGCAGACATAGCAAATGAGCAGCTCGAGACGCAACCCAACACGATCTTGGTTGTAGAGGATACGGCGCGCGCTAGTAATTCGACTGAACAGGTATGCTGACTTCTTGATCCTCGCTTATTAGTTTAATGCTGATAGAGATTCTGCAGTTTCAAGGTTTAGACACTTTCGACGAGTATCTGCTCCTGTATCAAGGACAATGGGCCAAGACTTTGCCGAAAGGTCCTGCTCCAGGTGTGCTCACCAATTATACGCAGGATCTTTTCTTCTCCATGGAGCGGCTGGCCAATTCCGCCTTTTCTGTGCGACGGCTACCAAAGTCTTCGAAGCTTCCCTTCCAGGTAGATGCCTCGATCATATCTAAGCTCGCAGATACAAATCTCCAGAAGCTGCTTGAAGAGGGCCGGCTTTTCTATGCTGATCATCGCGCACAAGCATCCCGGCCAAAGACGACAAACAAGTTTGCTGCGGCGTGTGATGCCTACTTTTACATCTCTAGAAAGACGGGGCAGTTCCTCCCTCTCGCTATCAGGACCAACGTCGGATCAAACCTCATCTACACACCAGTAGACGAGGACGCCGACTGGACACTCGCCAAAATCATGTTCAATGTCAACGATTTCTTCTTTGCACAAACATGGCATCTTGCATCAACCCACGAGGTGGTACAGATTACTTGGCTGGCAGCAATCCGAACGTTAAGCGTTGATCATCCCATCTATGCTCTCTTGGATCGATTGACGTACCAGCTCTTCTCCATTCAGCCACTAGCGCAAAGCTTTCTGTTCGATAACGGTACAGCTTTCGACACTCTATTTCCTGTTACCGGTACCGGAGCACGTGATTTTGTCACTGAACTATATTTCAACGGTACTGGTGCATTTCAGGCCGGTTATTTTGAGGCCGATCTGAAGAAGAGAGGACTCATCCATGGCGACGGACCCGATTTAGCCGACTTCCCATACTACGAAAACGCCTCAACGATCCACAAGGCCATGAAGGGGTTCATACGCACCTTCGTCAAATCGTTTTATAAATCAGATCGTGCTGTTCGGGGCGACCGAGAACTTCAAGCCTGGGCTGCTGAAGCCAATGGTCCCGCCAAAGCCATCGATTTCCCGAAAAAGTTCGACAACATCGATGCGGTTGTTGATGCTCTGACCCACATTGCCCATTTGGTTTCGACCGTCCATCACTCTGTCAACACCAACAATCTGATTTCCATTTCTGCTACGTTGCCCATGCATCCGGCGTCGCTCTATAAGCCAGTGCCTACAATCAAGGGAAATACGTCGGTTGCGCAATACCTTCCACCTCTGCAAGCTGCCTTGGCGCAGTTCCAGGTTGACGGGATTTTGTAAGTCTGAACCCTTGATAGACGCCTCGATACTCTTTGATTGTTTTCTTCGCTGACGCAGGCTCTATTGCACTAGTGCGAGGCCGCTTATAGCGAACAGCAACCGCTCTCTTTCCTACATGTTCGACAGCCCGACGCTCCTAGGCGGCACGAACCGTGAAACGCGTACAGCTGCGGCGAAGTTCAAGGAGACGATGCAGTCGTTTAGCAAAGAGATCAAAGCTCGCACTTTCGACAAGGATGGACTTAGCCTGGGAGCACCGTTTATCTGGAGAGCCTTGGACCCGGAAGAAGCTCCGTTTTCGCTGTCGATCTGATCAGATTCGTTGCACCAAGCGGTCAGCAATTAGATTTTACACCGATCGCGTGATCACCTTACGACTAATCATAATTAATCATATCTTACATGAGGTTCTCCCAATAACATGTATCGCAAATTAAATTAATAATGTATCTACCATAAGATGTTCCATGATTCATAAACATTCGATCATGAGACCCGGACAACTGGACAATTGGCTGCACATCTCATGTCCAGGTCGCAAGTAAGCGTGCCGCCTCATATGTACGTGAATCAACGGTGACCATGCTGAAAACCCTTGACAGCAAGAAGCATTGAATATTCAATCAGGGAAGATTGGCCATTGCTTGCCAACCGCCTCCCAAGCTAACGTGCAGGTGCAATTCAAGCTCGCCTGCTAGACATTACTTCATCTTCCTCCAAAACATCGGCCAGTGTCCAGCCAGTCTTCCGGCGATCGTTGGGTTTTGGACTGTCCGGCTCCTTTGTGGCTAGCTTGGAGGTGAAGACGTTGCCAGCTTTGGAAGCCCATCCATACATCGTTCCGTCTCTACCCGAGGTACCACTGGACATGCTTTCAACCTTCTTTTCAGAGTCTGGAACCTCACTTGCATCCATCGTGTTCTCCGGCCGTAGGGTATTCATAGGCTCTGGTTCATCCTCTAGCTCTGGCTCGTCTTGTACCTCAAACTCTTCTAAAAGATCCCATTGCTCATTGTCAAGGTAACACTTCTCGCCGTGAGCACCCTTTTCGGGATAGAGGACTTCGTTGGGGACGTTAGCTTCGCGCTCTGCCTGAGCTGCGTTGACTTTGGCCAGTACGAGTTCGTGCTGGTAGCGCGGATCTTGCTCGCGATGTCGCTCTTCGTCAGCTTTGACCTGCTCTCGCAACCGGGCGAGCATGTCCTTCGGGAGGATTGTGGGCTCGCCTGCTGCTGCCTTCGCTTTGAGGTAGTCGTGCTCGGTGAAATCATCCTCCAAGTTCGGTTCCTTGTCAACGCTAGGACCGATGTCATGCGCTTTCGGAGTCTTGTGCTCATTCTCTGTACCGAGCAAGTTGACATTGCTTCCATCGCTTGATAGGTCTAACTTCGATGAAGACTCCCACCACGCTACAGGGCGGTTGGTGTGTAGGGGGAACACCACCTTCTCCTTCACTCTCTTCAAAAGCGATGTCCTCGATGTCGGACGCATCACTGACCTCATCGTTGTTCATATTCTCGCGATCGCACTCTGGGCCGGCTACCATGCCCTCGGGAGGCTCCTGATGGTCTTCATTAGCACTATTACATCGACATTTGCGAATGGTGCTTACAGAGTTCTTCAATTTGAATTTCTGAACGTACGGAGCCGGCTTCATCTTCTTGACACGATGGAGTGTGAGCTTTGCGGGCGTCGCCGGCTGCTTTTGGTCAGTTTGCGTGGTTCCAGGGTGTTTTGCGATATGTGGGATACTTACTGCTTGAGCGTCGGCTGTATGATCCATGGAGTCGAAGAGCTCTTCATCAGGAAAGCCCTCATCGCCTCCATACATAGCCCTCCACGCCTGAACACCTGCATTTCTAGCCTTGCTCATTGCTTTATGGTTCTTCGGATTTCTTCCTCGGAATGGCGCACGCAGCATGTCATCAGGGATATCATTCCAGTTGGACGAGGTTGCGGGCGGCTGTACGATATTGGTCTTGATTTGTTGCTGCTCAGACTTCCCGTCTGGTATCTTTTCCACTGCCTTAACTGACTTGTTGTCCGCCAGCCCCGACTGTGATGTGGTCCAGCATTGCTCGAGCTGAAGAGACCGTTCATCTGTGTACTTCATGAAGCTGCCTGGATGTTGAGAGCTTAACGTTAAGTCAGGTCGCGATCCAGTGAATCGGTTGGCTTGAGCATCTTTGGGGAACTGAGATCGATCCTGCGCCATGACGCACAAGGTAGTAAGAGCTGCCTTGCTCGGGTTGTTTAAAGATACTGTTTTTTTGCAGCTTGGAGTGCTGTTGAAGAAGTTAGGGTGTACCGTGTGTTTGGTCGAGATTTTATACGCGGGTGGTGATGAATGTCAGAAGCACGGGCAACCCGCCGTTCCGTAATGCCAGATTCGGATGAACTTTCACTTGTCGAACAACCAACCACGTCGTTCGGGTGTATCCAAGTTACTCGGTCCCAAAGTGAAACTCCAGATTATTGCACCGTACTCCGGTCATGTGTTTGTACAGGTATTAAACTACTACAACAACAAATATTCCAAGATTCTAATCAATTCCGCTGCGAATCAGCGAGTACCATCATATACAGGTGCAATAGAGACCTTGAAACATACCAGTCTCCAATGCCATGCTGATTATTCATCTCAGGGACGCTCGTGGATCATCTGTTTGATGCTGCCTACTTCCTTCGTGAATTACATACCGGTATGCAATGCTGTCTGATATGGTACGCGTATGAAGCAAACATTAGGATATACCACTCTACAGCGTGTCCTTTTACACTCCCAGCCAGTTGCAGGTTTGGAAGCATAGATGAAGCTTTGGTCATACACACTATAGATAATCCGTTGAATGACGCCCTTCGAGTACTTCCCATGCGCTAGCCGCATTGGGTAAGTCACTTTCTTGTCCAAGAACTAGCGCAAGAACGGACACATCAACTACACGTTGAAGGTTCCGTTCACGCTTGAAGCAAGTCTAAATGGTTCTATCGAATCGATTACTGTAGGGAACGGGTCGCCATTGCATCGGTCGTCGTTGCCGCACATATCCCTGCGAACGATCCCTTTGACCTCCGTGATCACCCGTCATCTAAACGTCATCAACTATATCCTTGCACCCAAAGACAGTGTATATATGAAGTTTGCCTTTGCGGATTTGAAGATGTATCGATCGAATTGATTGCACGTTTTCAGCTATCTTCACGCAGAGTCGCGCTAACTCAAAATTGACCCAACATGTCTCAAGACAAGCAACAGATCTTGCGCGAACACAAAGTCATCCCCGATGTCTTGCCGGAAGGAACGCAGCTTTCGTACGACCTAAAAGTCAAGTTCCCGGATACCACGCTGGATGCGCCTGGAAAGGAACTTGGTAGAGAGGAGACGCAGCCCGAGCCTGAGCTCTTCTTGAGCCCTCCAGTATGTTCTGGATACTTTAGGAAAGCAGTAACGTCGGTGTGACTGACGAACGTAGCCAAAGGAAGAACGTAGCGACTATGTGCTTATACTCACTGACCCGGTAAGCGCTACTTTGTGCCATGTCCGACACCGTCCTTCTTATTACATACATTCTGATAGTATGCTTAGGATCTCATGGCAAACAACGACCAAAACTTTGGTCAAGTCCGGCATTGGCTCTCAACCAATGTATCTGTGAAGGACGACGGTGGGCTTGTCGTCCAATCCAGCACCCCAAATGACATCTCGCCTTACATCGGACCTGCACCACTCCCAAACTATGTGTCACCTAGGCCTCATCGATACGTCTTCATCTTAGCTCGACCAGCTTCAGGTGGCCTAGATCAGGTCTCCGTGTCAGCGGAAGATTTGCAGAAGTTGCAGGAGCCCTATGCGGCTGCTTTCAAGGGCGCGCAAAAGGAAGATGTGCAGGATCTGAAAGACAGATGGGGTTTTAACGCGCAGAAGTTCCTGGAGATGAAGGGCTTAAAGGTAGAGGCTGCGACGTTCATGTTGGTGGGTGGAACGTTGAAGAGCGCTGCGGCAAACGTGATGATGTCAGGTCAAGCGATGGTTGACAAGGTAAGATTCACCCTCTCAAGGTTTGCTTAGGTGACTTTACTGACTATAAATAGGCTTTGGGTAAATAAACAGCTTCGTTCAAAGTCCATAAAGGCCCAGATTATCACAGTCAACTGCTTATAGGACATTAAATGAAAACGACATCTTTTGATTCGATATGAACAAAACCTCATTATTGCTTCCTTCGAAATCAGCAGGCAGTGTGAACGAATCGGTGATCGCCTATCAACTTTCGAAACGCCATTACGTCCACCATGACCGCCTACTCCCTATCCAGATGCCATATACACTCACGCGAAAACCAGACATCTCGAAACACGTCAATGCCATATGCGCGCCATATGTATGCAGAAACACCGATTCTGGTTGCAGTTGACATAAGTCATAGCCACAGACCGAGATTCTTGAAGCCATTTTCAACTTTCCCCCCACCCCGAACTCATGTTTTGAATTGGTATAACCAAAACTTTAGGATTACTTCGTTCAAGGTTAGCAGGCCGTGCGAAAGAGTCAGTAATCGCTTATCAACTTCCGCAAGACCCTTACGTCCACCACGATCACCTACTCCCTATCCATATGCCACATACGTTCACACAAGAACCTGAAACTTCGAAATAAAGCAACGCTTTAAAAGCCAAAAGAGTATCCATACGTACCTGTGCTTGATGCTGACACAATTCACAGCGACGGACCGAGATTCTCAATGCCTTATTCAACTTTCACCCCTATCCCGAGCCCCCAGCTCAACGTGGAGGCTTGTCCTCACTACCGTAGGTTGAGTCCGTTGCCTCGTCAGCGTCGCCCGGCGCCTTCTCGTGGGCGTCTACGATCTTGAGAACGACGACCTTTTCGAACTGAGGCCATGCAGCAGGGGCAATTTTGGGCTCATGATTCTTCAACGAGGTCATAGGCTTTCGAGGCTGAGGACGACCTTTATCTTGATCGTTGCGCGGACGTCCGGACCTACGAGTTTTGCCACGCAGCTGGGGCCTAGCGCTCTTGCCATGCCACTCTCCAGACATGAGCGTCTCGCCGTCTTTCATATTCTCCGACCCTGCCAACATCTGTTGCGTCTGAAGTGCGGCTCGCTGGCACCACTCCGTTCCAAAGAAGGGCCGATGTTCCTCGCGATCGTTGTAATCTTTGTCATCGAGACGTGCCTTGAGCTCGGGATGCTCTTCCAAGAATGCCAACACCTTTTCTGCATCCTTCAGCGCATTCGTGTTCCCACTCTCGTACTCGCAGCGCTTCTTTCGTAGATCCGCAATCATGCGATAGATGTACTTGCTATCTTTAGGCAGGCAATTCCAGATGGAAAAGATCTCATTCGGGTACATTGGACGCTGGTAATGGTGGTTGGCGATAAACATGTCGACACGGTTGGCGTCGCTGTGCAGACCAAACGCCGTGAGAGCACGCGCTAAGGACAAGGCAGCAAACAAGTTCTTCGGGATGCGGATCTGCTTCATCTCTTCCTTTGGTGTTCGGCACGCGCGGTGCATCCAAGCGATCACGATCTTTACACCAATATGATTGACGTGATGGCGAGGGAAACGAAGTTCTTGACCCACGGGACCACCTACCCACTTCTCGTTGTCCTCACGTTCAAGTGTGCGGAGGAATCGATTGAGCATTTTGCGACCGCAGAACAGAGCCAGCATCTTCTTCGGTACGGCAGCGGCGAACTTGTGGTCGGTGCCTTCCTCAACGATATCGAGCGTAGGTCCGAAAAGGGAATTCTGGAATCGTGCGGGCTGAATGTAGGGCAACAGCGAGCGCAGGCTGTGGTGATCGCGAATCAACTCCAGGTTGGGGTACTCGAGCATATCGCCACCATATTGGGGCATCAAGGGCAGACCAAGGCTCATCATGCCAAATGGCGAGCCACCAGAGGTTGGGGAGTCAAAGTAGCCGCCACCTAGAGGTTTTTCGGCTGAATCCGAATAGTAGCCATCGTCGGTCTCGTGCCACTCGTCATCCAGAGCTATACTATAGTCATCTGGGCCATGGTCGATCATGTTGTTGGGGAATGTCGGCTGAGCACCCATACGTTGCCAATGAGACTCTAAGGCGGAACCAGGAACCAGTGCGGTTGCAAAGTACACCGGTGCAACATTGGGAAGCACGCGGATGTACTCCGAGCCATCCGGGTTGCGGTAGAAGTACGTCGTCATTCTGTTGTTTAGTTGAGGGTGTGGGTGAGGGTGTGAGGGGAGCGATCTGAGAATGCGGTCTTACTTTCAGGCAAAGTTTTGACTTTATAGCCAAGTACGGCGTCGGGTCTGTGTTGATTTGGGTGCGCGCGGCTGGAGCATGGAGTGGTTGAGGGACCAAGCCGATGCGTGGTGTGGTGGGTTATGAAGCAGACTCAGCGATGGTCTCTTGTATATCGCGTGTTGTGCGTGTTGTGCGTGAAAAATTATTAGCGAAAGGATACACTGGCTAAAGATGACGGTTTGCCATGACAACAGCCGAAGTTGCTGGAAGCCAGAGCGCGCTGTGAGTGAAAGTGAAGGTGATCCAAGTGCGGTGCGGTGCGGGCTCACGAGCCTTCGTACCGTATCGGGCAGGCACCGGAACGGGTGAATGCAGAGAGCGCCAAGCATCGATCACGTGTATATTCATTCACTCGCTTGCCGGCCAAGCAAGCAGCTGAGCAAAAGATACACCAGAATGTTCGCCGACACAAGCCCAAATCTAAAAAAGGCCTCTCTACTTCAATGTTCTCTGATACAAGACCCCATCGATCCTTTTCGGCGTTGCGTGTATAGACGATGTTTGAGGTGTGGAAGCCATATGAGTCAGAAGTCCAGGCAGAGATGGTGAGCAACATCGCATACCGCTGGCACGGCTCACAAAGTATGACATCGTACCCAACAGATCTTACGGCACTGGTCAATGCGTCCCTCGTAGCCATCGAGCTGCCATCGGACTCGCTCAAGCATCCCGAGAGTTTCTTAATCTTTCACCATAGATTGGTATAAAATTCAGATAGGGACGACGGATCATATAAATTAAAGATGCAAGGGTTTTCGTTTGATCAGGCCGTCGACGAGATGGCGTTTAAACATGCGGGTCGTTGGCAATCGCAATAGAGAAGGGTACGCTAGTAAGTAATAGGTTTGTAGGTGATAGCACGCCCCGTAAGGTGCTTCTTTCCCGAAAGTGACCCCGCTATCCTGAATAGCGTCTTCCGCCAAATGTTCCCCGTTTCCTTCAAATAGTATCAAATAATACATGATTTCTGCACACCCCAATTGGCTCACCATATCATAGTCCTTATTCAACAGCCAGCCCAGAATCTCAAGAGTCATATCTTTCTAGCGCGTTACGATCTTTTTCAACCAGCGCCCAAGCCGTCCGAAGCGCTTCTTCTTGCTCCCAGTGCGAGCAGGAAGAACGATTGGTGGAGGTGGTGGCGTGGCCATCAGGCTCGAAGATCGGTCTTCTGGATGCTCCACTACATGGTCGCGCTCGACTTCGAGCCCGAGTTGAGCATCCTCACGCGAGGACTGACCTTCTCCATTGCCTCCATGGGGTAAACCCTGCAGGCCATCAAGCAACGACAAGATCTCGCCTTCCAACTCGTTTTCCGAATGCTCTGCTGCATGATTGCTCTCAGTGTCGGACCAGTGTTGAGCATCCGCAGGCGAGGGCAGTCCTTCTCCTCCAGTAGCAGCGGTTTCATCCCCCATATTGTCAAGAAACCATACGATGTCCTCTCCCAGCTCGTTGAACACCCCAGAAGTCCATGGGTGGACCTGTCGCTCTACCGCATTTCCATCAACGACATCTCCACGAGGCATCAATTGCAGGCGCACGGGGCTTTCCAAACTGGAATTATCTTCGGCGCCATGTCGTATTTCCTGGAACTGGGAGCGGCTGATGTCCCTCGCGTCAAGTATAAATGGCCCATTGCCTTCGAGGATTCTGAGCGTGTCTTGATCGTGATTCGGAGGTGCCCGTCCATTACCTGCAGCTTGCGGCTCATGTCGGTATCCTCCTGATTTTCCGGTCATCAACGTGTTGCTGGACGGTAGTGCAAAGTCTCCTACGGAAGATCTAGGATGAGAGTGCGCCTCATATGTATATTCAGCCGAAGATGCTACCAGATCCACCAACGAAGCATCGGGCAGAGCGAAAACGGTCACCTTCCGGCGACGTTGCTTGATAGCGGTACGACTATGCAGCGTTGCCGATTCTTGCACACCTGTACTGCTGAGACGTGGTAGCGATCCTGCAGTGTCCGTCGTCCAGCTTCGATCTTCATCATGGTCACCAGAACTATCTCCAGATGGTGCTGCAATCTCAAAGTCATCTTGGTCGATGAAATCCAGAAGCGTGGTGCACCACTCTTGAAGATCTGAATCCAAGGCAGGGAGCTCATAGGTTGATTCACTAGATCGGGATATGGTCTGCCAAGTTGCTTCTCGAGAGAAGCCTCGCTGCGATATGGGCTCAGAGGAGACTGCGCTCGGAGGATGTGATCCGTGGAGACTGGACCATCGACGCAAACTGCGCCGGTTTTCCGAAGACCCTGGTACAGTCGAACGGCGGGATAGCTCGGGATCAGCAGGCAAGACGAAGTTCATCGCTCGTGAGCGAGGCAACCCGCGACCACGAAGTACCATCTATCCATGTCAGCCAGTACAGTATTGTGAATCAATTCTACGCTTACTGGGCTCTGCATCTTGAGAAATGGATTGAAATAGTAATTGATCTGAAAGATAGCGATAGGTCTGGTGTACCGTCAAGTCGGGTAGTCCAAGGTTTACACAAGACTTGGAGGTCCGAATGAAGAGGGTTGAGAGAGTGGGTGGTGTTGATCTAGGGCTGTGTGTGCTCTCATACATAAACCTAGAAGGGATGAAAAAGATCAGTGTGATCACGTACTGACGCGTCTTCAACACGCTCTGGCAATGCGCGATACAGGAAACTTTCACAACAGCTGAACACGCTCAACCACTTTAATATTCAGAGTTGATTTTCTCGCCAACTACCTTGATAACCCTTTTCCTTTTTCACGCGAAAAGCTCGGATGTTGGCGATCGCGAAATGGAAGATGCACGTGCAGGTGTTAACATCAGCTATCAAACCGAGATACAACAGCACATCGTTAAGTACTTATACACAGCTTCCATATGCAACAAGCCATGCTTTACATGGGACGACTACCTGCATACCTATCCAGCAAACAGTGCACCCCTCTCATAGTGCTGCAGCAAACGCATACGCTCCCACGATAAGTTCACTTCACCGTTTTTCACCGACCACGTCACTGACACGACTTCACCACACCATTCACTGACTATATAAATCATAATGCCACACCACATCTTCTACCATAACCGATTACCCCACAACCCCTACCGAACGTATACTTACATCTCAGCTCCAGCTCCAGAATGTCATCCAACAACACCGCCTCCACACCGACCAAGGCCTCCAAGGCTTCAGCAAAGGCCCCCTCAACACCCACCAAGCCCTCCAACATCACCACCACCACACCACAACTCACTCCACCGGCTCGCAAGGCTCCCTCAATGGACGATCTCGTCGAGCACCTCGCGGACACGAAGGTTGATCACCGCAAGGACGAGCCAATGGACGATCTTGCGGGTGCTTTCGGACAGAAGTGGTCTCCTAACAGCACCTTTAAGGACATGCAGGAGGAGCAAGATCGACGGATCGGGCGGTACGAGTACGGCGCGTTGACGTACCGGCCTAAGGGCAAGGAGGAGGATGCTAGTGGGCGGAAGTAGTGTTGTGGTGGGGGGTTCGTGTGTCAATTCTACGGGAGTGTGAACGGCTACAAGGGAGAATGAGATGTGGAGGAGCGCGGTTCTGATGTTGCATGGCTTATTTGACGGATCGTTCACGCGGCCCTTGCGAGTTATACAGTTCAAGTTCGGGTAGAGAAACGTTGCGGTATTCAACGTGAGGCCGCACATATACAATCCATCTTGAAACCATAGTGCGCATGTCCATCATTGTGCATCACGAAAATGTGAACATGTAATGAGCGCAAGTCTTCAAATCAGCTATCTTCCAAGCTAAATAGCTAGGCACCCTCTCCCCTGCTCCTATCTATATTAGAGATTACCAGAATGCACGTCTTTAACCGCTAGCCAGCGATAGCGTTACACCTGCGTGGATGTATGTCTTCAACCGCGTTCCCAGCGGTAGCATCCCATCCCTATCTATGTTTTGATGGCGCATGTCTTCGATCGCTCAACGATAGCATGGCACCTCTCTCTCCATCGAAGCTCTTCTTGATGCATGTCTTTGATCGCTGGGTAGCGATAGCATCGCATCGTTCCTTATCAACCCTGATGTAATATACACTGATGTACGTCTTCAATCAGATCCAGCTGATCCAATAGCGTTACATCCTACTTCCCCTGTTCCTCATCTAACCTAATAGACATAAGGGATGATTCTGTACGGCACCAACTCGCAGTACCTCTCCCAGTCCTTGCCATATTTCCTGCGGCACTTCTCCTCGTCGCGGCGCTCACGGTGAAGAAGTAGAACAGCAAAGTACACCATGAAGAAGTACGTGACGATCATGCCCCAGCCCTTGGCCTCTCCGGGAACGACGTACTTCTGGTATGAGTTCTGGAAGAAGACGGCGTCTTTAGACAAAGCATCGACGGGGTGTGTCGCTGCATTTCGGATGACGTAGCCAGCGGCAGCGGTGGGAAGGACGTACGACCACGACATGAACCAGTCGCCGAGGTAGTTGATGTGACGCGCGGTGCCCCACCAGCCGGTAATGAGAAGCTTGGAGCCGGACGCAGTTTCGATGTACTTCAGGTGCTTCACGCGCGGGTCGTCGGGGTTGGTGCGGAAGCGGTTCTTCTCGTTGTTGACAGAGCGGAAGATGTAGTAGCCGACTGCTTGGACCGCGAAGATCGGTACCAAGCCGCGGATGCCAAGTTCCACGGGGTAGGTGGCCAGGTAACGCGCTTGCAGGCTGTATGTAAAAGGCACCCAGACGAGATCGCCAAAGGCAAGCATCAGTCCGAAGCCGTCGCTGATGATGTCGATGGTGGTCAGCATGGCGGGCTCCATGTAGTAGCAGTCAAAGACGTAGAAGGCCTGTGCGAATGTAACAAGAATGATAGAATCGGTGACTTTGCCGAAGTTGCGGTACTGTTGCATGATGAAAGCCAGATCAAGAATCACCCAACCGAGCATTCCGGGGCGGATTTCGGCCCAGGTCTTGATGTCAATTTCGCCAAACACGGGGAACGTAATGCGCGGGTTAAGCTCGCGGCCGATGAACCAGTCGTACAACATATTGCCGCTGTGCCCGCCCATGGCAAGCTCACGCAGGCTTGGGTCCTTCGGGTGTTGAACGGTGAAAGAAATGATGTACACATAGGTAGCCAAGGCATAGGAGGTCAGAATATTAGTGGTGAGAAGACCGACGTAGTTTTCCGAGATAAAGGTCCAAACGCGGAATTCGGCGCCTTCAACGATGGTTCCTGCGGCGAGGATGACCAGAATGAATATACCGGAGCCCCAGGCTGCTAATTGTTAGAAATGTCAGGTGACTAGGTAGTAGGACGTGACATACCATTGAAACGGTACTTGAGCCTTCCTCCAGTGCGAAGTTCAGTGCCTTCAGGCTCTTCAGCCGGGAGGAAAGCGTACAGAGCCAGACTGAGTAAGTAGTAGGCAAAGTTTCCTAGGACGGCATTCCAGGTGATTAAGCCTGAGAACCCAGGCCAGCCGACTTCTTTCTTCAGCTGTTCGAAGTCCAATGTTGATGGATGAAGCAGCGATGGTGCAGGACACCCTGAGATGTCATTGCAGAGAAAGGTGAAGGCATAACAAAGTACAGGCAAGAAGAAGGAAATGACGAAAGCACCAGGTCTAGGTTGGGTTAGCACCTAATTGTATGACATTGGAACATGCACTTACGGTCCGAAGAACTCATAGCCATGCGGCTTCTCAGCTGCAGGCTCGGCCTTGCGTTTGGGCGCCATGTCTGCAGAATTCGGGATGTTGTTTTCGAAAATTATCGTCCACACGGAAAGGGGTCTCGGCGACGAACTTTGCTCCAATGCAACACCGTCCAGAATGTAATTTTCCAACCAACCTTCGCGCGCCGCGGAGTCAATGAACAACAGCGTACAAGAGGTTATATAGCCAGGACTTGTAGCAAGATCATGGGACGATGTTAGCCCAGCCGGAGGACGCGTTCCCGCGAGGCTGAGGTAATGACGCGCTCATTTGACGGTTCCCCTGGTTGGTTAGACCGGCGCTAGGCCCGAGGAAGGAGCTGCCGGACAAGGGTCCTGCTGCAACAGCACCAGTGCTCCGGGCAAACCACAGGTGGCCTGGACAATCATCACTCTTGGTATGCTGATGCCTTCCACGTAGCCGACGCCTTTCCCTACTTTCTTTTAGCCACGCTCGCTATTGTCTTCCAAATACCTGCGGAACATGCGGACTTCCTATCTCTCCGCGCTCCTGGCGCTGCTCTGGACAGCAGCGGCCGCGTCAGACAAGAAGGCGCCGAAGCCGTGCACTGCCGTCTCGCCCACTACCGATCGCTTTTTCGATTTGAACCCGCTGCATCGGACGCCGCCGGAGGAAGGGAAGAAGCCGAAGGAGGGCGAGGAGGGCAGCTGGCATGCGCGGGGTCACGACTACGGCGCGAACTTTACTATCAACTTCTGCGGGCCTGTGGTTGAGGAGCTGGACGACGTGCAAGATTTGGATAAGGATCTGTGGAGGAACGTGAGCGCCTTCTATGAGAGGGACGGGAAGCAGTATGCGCTTGGGTAAGTCGAACCTGGAGGATGTTGAGCGGAGGTTCGGGGTGTTATGCGCCTGAAGCTACGCCGCAGACACGATTGTGATCTGTGGAGCATTGTTCGCTGACAACAACTGTTCCAGGCTTGAAAGCTATGAACCTGTCTTCCGCGGTCGCAAGCTGGTCCTGAACTACACCGGCGGTTCCCTCTGCCCCTCATCAAGCGACCGCCGCTCGCCCCATGCCGCTGTCGACCTGTCTTCCCGAGAAATCATTGATGACGATGACGACAAAGACAAGGATAAGGACAAGAACAAGGACGACGAGGACGACGACTCATCGAAGAAGAAGAAGCCTTCCTCGGACGGCAAGCGCCGCAAGACTACCATCATCTCTCTGCTTTGCGACAACGACCCGCTAGTCAAGACCTCGTTTTCCTTTGTCGCTGCCGTAGACGACTGCGTATACTTCTTCGAGGGGCGCTCTAATGCTGCTTGCGGAGGCGTACATATCGAGGAGCAGGCGTTAGGTCCCGGCGGCGTGTTCGGCGTCATCATGCTCATTGCAGTAATGGTCTACTTCATCGGTGGTTGCGTGTACCAGCGCGCAGTCATGCACCAGCGCGGATGGAGACAACTGCCCAACTACGCCATGTGGGCTGGCATTGGACGTTTCATTGCTGTATGTATTACATTGCCCTTCTCTATATACACGCTTGTTACCACCCCTGCTCTCCCGACCCTTTGGAGATCGCGCAACTGACGATACCTAGGACATGTTCATCATTCTCACCTCCTCTTGCGCACGCTTCCTCCCCTCGCGACGAGGCTACAGCCGAGTCTCCCTCGGCCGCGAGCACGGCCGCGGTGGCCGAAGAAACGAAGACGAAAACCGACTCATTGATAACCTCGACGAGGAGTGGGATGATTAAAAGGCTTTTCATTTGTACCTGTGCTGGCATTTGCATCTAGACTTGGATATAGCGGCGTTACTGGGCCGCACTTGGGACACGGAGTCTGACTGGGAACAAATGGGACGATTGATATCTACTTCGAACGATGGGTAGGACCCACGAATATCCACTTTATTGAACTAGCCGAAAACGCGGCATCAGAACCGGTGCTGAGGTGTACATTTGGCCGAAGCTCTAAAGCTTACCATGCAGTATGCCCATGCCATGTCTAAAACATGACCTGGTGTACCTACCACCGAAAAGCAACAAGACCCCATCCACCATGCCAAAGCTCAGTAATAACCCTGTCTGACCACTCCGTATGAATGCCAATTGCACTCCGAAAGGCCGAGCATGAGATAATGCATCCTTACCTCCACATGCGCCTTCGATCGCAGCAGTAACACTATACTGCTCTCCAGAACCTTGGGTATCAATAGCGCGAACAAAAAAATGCATGTGCCAAAACTCCATGTACTTCTTCGTATCAAGTCGTTACGCGTGACCCTGCTCCTCAAGCTGGTCGAATTCCGAATTCCTCGAGGACGTTGGTAAGCAAGGAGTCCGCCTAGAGCTCCCGATCTTCCTCCTCGTCGCCGTTGACGCTTACAGAATGTCGCCTCGAGCCTGATTTAGGCGCCGCAGGTGAAGGTTCAGTGAGCACGGTGTCATCTAGGACGTCGTTCAAGGTCTCGTCGTCCGGTGATGCCTCCTCCGCTGGTGTTCCAGAGGTGCTGGCCGCGTCGTTGTTCTCGAAATGGAGTTGCTGCTCCGCTTCCATGTCTGCACCTGGTCCAGTGTCGTCGCCCGGATCCTCGACGGGGTCGTCTTCAGTCAGGTTTCCGTTCGCGATACGCTCAAATTGTACGTCGATCTAAAGAAGGTTAAGCGTTTGTTCCTTAAATTTCAAATTCACATCACAAAAAGGGGACCACGCAGATGTATAGCATTACTCACCTGCTTAAGCTGAGCCATAATCTCAGCCTTTAAAGATCGTTCTGGCGTGCTAATCATCTGTGCCACCTGCACACCGCCCAGCACACGCATATAGTCGTCGCGCATCGCGCAATATATCTCGTCTGCCTTGTTGGCCATCTCTTCTTTCAAGCCGTTGCACATGCTCAGTAAGGCCATTTCGACCGTTCGGGTAGCGGCTGGGAACATGTTCGGGCTGTTTTGTTGTACGAAGGCCACCATGTGCTCCTTCATACGGTGAAACGATCCGCTACCGCTTTCATTCGTGCAGATATCGTATACTGTCATCATGACGTTGGCAATTACGGGAACGAGATGGCGACTGGCGTCACGTTGTGACTCAGTCATCCGAATCTTCAGCTGAGCGTTGAGGTCTTGAAACATATGCTCGTATGTATAGATCGAGCCTTTGAGCATAGCGAGGTTGGCAAGACCAACTCCGTTCTCATGCGCGCGGTCTTCGACCAATTTGTGGAAGGTATGCAGTATACTCCCTGCTTTCTTTGTGTAAGCTTCGAATGCTCTCGGTAGACGTTGCCGGAAAGCGCGTTCCCAGCCTGTGGCTAGCTTTCTGATGATAGGATCCAGGAGCTCCGCCTTGAAG
The DNA here is from genome assembly GCF_027946475.1 of Didymosphaeria variabile. Taxonomy (NCBI): domain Eukaryota; kingdom Fungi; phylum Ascomycota; class Dothideomycetes; order Pleosporales; family Didymosphaeriaceae; genus Didymosphaeria; species Didymosphaeria variabile. The sequence continues at coordinate 2,761,974 of NW_026611626.1, read as the reverse complement.
TCCCGATGGCCGGACTTCGGAGAGTGATAAACGCCGCCTCTACGTACAGTCGCCTTGTATGTTGCCCAGTATAAGCCACCTTGGTCTCTATAGCCCCATGAGTTGGCTATGGTGGGTGCGGATTGGATCGCGTCGCTGATAAGTTCGTTCATCCGCTCAAAGATTTGCTCCTGAAGCTGTGCTTTCATTAAATCCAGACAGGTTATGATAGCCTTCTCCAGACCCTTCTCTAGCTCTCCAAGTCTCTTTAAGAGATAATCTGCTTGTTTGCGCTGATCGGTGTCAGTCATCTTAAGACCTGTACCATCGTTAGAGGCCCAGAGAAAGAACGTCGTGAGGTTTGAACAAAGGTTGAGAAGGAAAGTGCGACAGTTCTGGATTCTTCCACTCTCGGTCAGCGACATGCAGTGGGTCTTCAGCTGAGGAATTTCCGTCTCCTCTTGTGTCCGGAATCCAGGGACGGCCTCATCCTTCTTGAGACGCCCACACATCTTTTGATAGGCCCGGCTGCTTACGCAAAACACCGGCAGGGAACTGGCAACTTCCTCGTAATCGCGTAGTTCTTCATCCGGATTAAAGGCCGCCTCGTCTGCCTCCACTGCAGCCTCTTGGTCCAGCTCTTTGATGCCGGCGGCAAAGTCTTGTTGAATAGCACCTTTCGAGTACTTGTTGCGTCCTTCAATGCATATAGCCAATATTTGCGCCTTGACATCAGCGATTTTGCTTTTCGTTGCTCGAATTGTTGGCCTCAGATCCTGGATCTGATCTTCAACAACTTTCTTCTCATTTCGTGCATTCTTCTTTGTGTTCTTCAGGTCGGCAAGTCGTTGTTCAACGTCTTCCAAAGTCAGCGGCTCTTGGGGAACTTCAATACCATCCGTATCAGGTTCGTTCTCGGATTCGCTGGAGTCATCACCTCCAGACTCAACGTAATCAATATCAGATTCTTCCTCCACCTGCCGTCGCTTTCGAGAACCTTTCCCAGACTCTGACATCTTTCGCTTTGGCTTCGTTATGCTCTTCGGTGGGAACAACGTCTCAGTCTCGACTCTGTCTTTCAAATCTTCCCACGTCTCAATCTCTTCATCGGCTTCGTTAAACGCAGCCTTATAGACTTCCGCGAGATCCTTTAGCTCCGTAATTTTCTCTTCTATCCCCTTAACCTCCTGCTTATGCGCTTGGGCCTGAGTCTCCAACCCCATGACTTCTTCGTCCAGGCCCAAGCTGTCGACAGCCTCAGTTATGGAGATGTCATCTGTCTTCGAGCAGATGAAGGTGACAGCCGAGTAACTTCCGTCGTACTTGAGTTGACGTTTGAATGTGCCGCCGAGTAAATTCTTTGCTGCTTTGTCGTCCACCGCGCGTGTGATGGGGGCGACAATCCACAAACCACTGCACTGTTGGATATATCGTTCCGCAACGGCAGCTCGAGCGGCATTAGAATCGTGAACACCTGGCAAATCCACCACAACAGCACCTGTGGACAGAGCTTCCGATTTCGTGTACAACCGGACAACCTTGATTAGAGGCCAGTATTCCATCTGATTCTTCTGTTGCTTTTGTTGTTCCTTGTCCTTTTTGCTGGTCACTTTCTCTTTGCTGTCGACAAATTTTTGCAACTCAGCATAGAACGGCTCCGGGCGCGCTCGATGTATACGCTTTGTCGTTCCAAGGACGTTGAGCACCGCGTTCTCCCTCATTAACATCTCCACCGTACACTTTTCCAACTCGTCTTTATGGAATCTTGGGTAGACAGCGTGGAATTTGGCCCACGCAATGCCAGCGTCAGAGTTTGGGTCAGCAGCCTCTCGTGTCACGGTTCCATTCTCAGAGAGGAATTCCCGCATAAGTACTCGAAGGTCCTTCTCCCAATCGGCACGATCGATGAACTCGACTTCCGCTGAATATTTGTGACCTGGATCATCGTCCGCGTTCCATGATATCTCCGTCACCACGGCAGTACAAGCACGCATGCAATTCGTCGGAACCAAGCGTTCTTCGTCAAGAAGTGCATTGATAACGCTGCTCTTGCCGGCTCCTGTATTGCCAACAACACCGACAATCGTGCGGCTGCGTTTCGATTGCTCCTTCATTTTGTCGATTTGGTCGATCCAAAGTTTGGCATCCAGGCTAGCGGTTGCGAAATGCGAGAATGTCTCTCTTAGTTTTTCCAGTATATACATAGACCGAGCTACGCCGGCCTCGAGAACATCAACTTTCGATTGCTCAATAACATCGCGAATGTGGCGGTCAATCAGCTGAGTACACGCTTCTGAATCAATTTCTGGAGAAGGATCGCGATCGAACACGTCGTCAGGGTTGAAATTCTCCAAAGGCGGCGCATCTTCAGGATCAGGGCTTCTCGCTGGTGGGGACTGCTCAGGCTTTACCATCTGTATCACCAAATATTAGCATCAAGGCCAAGAGGTGGTGTAGGACTTGAGACTGCGCAACGCGCGTGGTAGGGTATGAGGGTTGAGAGGACTTACTGCCTGCGGAGGAATGCTAGACTCTGTAATCGGTTCTATTTCCGGTGCCGGAAGGATATCCGCTGGCACGGGAGCTGCAACTTCTGCTTGTGCAGGAGGACTAGGCCGGCGAAGAGGTTGCGCAGGTGCATAGGGTGGCACGTCGGTTGTGGGTTGATGAGAAGCTGTGGTTGGAATTGGGACGGAAAGGCCAGGAGAATGATCTTGGATCAGCGAGCTGGGGACATCGCTCAGCGGTGTTGAGTTTACGCGAGTGAAATGGAAAGGCCTAGCTGAGGTTTCAATAGATGGCTTTTCCTGGTCACGCAGTTCCTCCCACGGAGGCAGTGGTCCGTTCCTGTGCGCAGACCCGGGTGTCCGCGGTGATTGCGACCCAGTAGTTTGGAATTGCGGTGCTGGAGGGGGAGGTTGGAAGCTGCGTACGGCTGGTGAAGGCGGCGGGATGGTCCTGTTTGAAGAGGGCGACCGGAGCGCAAGAGCGGGCTGAAGAGAAAGTGTGTGAGTGTGAGTTTATCAACACCGATGCGTAAGTCGGTCACTTACTGGGCGTGCGGGCCTCTCCACTGCACGTAGAGCTATGACCGGGTCGTCGAACGTGCCCAGGTGCCTCATTTGTGTGTCCGGTGAAGCTATGGCGCCCTCGAACCACAAGTCGACGTCGACGCCTGGTAGTCTCGAGATATAGGTCTCGCGGATCTTTGCTATGGTAATTTTCTGTGATCACTTAGTGACTTCTCGCAAATAGGATAGAAGGTGAGAGCCTATTTGGTCCAATTGCCGTGCATAGCACAAAGACAGGTATATAGGAATCATACGTTGAGGACCTACACTGTGAGCTTTGATCCAGCGAAAATCAACATGACTGAGTTCCCCATTTGGATCTCGGTCTGCGAGCAGGACGGCAACGAAAAACCGTCTGGGCGCGAGCGCTTCACCTTCTGGTACTGCAGCTACCGCCTTCTGTCGAAAACGATCCCATTCAGACATAATGAGGGGTGTGAGTTCTGCGTCAGTTGGAATAGGCGTTTGCTGGCGGGGCTCAACAAGGACATGAATTTGCCATCGGCTTTTTGATTCGCTAGGAAAGCGCGATGAGGAATGTAAGTGTAACCGAAAGGGCGACACCGTAGAGGCAGACGCCGTCAGGACACACAGGCGCAGTAGTGGAATAATAGGAATAGGTAAAGAATCGTGCCCACCAGACCCACAGCAGCCTCAGGCAACTCGAGAGGGTAAGTTGGCAGGTGTACGATGCCGTTAAGCTAGCAAATGTGGAGAGCGACGCGTCGCGTTGACCCACAATAGTTACACGCTAGCGCCGCAGATCACGTGCGCGATTTCCGTCCGCGGGTCGTACATTAGAGAATACACGAAGAAAGCATATCAATCAATTCCGAATGCCCATTGTGTGAGAGTTTGTAGTCTAATCATAATCGTAGCGTGCACTTCTTTCGTTGACTACTAACATGTTCAATGACTGGATGCGATTCCAATCATCGCATTGCAGCTAGGTTTACCAACAGTAAATCAGTCTCGATCACCGCATGCTCCCATTCGGATCTCGTCCCTTCTTCCCTAGCCGAATCAAATAGACCACACAGTCAAACATTCGCTGTCACTAACAATTTCTCAAGCATACATCCGCCAGCCGCCCTAATCCACCTTTTTCTGCCCACTAGCACCCAATTCCTCCATCTTAAACTTCGTACCCTTATGTCCAAACCACACCAAATCCATCTTCCCACCCCTCTCCACCGCCCTCTTCTTCGGCTCCCTCTTCTCCACCCTCTCATACCAATCCCGCAACTTCGCGTATTTACTCAAGTCACAATACCCCCTCTGCACCGCAACCTCCATCCCCCAATTCATATTGAAATCACTAACGCCCATTTCCGCGCCGCCAAACCACGGCTTCTCCTCGCTCAGCGCATCATCCAGTATCTGAAACACAGGCTGAAGATCGGACTTGAAGCGCATCGTCATGGGGAGGCCCATGAGGCGATACAGCCAGGACAAGGGCCAAGGAGCGATTTGCCCGAGGATCTCGAAGATGAGTGTGAAGTCGTTTTTCTGGGCGAGCGTGCCGGTTGCGAATTCGCAGAAGAACCTGTTCCTTCGCTTGTCCTCCGGGGACGTCGGCGTCCAGCGTTCTGAGGCGTATTCTTCGTTTATGAATTCGAGAATGCTCTTGGCTTCGGTGAGGACGCCGGGCTCGAATTGGATGAGGGGTGGGGGACTACCGTCTGTTGTTTCCAGGGTCATGATGGGAGATTTGCCGAGGCGGAAGACAGTGAGGAGGTCTTTGTTGTAGGGAACCTTGCGTGGATAGTTCTTGAGGTTGAATTTGAAGGTGGGGTCAACGGCGGAGAGCTCTTCGAGCATCCAGAGGCAGCGGTGAGCCTGGGAGTGCGAGAGGCTGTGGAGGGTGGGAATGGTGGTTTGGGGGGCCATGGTGACGGCTTGGGAGTGAGCAACACTTGACACTTCTTAGACTGGATATGAGAATGTCGTTCAATGCGACTGTCTCTGTTGATTCTGACGCTCGAGATGAGGAGTTGTTGTTACACAAAACGTTCTGCCGCCCGTTCGCGCCGCTTCATACGGCACAGTGATCTCAACACAAAGAGAATCACCACACAATCTGAGCTGGACAATAAGACATTCCGCCATCCGTCGTCGATCCCTTTTATCTACCTTTCAAAACCAACTAACGGCTTACGCCCAGCTTCATAGAAACTTGCTGCGCGACGCTAAGTACACGCCGTTCCTACCTAATGCGGGGTTTAGCTTGCTCCCACAGGGATGCAAGTGGGGCGGAAACATGGCGAAGACCTGGCGGTCAGCGGTTTGGCTTCGTAAACAAGATTGTAACTCCTCTCTATAGCTTGATACTCACGGATACCTCATAACCTTGTAAGTTACCGTAGATGAATATATGCAAACCCAACCAAGCCAGCTTGTTACCTTGTCAGCTCTCAGTAGGTAGTACACTTTTAAGAAACCAAGGAACCAAAGAGAATACGCTAGCTCTATATGGTCTGTGCAGGCTCTCTGATACGTGCGGGAAACACACGCACGAGACGATACCAAGCATATCGCGACACTCTATCATCCCTATTCGCAAACATATGGTGGGCAGCACCACACAAATTGGGAAGATCGACGAGACAGGCGTACCATAACCCAGCCTAGGCCTCCTGGCATTTAAGCGAACTGTGACTCGGCAGTACGTCACCGAAGGAGTTCGACTGCGATACCTGTGGTTCAGTACCGTTTTCTCACTGTAGCACCGTAGAAGCCCCGCCCTAACAATGTGTGGCCGGAAGCAGTATACATGATTCGCTCTTGCTGGATGGCTAATATAGTACCTAAGAAGAGACCAGATCATTAGCCTACTCACCCTGAGCCATGAGTTGTGGCGAGGCCTTCTTCATGTGATGCATTCATGTTGTGTAAAACAGCTTCTACGGAAAATTATGCATATAACGCAGCGATAATACGTCTTAACAAATCGAAACCGCTTTACAAAGCGATTCCTACCCGAACGCGAGCCCCAAAATAAATCCATGAACGTTCGAAACTTCTTTGATACACCGACCCGAGCTCTCCAACGCCTTGCAGGGCCCTCAAGATCCGCGAGCCGGCCCAATAATTAGCTCGTGGACGTTGATCCTCCACCTCCAGAGTCACCGCCCGAGGTCGAACTGCTGAACCCACCGCTTGTAGAGTCGAAATTACTGAATCCACCGCCTGCAAAGTCGGAACTGCCGAAGCCACCACCTGAAGCGTCCGAACTACCGTAAATACCCACCTGCGAAGAGTTAGAATTGTTGAGATCCGTGCCACCATAAGGCGCGCTCATCATCGCCCACGGCGTCGCATGGCCTGTTGTGTAGTGCCATATCTGGGGAGGCAGCATCGGTCCCGCACCAGCTCGTTGTATGAGGTGGCCACGGAAGTACGTACCTGCAGGCTGACCAGCGTAGGGATTCGGAACCCAGCCGTTGCCTTGTTGTGGCTGCATTTGAATCTGAGGTTGAGGCTGTGGCTGCGGGATCTGTGTTTGTGAGGTAGGGCGCGCTTGAGGTACACAAGGGATGGGCGATAATGTTTGTATAAGTGGAGGTAGTGCGGGTGCCATCTTGTTGTAGTCCTCCCATGTGTGCTCTGGGAGGTTGGAGAAGGCTTTTCCGGATGTGAGGAGGAGGATGTAGGAGGATTGGTGTTGGGGGAAAAGATATAGGCCCTGAGCTTCGGTATTAGTAAAGGATATGAAGGGAAATGGAGGCTGCGTACGGCGACAGCACTGAAATCTGGTGCTTTGTCCAGGAAGTCGTTCGTCCCTCTCAACCCTTCCTCTTTCTCTTTGCCTTTCAGGTCCCAGCTACCGCCTCCTTTCACTGTGCGCATGAAGTAACTCCCATCAGCGCCTAAGCTCACGAAACTGGGCGCATCTCTTCCTTCTTCTTTCCATATAGTCTTCCATGCGTCTTGGCTAACGAGTCGGTGCAACAATGCTTTTTCTAATGATGGTGGCAGATTACTCCACGAAGCAGACGTTTTGTCATGTGCATAGTAGGAATCCCACGGCCCAATGCTGATTGATAATGTTGTGAGATCCCGTATTACGCGCGGATGTCCGCAATACAAGTACTCTGTTAGAGGGTTTGGAAGGTTGTAGTGGCGACATACAACCTCTCCGTCATGATCCCGGTAGCTCACAAAGTACGTCCCATTTTCACCCATAGCGAATTCGATGACATCTTTGATGGGAGGCTGTTTCGTAAAGAGTGCTTCGACGTCTGGTGGAAGATTGCGCCTACGTACAGTCAGTATCATTTATCGGAACGTTTGTATCCTTGAATAAAAGTTATCCCAGGATGATATAGACTAGTTTTGGTACGCATGAATGCGCAACTAGCAGCAACGAAAGGGCCGCGCATGAAAGGACTCACCATGCCCAATGCGTAGGACTGTTGAAAAAGTACGCATCCTTCGCCCCTATCACAAACGAAACAAAAACCGGCATCTTGAGTGGGGTTCTATGCGATAGGGCTGGAGCCTAGCGAAGGCGCGGACAGGAGGGAGCGTAAGCGAGGGTCCACGAAGGGGCGCGGCAGCACCGAAGGCACAGCAAAGGGTATCACAGAAAATCAGGGGTATCAGGAATGCGAAATGCAGTAGCTATAGTTATCTAGCGAGTGAAGTGCAGGTAGGATGTCAGACATTTGGGTGCCCGCGTCGTCAGCTTAGCCCCGACACTCGTACTCGCTTAATCTTGCCTGAGACGCTTGGGCGTAACCAGGCAGTGCGCGACTTCGCCCAAGACATTGTGATGTCACACTCTGAACTCATGGACATGTGAAGTTTTTGGTGTAATCATTTTGAACCATGTTGTACATAGGCAGAAAACTAGTGCCCACAGCCGCCCGTAGGCTGAGCTGTCCCAACTCCTAACCCGCGCTATCAGAACATGTGCAGTGCTAAGAGCGAGCGTCGCTGCATGAGATACTAAACCCTATCATGACACGCAATCCTCATCAACGCCATTTCCCTATTGATGCTCGAACATAATAACGCACGCAAACGTAGAGCCTTGTGTAGAGTCCATTTCAGACTCCTCAGTGACTCCAACCCCTCGGAATCTCAGTACGCACTTGGTCATGAACACGAGGAATGCCTACCTGTTTCCCCTTCGCCCCGGCAGTGGAGGTGGCACTTTTGGATTGCCGTGAGCATCGGTGCCTAAGGCCACCCTGCAATCAGGGCAATACCACTTGGCACGGCGTGCGGGAAGTTCGCCTTCCTTTAGGCCTACGCACGCGAAATGGAACCACTCCTTCTCGCACTGTTCATCGTTGGTATCAATAGGATCAAAGATTATACAGGGGTGACTCACATGATTGTCACAAAGAATCATCGACCCTTCGCTGATGCCATCACAAATACAGTATCGCTCTTCGTCTTGATCGATCTCTTCGGCAGGTTCAGACTCTTCCTCCGGCTTCTTCTTCTTCGCAATCTTGTTGCCCTGTGCCCGTTTCACATTCGTGACTGTCATTTGACCATCTTCGCCATGTGAAATTTCCCCTTTAGGTGGGGCTTTCCTACGTGTGCGTGTCCGAGTAGGAGCTGCGGTAGCAGGAGCCGTGACTGCGGACTGGCTGAAAATGCTGTGACGGCGGAGTTCGCGCGAACTCTGTCCTTGTTCGTAAGGTTTGGGTTCTTCGCTCTGAGCCTTGGGCGTAGGTACATGGCCGCGGGAAGAGCTAGGACGAGAGGACCGCGGGCGGGTCGCTTGAACTGAAGTGGGAGCAACAGCTTCAGGCGCGGAAGTAGGTACCTTTAGCTTCTTTTCAGTTGGTGCAGTGGCAGGGGCGGGACTTGTCGGCTTCTCTTTTGGTGGTGCAACCGACTCCCTCCTGGGGCGAGAAGAGGCCGCTGTCACGTTAGTCTGGGGAAGTCCTGCAGAAGCTGCTTGAGCTTCTGTGGAGACTGGAACAGCAGGTGAAGTGACGGCGGGCGTGCCAGGCTGGCTACCTACAGCTAGTTGTGAGATTCCGGGACTCTTCGGTGTACCGGGTCCTGCTGGGGCCAGAGGTACTTGCACAGTGGTCGTCTTAGAAGCTTCGGGGAACGGCATCGCGGTGTTCACGCCGGGCGATAGACCAATAGGTGTGAGGTCCTGTGGTGTGGAAGCTCCACCATTAGTTAATGTAAGATTCAACCGCGGCTTCTTCCGCTCAGGTGGCTTAGTGCCACTGTCTTGCGAGACTAATGAAGGCTCCCTGGTCGCCTCAGCCGGTGTCTCGCCCGCTGGTGGCGGCGTAGAATCACGCTTGCGCTTGTTGGAGAGTTTTGCAGCAGATTTCCTTGAGCCAGCACCAGTAAAGCTCAGCTCTTGCATCCAGTCGGCAGCCTCCTTGATCCTCTTTGTGGTGTTCTCCAGTTCCTGTGCGTCGCGAAAAGCCTGTCGACGCCGACTATCCCGCTTTGACTGTCTTGTGTCTCTGAAATCAGACGTATCCTTGGATGCATCAGCGTCATCGAAATCCGCATATTTGTAAAGCTCGATCGGGGTACGCTCGATGTCCGCGGGCTTTCGGTCGGTGGGAGCCGCTGCAGGCTGCGAGGGTGCAGGTGGGTTCTCCGCAATTCCAGGAGGGACAATCGATCGTATGGTCGGAGCGGCGGGCTCTTCATCAAGAAATGCGTCGCCTGTCTCTTCACAGCGTTTCCTTTCCTTTTCATATGCTTCTTGTCCGCGACCCCCCGCTTCCAGCTGACGCTTAATCATAGTTTCACTTGGAGTCCAAACAGCGTTCTTCTTCATTTTCTTCCTCAGAACAGCCATCTCATACTCGGTGAGCTTGAACCATGGCGCCCACTTGCTGCCAGGCCTGGCGTTTTCGGGCGGGGGCGAGAGTCTGGCAAGCGCGTTGCTCGTGGAAATGCCGGCGAATGAGCTGTGCACGTTGGTGCCAGAGCCTGGAGGCCGCACGCGCACCTTGGGAGGCCGCGGTGCCTTGTCCTTGTAATCTTTCAGTCTCTTGGGTGCTATAGCGAGATCAGCGTTGAATCTCACCTCAGAGTCGTCCGAGTCCGAGAAGCTTGCTGTGCGAATGCGCGCACCAGGCAACGGGACCCGGGACTTCTTGCGATCGCGGGGACGCGCAGTTGAACTGCCGCCAAAGCGACCGTCGAATGTCAGGCGCAAGTGCGGGGTTGTAAAGTTGCGATTCACTCCTCGTAACGCCTGGGGTGATACAGGAACAGGTGTAGGGTCGCGGGATGGTGGCTCTGGCTGCGCCTGAAGCTTCCTCTTGATTATGCCTATGCGATGCTTGTGGCGCTCCGCAACCTCATATAGTCGCGACGCTTCTGCATATGACGATTCCCGGGCGTATATTGCCTTGTCGAGCGCAAGAGCGATCTCTTTACGTAGAGCCACGGGGTCTGGTCGTTCGCCGGCAGGTATGGTGGGGAGCTTGCCATACTTGACGGTGAGCTGGTGGACTGTTTGCGTGGCATCGACGTAGGTCTGGTCAAGATCGCCGATCAGGCGCAACGAGCGCACGAGGTCGGAGGGGAAGAACTCGGTGTAGTCGAGGAAGTCGTTGACGGTGGTTTGGGCGTCTGGATTCGCGACGGGCGGAGGCGTTGCCTCTTCTTGGGCAGCTGCATCTTCAGCCATATTGTCGCAGTCGCATCGCGGGTCGCGCGTCGGTGGAGGATTGCCAGACGGGCGCGTCAGGCGCTCCAACCACGCGTCAATAATGTCGAGTGGGAGAGGGAACGGGGCGGACGGGGCAATCGTGATAGATACGGGCGGGCTAAGATGGCTGCTGCGTGGTCGTCGCTGTTGCATGGGCGCGCTTTGAGGGGACTACAGGACTAACCGCTTTGAGCGCATTGCTTGGCGATGATCGCCAGGTACGCGCGCAGTTCGCCAGCTCCACAACGCCTTTGCGGCGCCGATGCGGGGATGCAATGCCGGAGAATTGCTCACAGGTCGTATGGCTGCTCTGCTCTAGCTTCGCATGGTCTGTATATTCCCTGACCATGCATCAGTCTTCGTAACCTTCGCCAGAACCATTCATTTATTATACCTTTGTGTCGACGTGTCTGATGCGAGCCCGTCAAACCTGCAATGAATTGACCCTCGTCCTACGTCTGGTGCAAGTCATGTGAGGATGCGCTTAGCTTCATCACGAACATGTTCCCTCTAGAGTGTAATATCAACCACATCGCTCGCTGCCTCTTCGTCCTGGTCCTACGGTCTCAAGCGAACACAAATGTCTCGCTCACATGTTTCATGCAAGCTTCGCCTCTACCTAGTTGTTGTCTGACTTTGAGGTAGCTTGCGCAGCCGCCACGCCCCGTCCTCGTACCGTTCTGAGTCAATGGTGTGAGTACTGGCTTCAGTGCAATGCTCACCCTCTGCAACAGACACACCCACCCGAAGGCGGTCAAACAACGCAGACATTCTTCGCTTGAGATTGTCCTCGCATGTTTCCCGATTTCCAGCTACACTTGCCGGTGAACTCAGATCGTGCCTGCCTCACTCACCAATCGCCCGTCACTTAAGTTGGCCAGCAGCGCGCTTTGCTCTTTCAGTCCGCTCAAGCAAACAATCCTGCCCGCGCATTAGATAAAAACACACCCCCGCGTATCAAGTCGAATCGTCCTCGCCCCACTCCACATCGCATTCGTTTGTACTACTGCGCAGCATGGATTCCAAATTAGTTGCTCGTTTGGAGCGGCTCCGTGTGCTTTCGGAGCATGATCTCGCAGCGCTGCCTGATAGGGCCCCCTTTTCCCGAACCCTCCATGGACGATAGACCTGCCCCAGGTGGTGGTGTGGCACTTGTGCCTGAAGCCACTGTCGCTGAGAATACCGAGGATATACCAGCATCGTCTTGCGGCGACGCCAGCAAACGGAGTCTCTCACCTGACGCCACAATGGTCACGGAGGACGCGAAGGCAGATGCCTCTTCCACAAACGGACAGACCGAGAACACTGATCGTAGGTTCGTATGGGCTCAGGGCATAGAGAGTTCGTATAATTTGGGGTCGGATCCTCAGCTCTCGACTCTTCCTGCTCATCCACTGCCACCTACGTTACTCCAGCGAAGCGAGCAAGCGGCACCTCACGAGAAATACTTCACGCCTATTGTCGCTCTCTCAAAGTATCCGTACAAATTCTGCAACAAGGACTGCATGCAAGGCATTGCTTCAGCGTTTTTCGACCAGGGCAAGTTCTGGGCTCGTGAGTGGGATCTGTAAGTTATCTCTAGCTGATGTGTGATCTCATGAGTGGCGTCACCTCTCGTTTGCTCACTGCTCACTCTCACTCTCGCTTTAACTCTTACAAAGTGCCTTGTCAAAAGTTTAAATACCTTGTGCCACCACATGAGCGATACAACACCCGAAACTTTGACACAGTAGTGGACATTACGCTGACACGGACAGATACTATCTCTGGGACATTGAAGAGTCCAAGCCTCTCATCCTCGTTCGCGAGAGCCAGGTCCATGATCTCTTGAAGGAGATCAACTCGCATCTCAAGCTCGGACTCAAGATCACCGATTCACAGCGCGAAGAAGGACTCGTTCTCCGCTTCCCAGATCATCCTCGCTGCCGGCCCCGTTATCTCGGCAGATCGCATAACAGAAGCGAGTACAACAGCATGACGGATCAGGTCCCACTCGTAGGCGTTCACGCCGCTGGCGAATCCGCTACACCCCCGCTAGATGCTCAGACGCTTGAGGATTTCAAGCACATGATCGAGGAAGCATGGGAGGTCACGAAGAACAAGAGCAAAGCCTCAAAGGAGAAGAGCAGAGTAAACCGGTTGAAGAAGCAGAAGGTGTTCACTGATCAGCTCAAGAGGGCTCAGCGTTACCTTGGGCTCCGTCCAGCTGCAACTGATGGTGAGCACTCGTTCTGCACACAGTCGCATAACCATGGGCGGATCACAGTCCAGACCTCTGTTATCGCACTATCTTGAAGGTTTCAGATTGCTAATCTGAATGATCGCAGGACCTTCTGCACCCCCAACAATCCCAGCAGTTGATGTTTCCCGCTCTGCGCCCTTCGCATATGATCGCTCAGTCGTGTTTATCTGTGTCGACGTCGAGGCATATGAGAAGGGCCATCGAAAGATCACAGAGGTTGGTATGGCCACACTAGATACCCGCGATCTGATCCATGTCGCTCCCGGCAAGGATGGCAAGGCCTGGAGGGACTTAATTCAGACTCGCCACTTCCGCGTCACAGAATTTGCTCATCTGGTCAACAGCGAATACGTTGCTGGCTGTCCTGGAAGCTTTTTCTTTGGTGAATCCGAATTTGTGTCTCTCAAGGATCTGCCCACTTCCGTTGCGGCATGCTTCGAGCCGCCATTCTGCGCAAAGCCCGGTGAAACGCCTCACGCCGATAACATCGAGCGCGGCGACAGGCGTAACCTGATCTTTCTAGGACATGATACTCTCACGGACGTCAAATACCTTCAAGACATAGGTTTTGACCCGTTGGTCCTTCCCAACCTCCTCGAAGCCCAGGACTCGGCGAGCCTCTTCCGCGTCTGGCAGCGTGAGGATCAGACCACAAAGCTTGCAAGGATCTTGGAGAAGTTCGACATTGATTATTTCGGACTCCACAACGCAGGAAATGATGCAATGTACACAGTGCAAGTTTTCCTGGCCATCTGTGTGCGTGAAGCGTCTATCAGAAATTCGCCCGAGGTGCAGCAGATCTGGGACGCGAGGAAGGAGTCAAAGATTGCTTTTGAGCAGCAAGAGCTTCGGCAGGATGTCGAGAAGGATGCCAAGGTATGGGATGATCTTGAGGCCAATGGCGATGGCGGTGGGCCAGTCCCCATAGTGATCAAGAAACCTGCGTGGCCAAAGGTCACCCCGCAGACTGGTACAAACGGTACTCCAGCATCCGTCAATGTTGGAGATCGTGATCGAGGAGACGGAAGCAACGGTGCTTCTACTCAGAGTGACCGCGGAGGCTCTGATGGTGGACACAGCAAGGTGGACAATTCAGACGGTTGGGGTGGCTCTGCGGCCTGGTGAAGTAGGACACCATTCGCGAATCAAAGGGTAGCATGGCACGGGCGTATATGGCTTTAGATATCAGGAAATTGGCCTACTGATGGACGACTTCCAATGACAGGCATGAAGAGTAGACTGGTGGAGTCTTCTGACGAACACCAAAGTCATACCAGTAGCTTCTCTCGGGGAACACTGGTAGGGTAGTCAGTATCACAGTTGCTTCTAAGTTCCTGGAATAATTTGATAATGAAATATCGAGTTCCATGCTCGCACTGTGTTGTGACCGCAAGCGAATGCTGTCAGCTGCGGGTTCGCATGCAAAACTATCAATTATTCAGGAATCATTCCACGTTTCGACAGTGCTAACATTAACAGATCTCGCGTAGCGCGAACTATCGTAACGTGATAGAAGGCACATATTTACGGTCTCTCCAGCGAACACATGTCCAGAAGGTAAAAACTTCATTTTGAACCTCGCACAGGCTGAATCTCACCACCACCCACCGCCACTCGCCATGACCAGCGTATGCAAATTTGATATTCATTCAGATAATATCGTGCTAGGTTTTATTCAATAAGAAAAAGCGAGTGTTTTCCATAAGGCATACACATTCGGATTTCACATTATGAATATTGGGTCTAACTCCTTCACATCTCCTTTTTGAAAATAAACTTGTTCGTAAAACCGTTGGCATCTACAGCAAAGAACTCACAGGATTTTAATTCGAGGACAAAGTAACCTTCTAATTCCGTTTTTCACTTTGATGCATGTAAATTTCATTGGTTTGCAATCTCTTCCTAGCCGGGTACTCAATTTCTATAGAGTCACACCCAGCTTGTTGTCTCGGTCTCATGCAGCTGGCGGTGCGTACATCTCTACTGAGCTCTACCGAGACCGGAGATTACTCATTGACTGATTGGGGATTTTGAGTATTATTGTGTTCATTTAGCGGGTCCGGTAACAGCTGCGATCCTCATGGGATGATGATGTCGCGAGTAATTTCGATGCGCAAGCATTGATGGGTAGATAGGTGCAATCTGAGTACCTTGGGTATAACTGATAGGACCAATGCAATGGTATTACAGGATCAAGCTCCTCTCGCGATCACGATGATGATGATGATGATGCGCAACAGCTGCTCGAGCGCGCTAGAGATTGCAGTGCTGATGGGACCGATGGGACGAGGATTGCCAAGCCACTAGCACCTACACGGACTAGCCTCAACTAGCGCCCTCGCTTACCGTGCGCGGCAGGCGCGAATATTGCCCACACGCCATAATTGTTCTTCCAACTCCAGGACACCTTCGATTTCGACACATCCGCCAACCGCCAACATGTCGAACTACACGAAGATCGCTGCCAACAGCCCGTCCAGGAGCTCGCCCTCCGAGATCGAGGTCGCCATCAACAATGCCCTCGAGGACCTCCAGAACAACATCCCCGATCTGAGGAGCTCTCTGCGCCCCCTTCAGTTCGTGTCCGCTCGCGAGGTAAGATGAAGCAATTACCTCTACACAGATGCAATACACCTCTACCTCCCTCGATGCGCTCTCGGACGCCGAAGCCGTCGCACACCACACCATACACACTGTTGAACGAAGAGGCGGTGGGCACTGGGCAGCTTTGCTGACACCAGGATTCTTAGATCGAGGTCGGTCACGGACGCAAGGCCATTGTCATCTTCGTCCCGGTTCCCCTTCTCCAGGGCTGGCACAAGGTCCAGCAGCGGTAAGCTCTAGTCACTCATCTTTTTGCGACGTCTGTGCTAATTCTTCCAGCCTCACCCGTGAGCTCGAGAAGAAGTTCTCCGACCGCCACGTCCTCCTGGTCGCTTCCCGCCGCATTCTCCCCCGTCCCAAGCGCTCCAACCGCTCGCGCTCCAACCAGACCCAGAAGCGTCCCCGCTCGCGGACTCTCACCGCTGTCCACGACAACATCCTCACCGACCTCGTCTACCCCGTCGAGATCGTCGGCAAGCGTCTCCGCACCAAGGAGGACGGCTCCAAGCAGCTCAAGGTTGTTCTCGACGAGAAGGAGCGCGGCGGTGTCGACTACAGGCTCGACACCTACTCTGAGGTCTACAAGCGCCTCACTGGCAAGACCGTCAACTTCGAGTTCCCCCAGAGCGCTGCTTCCGACTACTAGATGTAGATGGTTGGTGGTGTGTTAGAAAAGGGCTGTTGGGCTTCTTCATGGGCTAGGAGTACGGCTTCGGACATGGCATGCGTTATGTGTTCGTAACGAGGCTTCAAAAATGACATGACGTGGGGCCCGCATTGGGGCGTTCAGATACCACTTCCAATTGACTTCTTGTGATTCACTTCAACTGGTATTTGTGTGGAAAATGTTGACTTTGACATGGAATTACGTCGCATATTATCTGGTATCTACTGACGGTCCAACTCAGGGTAGTGTCTGAAGATACCCTTGCTGTAAGGCTTCCTCCTGTCGCTCGACAGGTACTCCTTCAGCTGCCCATGCTCAGGCACACTAGGAGAGAACGTCTTGAAGATAGTCGGCACCTCGCCCGCCTCCTCTCTCGCCTTCATTTCCTTCGGGAACGCAAACTTCAGCCCGTGCACAACCTGCCACAGCGCCAGATCGGCATAGCTACACTCAGTCAGCACTGCATCACATCACGTCTAGTACCGGTCACACATACCTCAACTTGTCCCCAACCAAATACTTGCCCTGCCCCTCCTTGTTCCCCTTGAGCACGCGCTCAAAGTACCCAAGGAACTTCGGGATCCTCGTCTCCCGGAAATCAGTCGCCTTCCTCAACGACTCCGTCTTCTGATCCTCGTAGTATGCGAGCGTGGAAACGGGGTGATGCGTATCGTGTGCCTCATTATTAAGGTCTAGCGCCGTGAGCGCGAGGGCCTGGATCCAAGCTCTCTCTGCTGCGTCGGAGCCAGCGAGATCGAGTTTTTCGCCGAGGAATGCCTGTTATCCCACCAATTTTAGCGTGATACCAGCAATTTTCTTAGAGAGTGTTGGCTTACGAGTATAGCAGGCGTCTGGCTTATGACCAACGCTCCTCCCTTCTTGCCCTCGCCGTGGACGCGCAGCGCAGGTGGCGCCAGGGCGGGCGGGTTGCCGTCGGCATCCCAAGTCGCCTTCTCGTCTTTGAGAGCGAGGATCTGGTGGATGCCGCCTTCGACTTGGTTGGAGACGTCGAGGTAGGGCGTGCGTGTTGCTTCGAAGGTGAGGCGGACGAACTCGCCGCGGCCGGCTGGGGGGGAATGTTAATATCCACATTTTTGAGAGGAGAGGAGGACGTACGGATGCCCGGCCAGTAAAGGAGCTCGTACTTCTTGTCGTTGGACATTGTGGAGTGGTATGTGCGGGTGAAGAGAGAGAAGGGCTGTGTGGGTGTGAGTTTGAAGACTGATGTCGAGCGAGACGGAAGGGAACGGCGGAAGCACCAGCTTCACACCACCACGGGGTAGTACTTACATCAATTCTCTGCAGTACCTTTTGCTGCGGAATACCAGTGCACAGCGCAACAACAATCGCAGATCGTAAGCTCCTCGGAAGCATTCACAAACTATACAGTTTCAACGATGCAGCAGCGGTTGGCCTCCAAGCTCGCGCCGCACTCAACTTATATAGCGCTCCCGCATAACCGCGCCCCTCTTTTGCGCCGGAGTTCCTGAGACAGCTTTCTTACTGCTCCTGGCGTCATGGTGGGGCAAGCACTGGTTGAGGGGCATTGTTGTCTAGCGGGGCGTTGGACCCCTGCCGACGTGGATCCCGACGCCGCGTCGGAGAATGAGAAAGCCATACATCACACTGATTCGCGCTTACACAGTGCGGACATCACGCGGAATATGCCCGAGCGAGGCTTGGTAAGCCTATCGCACTTACAAGTTCATGTACCTCTTGATTGAAAGCGAAGGGCAGGTCATCGGCGTTGCACCAGGCATTTGTCAGTCTCGGCGCGAAGCCTGCAGTACGGGGCTGATGTGTATATGGGGCGCGTCGGAGCTAGAGGCGCGCGAGCAGATCATGTAAGCCAGTGGTGGGAGGATCCAACACGATGGTGATCAGATGGGGTTTAGGCGGGCTTACATGGTGTGGGGATATATCGGTTCACATTGATTGTTCGCCTCCGGTGAGGGGTTACCAGTGCCTGGAAGTACACTGGGATGGTTTGACCTAAACTCTGATTTGCGTATCAGTGTGTGGTTCGTGATCGATGGAAATCCAGTTTTCAATGTATCTCGTGAAGCAAGGGCTGTCAAATGGAGTTGGACTGCAGTTACACGAACAGCATGGCGAGGGCACAGGTACTGGTCTCTCGAGACGTTGCTGCCCACTTCTTCAGCAGATGAGCACGAGACATCTCGCGATGATCGACTGAAACTAAGAGGCGTGGCAATAGGAATACAGCTTTGCAACTCTAACGTGCGAAGATTCGAGAGATTCCGCTCACTTCAGCCTGACATGGTCGAAGATGCTGGCGTATTCCATGTCGATTAAGCGCGCGGCTATGCCTTATGTCATTAGCGCCGCAGCGATCTCTCGCTTCCACCTCAGCTTGCTGCCTCAACCCACGGGGTGGACGTGCCTGCCACTTCGTGCTCCAACATCAACCTCTATATTATTTTCTACGACCTGATAAACATGGTCGGTCTCGGTGCCATGTCTGACTTCAATAGTACGGATTTTGTCGCGCAGATGAGAGGCTTCCAAGCCTCGGACGATGCACGCCAGAAACTCTTTGCGGTAAGCCATTCCCTTCACGAATTAGTTTGGGCCCACCTGATCAACCTGCAGGATATGCTCGAAAGGTATACTGCTTTGCTAGAAGGGTACGAAACCTTGAACAATGACTATGCCTCCGAGAGAGAAATAAGGCGCAGCTACCAGCAGTCGGTAAATCAGATGCAGCGCGAGGTCGCCGAGACCAGACGCGAATTGGTGTGTTGTCCATTCCGCCTTGTGCAACCCAAACCCCAGCTGACGTTCCACAGGAAAATCACTCGTTCGTGCTAGCATTAATTGATGGAGATGGTGTTATCGTATGTTGCGCTCCCTGAATTATTCCAATGGTCCTTGCTGTCTGACACGTTACAGTTTCAGGACGCGTTGCTGCGAGCCGCTGGGAGCGATGGCGGGTCTGAAGCCGCATCTAGGCTTCAGTATGCCCTTCGCGACCACATAATGTCGCTATATGGCAATTCCGGAAATTGGCCTATCATGGTTCAAGTCTATCTCAGCCTCGATAAGCTGGCGCACAAGCTCGCGTCCGTCGGTCTGATCGATAAGCCGTCTGATTTACGAACATTTGCTCAAGGCTTCTGCCTCAACCAATCCCTGTTTTCTATTGTCGATGTAGGTCATGGCAAAGAACGCGCAGACCACAAAATCAAAGGTAAATGCCCTTCCTTTTGATTCTTCATGGGATGCTAACCTTGATACAGAAATGCTCCGCACATTCAGTGATAATCCCACGTGTCGGCACATCATCTTTGGAGGTTGCCATGATGCTGGTTACCTTCTCAATCTTGATCAGTATAAGCACCATGCTGCTAAAGCTGCACGCATCACGCTTCTTGAATCGACACCTGCCTGGAGGGGCTTCGCCGAGCTGCCCAACTTCAGGCGTACTCGATTCGATAACGTATTCAGAAACACAGAGCTACCAGAGTATGGTGGTTATGTGCCGCGTACTATTGCACCAGCCCAGTCTAATATCTCCGCGCCAATGCAGCCCCCAGTTTCTGCCCCAGTTTCTGCCCCTGTTCAACCTATCACCAGGACTATGACGGATCCTACTCCCCCACCCGGATTCAACAACCCTCCTCCCGGCTTTCCGTCTGCACCGCCGGGCTTTAGCAATAGTCCACGTGACACCCCTACTATATCCTCCCCTGCCACGACTGTTTCGTCGCTTGCTGCGACTAACCCAACGCCGGACCCCTCTGATTCCTCCTGGGCTGCCGTCGGTCAGACGAACGGCGTCCCACCTAGTAAGAACGTTTCCATCGCACCTAAGACGAAACCCAACAAGAAATGGGCATATTACAATAAAGAAGAACAGCGCCTCGATGAGCCCTTGTCACCAAAAGACAAAGCAGCTTATGAAGCTATCGAGCAGCGCATGAAGAGGACAGGAAAAAATCTCTGCAACCATTGGCATCTCAACAACGGGAAATGTACCAATGGTGCGAACTGCCACTTCCAGCATGAACCTCCGCTCTCGAATGCAGGCAAGATCGCGCTGCGCTACAAGACGAGGAGTCTCGCTTGTAAGGATCGTTATTGTCAAAATGTTAACTGCTGTAAGTCCAGTTTGTGATTTCCATTCGCTCGGTATGACTCGATGAGATGATGCTAACAAACACAAGACCTAGGCCACCAATGCTCGTTTGAGCGCGATCAAGGCTGGTGTCCCTTCCCCGATACGTGCAATTTGCGACATACGCACGGCATGGACAAGGTCAAGGCCACGCGCTGGGACGAGGATGGCAATTGCGAGGAGTTGTAATGCAAGCTGAGAATTAAAGTATGGGGATGCTCCATGAGCTGAATTGACTTAGAGCATGCTATATGGATGGCGCTGTCTTTATCTTGGGGATGTTACTTATCTCGCGGTGTCCAAAACTTGGAGCGAGATTCTAGAGACGACTGGAATTAAATGCAGATAGTATTTATATATGGTGTTGGGGGCGGAAGGTGCTTATTAAATGCATTATCGTAATAATATACTTATATGACCAAGCACTGCAACAACTATTTCGATAGCCCGTTGCGAAGACCAATACTGTAACCCCGTATACAATAAACAGAGTTGAATTGACCACATACGCCTACCAATGCCAAATCTACCGCCAAAACTAAACCTGAAAGTCTATCGCACTCGAATGCAAAATACGAATGCCCTCATCCATCCCCCACTCTTCTACTCCCCCTTCACATCCCTCACAAACCTCTCCAACACCCCCCTATACGCCTGACTATACTCAATCGCAATCTGACTCTGATACCAAATAAACCTCGCATTATGATCCGCTACAAGATTATGCGCCAACTCATGACAGAAGGTCAAAAACCAGCTATCCAGGGCGCGCGCCCTCCCCGCGGGCGTGCCATACTCGGCGCTATGCATCTGCATGAACCACCCGAGGTTGAAAAACAGCGCGCGGTTCTGATTGAATGCGATGGTGCGGGACTGCTTGTCGAGGAAGATGCTGACTGCGGCGGGGTTCGCGCCGAAGAGAGAGGCGAGGCTGAAGATGAGGGGGAGGAAGAGCGCGAGCTCGGGCTGGATGTCGGACAGGCTCTCGTAGTGGTCTTTTCCGTAGAAGATGTCGACGTGGCGGCCGGAGTAGGGGATGGAGAACGCTTTGTGGAGGTTCTCCCATTGGTCGTCTGTGCAGTAGGCGCCTTTGTCGAGCTCGGTGGGGGGATCTTGGTGGTGTTTCGAGTTGATGTTTTGCTGGTTGATGGGGCGGCAGTCTTTGATGGCGTTTTGGATGTTGTTTTTGGTGACTTGGTTGTTTTCCTTTGTGATTTGGCCGACGTCGGTGGGGGCGGAGGGCCTGTTGTTGAAGCCGAGTTTCTTGGCCCATTGGTTGAAGACGCTCTTTTCTGGGGGGCGCAGGGTGTTGTCGTGCGCGTGGTCGCCTACGGTTAGATCGTCGTTATCGGGGCTGCCGAAGGACCCGGGCATCTCTTTCTCCTTTGGTTTCTCGGGGGTTGCTGGTGTTGCTGGTATTGCTGGTGTTTGACCTAGACCTGGTAGAGGTTGACCTAGACCTGGCAGACAAGGAGGCATCCCTGCGGCGCCTTGCTTGGCTTGCTCAGCAGCATGTTGCTGCTCCTCGAATTCACGCTCCAGCTCCTGCTGCCTTGCAATACGAGCTTCGTGCTCTTTCTTCCGTAAGATGCGCTCGACGTTGATGCCTTTCTCTTGCAGGCGACGGAGTGGCTCTGTAAGGATTCGCTCCAGGGCAATGGCATCGTTCTGCTTCGGTTTCTTAATGAGAAGACGAACTAGCTGGCTGCTGACCTCGTAAACATCGTATGTTGGGGTGACATATAAGATTGTTCCCACACCACGTTTCCGACTAAGGTACGCGGTCCGTCGATGAGAAGTGGCTGCTCGATCTGACAGTGAGTAGCGAATCGAGATATCAGACACGCATTCCACCTTCATGTTCGAGCCGAGCCATTTTGTATCGTGCCGTATGCTCTTCGACGAGGCGTCTCGCTCATACTCGTGGAGGAAGAGCCTACTTCGCTCTAGAATATCGCTGCGCAGACGATGGGCCACACTCTGATCGCGTGTCAAGTTCCCAATGCGCTGCTCCTCCTTTACCTGTTCCGAGATTTTCTTGACCCCAAACCTAGCGTAGAATTCTTCGAGTGCTTCTTCCTGGGGTGCTGCAATAACATAGTCGCGGAATCTGAAGTAGAAGCCCACATCGTCGATGATGACGACTTCACTGGCGCTGTTCAAGGACCACTCGCGTGATACACCAGGCTCATCAAGATCGTCTAGGTTATCTTCTTGAGCGGCAGCAAGACTCTTTTTCTCATCTTTGATATCTCGGTACCCTAGCAGGATGCGGGAGGCCACCAATGTTTTCGCGAGGTCTTTGTCTTTCCATAGATTGTCAGCTTGTACAGCCAACTTGCGAAGAAGATCGAGGTATCGTTCTTGCCCAATCGTGTTTAGGAAACGGACAGGGTTTTTGCAGGTGAGATAGGCGAGGTCATGGCTGCTAGGCTCATGCTTTGCCCCAGCTTTCAGGAGAAAGTTCGTAGCTTCGGCTCCGTACTGAACATAATCTAAGATGCCCCGATACTCTTGATCTTGACCGACGAAGACCGTCTCTGGAGGATCGTGGTGATGGAGACGCATTTCAGTCTTCCCCGATTGCGGTCTCGACCGATCTTCGAAGCCGGCAGAGGCTGCGTCGAGATAGTACTTGCGGAACACCGGAACGATATGTGCCGTAGAGATGCTGGTCAACATTTGTCGCCGCTGATCCAGCTCTCCTAGTCTGCTAGCAAAGTAGGCAAACTGCATCTCAGCGTCAAGCTTAGTCTTCGGCGGGGACTTGATCAGACGTTGAAGACAGTCTTGAATGTCCGGGTTGTGTTGCACACCGAACTTCTCGGCATGCGGTCGAATATCGGCTCTCAGGATGGCGTACCCCAAGCAAGAAGCTCGCTCATTCGTGTAGCACTGGAATGGCCCTACTAGCGTCGGCCAAGGGGCTTGTTCCGTCGGTAGAATGGGCAGAGAAAGGGATGCGAGTTTCTTTGCCTCGGAAGCATAGCCGTGCTTATAGTGATTTTGGATGAAGTAATTTAGGACAGTGGCGTAAAGCGGCCCATTATTCGCCTGCCCAGCCTTGTGCATAATATTCGCAAGGACAATCGAGTCTGGCCACTGCTTCAACCCCAGTCTTAACAACAGTGTGCCTTCGCGAACGCTCTGTTTAAACTCAAATGGAAGCTTCACTTGGACAAGTCCCATAGATAATATAGCCTGATCCGGTGCGTACAGATCCGACGCCTTGAATAGCTGGCCATGTTGCACCGGGGCTCCTTCTCCGGGCAAGAACGGCGTATCTTTCAATCGATCAAGGTCTTTGTTGGGCATCTCATCTAAGACCGAAGCAAAGTATCGGATAAGATCGACATGATTCCATGTAGCTTTCTCTGACTGTGATTTCGAGTCTTGGTTCCGCATGCGATCGAAAACCACTGATAACTCAACCGTCTTCCTCACACCCAGAGCAACGAGGAACTTCTCCTTCGAACCTGGAAAAGCTTTGACTGTAGGGAGGTCGTCAAATAGTTTGACAGTAGGAAAGTACGACTCTTCTGGTTTGCGCATGCCCGTCTTGGTGGGCATGATGGGATGAGGAGTCAGGATATGAACAACAGCCTCCTTCGAGGATCCGTCAAGCTGTTCCCAGCATTTTGCCGTGAGGCTGAGCACTTGAGAAGCAATCTTTTCGGATGATTGGAACTCTTGAAGCTGTGGTGCAGTGGTCATGTGTCGCAGCCAGCGTACCATCGACAACTCGATCCATCCGAACATTTGTAGTTGCTTAGCTGGAATCGATTTCGAATAGCTGAAGGGAATGGTATCCGAAGGTACAGGAAGCGTTGGACTGATTCTTGCTGTGTTAACATACGTGCTCACGTCGCCTAATGCAAGTATTCTCCCTGTCTGTTCGTCGGCACTGGTCTCGATGTTTGCCACCGTAATCTCGAAGAGGCTACGAATGCCAGAACCATCGATTTCTCCGCTTTCTAGTTTCGCTCCGGACCACTTGAGGAACTCTGCCAGCTCATCTTCTGTCAAAGCCCGACTCTCAAGTCCTTTCCGGATATCACCCATGGTCAACTCAGATATGAAACCGCGGCGATGTAGGGCCACCATGAACGTGTAGGCTCTCGTAGCTAGGTCCTGGGGTACCATAGGCACCTCTCCTAGAAAGCTTAGAGTCTCCGCAGGCATTCGTACTAGCTTGCTTGCCATAATGCCCTTTGTCGAAAGCATCTCGATAGAGCGCTCCTGAGAAGAGTTCCAGAAGGCCTCCTCGATCTTTTCCCCTAGCAAGGTCGAAGGGTGCGAAGCGTTTGAGGTAAACTGCTGGAACACATAAATAACTCGCTGAATCAAGCTGTCCATGGGCTCTTTCCCATGTCGTTTCTGGATGTCGGCCATATCCGAGGCGTACAAGATGCGGCATGCCAGACCAGCCACACGTAGTAACTCAATGTTCCACTGGGATATGTACCGCGCATTTAAGTCGACGTTTTCACGCTCCACCGTGGGGATGAGTGAAGGTGCGGAAACATGCGCAAGGACTCCAGTTGTCTGTGCAGTAGGAAAACCAATAAAGATTCTCCCTGTCTTCGTAGGTAAAACTTCCGAGAATAGTTTTGCGGCGAGTTCTGCTGTATTCCCGGTGCCTGTTGATAGAGGAACAGTCGGATCCTGATATGGTGAAGTCAGAATAGCAATCCGTGTTTTGCGAGGTGGTGGTTTCTTCGTAGCACGTTCGATCTCAGCCGCAAAGCTCTTTGATACACGGGTATCGACCTCAACAGTGCAAACTTGGAGGAAAATGACACCAGTAGATTCTCCAGCTATGTCGTGGGTCTCGGTTGAGAATGTATCCGGTGCCTTCACTATGGGCTGAGATTTGCTTGCTTTCGGTGCTGGCGCTGAGAACTTGGAGAAAAAGCTTTTCAAAGCCGTACCAGCATTTCGCACCTCGGTTTGAACCAACTCAGCAGCCCGCTTGGGTGGGTTCTGGGCTGACGCAATGACATTGCTCCACTCCGCATCTATTTGAGAATGCTGTTGAGTCACCTGCGCGACGCGCATGAACCCTCCTTCTGTGTCTGTCCTTAACCCTCTCGGAACTTGCAAATCCGCAGCTGGAGACGTTTTCTTGAAAAATGATGCAACCTTGTGACTGTCGACGTGAAGCTCGAGAGACTGCAGACCCACGAAGGTTAGACTTGTGGCCAGGAATTGACATAGTGTTGGCAAATTTGGAACCTTCGCGGGGTTATACGATGGAGAGGATAGATCAGCTTGCCGATAGTCGAGTGAGAACGTCGTATTATTTGTCCGGTGTTCCTGCGGGACAGTCGCCACTTTCGTAGACAATGTGTTGCCCTTCCAGTAGAATGCCATAGTCTTGTCCCCAGAAACCACAAAAGGTTCATCGCAGTCAGCAAATACACTGTAAAATCCGACACCAAATGCACCAATCTTCGTCTCGTCGGGGTTTCCATCTGCGATGCTTTTGAGACGACTCCAATCTGCAGCTGTGAATGGCTGTCCATTGTTAGATACAATGAGTCGTTTTAAAGTGTGTTGTTGGATGATGTGCTTCAGCAATATTGACTTGTCTGAGCCTTGTGGCGTAGGAACTTCGAGAGATGGGTCGGTCTCGAATTTGATGACGACAGTGCTCGCGCCGGCGTCAGAAGCATTCTGAATCAACTCTCGTAAAGTTGTGTGTTCGCTAGAGTAACGAGCCAGCACTTTGTCTATGAGCGCCCTTGTATTCACGGTAACTTCAGAATCCTGGCCATCGGCCATCGTCTGGTTGCGCAGCCGCGCAAAGTCGACCGACGCCATGATGGGTGCGTGTCTCTTGTACAAGGTGATGATGAAAAGTGTCAAGCGCCCAACTCCATGTGTGCGACCCCAGGTCCCAGAAGATGCGCTTCAAGGAACAGTTGAACGAAAAAGAAGGTCGAGCTCAAGGACAAGGGGACTAGTTGGGTGAATGAGACGGCTGACGTTGTGCTTGAAGCCTGGGTGGCGAAGCAGGGGAAAGCGACAGAATGCAGAAGAACCGATGCTGAGTGCGACGTTTCACAAAGTAAACCCTGTCTAAGCCCTCGCTATGCAAACGATAAATGAAGACCGAGTTAAAGTCCAGATGTGTTGAATGTTATGGACAACAAAGTGACCACGGTCGGCCCCGTTTGTACCGCGTTTTGCCCTGAGACGATCGCGTGGCGTTCTGCACTAGTCTGGACTAGCGTGCTGTGGCTAGAGCGTCAGTGCTCGTGCCCCGTGGGAATCCTCACCTTCACCTACACTGTCCAAAATTCAACGAACCATGCGGATACCTGCGCGCCCAACTCTTTTACAACGATAGCACCTGAAATTCTGGCTCTGGGGGTTCTTTTCGTTCCCATGTGGCGATGGCGGTCGACCCTCTCTCGCCCATTGCGCCTGCGCGCATACGGGCGCTCCTCCTGCCCGTCGGCCGCATCAAGCGTTCACGTTTCCTAAACTTTGTCGAATTCCTGCAGCCACATTGTATGGTGCGCCTTGGAGACATCAGTCCTGATCCTCGGCCAGATAGGAGTACGACCCATCTCGCAACGCGGACACCCACTCAGTCGCTGATCTTGGCATTGCGCAGATATGTTCTCACCTCTAGCATTCCCCAACGGCACCCTTTTATATGACCTGTCGACGTCACTTCCACCCCCTTCGCATTTGTCACTGTCCCCATTTGAGCAATTTCGAGAACCACTCTCAATCATCGGTATTGCCGACGCCTCAGAATATCCTTGGCTTCATCAGTCACGTGCCGAGGCAGAAGAAGATGACACGCCGTCCATGTCCAATTCGCAGGATGATGATAGAGAAGGGATTTTATCAGCCGTGGATGATCTGAAAGAACAGTTCCCGAAGGCTTATCTGCACAGCCTCATGTTGTTTGATTGCGCCTCGCAACAGCCGCATCCTCAACTGCCTCCGGAAACGTTACTCGTGCCCCCGGCTCCTCAAATCAAGATGACCACAATGAAGACACTGATGTGCGATCTCACCGCAACATTACTTGCTGAGATGACTACCCTAGCAAAATCGATACAAGTTTTACCCACTGTAGCCTCACCAGCATCTCAAGCCGGAAACACAGACAATGTGCCCAGCTGGGCTAATGCGGACCCCTCAGCATCTCTGTTCTCCCGAAGGAATTCACAAACCCCCGTTTCGAGTAGACCTGAGTCACCTGTGTCGGCAAATCAGAAAGATCTGCATCGAATGTCCATGCCTGTGCTACCATCGTCCTCTGGAGGCTCACTCGCCAACAATGACCCCAGAGCGGCATCTCCCGCGACACAAGGAGCTCGCACCCCTCCAACAACTTTCGATGAGATATCGGGTCTTGATGCGGCCAATACTCTTCAACGAACGTCGAGTAATTCCTCAAAGCCAAAGAGTGCAGGAAGAGATCGCAGCGCTGATCGAGTGTCCATCCATGGTTTTGGTTCCGGTGGTGCCGGTGAGCGAGCACGCAACAAAGGACGTGGGCGTGTAGGCGTTATTATCGGAACGCTGTACCTATGCGCTGGGCAGTGGCATGATGCTTTGCGAGAACTTACCGAGGCAGCCACGCAAGCACGGACATTCAGTGATCACCTGTGGCATGGAAAAGCTCTGGAGAATATCATGGTTTGCCTTCTGCTGTTCGCATGGTCAGGCATGGATTTTCAGGTTTGCAATACCATACCTTCTACTCGATTGGCGCTAACCCTTCGTTAGATACCCGAGATCTGCTATCCCTCGCACGATAAATCGTCGGGCACCAAATCTCCCCAGCATACACCTGCTGGCAGCATAGCTGATGTAGCCTCTCCAACGTCAGCAAGAAGTTCCACTCACGAAGCCGCCCTTGAGAGCCTCAATACCATTCTTCCTGACCTAGTGAATATGATTCTGAACATCTATACCCGGGCCTCGAATTTTCCAGGGGAATCTCTTCCTCCACTTGCTTTCTCGGAAAGCGTCATACGTTTCTCCAAACTCTTGGCGGCCATGAACTTGTCCGCAGGATATCTGGACTACGATGCGCTGCAACACCTCGTTCAAAACAATCCATTCCGGCAAAAGCCACGGCTTTCTGTGCCACGGCTCGCAGTAAATCCCACAAGGAATGATATCGCTGCCATGCTATTCCGTGCGTTGCCGGGACCCCCCGACAGTTCGGGGATGAGCGGGACCGATAGGGTGGTTGTGTTGGCCGGGGTAGCGTCTGTATTGTCGTCGCTCGAGCTTCAAAGAAAGAAGGCCATTGTAATGAGAGAGTTCATAACTTCCTTGATACCAGGCCTAGTGCAAGCCCGAAAAGTCGGTGCGGCAGAGATGGGAGTGCACCCTGCTGCGGGTCTCGCTGCTCTAAATATGGCTAGTGGGGGCCATTCTGGAGCAGGCGCTCTTCATCTGGGAGAAGGTGAGATCGAAAACGGCATTGATGAGTTCCTAGGCATGCTGGGACGTGTCTACGGGGTCCCCGATACAAGAGCCACGTTCAATTTACCAGTGCTACCCTCAATAACGAACGGCGCAACTATACCCGCGCCAGGAAAATCGAGCCAGGATGCAGTCACAGAGATCTTACGGATAGCTTCTCTCAGATCGTTCGGGAGCCTTGGTCTGAAGGTGGACATTCTACGCATGTGTATCAACTTCTGCGAGGCGTTACCAGACTTTAACGGCGTTCTCCACTTCACTGCGCTACTTCTAAGGATCGCAGGTCCTGGCACAGCCCCCAAGCCAAATAGCACCGATGTCTTCGTCTCGTTACCGCGTGACGAACAAGTGCGACTTTTCGCCAACATCTCTCGCACGGTTGCTCAAGCGAACAAGTTGGGGCTCAAGCATATTGAGACTGACTATTGGGATGACTTCTTGGTTCGTGGTCTTTTCATAATGGAACCACCGATTCCCTTGCGTTTGACCCACCATCGTCCTGCAGAGTTGAAAGTTGCACCATCCAAGGAAGGACCCTTCATCCACAACCCTTGGAACAAGAACCCGCAGGCCAACGCTGTCGAGACTGTGCTTGTTGCCAACGAGGAATACAGATTTGTCATTGCTCTACAGAACCCGTACGACTTTGAGCTCGAAGTCGACTCGTTACGTATAGCTGCCGAAGGTGCGGAGTTTGTTGCGCATGAGGAGCTATTCATTTTGGGTCCTTATCGAACCCAGAAGTTTCCAATAAGTGGTGTTGCTCACGCAGAAGGGACATTGAATATCATTGGATGTTACGTCAAGGTCACTGGGTGTCGTGAGCGTTTGTTCCCGATATTCCCCGATCCTTGGCGACCAGAAAGAGAATTGAAGATGAAGAAAATAGGGCTTAAGGCTTGTCTCGGTGCCCCAGTTTCTCGCCCCACTTCAGCGGTTGGAACAGCAGCAGATGTGCAAAAAGCATCCTCGCCAAAGCCGGAGACGTTGACTTTCAACGTGATTCCAGATCAGCCCGTGGTCATCATCACTGACGTTTCTCTTCCGCAAGGAGCTGTCATGGTGCTAGAAGGAGAGAGGAGGCGATTTACTGTGACCGTGAGGAACACTTCCAATACCACCGCCGTCGACTTCGTTCATATTACATTTCAAGATTCGGCGACGGCAGCTATCCAAGCTGCTACGTCCAATCGGGACCTTCCACCCGCTGAACTCCACGAATTGGAAGTTCAGCTGGCGCAATTCCCCTCTTTGCGTTGGCTTAAGCATGAAAATGAGGAATCCATGTCTATAAAGCCAGGCGATGAGGCTCAATTCGAGATCGAAGTTGTTGGTCGAACACGGCTTACAGATGCGGTCGTTCAGATTGACTATGCTAATCTCGGCAAACGACGCTCGGAGATCCAAGACAGATTCTTCACACGGCAGGTTTCTGTGCCTATATCTGTCACAGTCAACGCTAGCGTTCAGCTACAGCGTCCCGACATAGTCCCACTTTCTGGCGATCTTGCGTGGTCCAGCCAAACGAAGGAGCTGACTATGTCGATGGAAAAATTCGGGAGCCACTTCCAGCAGGCTTTTCATCACATGAAGTCGCAAGAAAACAGTGACGAGTACTGCATGCTCTTACTGGACTTACGTAATTCATGGCCAAACCCTTTGCACATCGCTCTTCAGGTCCGAGGACGACCTGCTAGTGAAGAGAGCAGCATCGATTCATGGGCTGAAGCCCACACGGTTAACGAAGTTATCCAACCAGGCCATATCAACCGAGTCGTCCTCATTTTGCCCAAGATCTACCTCAAGGAACCCTACGCCCCCGTTCCGTCGCTCAACCCAGCGAATCAGCGGCAATTCGTAGTCAGCGCGAGCAAGGTGTCTCCCGAAACAGAGCGCGCAAACCGGGAGGCTTTCTGGTACCGCCATGAGATGTTGAAGCTTATCCGCGGGACATGGAAAGAAGAAGGAGGCGGGAAGACCGGGAGCATTGAGTTGCGCACCATGCGTTTCTCACCGCGCATGGTTGAGGCTATAAAGTTGGGGGATATCAAGATTGAAACTACTCTTGAGGCGGACTTCCCCTCTGACGAGAACGACAACGTAGTGCGACAGCTCGGTCACGCAAGTTTCGAGGTCTCTGTGGACGATTTCTTGACACTCAAGACCAAGGTTCATAACCGAAGTCCTGCCCCAGTCGCACCGCTTCTGCGATTGCAACCTCATCTCGCCGGTCTCCCACACAACATCGCCCTTGATCTCGACAAGCGCTTCTCCTGGACTGGCGTTCTTCAGCGCCGTCTGCCGACGATTGAACCGGGACAGTCGGTGGAGTCGGAGCTCGGCATTGTCGCACTGACAAGCGGTGTCTACGAGATTGGTGCGACAGTCGACGAGGTAGAGCTTCAGCAGACGGTCAGTGACGTGAAAGGGAACAGGCCGCGTAGCGGGACGGCGCAAATGCAGGCTGAAGTATTGGGTGAGCCTAGGTTGCGCTCCTGGCATATGAAGGAGCCATGTACAATTGTGGCGAGAAGGAAAGGGTAGTAAATCGTAGATGTGCTATCATAAAGATTCGCATATAATGGTGAATGCATATACGTCGATTACCAATACAGACAAGAAAACGTGATGCTAGCAGCCTTTTGAATGACCGTGACATGCCTCCTAGACCTCCTGCAGACGTCGCTGCTGCCTCGAAAGCGAAGACCTCCACGAGGAAAAGCATAGACAGTTTCAAACATTTCATGAGTCCATCCATCCATAATAGCCGCAACGGCGCAGCTCCAATAAATCTCGGAGTCCGGTGACAGCACACGCGGCTTACGGCGACAGCTTCTCTTTGCAAAAGGACCGTTCGACACCGAAGAAACACATCACGGGGGCCTCGTGTTGTTCAGCGGCGTGACCTCTTCACATCATCGTTGGACTTATCTCTCACTCTAGCAAGCTGCAGAGACGTCCAGCCGCGCCTCCGGGCTTCGTCTCAAGATCCCGGAGGTCTCACAGTCGGAGGTTCGGGGCAATGTGTGGGGCGTAAATCGCGGCTGGGGCGTAGTTACTTGTCCGGCAACATATCGGTCCACCTCTAACCAGAACACGTTTCCCTACCTCTAGATTACAACGCTTAATAGTGCAGCAAGGACCTGAAGAATAATTTAGGTGTTGTTCGGAGCAAACACGGGCTGTGCGAGCAGAAGAAGGCTTTTCCCATCAGACACTTTCTCTAACAAAACGCGTAAACAGGGATATGAAGTTCAGGGCGATATTCTCACTTTTATCTCCGTAGTGGTAAGCTGGGCACTTCAAAGGGTAACATAAGAATGCCGCTGTCGTCGGTGTGCTTAGACCTCTGCGCGCGAGAGCCCTTTTGTCTTCTTTCCTTTGACCAACTCATACAATCGTTTACTATCTAACATTACACTCGTTTGACCTATCTCGCCCGGAGGCTGTGCCTCGACTGTTGATTCCAACCATGCGTGCTCCAAATGTTGCTCTCTTCCTACTCAGTCTTCTGGTTCTTTACACCATTTCGGCTCCAGTTGAAGAGAAGAATGGTCTTACAAACTTTCTTGACGGTCCTGTGTTCGTAAAGAGCCTGCTCCCTGGTAGATCCGGTAATGGCGAGCATTTTCAGGCTAGAGACTTAATCTCTAAGGAACAGGATATCGGTCCGGATCTGGACAAGAGAAGGGGAGGTAGGGGAGGAAGTCGTTCGCGCACGAAGAAACCTGCCCGCAAAAGGCCTCAGAGGAAGAAGAAGCCGGCGCCAAAGAAGAAACCTGCTCAGAGAAAGAAGAAGCCTAGGTGAGTTCACGAAAAACATCAGCCCGACGTATGCTTATCGTGTGCTCCTTTTAGCACGAAGAGCCCTAAGAAGCCCAACACCCGTAAGCCAACCGCGAAGAAGCCGAAGAAGCAAGCAAAAGCGTGCAAGCCAGCCAAGGGAGTCAAAGGGAAAAATGGCAAGCTCAGCGGACGAGCACAGCCCGCAGGTGAAAGTTGCCCTCCCAAGAAGAAGGTCACCAAGACGCGTAACTACAAGATCGCCGAAAAGGCTGCGAAGAAGGCAGGACACAAGCTAGTATTGGGCGAGTCCTACCTCCTGCGATTCAAAAGTAAACCCGGCCTAGTGAACCATCAGGCACTCATTGTCGGTACTGTGAAGCACCGAAGAGTCAATCCCAACGATGGCGCACTCCACTTTGAAGCTTCCTCATCGGAGCTTACCAAGCCGCTAAATGTGCCAGTGGGCCGGATAGCAGCCGCCAAAGAGAAGTGCCGCAAGATGCATGGTGCAAAATGCAAGCATCGTGGCATCGAAAAGGTGTATGACTGCAAACAAACGCTGAATCACTGGGGGAAGAAGTCTGAGTTTCTGTTTAAGGGCAATGCCGACCCTGAATTTGCTGATCCGAAAACGTTTGTGCAGACAGGTAAGACATCCTTACACGGCCATGCATACCACAGAACTTTCAGAGTATGCAAATCGATGCTAAGTTGTTCCAGGCGAGGCGATCCTTGAGAGGGATACCACATATGACGTAGTCTACAACAACTGTAAGTGCATTGGATTCAATAACGAACATCAAGCTAAGCATTAGACAGGCGGAACTCACGCCAGGAAATTGGAAAACGTTGCTAAGCTCAAGAAGGGACAGGATCCCCTTGTGGATGTCGAACTACAAGACCTGGAGAATTTGACACTAGAGGAGGCCGCATAGTCTTCCGAACGGCGACTTGTTGCACTTCTAGGAAAACAAAAGCATGCAATGATATTGGTGTTGCTTTAGACAGAGAGGGATAACAGAGGAAGCGCTACGGTAGAATTAGAGTGTTTGAAAGAGAGAAGAAAAATGTCGCTTAAATAGGGTGTATGCACACATCATCACAAGCACACCCATCTTCCCACATTAGTGCGTTCGTTTTAATTTCATGTCCCCAAGCACGTCCACATGTCCTTCTTGATGGTATTTTCGGAGGAACAGCCCATGTAGGTACAGTGTCCGAACTTTTAGTCCTCGGGAAGAGGAAAAGGCGTGCAGGCAAAGGAGCATGCAGCAAGACAGAAATTGCTTTCTATGTGTGTTCGGCGCTTAGCACTGATCCATGCGCGACACAAAAGATCGTTCCTTGTTTCATTCGAGCTCGACGTCTGCCTCCACATGACTCATTTTGATGGATATTTCGATACTTTGTCAATTCTCTACGCACATCCACATGTACCCGTACGATCTTCAGTTTTAGAGACACTCCATGGAGCCAGAGATTTTCAATTTTAGTCTCCCGAGAAGGAGGGAAGACTTGTAGTGAGACGAAGTACACTGCAAAGAAAGAAAGATCTATATAAGCCTGAGACGCACCATAACACGGCACAGTAATACAGCCGCCTCACTGTGGCTTTTCGCGCTCCGCTTTTTTCCCATCCATAGTATTGAAGATGTATGCTTTCGATTACGCAAACAAGAAGGCACTTCTGACATTGGTAACGTCCACGGACGTTTGTGGTCAACAGAGGGCCGGTCCAGCTCCGCATGAACGTATGTCCCTTGATTTTCTAGTACACGGAGCAGTTCGAAGTCCCGCATGTGACATGTTGAAGCGAGCTTTAGTCCGTCGACGCCACTTTCTCACATACGTTGTGTGGCCAAATGTTTTTAGTGGTCGAAGTTCTACATCTCTTCTCTTCCTCATAGCCTTCCTCATAGCCTTTCTCATCCTGTATTTTTGAGACGCTCGAAGAAGCGCATAGTATTTGGTGTTCTGTTTTTTTGACCGACGCCCACTCACAGGAGGGAGTGCTCATGTCGGAAGGGCAGACATGCCGTGCCTCTTCCCCATCAAAACGTGAGCAGATGGATTCTAGTCGAGAGACGCCGAGCCCACCCCACCTTGGATCAATGAAACCATTATTGAGTCTTACATTTCCTCCACGTCCACTCGCACATTGTGTCTGCTGATATCATTTTTCACTCCCCGGACGAGCACATTATCTCGGCTTGTCCTGACTTTAAAGCGGCGCCCACTGGAAGACTTCAACGAGGAAGTACAACTTCCACAGGGTCCAGGCTCCTCCCCCATGTAAGGCTTGGAGCAGTCTTTTCTATAGGGGAAACGGTGGACACCTCTGACATGGAGTGGGCGAAGTGACTGTTCAGTCATACGAAAGCCTCCATCTCCAACCCCCACATAGTAGTGTTGGGCGTTCTTTTCTAGCTCGCATGGAAAGCACATCGGATTCTTCGCTGCCCGAATTTTTAATCGACGACTCTATTGATTGGGGTGGCGTAGAGCTCCAGTCTCAAATAACGACACTCGGGGTCACTCCGCCATGTATTCGCTACGTCTTGACTTCAGTTGCGGAGAATGCCAGGCATCTCTCGCATGAACAAGTGGAAGTAAATCGTGAGTCGCAGGCGCCATTCTGCTTACTCTCACATGGCAATAGATCACATAAGTTTCGATTTGACGCAAGGTAACACTTGCTTCTTATGCTTAATGCTTTTGAATGAACTTCCTCTAACGGACATGAGAACGGTTGTGGTCTTTAGCAGGGCGACACCCCATATTAGTTGACGCCGTTTGTTCCTAGTCCTCTCGGCGGACAACATCAAGAGAGACTGCATCCTCTTTGATAATACGATAGGCATTCCGCACAAAGAAAAACCGAACTGTGTTTGCGTCGCACAAGCCTCATTTGACCGCATCGCATAGCGTGATGGTATCTACCTGGACTCCACCTCAGAGAGACACATAGCCGATGGGTGTTTGGTTTTGAAAAGACATTATCGTCCGGAGTTCGAGTGTAAGAAGTGTCCCGTTATGATGAACAATGTGCTTTTCTTCGATCCGCTCAGAGAGGGACATAGCGCTTTGCTTCCCATCTTTGTGACGCCGAGCACTTCCCACATGTATATGAAACGCCATGGTCTGGTCATATAGCTTAGCGTACTCCCACATTAGTTGTATTCTTTGAGATTCTTGATCTGTCCGGTAAAACGCATGGAGCTTGAACAGGTCTACCTGCAGAGGGCGACCTAAAGTTCGACGGCCGTGCAACTCCAAAACCGGGGCAGAAGCTCCCCATAATCGGGAAGTGCATCCATTTCGGTCTGCTCAGCAAAGAACATTTGGTCAAGCTGAGTGTTGTTCAATGGTGATACTCCAAAAAGGTGTGTTCCTGGGATCTTGGTCTCCGAGAAGTAGCGTTCCATACAGTGAAAGATCCAAACTTTTGGTCCCTTCCAGGCTCATATGCCACCTCAGTTCTTATTTCTTGGTAAAGAGCTCCTCCATGAATAGTTTGCATCGTATATGGGTCTTGCAAGGGCAGTGCTTCTTTC
Organism: Didymosphaeria variabile; assembly: GCF_027946475.1. Taxonomy (NCBI): domain Eukaryota; kingdom Fungi; phylum Ascomycota; class Dothideomycetes; order Pleosporales; family Didymosphaeriaceae; genus Didymosphaeria; species Didymosphaeria variabile. The sequence continues at coordinate 2,725,819 of NW_026611626.1, read as the reverse complement.
GATAGCCACGATCCGGAGATGCACATGCTTTCTTCCAAGATTCTTTTCCAAAAGAGCGACAGCTCATATAACATTGCAGCCACTTCTTTCTGTCGCCAAAGGCAAAGTCCATGCAATGGTATATCTTGGGTTTTGGTGCGCGAGCAGGAGCACATTTTATGGTGGGTCTTTTCTTTTAGAGCACCACTTCGAAGAGACGGCATGATGGCGGCCGCATGATCCTTCAAAGTACAGCAGCTCATTTAGTCCAGTAGGATGTCTTTTTGGTCCGTTCCAAGAAGCACATCGTGGGAAGCATGTGCCTTTTGGAGAACGACACCCACGGCGTCTACCTGAGTGATTTTAGAACCGGAAGAAGAGCAAGCACTCCATAGCGTCGTATGCACGCGCTTTTTTCTGTCCGGTCCAGAGAAGCGCATTCACTGTTGCGTAGATCCTTTGAAAACCTGTACCCTATAGTGAGCCTTCAGTATGGATGTCGCTCCCCAATGAGATACGTTCACACATATTGTTTAGTCCAACCAGCGAAGCACATGGCCCTCAACGTCTTTTAATCGGAAACGGCAGCCCATGAACTACACAGCTGGGGATTTTGATATGCAAAGGGCAGGAACACCATGTAATCGCGAGGCCTCTCGATCTAGTCCGCCCCAGCGAAGAGCATGTGTCTCAACTTGAACAGTTTCGAGAGCGGCAGTCCGTGGCGGTATATCATGGTAATTGTTCGTTCTCGGAGAACAGAGCTCCCCATTTCGTCAATCAAGGTTGGTTTTGGTACATCAGCCGACACAGTACATGCAGGGTTGCAAGGCCACACAGCGACAGCTCATAGTCAGTGAGCACAAGCCTTTTGAGTGCTGAAAACGCAAAGACTCCATGGATTGCATGATGATAGCGTTATAGACCTTTCAGTCAGGCCGGAGAGAACCGCACTCCTGCATCCTGCATCACTGCCTGAAATAGTGAGCAGCATCTATGATATCGTTACGCATGTCTTTCGGTCTCAGCAAGAACACCGCATCGGCATGCATGACGCTGCTCTTTAGTCCGCCGCAAAGCACATACGCGGGTGGTCGAAAATTTTCAGGACCGGCGATCCATCCCTGGATCAGTCTTCGTTGTCCGTGTCAAGAGGGCAAACGAACCATTTCTAACAAACTTTGTGATTTTGATCCGCCAAAGGAGCACATGGAATTCGATGGGTTCATTTTTGAGATAGCCACCCCATTTCGAAGCTTGTTCCTCATTTTGATGCCCAACGGGGAGAAGCATTCCACTCTTCAGCTATTGCTTTCTTCATTCCGTCGTGGAAGGGCATATCGAAGGAGGCTGTCCGCTTGAAGAGCAGCACCCCATGGTGCGAATCCGGTCCATTTTCGGTTTCTGCGAAGAGCCACCCATGGCGACAGGAAACGTCGATTGTTAATCTGCAAGGATCACTCCATCGCACCGATTCCTAGCATTTTCAAGCCAAAGAAACCCCCTCATGAGGCAAATTGAGTAGTTTTTTCCGGACACTCGAAAAAGCACATAAAGTGCATCTTCTTCTTTTGAAAGCAGCAGCCCATGTATAGAAGAGGAGTTTTTTCTGGTTCCAAGGAGTGCCGCTCCATAGTCCTAAAGATTGTAGTTTTGAGTCTCCCAGCAGGGCTCATGTGTCTGATTGGTCGACACTTTTTTCCGGTCTGCGAACAGGAGGCACTCGGTGAGGATGTGAAAGAGAAGAATCGGGCAGTGACTCTCCATGATTCACAAACATTTCCACATTTGTTCCTTCAAGGGGCAGGAACACCCCATCCAAGGCAAACTATCCGGTTTTGTTCCGCCCGAGGAGGCACATAACCTCTTGAGTGCGCCAGTTGGAGAGCGCAGGCCCATCGGGAGCGGGAACGTCGGCTTTTCAAGGATCCAAGAAGCGCCACCCACACCCTAGGCAGCGTGAGACTTGAGTACCAAAGACAAAGCACTCCATTTGATTGCTCGCCATTGTTTTAGTCTGCAAGCAAATCACACTTTACAGGCCTTCAAAGACAAAAGCCTAGAAAAGTCACCCCATGGATGCTGAGCATATTCTTTTTGGTCCGCCCCAGAAAACCATATCTTGAAATTTCGCTGTTTTTCAGAGCACAGCAGAACGCCTGCCGCTGTGGATTTATGTCTCCTGGATCCAGCGCAACATGGCACTTCTCGAATTGGATTTTGGTCCCCAGGACGGAGCACACATGGCCTCCAGTTTTCTTCCTTTCTGATCCACGAGCAGGAAGCATAGATTATTTTGCACAAAGATATTGTGGCAGCGGAGGGGAAGCCAGTCCATACGAGAGCCAGCGTTGGATCTTATCTTCCACAAGAAAGCACCCCATAGTTGCGTATGATGATTAATTTGGTCCCGCGGGAGACATATGTCTTTCGGTTGAGCTTTTGAACTAGCTCAGAGGAAGGTCCTCCATGTTCCGGTACCATCCCTCTTTTGGTCTCCAGCACGAAGCGCCCCATCATAGATGGCACTCCTTATTTTGGTCCGCAGACAAAAACCATGCACATGCCCTGTAGGGCATTGTGACAACAGAAAGAGAGAAACACTCCATCTGGCCACAATGCCAGCACTTTTGGTCTCCACCAGGAGGCACCCCATATATCTTCCTGCGAATCTTTTGAGACCCGCAGAAGGCGCTTGGCAGAGTTTGAGGTTGAAGTCCAGGGGAAGACAAGCCATGACTTGTGAGATTTTGTGTATTTGGTGCCCGAGGCAAGGCACACCATAGAATATGACTTCTTTCTTTTTTTATCCACGAGGAGGCATAATGTTTCTCAATTCCATGTAGTTTTTGTCACCGCAGGAGGCGCGCCTCCATCAAGAGGGCGCCGGACAGTTTTAGTCCCCGTATTGGAGAATGAAAGAAGTGTGTAGAAGTAAATCCACGAGGCAGAGCGTAGGCTTTTATAGAAGTACCTGCGCCCAGGAGGGTTCTAATGATGGGGTTCGGTACCATGGTTCCACGGCATCACCACTCAACCAACCACCAATAAGTCAGTGATGAGCCTCATCACCATTTTCAACGGACACGTGCACAATAAAGCCACTGCATCGCCAATAAAGGTAGGACTTCTCGGTATACACTCAATCTGCTATGCACTGATATCATCCTATTGCATACACATACTCTGACACTGCTTCCATCAATGTAAGCTCCCCACAACACCCAATTCCATCCCCAAGAAGCGCTCAACCGCTCATTCCAATCTGGCCTCCTCAATACTCCGCCAACTTCAGCCTCCGTCCAATGTTCCTTCTGATAACATCGCGCCGGTCGTCGTCGGGCGCTTCTTCCTCCTTCGCCTTGAGCGCGCTCAGCAGCATGCCGGCGTCGAAGAAGCCATCTAAGAAAAAAGGAATCAGCAAATGGAATCCACACCAAGGAAATCGTGACAACGTGGTGCATAATGTGAAAGCGTGTAAAGGTCTTGTCTAATCAGGGTATAGGCAGTGTATATGGGGAATAGAAAAACATATATGCTATAAGGAAGAGACATGAAGAGGGCTAGGAAGAAGAGAAGGTGTTAGGGTATAGCCGCTTCACGACCGCGCGTGTACACTTCCTTGTCCTGAACGTTTTGATCTGCGGACGATGTGGAGAGCTCGCATGCACGGTCGTGAGCGGCTTGAAGGGCGGTGATTGGGGCGGAGTGAGTGGTGCAGCGGGGCGGAGCGTGATAGGAACAACAGGCTCTATTTCAAGGAAAGGGCGAGATGAAAGGGGAGTCCTACAGCCACCAAGACCATCGTCGTCGCTTTCCGTGCTATCCTCAACTGGCACGGGCTGCGGCTTTCCATCGCCTGTGATGATGCGACCACGGCTCTTCATTCTCGAGTTCTTGGGTCGATGGTGATCTTCTGCTTCGCGGGCGCGCGAGACCGTCTTGTCGGCAGAGGTGCCGCGGCGCTTGAGCTGCCGAAGAAGTTTGCGAATTTCGAGGAAGTAGGATTCTAGGGCGTCGATGAAGCGGGAAGTCTGTCGATGCTTAGATGAAGCGCAGATGGAGATGCTGCCATCCTTGATGATATAGCCGATACCGAAGCCGTCGCCTGAGGTAGGGCCGAAACCGAACTGTCTTAGTGAAGGGTTACCACAATTGGACGTGGAAAGAATTGTATTGTTGAGCTTGTCCCAGCCGGCATCAGCGAAGAGGGATGGCATTGAGTGTTGCACAGGAGCTGGAGGAGAACTGCTTATTGATCCGGTCTCTGAGAGCATCGACGAACGCTTTGGTGAGCCGACAGTGGAGTTGACCGCCTCTGGGCTGGAAGGCCGCGTTGAATCCCAGCCGTCACTGCTTGCCATCTCGGCGCCATCCTCGTCGATCGCTCGCTGCCAGATGCAGTAAAGGGCGTACATGTGTCTGTCGGGACCTTGAGCCTTCGCGCAATCCTTAGTTGTCGCGGTGTGCTTCTGGCAAGCTTTCCGTAGGGCGTCAATCTTTGCAGCTGCCGGATTCTCTCCCCAGAACAATTTTACAAATTCTGCGGATTCCTCAGAAACCGATCTTATCGCCTCTGTTCGGCCGTGATAGAAGAATTTGGTCATAGCTGGCTCGTAGACACACTCCATCCTGCCGTACAGGCCGTAGTATGCGGCTTGAAAAGCCATCTGTACGAAGGCATCCGGAGAAAAGCCCATAGATGTCATGAAGTTCTTGCCATAGTGCGGGAACTCTAAGGTTGCGAACTCATTCTGTTGGATCAAATCTGCTAATCGCGTCTCGGCGAAACGCAGAGCAGTGCTAAGCTCTGGTACCATGTCCCACTCCAACTTGTGCGGAGTGGTCTGGACGTCGCCGAAGCTGTCAGGGTCCCGCTTGGCTGGGTCGGGGCTGGTAGACGCCCAGAGACTGGGTGCATTTCCATTAATGGTCCTCGCGAATCGAAGAATGGTATCCGTATAGACGTCGGATGCAAATCGGAGCACAGTGTGACCATCAACACCGGTGTGTTCGAAGTTGATACCTGCACTTCCATTCTTGCAGACGATTATCTGCAGCTTGTCATACCAGCGGTTCGTGCAGGTACCGACTTGCACTCCTTGTTCCACTTTGCTTGAACCGCAGAGCATGTTCATGCAAAGGTCAGCGCCGGTTTGCGGTTCGGTATAATCAAGGCATAGAATAAACAGTGCGGAGTCGACAATGTTCAGGCAATCTGAGTTGTTCGAGCCTTCTTCCCGATGCAGCACATCCCTTAGCCCTGACCACACCTTGCGGTTCTCTGTGCTAAGGACGCCCAATGCGCCTTTTGCGGCCTCTCGGATGGGGATCTGGGCAGCATCATCGACAATCGAGGCTAGATTAAGTGAAATGTCCTTTTCCGTCATGATAAGGTCAGAATTGTCATCCAGAACATCGAACCAGTAGAACTGGCCATGGCATAAAACAGCAATATGTTTCGAGGTGGGATCCTGTCCTATTTGGCATCCATTCTCGGTGGGTATTCTAGCAGTACCGAATAACCTTGAGTACTGATACATGCAAAGGGGTTGGCCGCGAACGGTATCGGGCGGAAGCTCCTCTCTCCGGACTGCGCGTACGAAGGAAAGAGCCGAGACTACTAATGAGGCTGCGCGGGTGACTTGATTGTTGCGAGCCGGGGTGGGATCGTCCTCCAGTAGGAAAAACGGATTTAGATTAAGTACCACCGGGTTGTCAAAATTTAAGTACGAGTCGTACCCTAATGGTAGGTCAGCGCGTGCTCGATAACTGCGTAGTCTACTGCGCGATAGCACCGATTTAGAACATATTGAGATCTTCGGGCAGGGACGTGCATGATATCTCGATGATGCGCATGAGATACTTACAAAATTGCTCGATGTAGTTGGCTTTGCCGTTGGCGTACTTCTTCAACTTGTCCTGGAGAAGCGGACCGTCCGATCTGATGAAATCCTGAACAGCATGAACAGTGTCATGGTGTTCCTTTGGCGTCTGTAGCGGTTTGAGGGCGGCGAGGTACTTTTTGCATGAGCTGTCAAGTTCAGGTATGGGAAGCTTCGGTAGTTTGTCTTGATGGGCGAAAGTGATGCCAGGTCTTGAGTCTGGATTCGTGTGATGAGCGAGGGGGTTCCTTGCTTCGGATGGAAAAGAAGCTTGACTCTCTTTCGCTGAAGCCTCGGACCGGACGGAGCCGTTGATCTCAGAGGAAGACATGGTGGGTGTTGGGTCCGCCAACGTGCCGTTGAGCGAGGAAGGTTTGGTAAAGGTACGGGCTGCCATAGCGCAAAGAAATTAGTTAGGCGTAAAGAGGCGAGATGGAGGTGCTGATAGAGAGTAACCGCAAAGCGGTACGGTAAAAGTAATGACAATCCTCGTGACAGTAGGCCGGCATCGAGGTGCTGGGCGTCGACGGGCGAAGATTCCACTCGGAGCCGTACGGGGCCGGTGTAGGTCTTATATGGCAGTGGAGAAAGGGGAAAGTAACAGTGGGATGATGAGCCTGGGCGAGGCATGTGAAATACACAGAGGTGCAATCACACTAGAGGCAGCATCGGGCGTTACGGAAGATGACCCGCAAATAGACGGAATGGAGCGTATCGTATGGCCAGATGAAGGGGACCAAGGCAGTGGGCGGCAGACTTACTAGTAGTGTAGTGAGCTGATGCAGGCTACAGGCGGACTGTATCCGCAGTCGACGTGATGTCGGGCCTGTTCTGCGACTTGTCAATGTGATCTCCACCTACCTGTCACTCAATGGAACGATGTGACTCGCTGTCGGAGGAACTGAGAATGGGAAACCGGAAAAGCACAGCCGTCTGTTTGGTCGGGCAGGATGGTATCACACAATCTCGGCCAAGAGGATACGGTTACAGAGGTCTGAAGCGCCGAGGTGCTGCGACCCTAGCGACGGACAGCTCTCAGTTGCTGCGGGCGGGCGGAAGTATCAAAGACGTCCGGTGGCGGGCCAGACGCCGCACGGCTAATTGGGCGCGATCGAAGTCTGGGGAAGAGCAGAGCAACGCGTCACCAGCGCAGACGATCAGTTTCAAAGCCTTCGTAGCAGAGTGAGTGGTGATAGGAATGCGGTCATTGTCTCTTTGGGCGCGGGACCAGCTGTTCCAGTTCAGCATCACAGGACGTGGCACAGTGGCGGCGGAAGTCTGCCTGCAGGCGAACGTGCGGGGTAGGTACTTCTGGGCTCGCGTGGCAGTGACGTCCGCGGGGGAAGGGAAGGGCCCGTACAGGGAAGCCGCGTTAGTCAGCATCGACACCCTTCGCGTCAACTTCGCGTCTTGACAGAGAGATCGCGGAGGTGCAACAGATTAGCGCTACCTTCGGTACGTTCGACCAGGAACTAGGCATAGCCTCGCGTATGCGTATGCCTCTCCGCAGAGCCGCTGCGCGCAAAGAATGACCCTGGGCCCCGACGACCCATGACAGACATTCTCCACGTGCTGCCCGACTTCGACACCGCCAAGTTTGCCCATCTGCTGCCCTCGCTCGACAAGGCCCTGATCTCGACAAACGACCTCGTCACACTCGAGCCCGCCGATGTAGCCAAGCGCGCCCAGGTTCCCGCGGGAGAGCTCCGCAAGCTCGTCGACGCCCTTGTGCTCGCCCTGCACCGGCACCTCGGTTTCGGCGCAGAGGAACCTCGCAGCAGCGCATTTCTATCTGCTTCAGGTCATACTTCCGCCGCCCACACTATAAGCACCTTGGACGAAGAGCTCGACCAAGCGCTACTGGGCGGCATCCGTCCTGGCTACCTGGTCGAGGTCACTGGCGAAAGGTATCGATTTCAAATACATACCCTACCTGTGATCTTCATACACTGACCACATTCAGTGGTGCCGGGAAAACGCAGTTCCTCCTTACACTCCTGCTTGCGTCGCAGCTCCCTGCGCCTCGCGGCCTATCCAAGACTGCCGTCTACATCTCCACCGAGGCACCCCTTGCTACCAATCGCCTTACTCAATTACTCTCCGCGCACCCATTGCTCGCCTCGCTACCGCCAAAAGAGAAGCCCTCGCTATCGCGCATACTGAGCATTCAGACGCCCGATCTCGAGTCTCAGGAACACATACTTCGCTACCAGCTGCCGGTGGCTATCCAGAAGCACAATGTGGGCCTCGTCGTGCTGGACTCCGTCGCTGCCAACTACCGCGCTGAGTTTGATAAGATTAGCGTAAGGCAGGGCGCAGCTTCCATGGCGAAGAGAGGTGCCCAATTAGCGCAGCTAGGCGCTCTGCTACGCGGTCTGGCCCGCACAGAAGGAATTGCAATCGTCGTTGCAAACCAGGTGGCAGATCGCTTCACTCGACCTGCGACCCTCATCTCCAACCCTCCTTCTCGGACTAGTAGTCAGAACCAAGGAATCGAACGCCAGGACACGCTGCAGCCGTTGACAAATCAGGGGCCTCACTCAATCCCACCTTCGCAGAGGGAAGACGAGATAATCCTATCGCCAGATCCCTTGGCGCTCGACCACCAGCAATGTTGGTTCACAGGCTGGGGCGACATCCGCTCCGATCCGCCGCACACACTGAAGACACCATCGCTTGGCATCATCTGGACGAACCAGATCGCCTGTCGCATTGCCTTGAACAAGCGACCCGTCTACGCGCGCCAACCGTGGGTTATCTCACGTAACCCCGAGGATATTGGGATTGAAGACGAAACCCACATCTCGAAGTGGCGGCGGTGGTTCAAGGTCGTCTTTGCGCCCTGGGCTCCGCCATCGGAGGGCAGAGGTGTTGAATATGAGGTTGTAAGCAGCGGTATCCGCCATGTAGTGAAAGAGAAATAACATGCTCAAACCCTCAAAGCCTTTATACGAACGTGTCACGCGTGATGTGCTCTGGGAACTACCCGCAAGAAAATCGGCTGGGAGACCTCAGGGAAGCTGTGAAGCAGGCTAGACGAACGAGATTGATGCTTCCTGGAATGATAACGCTGAACCGCAACAGATGCAATGCTCGCCCTAAAATCGAAGTAGAACTCCACCTATTCATCCATTTCCGTTACCAAACCATCATCGACGCCGAAACAGCTCCTCCTACTCGTCCGCAAATATAAACCTCCCCCCTCTCCTCATCGCCTCTAAATACCTCTCCCTCACCTCCTGCATCCCCATCTGCACCGCCCTCTCCCTATCCTCCTCCGCCTCCTGGGTATTCGGAAAATCTACGCGCCAAAACCCCGGCGGCGTCTTCCGCCCCTCATACGCTTTCCTGTGCTTCCCATGCTCCGTCGCCATCTTCCTCGTCCTCGCTTGGAGGACGATCTCGTCCCTCTCAGCTTTGTCCATCTGGGTCAGCCCGAAGGAGTCGTACGCGTCGCCGAGGTAGTCCTGTAGCAAGGCTTCTTCCTGAGAAAGGGGGAGGGTGGGCAAGGCGGTTGCCAAAGTGCGAAAGGTCGAGCCGCAGCAGGTGGGTTTTGTGCAGCCGGGGAGGCAAAGACGGTCTTCGCGGCGGCGCACCGTGTCGGTGAAGGCGTATGTGTAGCCGCCGTTGTAGACGGGGTTAGGCTTGAAGTCTTGGATGCGAAGCTCGGTGACGGGTTTGTCGCGGAGGCGGGTGTGAGGAGCGTGTTCTTTGGGTGCTGGTGGTTGAGGAGCTTTACGTGCGGGTTCGAAGGGACTCATGCACCATATGGGACGGCCGTCGGGTACGAGTTCGGGACGCGGTGCTGGTTCTTGGGTTCTGCGCTGGGCTGGTCTAGCGGAAGGTGTGTACGCGGGCCGGTTGGAAATGGGTGGTGGTGTGGGTACTTGTGCAGCATTTGTCCGTGCTGGTGCGGTCTTTGGCGTCGTCGTGAGGGCATTCTTCATTGGCGATAGGCCGCTCTTAGCAGCTCGTATACGTTCATTGATGTGCGCTCGTGCCAAATTCGGTGGGAGTCGTTTCTTCCGTTCGTTAGTGGGAGGCGGCGCCTCCCCCGATTCTGCGAGGATATTGAACACATTCTCCTGTCGTGCTTCTTCCCTTCTTATCCGCTTGACGGGTGTGGCTTCGTTTGCTCTGCCAGCCACCACATTGGGGTCGATCGGTTGCAAAGCCTCTCTAGGCTCTACAATAGCGTGTCCGGGCTCACTCACCGCTCTCGCATCCTCCATTGTAACCGCGAGGTGAGACAGAGGTCCAGCCTCAGGCATATGTACTTTTTCGGTTGGTTCAGGCTTGATCAGATTGCCGCTGAAGGGAGCGCTGCTAGACCTCTGATTACGCAGTGTTCCGGTCTTGTTAGAGTGTGTAGAGTCCATCCGTCTCAGCCTCTGACGCCGCGGGGTCACGATCGGATTGGGCCCCAATTCCATCGAGATCCATCGTTTCTGTGCGTGAAAGCTGGTGAATCGCAGTTTCGGGTGGAGGGCTACTGTACAACTCTTCCTTGACCCGCACAGGCTTTGCTGGGGTGCCATCCGAGGATCCGTCATTAAACACACTAAACCCTGTAGATGGCTTCCGCTTGCGTTTCAGCGACCGTTCGAATACAAATTCGGGTTCGTCGTCATCGTCGTCTACTAGCCCGGCTGCGCGCGGAGTCGGTTCATTATCTTCCATAATCTCAGGGACTGTTGTCTGGCTTGAGGTTACCTTATCTGAGCTGAAGTGACCGATGATAGCTGCTCTATCGTTCTTTGAGCCGGAAATCGTTTCTCCACGGCCGTTTTCTGTGAGAGGCAAAGGTGATGAACGTCCACCGGATTCAACACGCTCACCACTTTCTTCGTGGTCTTCGTGCTCGTTTGCTTCAGCCTCAACCTGGACGTTCCCTTGTCCTTCATCGCCCACACCAGCCATAGGAGGAGAACGCGCTCGCGCTGTAGCATTCGAGAGATAGGCCATGGGAGCTGGCGACGAATTTTCTTGAGGTATCAGCGACCGCGGTGTAATCATAGCAGCCGAACCTGGGCTGGATGGTATGTGTGGTTTTGGTGCTGGTGCTGAGGTTTCAATCGCTAGGTTGCTTTTCGACTGGATCTTCAGTACTTTCGATTCGGCCTTTGCCTTCTTCTTCTCAATGTGTCGGTCACAATACTCTTGCCAGGCCTTAACACTGTCCTTCATCTCTTTGTTCTTCTGCATGACGGCAACATTCTTTCGCTCCAGGTACTTGATTCGTTGAGCCGCATCTTGATACCGCTTATTGAGCTCATCGAGTTGATCCGTAACTTGGTTGTATTCTGTGATAGACACTGTACCATCGTCCGTGCTGGTGAGTAGCTCTACTACTGAAGGGGGTACTACCGCGGGCCTTCCGGAGCAGGTTCTTGAGACGGTTATTTTCTTCAACAAGGTGGGCCTTTTCAACCACTCCATTGCTAATGTGGTTGTTAAGATGCTGGAGACGGTCATCTTCTGGGATATGTGAGTGAACAATATCGTCTGGAATGTCTTAAGACGTACTCTTCTTGGACTCCGCCTCATGCGTTTCAATCCCTAGTGAAGGTCAAAGATTGAATTTTGGACATGATCAAGGTGACATACGCGTCTTCCACTCCTTCTCGAGATCAGGTGTGATGACCTCATCGTAGACACGCGCCCAGAGCGCCTTGTTGTTCGCCAACCATGCGTCAAAGTCCATAGCAGCGGTCATTACACTGCCGCAGTAGAAGCCGTACCATTCATCGAAACTTTAGCGGGCTGGGATCCCCAAAGCCTAGGAGATGTCGAGCTGGCGTCTGCCTAGCCCGCCCGCGGAACGGACGCGACGCGCAGTCACGCGAAGCTTGGCACCGCCACCTTGCACGAGCCACAAATGCCGGCCTGAATCGTGTGGGGCAACTTTATGGGGACATTCACAATCACCTGCACACCATGAAGAGATCGCGGGAGAATGGCGACCACAGCGAGCGGCCTTCAAAGGTACGCCGGATACCAGCGGTCGACAGGCTCTCTCAACTCCCTACAGAGCTCCTTATTCGTATCTTAGGATGCGTTCCCGTATCATCGCTACTTTTATGTCAGAGGTTCGTATCCGCCACGTCAAGGTATTACAGGATATATGTTGATGCAATAACAGGCTGTCGAAGAAATTCAAGCGCCTCGCTGTCGACTCAGAACTATGGAAGGCTGCATACTACAAGAACTTCGTCTTACCACGGGCCTCGCGTATCCCAGGGATCAAAGACACGAACGCCACCTCCGACCAGTTGCGGTACTCTTCAAAGCTGTCAAAGTGGCTAGATGACGGACATCTTATTGAAGATGGGAGAAAGACGAACTGGAAACAGCAGTATCGATTGCGGCACAACTGGGCACAAGGTCAATGCGCCGTCAGCGAGATTGTGGTTGCTGAAAGTCCACCGGAACCTCCCTTGCTGGTAATGATGTCGCATGGGACTATCTTCGCAGCCGATTCGATATCTGGTCTTCGCGCATGGAGCACTGCCCACGAGCGCGATTTGATTGCGTCCATAGACCTGTCCAGCAGCACAGGTGGTCCGCAACTCCCGACCTCGATGGCGATAGATACATCTGACAGTAGTTCCGGCAACGAAAGAGTAGTTGTAGGCTTTGATAATGGTGTGTTCATCGTCTTCGAGCTTTGGGAGAATGACAGAGTGTTCAAGGTTTTGTTTGAACACGCACCTTCAACAAATGGGGCATTGTCCGCCCTCGCATACTCGTCGCCTTATCTGCTGACCATGACGGAGGACCAGTTGCTCTCTATCTACGTGTTCTTGGACCTCGCAAACTCAAATGCTCTTCTGGCCGCGCCACGGTTACTATACTCATTAAGGTCCCACACAGTATGGCCGCCTGTGTCCTTATCTATACGAACGGCGGCGACAAGTGTGACCGCTGCAATTGCCTACGCTCTGCCAACCTATTTGTCCGGCTGGACTGTGGGCATCCAAGAGATGCGGTTGTCACTTGATGGGAAGCTCTTGGAGTCTCGTTTGGCAACAGCCGCTGACCAAAATCACCATACACTTTCTGGACAACGCTCAATGTCCTCTCCTTCACCTCGTTCATCGTCCCCATTCCCAAGTAGGTCTCGTGAGCCATCGTTGGCCAACATGCCCAGCAACTCCAAACCTACTTCAATGTCATACTCGCATCCGTATCTCCTCGTGGCACATCCGGACAACACGTTGTCATTATACCTCGTTAAATCGAATGCGTCTTCCCTCTCGATTGGTCCCGGAACTCGTCTTTGGGGGCATACATCCTCTGTGTCTGGTGCCCATGTGGGTATGCGAGGCAAGGCTGTTTCGGTCAGCCGTTTGGGCAACGAACTTCGAGTTTGGGATCTAGAAGGAGGGATGGCGTCCTCCGCGAACCGAAAGCGGTCCAGGAACGGCGAGTTGAGCGTCCGAGTTCAACCTTCGAAAGGACTCGAGGCATCCAGTGATACTTCGGACGAGAAGCATAAAAATGGTCTACGATTTGCGCTTGAGCAGCGATTCGATGATTCAGCGATTAGTAGAGGCTGGGTAGGATTTGATGAGCAAAATGTGATAGTATTGCGAGAGAAAGGTGAGGGAAGTCAGGCACTGGTCGTCTACGACTTCACGTGAAAATGTGGAAGTAATCGAAATCAGACTTGAGAGTTGGTTGACATGAGCCTTTGATTTTGAGCCTCCTCGTAATTCGGCATTGCGCTCACACAGCAATTCGGGCCGCAGTAGCCGCGACGTTATGTGGCGGGGCAATCGGTTGGCACGAGGCTTTCTGCATCTTGCCTAGCCGCATCGGCAACAGCCCTAGGATCTGCATACTGTGAGGGGGCGGGACAAGCTGCAAGACAGAGTTTGCGGCAAACAGAAGAGAACCGTACCGTGTAGCCTAAGAAATGAAACAACATATGGTTCAGGAAGCAAACGAACGCTGGTCAAATCAGTATATTGCCCATTACAAGCTGCTAATGCCGCGGCAAAGCTCTCGGGACAGCTTCTTATTCACCACGTTCCAGTTACAGCGCTACTTCCTGATTAGGCTAGTCCACTCAGGCTCGCGCCTGCACTTTGCGGGCACACTGCAAAATATTCTCGTCCCCTCGCTCTGTCCTTCCACCACAACCTCGCGTGTTCACGACTCAATTGGTGGTTTGCTTGTTCAGGCACGAAATTCAGAGACGTCAGTTGCGATATTCACCTTCTCTTTGCAGTATACCTTATACCCCACCTTTCACAGGTCAGTATGCACGCCGCCGCGTAGTTGCCCTTCAGGTACTCATACACACCAGGTCTAACACATAATCTACTCTCGAAATGGACTTCCAAGCTCAATCCGGAGGCGCCGGCGGCCGTGGCTGCTACAACTGTGAGTTGCGCCCTCTTTATGCCCCAGGGTTCCTCGCGCTTGTCGAATTGTTTGCGCACCGCGGAATTCTGTACAGCGAACGTCATGGGTCCGATTCGGCACACCGAAGTTCCCTTTCGGCAACATCATGTGACACAAGCGCGGGACCCGGCAGCAGACTCTCGTCTTGCTTCAATTTGCACACATTCGCATTGCGGCGGCGGCGCACAACCTTTTTCGTGAGCTTTGGCTGATTCAGTAGGCGGCGACCCTGCCCATCGTGCGGCCGACTGCCCCAGCAAGGGCAACCCAACCTGCTACAACTGCGGCGACAAGGGCCACTTGAGCCGCGAGTGCACCGCTCCCCAGGCCGAGAAGAGCTGCTACCGCTGCGGCGAGACCGGCCACATCAGCCGTGAGTGCACCAAGGATGGCGGTGCTCCCATGGGAGGCCAGGGCGGCGGTCAGGAGTGTTACAAGTGTGGCCAGCGGGGTCACATCGCTAGGAACTGCACTCAGGGTGCCGCGGCCGGTGGCTACGGCGGCGGTTACCAGCGTGGAGGATACGGCGGTGGCGGCGGTGGATTCGGCGGTCCTAGGCAGACCACCTGCTACTCGTGCGGTGGTTTCGGCCACATGAGCCGTGACTGCACCCAGGGCCAGAAGTGCTACAACTGTAAGTGGCATGAAGTAATGGACACCTGAATCTAGTGCTAACAAACATCTAGGCGGTGAGGTCGGCCACTTGTCGCGCGACTGCCCCTCCGAGACCACCTCCGAGCGTGTCTGCTACCGCTGCAAGCAGCCCGGCCACGTCCAGAACGCCTGCCCCAACTAGACTATGATCGAGTGCTCGGGCCGGACTGATTTGCATCACAACGATTTACATCTCTACGACCATGGGATCCGGCGTTTCTTTTAGTCAACGAGCTCGATACATCACGATTTCTTTTCCTTGTACATGTTCTCATTTGGCGCGGCTGACACGCCGTCTTTCGACCCTTGCGCACGAAAAGCATCATTCATCGCCCGGCATAATTCGATACGGTTCTTGACCGGCTGGCCCAATCGTCAAGAGGAAGGTTTGAACGGAAACGTCGTCACGAACTGGAAAGATTTTGCATTAGTGGAAACGAATTGGGGAGGAGCGGATTGAAAAGCAGAGCAACGAAGTGGGTTGATGTTAACTTGATTCAAGGCGAACGCTCTCACCGAAGTTAAAAGTTTTGGTGGGGGCAGAGACTCGGTCACGCAGGAATTGGAATGAAAAAGCCTGTCCGCTCATGTTGGATATGGACTCACGTCAAACTCATCGTTCATTTGCAATCGTGATTGTGCTCGCGCCTTGTTCTTTTCTATATTTTTGTGTGCTCTTCACGCACAGTTTCGGGCAACCCACCGAGGACACTGATACTAGGGAACGTATATCGGGATACGAATATTGGGAAACAGGAAACGGAACTAGGCAAGTGTGTTCAAGGAACTGATACCAGGGAACTGAGACCTGAAAGCAAGCGGTGGCCGGGGACTGACGCATGTATATCTATCATTGAGTACGTGGGCACTGAAAAAGCGGTCAACCGCGCTGCACGACTGGCAGGTCAACGTGAGTTGATCTTTCCTACACTTTGCCGCGCCAACGATTCGCCAGACTCAATCCAACTTGGTACAAGGTCAAGTTGAAGTGAAAGGTCCGCATCGTGCACCTTCTCCGCTCCACTTCAATGCTTGAAAAGCACCTTCCCTTCAACGATACGCCCCGCCACGACACTCGCACCCGCCACTCGCCATGGCCGACACCCCTGCCCTCCCAACGCGGGACCATTTCCTCGCCAATCAAATCAGCATTATACAAAATTGCAGTATCTGCCAGGAAGACTTTGACAATAACAAACACGCGCCCGCCCGCCTCTGCGGCTCAGACAGCTGCAATCATGTGTTTGGCGCCAGCTGCTTGACAACGTGGCTCAAGTCTCAAATGCCCCGTGCAAACACATGCCCAATGTGTCGCAAAGAGCTGTTTGTATCGGAGAACGGCGAGTATGATAGCGAAGACAATTATGCAGAGTACTTAGACGATGAGTACGATCGGTACGACGACGATGACATGTATTCCGAGGCCAGTGACACCGATGAGGAAGAGATCGATTCGGAACTAGGCGAAAGGATAATCACGGCTATAATGAATGGCGAGCCTGTCTTGCGCCGCTACGGTGGCGATACACATGGTGGAGGACCTACTAACGTGCAGGAAGTGGTCAACAGTGGCCGCGAGGATGGACGTGCGGAAGACGAGATTGCGGGCGCACGTCCGACTAACCTGGAGGACGTAAACGCACCGTTGCACGACCGTTTCAACCACGAGCCCGAGCAGAACTCCCGCAACGTCGAGAAGGGTCGCGAGGATGACGACAGCGATCCGGTAGCCTGCGGCGAAGAGGTCAGGAATCGCTTAGCTGAGGACTTAGGTGAAGGTACGAGTTTTGCGCCTAGGAACAGCCCGCTGGTAGGATCGATGGAACATGTCACGCCCGTTCAGGTCAACGTAGTGGCACAGGACGTTATGGGCATCGAATCTGGTAATACGGTTCTCGATCTTACCACCAAAGACGGCGGATCCGAGAATCTTGGAGAAGTTCGTGACGAAGGCAGACGGTTAGGCGAACCACTGCTTCCCGTGCGCGAGCCAGTATTTCCTATGGTAGGCGATGAGGCCCAGCTGGACCATGATGAGGATTGTCACAGTTTGAGATGCTGGTCGGAAGCTGCCAACCTTACGTATAAGCTCTGGAGAGAACTCTACGAGACGTGCGTGGTTTGGGACAGCATTCACCCGTTCGACTTGGAGATTGCAATTCACAAGGCACTGCGACACAGCGATCCAACGAGGCACGAAAACACATTCATCGTGTCGACCGAGTTGCAAAAGGTTCTTGAAGTAGCGCGCGATATGATTCGCCAGCATTACAAGAACAGGAAGTACACCGAATTAGACTGCGAAGCCATGAAGGACTGGTTCCAGAGAATGAAGACTGCGATGGGCTGGGAATTGTGCGGTGAATACGGAGGGAGCTGTTTGTTCCAGGCCGGCGATAAGCCTTGTACAGGCCGTTTTGAGAATGGCTGGTGAAGCTCAATACCAGTGGCCTTCACGGCCAAGCACCTGGCAACAATGCTGAACGCGATCCTTTTCTCATACCTGGCAGACGGACGCCACTACATCAACACCTCTCGTCCGCGGCTATGTTTGAGCTTGATTTGGACAAAAGGAAGTCAAGGATTGGAACACCTACAATAGGACGTTGGATTTGGAGGCTGGTTCTGGCCCCATATCACTTCGATGGTACATAGAGCGATACTCTCGCATGGACTATATATCTCAGGGAGGGACGTTGCGTACCACCAAGCATAGCTTTTAGTGTAGATTTTAGCGGAGAATATCCAGCGCTCATGAAGGTCAGCTAGCAATGCGACAACGTGACGCATGCCAGATCTGCAACAGCGCTCTCGACGCAGCGCCATCTCGCATTTATGAAGTCTATATCGAGATAACATGAACCAAAACAGATGCCCTGGTCGACCTTCTTCCACGATACCGACCCAACATAGCCTTTATCTCATCATGTTTTTGCCATCCCAACTCCAATAAAAATGTCGAAATACAATGTCGAAATATCGTACGCCCAATAACTTCTTCAATACTCATCTTCCCCCTCACCATCTCTCTCCCTCTCCCTCTCCGCCTTCGCCTTAGCCATCTTCTCCATCTCCACCTCCTGCCTCTTCTCCTCCGCCCCCTCATTCGCCAACCTATCCGCCCCTTCATTCCCCGTAGTCCCATTATGCGCCTTCACCCACACAATGTGCGTCTTCGCTTTTGCCATCTCCCGTTCCCGTATCCGCGTAAGTATAGGCTCGATCAGATCTCGATTCTCCACGGGTCTGCCCGCCGAGTTCTTCCAGCCTTTTGCTTCCCAGTTCTGGAACCAGTCGGTCAGGCACTTCATGGAGTAGTGGGAGTCGGTGTAGATGCGTGCTTCGCGGTCGATGGGGGCAATGTCGATGGCGCGGGCTATGGCGGTGAGCTCGGCGCGTTGATTGGTTTGTCTTTCGCCTGGGAGGGGACCGTGGTCGTTCCTATGAGAGGATGAGCGAGGCTTCACAGTTGATTTTGGACATGACTGACCTTGGATCATTGGGACCAAACCATATTCCAAAGCCGGCGTATGCACCGAGCTGGCCGTTTCCCTTTGAGGCGCCATCGGTATATATGTCAAGGACACCCTCGAAGTCACCGGTAGGCTGCAGTTTCCGCAGGTTGAGCTCCTCCTGTGTCTTGTACTCCACTTCAGGGCCGTCGGGGCGCCCATACTTGATTCTCCTGTCGAAGCCGTCTTCTGCGTCTGGTGGCAGAGGGCCTGTACCTGGTTCATACTCGCCATTCGTCGCCGTTGCTAACGCTGAGCCGTCGTTTTGTTTTTGCTTCTTTGTACTCTTTCGCGATTCGACTACGGATGATGTTGAGTCGAGATGGCCGTTGAGACTAATTGGCGTACTAGTGGTGTGTGAGGATGCGCCTCCCTGTTGCGCTTCGTTCACGAAGGCTTGTGCTTCCTCCAACGTTTCGAATCGCTTTTGTTTGGCCCCCTTGAAGCCTGTTACTTGCTCCAGAACCGCAGGCCAATCCATATACACCCCGGGTGTGTGACCGACCTGCACTCCGTAATATTTCGTTTTCCCAGACTTTGGGACGCTAACGCTCTTGCCTTTCATGAATTCCTCCGCTTCAGTGAGCATGGAAAACTTTTTGAATATGGGATTTATGAACCCTGAGGTTTGCTGCTTGGCATCGTCCCAGCTTTGATATATCCCTGGTTGGAACCCAACCTTGACAGCATAGAAAGCCGGTGCTGCTCTCTTGCGCTTCGAGCCTGACGAAGCTGACGAACCACCTGCCATCGTATCTTCGGTATCTTCTGCGTCGTGCGAAAATGTGAATTCTTCAATAGGACGCGTCCCTAGGGAGAAGCTGCGGGCTTGCGGAGAGTGGTGGTAAGGGGGAGATCGAACGTGCGTCTTGGTGGAACAAAAAACGTGGCGGCGGGAACAATCGCGAGAGTTTGTCAACCTAGCATGATCAGTTTGAAGCTGAAAGGAGGTAGGTTTTGCCGAGCCCTGGGAGGTGAAGGTGAAGGTTAACATACCAGTGTGCCTCTCGTAGCGCAGCGTAGAAGAGCTGTTGGTGAGCAGCAATTCGCTTGATCGCAGCTCGCATAGGATGTCGAGATGAAAGAAGAGATACAGATGTGGAAAGCAGTTTTATCTAGACGCGGATTCAAGTGAGGGGTTTGCTGGGTTCATGTGGAAGTGACCCAGCGAAGGGGAGGGGGGTGGGGACCTCCGGAAAGATAGCTTGCGCCCGGGCCAGGGGCAATGAGAATGAGGAAGCGGCATGGCTTCGGGAGCAGTGACAATACGAGGACAATTCGGGTGAGTCAAGGTGAACGCATTGGTTTGCAAGTGCAGCGATTCGCCATGCGCTTTGACGTGGGGGCAGCGATGTGAAGGTGAACGCACGACGGCATTTGCGGGAAAGCGCGACCGGGTGCCATTCCGACCAACAATGTCTCCACAGGTCATCGGACATCCATCACACCACCAAGCACCCCAGATTCTCATACCCCGCGCTTCCACCGATCCTGCAGGTACCAACGTTTCCAAGGCCTACGCATTGCCTCCCACGACACAAGGGATCTAGTTGTGAAAACACCGTGGCCCGTTCAATACGCCTACGTCTACCGATCTACCAAGGATGTTCGAAGTACGAGACCACCAGTGTATTAGCCAAGCGTAGGCTGCTAACAATTCCATAGGGACGCCACGCAGCAGATAGATATCATCTACGCTTGCATCGAGCTCGCTCAGTAATACTCTCTGGGCCTGAGCTGGTCGAGATTCGTGCGGCTCAAAGGACGTTCGAGGGAGCCTACATCCGTACTGCCCTTGGCCAGTTCTCCTTCGCACTTATTGTGCTCAAGATCTTCACGGCCGAATTCTACTCTATCGGTGCCTTGTTTGCCGTGTACGGCGCGGGCATACTGTTCACGAGCCTGTTCCGACGCCAGCAAGGTAAAAAAGACAGTGACGTGACTGCAAACAGTAGTACTAACAGCGCATAGGAAACAAACAATTCTTCTCTGAAATAGGCGAAGATGGTTTGCATCGCAAGAAGTTCAGGACGAGTGGCAATGTTGTGTCCGTCTTGACTGCGCTCAGCATGGCAGCATACATTTGCCTGCTTGTCCTCACGCTGAGGCTCGACACCTAATTTGGAAGTACATGCGATGACCGCAGCTCTTCCGCCAGGTGACTTCCTGCGGAGCCTGGCACGGGAATCCGCACGCAGTGGCTCCCAGGAGAGACATACGAGCATTTTGGTCTCTTATTCAAGTCATCTGCCGTTTTGCCCAAGGAAACCGACGCAGCGGACTGCCATTTACTTCATGCCCAGACTGTCTGTGACCAGGCGGCATGTAACCGTGGCCTCGACACAGATTGCACGCCAAGGACTTGGGCGTAGTACCTCTATATTTCTGATGTTGGGTCAACCGCGTCAGAAGGGCCGCTCGATTGCAAGTCAGAGCGTGGAATGTGTTGCGGCGGTGTGAGAGGGGAGTTTGGTCGACAATCGATGAATACTCCGACTTCATGAGCGCACGTTGAGACAGGGTAGTGTATATGCTCTGCGATTAGGTCCATTGGAGGCTTACACTATGCACCTTCGGAGGCCTCTTAGGGCAACCGCAAAGCGTGCGCAGATTGATTAGGGCGGTGAATGGACGCGGGGAAGCTGTTCCCACGCACATCGTAACCTGCAGCGCACGTCTGACCACAAAGGTTACTGTTCTCGGCGGCATGGCTGCATACACGTGTATAAAGAGCAATCCGGCCGGACCGGCTTCCGGTGGGTTGTTGAGACCGCTGGTGGGCAAGCCGAACGGTGGTAGACCAGCGGAGTCATAATTCTTTTTCCACGTCGCCCTTGATAGTCCAACGAAGCGCGGCAGCTGCGACGTGCACCTTCCAACAGAACACACGCCAACCGCACCGCACACCCCAAATCGACGCGCCTCACCTACAATACTCAACATCACCTTGGCATCCTAACGCGGACATAGATACGGTTGCCCTCAGCGGATCCGTCCGCCAGCGTCGGCGTACCTGGTTAGGCTAGCTCCGTCTGGGCATTTCTAGCCCCAGAGCCTCATCGAGCATGGCTGCTCTACCGATCACGATCGCTGCAAGTACACCTCATACGCAAGAACGTCATCCCTCAACTTTCACAAACTCGACCCCACGCCGTACCAGCCAGCACTCCCAGCACTCCCTCATTGCCAAAAACGTGCTCATGAGCAAGCTCTCGACTTTCGAAAACGCTAATCTCGACGGCGAACCCCCGCGTCCCGCATCTGCGCTGCCCACGCTGTCCAGCACGGACAAGACAAAACCTCCTCCACCCAAAAATGCGGCCGAAGAGGGCAGTCTGAAGCCCCTGCCGTACGTACAAGCCCATCATGGACCGCGCCCGGCATTGGCACCATTCTCTAAAGATGGTGTTGGTGCCGCTTTGAGTGACACACCCGCGCCATCGCAACCAGGTAGCCCGCGAATGTCTGTCTCACCCTGCGCAACTACTTATATGTGTCACTCAACTGACGGAAACAGGCTCGCTGCCATGCGCATGACCTCCGGTGGCTCGACACCTCGCATACGTCCTACAACGCTAGACATCCCCGGTTTGACCAAGTCGAAGGTTTCCCCGGACGGCAAGATTGCTCAGCGAGATGTTGGATCAAAGCTCGTCATCGTTATGGTCGGCCTCCCAGCACGAGGCAAGAGCTACATAACGAAGAAAATGGCACGCTACTTGAATTGGCTGCAGCACGACACCAGAATTTTCAACGTTGGTGAAAAGCGCCGTGTGGCAGCGAGCGGTCACGGCATGCGCCTATCATCCGCGGGGCTCGAAAGAATTCCCTCCGGCCTTAGGCAAGCCGTTGAGAACGGAGATACGCTGCCCCAGATAGCCGCTAAAATTCTGATCAACGGCGAATCCTCGGGTGGTTCATACTCTCCACTCAACTTGCCGAGTCCTGCCGGCGAACGCAGCGAGTCAGCTGTAGTAGACGATGATTCGCAGGAAAAGACATTGTCGCCAGCAAAGACCCCGTCTCCAGCCAAGACACCGCGCGTTGAAGTATCCTCACCAGGACCAGAAGCACCTACACCTGCGGAAGGAGAGGAGAACAAGGAAGATGAAACCGATCCAATGGACCAGTCTGCGAGCTTCTTCGACCCTGCCAATAAGAAGGCAGCTCAAATTCGCGAGCAATGCGCCATGGAAACACTGGACGACCTCCTCGACTGGGTGGTAAAAGGGAGTGGCTCGGTTGGTATATTCGATGCTACGAACAGCACTCTGCCACGCCGAAAACAAATCATGAAAAAGATTCGTGAGAGAGCTGGAGATGAATTAAACGTGCTTTTTGTGGAATCGGTGTGCCAGGACAAAAATCTGCTCGAATCGAACATGCGCCTAAAGCTATCTGGTCCAGACTATGAAGGCAAAGATCCAGTCGCTGCGCTGGAAGATTTCAAGAAGCGTGTAGCCATCTACGAGAAGAATTACGTACCCTTAGGTGATTACGAGGAGGATCACAACATGTCGTATGTCAAGATGATTGACGTGGGTCGCAAGATGATCTCGCATCAAGTCAAGGGGTTTCTCGCAGGACAAGCAGTATATTATCTACTCAACTTCAATTTGGCGCCGCGCATGATCTGGATCACTCGACATGGCGAGTCGATGGACAATGTTGCCGGAAAGATTGGAGGTGACTCTGATCTAAGCGCCAACGGAGAGAAGTACGCCAAGGCAATGACACGCTTCATCGACAAGCAACGGAAAGAATGGGAAATTCATCGTGCTGACAAGATCGCGCACACACATTGGCCTCCGGTAGCAGGAGATCACACACCGCCTAATCCCTATTTTGGAAGCGATACTGAGCTGAAGAACTTTTGTGTGTGGAGCAGTATGCTCAAGCGGAGTGTACAATCAGCTCAATATTTCTGCGACGAGGAATACGAAGTCAAGCAGATGCGTATGCTTGACGAGCTGAACGCCGGTTTTATGGAAGGCCTCACCTACGAAGAGATACGAACAAAGCACAAGGAGGAGTACGAACGCCGTCGAGCGGACAAGATTTCCTACCGTTACCCTGGTCCCGGCGGCGAAGGCTACCTCGATGTCATCAACCGAATTCGTCCTGTTATCGTCGAGCTTGAGCGTATGACTGATCACTGCCTACTGGTCACCCATCGGTCGGTTGCTCGCGTTCTGCTAGCCTACTTTCGGGGTTTGAAGCGCGAAGACGTGGCAGACCTTGACTGTCCGCTTGGGATGCTCTACCAGCTGGAGCCTAAGCCCTACGGCGTGGAATTCAAGGCCTGGCGGTACAACCCGGATACGGATGATTTCGACCACCTTCCAGACTACAAGCTTCGACGCGCGAATGCGCCCGCCATTGAGATCTAAGACCTCTTATTCCCTTCACCTTCGCACTCAGGTGATCAGACTGGATTAGGATGGTTCTCGGGCCGTCATCTTTGTATTACTACGAACAACTTCCTTTACCACCTCCTCTCTTTGTGCTGCATATGGAACCAGCTTTATGATTCTTCCCCGCCTTATGACTCATAAGGCATTTTTGCTTTACATTTACGTTTCTTTTCATCCCCTGCATTGCCGGCGTTGGAAGATGTGTCGCAACTGGCAAATGAGATTATGAACTGGCATTGTGATATCCTCAGGCTTGGAACAACAATAGACTTTCTCTAGGGTATGGTCGGTATTAGTAAGACCTTGCCCGTAGCACGGATAACGAAGGGCTCTCAATCTCCTGCTTCCTTTGCACGTTGTGTCACCTCTTTATGCCGTGTGACTCTTCTGTGCATGCTCACGGAGAATACTTGATGTACTAGATTAAGCTGGATTTGGACGTATTACTTGGCTGCATTATGAGCCAACGAAGTTGACAGCTACTTCGACTCGCGTCTTTCCATATTCACACCACCTTACCCCACGATCGACCCAGCCCTCTGCTTCTCCTCGTACTGGTGGAACACGGTCGTGTTCTCCAAAGCCTCACCCTCGAACACATCAATGTGCATGTTCGCAAATTTCCTTGCAGGAACCTTCTTCTCAAAGAGCAGATCTAGCTCGGCAAACGTCCTCCCCTTCGGCTCCGGCAACCTGAAGTACGTATAGATAATGCAGCAGAAGCACAGCCCTGCCCAAAAGAAGCCGGTGAAATTCTGCCAGTTCCAATACTCAGGGTTAAGCATGTACGGCGTGACTACGTTGGTGACGATGGCAACGATGTTGTACAGGTTGCGCCCCAGGACAACGGTCTTGATCGCCAGACGGCGAGTGGAGAGCTCGGCGACGAGGGAGTAGCACACGGTGCCGACGGTGAGCTGGTAGAACGCAGCCCAGATGATCATGATGGAGCCGGTCGCCATGGCGCCTTGCTGGCGGTGCGATTCGGGAACCAGGCCGAGGAATCCCATAATGAAAAGCATCGTGCAAAGTCCGCAGAGACCACCGAGGTACAGCGTTCGTCGTCCGAGCCCGATCTTCATCAACCACCACGCGCCGAAGACACCGGCCATGTTGATGCCGTACTGGCCCATTGCGAAGTCGTACGAGGTCGAAGGCGGGAGGCCAGCTTGTTGCAGGAAGTAAGACGAATAGCCGGAGAAGGCATTGCCGCTGAGATTCTGGATCGCCCAGGCCATGCAGACGATTTCCGTGCGGCGCAAATCGGTGCCTTTGAAGCAGTCCAGGTAGGAAGCTCCTTGGGTGATCTTCTCTTCAAGTGCTGTCGTGTGGACCATCATGGCAATGGTCTCGTCGGCGTCGAAGTTGGTTTCTCGATCTAGGCTTGTGAGACGCAGGAGCGCTCTCTTTGCGTCGTCGATGCGACCTCTGCGGACCAACCACCACGGCGATTCCGGGGCAAGCCATACTCCAATAAGGAGAGGAACAGGCCACATCCACTGCAGAGCGTAGGGGATGCGGTAAGACCATTCGTCGTCGCGGTTGACCATAGATCGAATGACGCCAATACCGATAACCTGTCCCAGGCCCCAGCAGAAGTTGACATATGTCGTGACTGTGAGGCTGTTAGCTTCCCAACATAAATCCTCAGTTTGTGGTACACTTACGGTACCCACGCAGAGCGACCGGGCAGACCTCAGACGCATAAGTAATCGTCAATGTCTGAAAGACCCCCCACGGTATTCCGCACAAGATCTCGCCAACCAACAAATGCTCCACCGTCTGCGCCGTAAAGAAAATAGACGTAAACGCAATAATAAGCGTCAAGCAGGCCATAACCGTATACCTATACCCGAACCTCTCGCTCACATATCCATTAATCATCAACCCAATGATCTCTCCGCAAGTGACACCATTCTGCAACCCCGCCTGCCACGGGGCGGAAATCTCGTAGGTTCCATCCGCAAGCTGATGACCATACTTTTTCTTGAATTGCGGGAACCCAAAGAAGTTCGAAAGGAGGCAAACATCGTAGCCTTCCATGGCAATACACGTCGAGATGAGCAGCGACCACCCCACCGCCTTCGGATACAGCTTGATGCCCTGCCACAAGCTCATCGCATGCTCTTTCTCCGTCGCAAGCCGCGCATCATTGATCACCTTGTCATGCCGCTTTTGGTGCTCGGTCCGGCCGCCCACGGGCTCGTCCACGTCTTGAGGTTGAATCTCCTTCTCGGCCATCTTCTCTCAACAACGCGCAGAGTTCAACAAGACGGTGGGTCGGGTTCCAGTATCCAGGGCAGGGGGAGGCGCGAACCTGGGGAATGGGACATGGTGAGGTTGCACCGAACTTTAAAGGTAGCGTGCTAATTTCAAATTTTTGCGGGGTGAACGTTCGGGACGGGTCTCGTGCGTGCTTGCGGCGTGAGGGGTACGTGATTGGAGGAATGTCGTTGTCACCTTCCTGCTTTTGTGTTAGATCGCTGGGCCGCTAGTGCGTGCTGGTTGCCGAGGGCTCGGCGGGCGGGTACGTGCAGAGTCCGGTATGCTTTGTGGCTTTCCCTAATTTCGAGTGCGTAGGAATTGGCGGTGTGCGGGGTCTGGAGTCGGTAATTGTAGGGTTGATATTGTGTAGTTGACGCGGCAATCGACATTCGACTGAGCCAGGATTGTGGCAATTCACAGGTGTTTGCCGAAGTCTCGGAGAGTTCACGGCAAGACATCGAGGCAAGCTACAAGGTGGATCCATGTGGCTACACTACTATGTCAGAAGTTCGGGTACATTTTTACTCGTCTCACGGTGGTCATTAAGCGTGGATTTGGAGGCTTTTGAGGAGGCACATGCATTGAAGTAGTGCTCTTCAAATTGGACTCTATTTCTACGATAGGTGTCAAGGCACCTCTACTGGCACCTCTTTGCTATGCCGTGTCGATACTTTTTCGTTCGGCTTCTCTGTCTGAGGGATTGGCGACGATACATCCTCGCTACTTCGCTCCACCAACCGCCCTTTATCCCCATGATGACCTTGGGTACCAATCGTCAAGAATGGTACCAACACAACGCCCAAAGCAGCCATGCCTGCCGCGAACCAGAACGTCGAAACATACGGCTGTATAGGATCGTTTGCGTAGTAACCAGAGTTAGAAGGGCTCTGCTGCACTGCATCGAAGATGGCTGTTGCAATACCAAAGCCAACAGCTTGGGACAGACGAGTGAGCGTTTGCAGCAGCGAACCTGCGATTGATTGTTTTTCTGAAGGCATCGACGACATGACGTACATCTACCATTGTCAGCTCCATAAGAAAACCCAGAAGTCCTCCAGGTACTTACGTTGGTGACCACGAACTGAAAGTCGGCACCCACGACTATCAGGCATAATCCCGGAAAGGAGAACGCCCAATACGAATCCCCCCACCGTTGTACAGCTATGAGCACAAACGAGACGACGTAGGCAAAAGCCCCGATGCCCATCAGTAACTTATTGGACACTTTATGTTGGATGAGGGCCCCAATAATATTTACGAGAACACCGCAGACAAACATGGGTAGCATATGCACACCAGTCATGAGGGCATTGTACCCTTCAAACCTCTGGAACCAGAGAGACAGCCAGAACGTGGAGACAGGGAAGCCAATGAAGCCCAAAGATACGATAGCGAGCAACTAGATTGCGGTTAGTAATCGTGGTACAATTATACTGGGAAGGCCTTACGAGTGAAAAGTCCCTGTCTCTCCATATTCTCATATCAATCATGGCGTACGGGTACCTGATTTCCCAGAAGATGAATGCAATGATCAGGAGCGCGCCGAGGATGAGCAAAACCAGAACGTAAGGAGTCTTCCAGCCATTAGGTGCATCGCCACCAAGTCTACTTCAGATTAGTACTGCCCATGTACCCTAGAAATTGCGAACTTACGTCAGAGCTGCACAGAACATGCCGATGCCCAGAATTGTCGTCAAAGTCCCCGGCAGATCCAGTCGCTTGAGCGTCTCGCGATTGAATGTAACCTTCTTCGCATGATCGCTCGGCACAAAAATTGCAGCGAGGATGCTGATAATAAGGTACACAATCGCCAGTAGCCAGAACGCAGCTCTCCAGTTGAAAAGCTCGGTCGCAAGCCCCGAGAAGATGATACCGAACACGAAGCCCAAAGGATTTCCTGCACTGAAGCACCCGAACGCTTTGTTTTTGCGCTGCGATGGTTTGTCGTAGATAGTACCCAGCATGCCTTGAGCAGAGGGTACAGCAGACGCACTAAAAATCCCCAGTATCCCGCATAAAGTATCAAGCGTTAGCCCATCCTTAGAGAAGCCTGCACCAAGGCAGAACACCGCGAAGAGGAACATCGAGCCAATGAACATAGTTTTTCTCCCAAACAGGTCAGCGACACTACCAAAGAAAAGAAGCAAGGATCCAGAAGCAAGACTGATTTTGGGTCAGCAATGGGGGAGTTGAAGTCAACGAATGATGATAAGTACATACGAGGTTGCTGCATTCATCCACGTTATCTCCGCGTTAGACATATCCAAATCTCGTCCTGCGAATGTCGAACAGACGGTCACACTCCCAGACAAGAATGCCGACATAGCTACAGCCATGGTGACCGAAATCACGAACAACACCTCCTGTACCGTCGAACGAAAGCATTCCGGTCGCGCGTTCGGGTCTCTGATTGGTTGGGAGGTTGCATCGACAGGATTCGGCTCCTCAGCGGCCATCTTGATAGTATTTACAAAGGACAATGGCCGACCAACAGAGCCTCAGGTTTGCACACCAGAAACATTATATATGGGTGATTTCTATGACTCGCGCGAAAAAGGATAAATGTGGTTAGTTAGATTTCGTCAGCACGGAATGCGAACCGCTATCGGACAATCCTTCCATCTTTGGAGGCGACCAACACGTGTGTGGGGCGCTCACAGTGATGGGTTTATTGAATTGGCCAATACTGTACACTCTCTCGATTGTGCGAGATCCTTGTCGCTGAACAGAGACGTGGGACTGTCATTTGGTCAGTATACATTGAGCTTGAAAGTGTATGATCAAACCGTCATAGGTATCTTGCACATTCTCGCAATCTATAGGTCGCCCAGGTGTAATCTCAATTTCTGTACTGATCTCCTAGTCAAATCCACCCTACATTCGCGCCGTTACAATTGTTACACAAGGTCAAGCAGGAAGGAGGTGCAAAGGCGTTATTGTAGGGATACCGTGCGAATGAGCACACGTGATTACGTGATCAGTACTCTAACCTGAAGTAGGAATAGTTCCTCATTGTTCCGAATCTCGAATATCTTTCCGAACAAAACCTTAGCCTTCAGCCTGTGAGATTCACGTCCTGCAATTGAGCGCCTCATGTCTCGACTCTCTCGCATAAGGGGCCCCCGTCCTCTATACATATGCGCCGCTACAATCGCAGGCGGAGCAGCGTACCGCTTCCTCCAGCCCGAGTCCTCCAACGCGTCGCTACACCCGCACGACTTCGCACCATACATCCTTGTCGACAAACAACCCGTCTCCTCCACAAGCGCGATATTTACGCTACACGACGGCTTCGGTGTGCCAGAGCCAGACAGTGTCACAGAAGCTCGGAAACGTGGCGTATGGAGTGTGCAGGCAAAGCAGCCGCAGCTCCAGATCGCAAGGGCATATACTCCGCTCCCGAGCATTTCAGACGAGGCGGACGAAGTTGACGGGCACAATTTGCGGTTTCTGATACGGAAAGAGACTGGCGGGGAGATGTCCAACTACCTGCATCGGCTTCCGGAAGGGTCGACGATCGAGCTTCGAGGGCCTACAGTAGAGTACAAGCTGCCTCAGGATGTCAAAGAGGTCATCTTTCTAGCTGGTGGCACAGGTATAGCCCCTGCGATGCAAATCGCACAGGCTTTGCAGAGGTCGCCAGGGAGCACAATGCATCTGCTGTGGGCGAATAGACGAAGAGAGGAATGCGAAGGTGGGCTTAATGATGCGACGGTAAATACAAGTGGGCAGCAGTCTTCATGGTGGAAAGGCTTACTCGGTCTGGAACGAACCGCTGCGCAGAAGCTACCTGTAGGTACGCCGAAGACTGCCAACAAGGGTTTGATCGTGCAAGAAATAGAAGCTCTCAAAGAACGAAGTCGAGCCGCAACCGGGGAACTGAACGTACAGTACTACGTCGACGAAGAGAAATCTTTCATCAAGCCTGGCGATTTGGCAAGGCAAATGCATACCGAACCAGTAGATGGGGCCGGCTCGCGCCTGATCCTCATCTCCGGACCAGACGGCTTTATCGAGTACTGGGCGGGCAAAAAGCTCTGGGTGGATGGACGAGAAGTGCAGGGTCGGCTCGGAGGAATGTTGGCCAAGATGGACTTGAAGGACTGGAAAGTCTTTAAACTTTGAGAAGTACGTTACTTGGAAGATACCCCATTAGATTTTGATACAATGTACAGCATCATGTAATATAGCAGACGAACGATATCATCCATCGATGTCCGACGAAGCCGACTTGGACAAAAAGAAGTTCGAACTAAAATAGAAGAGGAGACGCAAGACGCAGCCGGCGCCGGAGAACGGTGTCACTGTGTCGTGATATCTAGCATTAACTGCGGAAACTTGCGCGAGCTGTTCAGAAGCCTATTTTTGCTGTTAACAATAGCCAAGAACCTTCGCAGAAACTTGGATAGATAATGTCAGAGACACTGGGGTTTGCAAAATAAAGGTAGAAGAGTAGAAGGACGTCGCCCTCGCTCCGCGGGACAATCAACCAATCGAAAACGATCTCTACGAGACACTCTTCCTATCGGGCAATTCGTGAACGCCAAGTATACCGTTTTCCATGGCGTTTCCTACAATCTGCATGAACGATACAACCACCTTCCTAATCTAGCAGTGATCGTGCAAATCATATCAGATCTTCACAATGTCGCGATATACTATTCTACGCACTACCCATGCACCTACATGGACACAAGAAATTGTTTGAATGAACATAAATAACCAGCTTATCGCAAATCAATCATGTAGGGAGGAGCAACCTTTGACCACCTCCCATCATGCGCCTCACCAGCCTCTTCTCCGTTGCTCTTGCAGCTACCACTGCCTTGGCTTTTCCATACACTAAGTCCGCAACTCGCGATTCAAACACGACCGTGGGTCCAGAAAATGGCCACCTCGTAATCGTCGGTGGCAATCTCAAGAGCGAAGCCATCTATCAGCGCATTATATCCCTTGCCGGCGGGTACAACGCCTCCATCGTTGTCGTCCCTACTGCAGGTGGCGAGGCATCCTACGACCAGAACTTCTCCACCGCAATTACCTTCCGCGAACTTGGCGCCACCAATGTAACCGTCTTGCATACCTACGACCCCGCTGTTGCCGACACAGATGACTTCGTTGCGCCGCTCAAGAGTGCCAACGCTATCTTCTTCGGCGGAGGCCGGCAGTGGAGACTCGTTGATGCATACGCCGGGACGAAGACCGAAACAGCGTTTAACGAAGTCCTCGGTCGTGGAGGCGTGATCAGTGGATCTTCCGCAGGCGCTTCTATCATCGGGTCTTTCCTCGCTCGCGGCGATACGTCTGGAAATGACATCCTGGTCGGCGACCATACCGTTGGCTTCGGATACCTCAAGAACGCTGCTATTGACCAGCATGTCCTTGTTAGGAACAGGCATTTCGATATGTTCCAGATTCTGGAGGTGCAGCCTGAGCTGTTGGGTATTGCAATCGATGAAGACACGGCTGTGGTTGTGCATGGGAACGACGCAGAGATTGTTGGGAGTACGTATGCATTGATTTATGATGGGGGTTTTTGGTCGAGGGATGGGAGTGGGGGGAAGTATGATCTTCCGGAGAAGAAGTTTTACTTTTTGAAGGCTGGGGACAAATATGATTTGGGAGCGAGGAAGGTTGTTGAGACGGAGGCGACTGGAGGGGATGAACTTTGATGGTCTAATAGCAGGAAACGTTACATTTGTTCCTATCGAGATTTCATGAAGATGTTCTCAGATCTGAGTCTATGTTGTAAATCCGGTTCTATTGAGGAACATTCCATCCTTTGATCAAGGGTGCAATGCTTTCAAGCCTTCCGTCGCTGCTTCTTTACCCTTGCCTCCGTTGTCGACGCAGAGACTGGCGTTCCAATTGGAGTTCCACCACGAGGAGTAAATGTCCCGTAACCTTGGAAAGGTGGCGACTTCATTGCTGAAATGGCAAAATGCTCACCGAGCCGCTCTCGGACGTATTCCTCCATCTTCTCCCGCTGTAGCTTCATATGATCTGCGTTCATTTGCATTGACTTGTCGACAGTGCTTGCGACCCAATGCTGCAGGTGCCTCAGCTCCGACCTAGTTACCCAGCCGTTCTGAGCCTCAACATCACTGTCGTCATTAGCCGAGAGTTTCTCGATGTAAATGCTTGCGGCAAAAGTGCCGATAAGCGAGATCACACCGCAGAAACCGAAGATGGCCAAGATGAGGAAGAGCTCGTCGTTGTTTTGCGAAGCAAAAGTATTCATGGTGGTATATTCGGGATAAAGTCAACTTTGAGAGCTTTTTTCTTACACCACAGAGTAATTAGTATGACAGGAGGAGCAACTTTTGCATTGTACACTTTCCTAGAGACTAATAGCGCACAATGTTGAAAATAGTAAAAATCGCTCGGGTCGAGTTGGCTGAGGTTACCCAAAATAGTCCTCGTATCTAGCTTCTGTGTGCAATTGTTAGGCAGGCAGGCGCATTTCCAATCATATCTGTTTGGGAGTGTCTCTCTCTCAAACGCGACAAAAGGGACGCACGCATCGACCCGAACTCGAAGTGAAACTTCGAGTCACAAAGTCTATTATTATTTGAAAGACCAATTATGCATATTGTCTAACATAGTGGTCCACGCTCCGAAAGCATTGGTGAAATTCGCACCGTATCCCGCACGTGTGTGCAAGTTTGGATCACTCGAGAGATTTTCATGCTCCGCTCTGCCTTTATAGGTATACGCTTCCCCCTTTGGCCTTTTCTATCAACCCGCCGGTGCGTGCATTGCAACCTCTTTCCAATCGTAACCGCCACCATGAGCCTGTCACGGCTTATTGGTTTCGTCTGTGGTCGTACTCGCCGCATCTTTATCTATATCAAGGAAGAGTTCAATGTCATTCTTCGGAAGGTTTTGATGTACAATGAGGCGAGCCATCTACCGGAGGTACTAGCTACTCACAAGCTGCTGCTAGGCAAGGAGTGCCCTCTTGACGTTCACTTTGGAAGTCTGAACATCCACACTGACCCGCTCTACTACCAGAACGTCGAAAATAGTAGCGCTTATCCTCTTACGTCTTCGAACTACTTACCAGGCATGGATGTCGATCTTGCCTCGAAGAACCGTCCGAACGGCTACGCAAGGATGCGGGACCTAAATCCTTACGAGCAACAAGAGCTTCAGAGCCTCCGAGCCGAGCACGATATAGCCAATGCATCATACACGAGCGCGTCTCCCATAGGCCGAGGCAGTCGATTCGGAGTGCCTGGCATGGGTGATCGCACTGGAGCCCACCGAACCATGGGAGACCGAGCTGCTACCCTGCACAGCTGGGACCATCGAGCGGCGAGGCCAAGTCCATGGGTTGCTCGCAGCACACAGAGTAACCCTATGGGTTGGGGAAATGGACCTGCTTTCAGCAATCTGCGAATTGGAGAGCAGAACACGTCCGCATCTCACGGGCAGACTCCCAGCACGCATTCTCGATATCCACCCGGCATGCAAGTTGATCATGATCGGGATGACTATCGTATGGGACGAACGGAACTCGATGATCTCTACTCACCCAACAGCGTTCGCCGTCATTCGCCAGTGTATCCGCCTGGCATGAACGTTGATCCCCTTCAAAGTGCCCAAAGGGCTTTCGGCGAGATGCACATTGGTGATGAGAGGCTATCAACTTCCAATCCCGAGGGCCCTTTCCTTCCGGGTATGGGTCCCCACCATGTATTTTCCCGTTATGGTACAGAGGTCATGTAGAATAAAGAAGAGAACCGCTCTCGGTGTGGTTCGTGGAGCAAGAGATATGCGTACCCTGCACCTCCGTTGCGAAAGGGCGCTTCTCTTTTGGCCGGGTTATCAAATTACTCGGATTTCTTCTGCTTACCTAGGTAGTTCTGTTGTCTGGTGGGTAACGGATAGAGAATGGCCAGTGCGCTGCGAGAACGGGTGCCTACAGTAGTATCATAATATGGCTTGCAAACACAACACAAAAATGGAACGTACACAAAGAAGTGCGTCCTTTATCTTTTCCATGCCCTTCCCTTGATTTAGAGGAAGACAGCGAGAGTTGGCGTCTGGCGTACAGCACCAGCGCAATAGTATGAAGATACGTCAAATGCGAAGTCAACCAGGTCAGAACATTCAGAGGCTCTTCTCCAATGCTATGTTGAGCCTGTGCACTTCAGCGGTGAGCAGGCACCCATGCGGAACACGTGGACCTATCAACAGTGAGCTCCTGAGCTATCAGAGATAAAGTTGATTTTTCTTTCGCCATCGGTCCCACCAAGCAACCCGAACTCCACTGTGGTGCGTACGCAGGCCTTGTTCTATTTATGCTCTCACGTCACACTCAAGGTTACCTCCCGCCACTCAAGATTGTCTCCACCCTCGACTATCTCAACCATGTATCGCGACAAATTGGCTTTCGAACTCTTCATCGAGAAGATGTGGAACGCAATCGGTATCAGCATCACCGAGCTCGTCAATGACACTTGGCTCGAAGTCCTCATTCTTGACCTGGTCGGCCAACTCGCCATCGTCGTAGTGATTGCTTCGATACTCGCTCTCTGCGTGGGACGCGTCGACTTCATCGGGAATGTTTTTGCGAGTACGGGTCTTAGGAACTTCGCCCCTTCCCACGGCGCGCCTATCCAGGGTAGCGGTGGAGGCGCGAATGGCGGCAACACTTCGGACGACATATACCAAGGAGACGCCGCTGACCACGACGATGATCCGCATGACGGGCACAATAAAGAGGGTGCAAAGCTCACAAACTGGCACCGGGAAGTGCACCTTACCTCGACACCAACGAAAGCTCCATCCATAGTGCCTCGTGCGCAGCCTCAGCAGGACTCCAGCATGCTCGTCGAACACGATGTAAACACTCTAGACCTCCTCAAATATCAGACGCCCCTTCGACAGACCGGCCATGCGACAAATGAGGGAGACACGGACACGATAAGGAAGAGGAAGGAGCAGTTGGACCGGCTTAGGATGTGGTCGTAGCCAGTGCGCTATTTCAGTGCATGTCTGTGTGATGAGAAGTAAGTTTCTGCCAGAAATACGGAGCGTGTCCTTTGGACTGCCAGGAGGATGAATTTGTTTTGACGTTTATAGTGCTCGAAAACAGGTAATCATGTTGGCCTCCGAGAGTCGACGATATGATAACAAGTTGATGGAAGTGAACGACATGCGGCTGTGGCACTTCCAAGATTGTTGGGCCGCATCTGGGCACGTTGGAATTAGTAGAACAAGCCGATAACTCCAGACGTACTCCAGATTAACAAACAAGATCCCGCTCGATTCTCTTTGAACTGTTGTGAAAATAACCCTTGCACTGTCGTTCTCGCTCATCGGACTTTTGCCTGCTGGATAACTCGATGTGTATGTGTATATTTTCCACTCGAAGCCCACGACTCTACTGACAGACCCTGAACAAAGTGTTCTGGGCCGCATAGCAAACGAGAATCCGTACGGTGACTCCGTTCTTTAAGGACCACATATAGTCGAGCTCACCGGCGACTGAAGCAAGGGCAAAGAAGAAGGTAATGTTGAGGGTCGCATAGAGAGCGATATAAAGGGTGACGGCCGCGGACCTTTATCTCATCCTAGACTTGCTCGCTTGGCGGGTGTCCATCTCTAGTACTATTGACGCATCCAAATCGGCTTCATCCTAGCTGCGTGTCCAATGGACTAGAGCTCTTTTTGACAGCGGATTAATGTGTTATTGTCTGCAAAATCTTCTACCTACTTAGGCAATCGTGTGCGGGTACGTTCGTTCGCAAGTGAGATGTTCCGCCTTCAACTGTGGCCTACACGAACCCTCGACATGAAATCGAGAAAAGAGTATCGTATAATGATGGCCACTTATTATTTTGGCCTACTGCTAGCTTGGGTCGTGCGAACGGATACCCAGGTGTGGTACTGACAAACAGAACCAAGGGTACGACATTTCCCAACCAAATATTACCCTCGTCACTCGTCAGTCTCAACCAGGTGCGTTCCATTGGTAGCCTGTACTCATCCACTCCGCTTCTGAGTTGGCTTGTTGGAAAAAAGAAGATAAAAAATAATCACTTTTTACCCTCCAAAGATAGGATGTATTTAAGGAGCCACGCGCCGGTCGCTTGTTGCTCTTTACAGAAACATCACCACACCAAGTTTTCACACTACTCTTCGGACTACCACTCTTCGGACTACTACTCTTCGGACATACCAGAAGTAACATAAGCACCCTCTTAACCTTACACATACCATCATGGGTGTCCTAAAGGCCCTTGCCGTTGTTGGCTTTGCTTGCACTCAAGCTGTTCTCGCCGTTCCCGTTCAAGAACCACAGCCAGCAGCCGACGGCCTCACCGAGCGCGAGTTTTACGCTGGAGACTTGGCGATGACCGAAAAACTCTTGTTTTATACGTCTCTCCCGGATTTCATGCAACATTGGCATGCACAGGACCCTGCCGACTTGTATTGGCGTTCCGATGCATGCTCCCATGCGCCCGATAAGCCATTCGGATTCAACTGTAGGTACTCCGGCCCTTCAATAACTGCCCTTTACTAATAATCTACAGTCAAAGATTCATGTCGCCGCCACGACTTCTGCTATGCGAACTTGTATCGACAGAACCGTTTCACTGACATTGCGAAAGAATATTGCGACGGTCAGTTCCTCGAGGACCTCGAAAACGAGTGCAGCAGCCATGAACATGATGAAATGTGCAGAGGCGTGGCCAAGGTGTATGCGGGCACGGCTGCATTGTTTGGAGGCGATTCCATTGGAAAACACAACGACGTGAAGAAGGTTTGGGACAAATTCGAGAGTATCCAGCCTCCAACCACGATGGTCTGCAAGGACGACAGCGAATGGAGTAGCTCAAGGCGTTCCAGAAAGCGAGCGATCCAGTGCAGGGAGATTCCGATCGACTACAGCAAGTCGACCTATTTCCCTTGCCGGGGCAACAGGGGCATACCTTGCGATCACATCGTCCCAGATAAGAATTACATCTACGAGGATTGCGATGCGAATGGACGCAACTGTATCGTGTCCTTGGCGCCTAGCCCTCCGCAAGATTAATGACAACACCAGTGGTCCTTTGCGGTTGCTGCAGTTGAAGGTCTTGCTCTCGATTCGCAGGTAACACTGCGTTCGACTCGATGGTATTCTGTTCTGTGTTTTTTCATTGGTTCGAACTCTTGAAGCAAGGCTATTCTTCTGGTTCTATGGTTGAAGTCGGGGCTAGGCGGCGTTAGTTAATGGAGTTAATATCTACTTGCCTTATGTACGCATTATTGTGCACCCTTTGCTTGTTGTCCGTGGCCAATTCTTGGGATGTGATGACGTATGTACCTTCTTCCCGTTGAGACAGCAGGAGGCTCCGAGGAGAACACCACAAACCAGTTCGTCGCTTTACATCCGGTAAGTTTATTCTCCACAAATGATGTCGGATGAGCGTGCACGACGTTCGCCGAGCGCCCACTGTGTTGTCGATATTAAGTTGACCCACTCGCCCGGTTTTCGTGAAACAAGCCCAGGCGAATAAAATGAATCGCTTGACGCCGACCATAGCCTTGCCGTGTTTCTTTGCAAGAGATATATGAAACCTGACTGGGGAAGTCGGCGTTCTTGACCGCATGGTTGGAAAGACGATATCACTACAAGTGAAGTGTTGTTGAGCTGGCGTGGAGACGCGTGTGCACGCTAGCTTCGTTGGAGCCTGGTCAACCTCGCCTTTCTCGTCTTGTACTACACAAAACGACCCTGCCTCATATCAAAGCCTTCGAGTCCCATCAGTCAAATCCGTCGCATCGTGTTGCCAGCGCA
This sequence comes from Didymosphaeria variabile, assembly GCF_027946475.1. NCBI lineage: Eukaryota > Fungi > Ascomycota > Dothideomycetes > Pleosporales > Didymosphaeriaceae > Didymosphaeria > Didymosphaeria variabile. Next base: position 2,687,907 of record NW_026611626.1, on the reverse strand, counting down.
GCGATGATACAAGACGTCATCGAAAAGTCTAATTCACATCGACTTGGAATACCTCACCTAGGCCGATTTTCTTGACAATGAAGGTCCACCAGAGGCTCCTCATGCCATCGAGAGTTGACTCCAGAGCATGTGTCGATCATACAAGTGGGATCGTGCCTGCACTTGATGACCAGCATGTTGAAACAACGCACCCGCTCTCAGCCCTATCGATGCCTCCGAGAACAGGTCAGTGCCCTGGAACAAGCAGCCGTCCCTTCCACTGACAACGAAGCCTCGTGGGACCGGCAGTGGGACAGGGAAATGAGTGTGGGCATTGAACTACATGTTTGACATGCATAAGGGCTATTCGGCAAGCCATCATCATGTGCCTGTGGTATATAAGGTGCAACCTCAGCGCTACCTTCTAAATTCCTCACAGCATCTTGCAAGTCGCTCTTTTACATTCGTTTTCGACACTTCCGTTCATTTCGTTCTACTTCATCGACTGAAGCCAATTCTTCACACTCTTCGTTGATCTCGAAGCTTAGGCTATCCTTCCCCCACGCCACTCTCTCAAACACCAAACTCATTCGCAATGTCTTTCTCTAAGATCCAAGCCGCCGCTCTCGTCGGAGCTTTGGCTTCCTCTGTCTCCGCTCACGGCCATTTGAACGCCATCTCGGTTGACGGCACCGCATACACCGCTTACGACCCCAGCTTCCAGTACCAGAGCCCTGCTCCGGAGGTCATCGAATGGTCTTGCCCTGAGTGCTTGGACAACGGCTACGTCGAGCCGTCCATGTACGGCGATGCCACCAAGATTGCTTGCCACAAGGACGCCACTGCAGGTGCAAAGGTCGCCTCCGTCAAGGCCGGTGGCAAAATCGAAATACAGTGGACAACATGGCCTGACAGCCACAAGGTAAAATTCATGCAAGCTTCGGCTTTCCAACCCGCGCTCACTATCTTAGGGACCCGTCCTCGACTACCTTGCCAAGGTCGACGACGCGACCTCCGCTAAGTCCTCTGACTTGCAATTTTTCAAGATTGACGAAGCCGGTTATGAAAGCGACCAGTGGGCCACTGACAAGCTCATTGCCAACAACCAGACCTGGTCCGTCACCATACCGGCTGACATCGCTGATGGCCAGTACGTGCTCCGCCACGAGATTATTGCCTTGCACTCTGCACAACAGGAGAATGGCGCGCAGAACTACCCCAAGTGCATCAACATCGAGGTCACTGGTGGAGGCTCGTCCGCTAGCCCCACTGCCACAGCTGCCGACAAGCTGTACACCGAAACCGAGGCCGGTATCATGGTCAACATCTACACCGACGCTTCTAGCTACGAGATCCCGGGCCCGGCGCTGTACTCTTCCGCGGCTAAGAGATTCGTTGCCTTCGTCAAGAAGAGCATCTTCGGTCTTGGCCGTGAGCACCCGCGCGAGTTCTAAGTCCCCTAGACGATACCTGCAGCTTGTCCTAAGTTCTGGTCGGATGGCTTTCATGGGATTCGATCTGTTGCTTGGTGGTGATGAGATAGTGTCTTCTTCACTTCTGTTGTATATACTACCTTTCCAAACCTGCATGTTGGCACGACATACGGCCTCATTCATAGAATACAAATATGTTGCAAGCTCAATGACTTTCAGTGTTTTGCTCATGAGATAGTGACATGGTAATCGTTGTGATGAGGTTATAGCAATCAAACAGTCATGAAGCCGAAGCTCCCTCTGGTGTACATCGAGACTCATTATGGTATTTCCTCGTGCTTGGACTGAATGAATCATATCTCTTAATGCACAGATTTATGGCGACGATGTGAGCGACTGAAAGAGCCGAAAGCACTGTGTCTGGTGGAGGGTAGATTGAAGTATATGTTTGTCGAGGCAAATTACACACTCTCTTAATGCTCCGAGACGAATGCCAGTGCTGCCATGGAAATCCTTGTAGATTTAACTAGATCAGGAAGCAGAAGATTCTATCGGTTGAAGGGTCAGCTCACTAGCAAACGCAAACCCTTAACGGATAAGATACGCCGTGATGGCATCGTAGGGATCTGCATGTTGTATGAAGTAAGGCTGAAAATCGATTGGCCGTGTTGTCGGATAGTTTGTAAGCCCGCGCCATCACGTGGCTTAACGCCTGGGGCTGCACGCGGCGTCACCCGGGCGCCGCTTCCAGTCTTGGTGCCAAATTCACGACGCACTGCTTGGGCACAGCTTCGCCTTTCACCTTTGACCTCCCGCGACATATCCATATTTCCTACGCTCGCTATCTTATGGGCGCATCGCACGACCTGTTCGCCTCACCGATTCGTGAAACCTTCTACTTTCCACCGTCCTATCAGCCCGCTGCCGCGCACCTTCCAGCGCACGCGAGGCTACCATGTTCTGTCTACGGAGCTGGATTCCTGTTCTCTTCTTTCTGTAAGTCTGTCGATGCCGCATATCGAAGTGCGCATATTAATCTTATTGTCTAGGCTACGTACCAATGCCTCGCCCGTCTACCTTGTCCTCTTCATCTCCGCAACCTACTTCCTCAACCGTCCTTGCGTATACTGTTCGCTCCTTCTCTTCATTCTCGTCGTAGCGCTCTTCGATTTCCATACCCCTTGGTTCGAGGCGCCGCTGTCGACGGAAACTGCGGAGTTCGCGCTCAACGGCACGAGTCCGTTCCGGGACACCATATTTGAGACCGCGGGAGTGCTTGCGCAGGCCGCAAATAACACGGCACAGGCACTGCTGAAGGGCGCAATGGATAGCATGCGCAACAAGACGGCAGATGCGGTAGGGGCAAGCGGTTCAGGGAACTATGAGTGGGTAAAAGGTCTGGTGGGTAAGAAAGAGTGGAAGATCGAGTGCCTGGACATTTTGGTTCGAATATAAATATCTTTTGGCTACCCAGCGCATATATAAATGATGAAGGTCTGATTGACCGCGATACCCAGTTGTGAGTGCGGAGTCTCGTTAGGCCATGGCACAGGCGGTTGGCTTCAGCGTTGTTTATGGGCAATGTCAAGGCGCCCAGGTTTTGATACAAGGCATACACCTGGCGTTGGACAAGGCAGTGGGCTAGCAATGGCCATACGTGCCAAATTGCTTGTTATAGTACGCCAAGGTAGATTGGCACATTCGCTAGTCAAGACATCGAGTCCCCGCGGCTCGTGATGAATTTATCTTGGCTAGACGTATTCGTTGGAACGACAATCTGAAACATGCACTGAATACGCTTGTGAAACGTAGTGTATAGTATCTTGTGGTGGCCGGCTTCTCGTGCAGAGACTGACGAGATCGAATTGGATAGCTGGCAGTCGATTTGCGGAAGACACGCCGCATCTATGCGCTCAAACCCTCTCAAACAATACGAGACGTGACCTACACAATCTTCACAAGACCCAACCATCGATCAAGGGCAACGATATTGCTCTATCGATCACTTCCCTATTGCAGTTTAACGCGGGGTGGTTCCTTTTAGCGGGGCAGCTGCAGCCAACCGGCGAACGCGTGCGAGCTGCACCTTCCTCGAACTATCCCCATCATTATCTAATTCCGCGTCCGCACCCATTCCGACCCCTCCAACAAGCTGGCGACCCTCCTTCACATCGCGAGACGTTCTCGCCACGCGCTCTGGAAGCAGCAACTTTTCACACGACCGACCCCTTATTTTCTGTCGACTTCTACAGCATCTACAAGCTCTATCAGAGCCAAAGCTCGCGTCCCTTCTACGCTTCGTACTCGCTCGACCTTTGCATCTGCTCGAATTGCGACGCTTCAACCAACGCCTAGCACTGGAATTAGATTCTGTTCGAGTGAGGCCAGCAGTAGCCTCGTAGCCATGGCATCCGATAGAGATGTTCTGCCCTCCTGGTGAGTAAGACAACCAATGTTCAAGCTGGTCAACCTGCCCCAATTGATCAGATGGAATTGCGTTGAATGATTCTTACCTCGATGCTAGGGCGAAACCCTCCCACTACGACGTTTCCATCCACGACATCGAGTTCGGCGGCAACTTCACCTACCAAGGCACGGTTGCGATCAAGACGAACATCAACAAGGACGATGGCTTCAATGAGCTTGTGCTCAACACCCTTCAGCTCAAGGTCCATTCCGCTGAGCTGAAGACATCCAAGGGAAGCAATGACGCAAAGAACTTCTCGTACGACGAGAAGCGCCATCGCGTAACTCTGGACTTTGGAGAGAAGATACAATACTCCGGGGAAGCTACGCTGACACTGAAGTTTGAGGGAGCCATCAATAACGTTAGATGATTCACGTCCTCTCCTCGATTTCTTACTGACGTGCTACAGATCATGGCCGGCTTCTACCGCTCCAAATACAAGCCCCAGGGCGAGGTGCCAGCTTCTGTCGCCAAAGATGACGAATTCCACTACATGTTCAGCACCCAGTTCGAATCATGCGATGCACGTCGAGCCTTCCCTTGTTTCGACGAGCCCAACCTCAAAGCCACCTTCTCCGTCTCGCTCGAAATACCAGAGGACCTCACTGCGTTGAGCAACATGCCCGAGAAGGAGACTAAGCCAAGCAAGAGGGACGGCTTCCACACTGTAGTGTTTGAGCCTACTCCTGTCATGTCGACCTATCTCCTTGCGTGGGCAATCGGAGACTTCGAATACGTCGAGGCGTTCACAAAGCGACAGTACAACGGCAAGAACCTACCCGTGAGGGTCTACACCACCCGTGGGCTCAAGGAACAGGGACGCTTTGCGTTGGAGAACTGTCATAAGATCGTCGACTACTTCTCTGAGGTATGTCACCGCATCGCGCCGTACTATAGCCTGCTAACATTGTCTCCAGACCTTCCAGGTTGACTATCCTTTGCCCAAAGTCGACTTGCTTGCAGTCCACGAATTCGTGAGTTGGCCCACTGTGAAAATTGCTTGCGTGCAGTCCTTTGACTACTTTGTTAGGCAATTATACGTATTCTCCCCTTTTCATCAAATATTTAGCTGACCATTGCTTTCTAGTCACACGGCGCTATGGAGAACTGGGGTCTCATCACTTACCGGTCCGTCAAATGCATCTATCGATGTGCCTTGTTCTAACATGTCGCAGCACGACCGCTGTTCTCTTCGACCCCAAGACCTCTGCAGACAGCTACCGAAATCGCGTTGCTTACGTTGTAGCACACGAGCTTGCTCACCAATGGTTCGGTAATCTAGTCACCATGGACTGGTGGAGTGAGCTTTGGCTGAACGAAGGATTCGCCACCTGGGTGGGTTGGTTCGCCATAGACCACCTTTATCCCGGTAAGTGCCTATGTATCAGAGACTCATGAAGCTACTGACTTCTAAATCTTGTATAGACTGGAATGTTTGGGGACAATTTGTCGTACGTCGAAAATCCGCAGGTACTTTCAACATCTCGCAATGCTAACGTAATATAGACTGAATCTGTCCAAACAGCATTCCAACTCGATTCGCTACGAACGTCCCATGCTATCGAGGTACCCGTTAGGGATGGTCCAGAGGTTGACCAAATCTTCGATCACATCAGCTACCTGAAGGGAAGCTCGGTCATCCGCATGTTGAGCTCCCACCTCGGCGAAAAGGTCTTTCTACAAGGAGTGGCAGACTATCTCAAGAAGCATCAGTACTCGAATGCGACCACGAACGACCTGTGGTCTGCCCTCAGCAAGGCCTCTGGTAAGGACGTCAACAGCTTCATGGACAACTGGGTCCGCAAGATCGGCTTCCCTGTGGTTACTGTAGCCGAAGAGCCTGGACAGATCGGCCTTCGTCAGCAGCGATTCCTACTTGCCGGAGACGCTAAGCCTGAGGAGGATGAGACTGTCTGGTGGATTCCGTTGGGTCTGCAGACTGGCGATTCTATAACCGCAGCTTCAACGCACAAGACCGCTGCGTTGACGGAGAAGGAAACCACCATCCGAGATGTCAATGAATCTTACTACCAGGTCAACAAGAACCTCACTGGCTTCTACCGGACCAACTACCCCCCAGCACGCCTCGAGAAGCTCGGCGAAGCCCGCCAGAACCTTACCGTTGAAGATAAGATCGGTATCATTGGAGATGCCTACGCCAACGCTGTTGCCGGTTACGGATCAACAGCAGGCTTGCTTGCTCTTGTGAAGCGGTTCCAGGACGAGCAGGAGTACTTGTAGGTACAATGCCCTGTTTGTAACGGAACCATGCTGACTCTCCTAGGGTTTGGGCTCAGATCATCAACAATATCGGCACCGTGCGCAGCGTGTTCTCCGGTTCTCAGGATGTGAGCGATGCGCTAAAGAAGTTCGAGCTCGAACTACTTTCGCCTGCTACTGAGAAGGTTGGCTGGGAGTTCCCTGAGGGCGAGAGCTACCTCGTGGGTCAGCTTCGGGCGCAACTCACTACTACCTCCGGTTTACTCGGCCACAAGGCTACCGTGGACGAGGCTTTGCGCCGCTTCGACCTTTACATCTCTGGAAAAGACAAGTCTGCCATCAACCCATCGCTCCGCAGGACTGTATTCTCCGTCGCAGTCAAGGAACGAGGAGAGTCCGCCTTCGAAGCTATCAAGAACGAGTTCCTCACCACATCATCTATTGACGGCAAGGAGATCTGCCTGCGTTCTATGGGTCACGTACAGACACCGGAACTCGCGAAGAAGGTCCTTGATTTCATCTTCTCTGACAAAGTTGCGATGCAGGACAAGCATAGTGGCACGATCATTCTGGCCAATAACGCGAAGGTTCGCCCCGAAGTGTGGAACTTCATCCGTAATAACTGGGACAGCAAGATATACCCGACTCTATCAGGCAACTTGGTTGTACTTGAGCGCTTCCTGCGTTTCGGTCTGAACAAGTTTGCAGACGACAAGGTTGCGGATGAAATCGCAGCATTCTTCAAGGGCAAGGATAACCGGGGCTATGACAAGGGCTTAGAGGTTATCGATGACACTATCCGAAGCCACGCCAAGTACAGGAGCCGGGATGAGGGTGTCGTACGCGAGTGGCTCAAGGCAAACGGCTACATGCAGTGACTTGAAGCCAGACTTTGAGGACTGGAGTAGACGTTCACTGCATTATAATAAGCGATGTAGAGGTCAACAGACCCAGAAACGGGTACATGTAAAACACGGAAAGACTTTAAGACATACAATCCAAAAGGATCAGCGCAATGCAATGTATCGAACCTTGCAAGTTCCATTATTGGTCATATTCTGATCTCTGTGGTTGATGCTGAATGGCGGATGAGCTTCATGATGAGCGCCGTGTACGATTGCCCTCCGCAGATGGTGGGCCGCATTACCAGCGCTGGTATATCACCGTACCTGATGTTTAATCCACAGCGGTTTCGATAGCGTGTCCCCCGTTGCTTTGCTCTGTGCTTTCCACATCCTTCACTTTGGTCACTACAAGCCTGTTCGACTGCGTCCTTCTCCAAGTCCCCTGGACTCTCTTCCACCAACACGATGGGTATCTCATCTCATCGTCTCCATGTCCCCTCCTTAACCTCTCCATCCCCAATTCCCATGTGCTTGTACTTTTACACCAGCCAGTTTTATTTATTTCTCCCCACCGCTCCCGCTCTCCCACCACAGCCCTACCCTCCGCTTGAACACATCCATCGTCTGCCCCGTACTCCGGCCCTTCTCCCTCTCTTCGCGGTTGATGCGCGTCGCGGCGGCAGCGAGCCCGATGGAGATGGCGAAGATGGGATCGAGGCGTCTGTCTCGCTGTTAGCACTTTGTTGGTCGGGGGGAGAACACAAGAGGGCAGACCTGGAGATGATGTACTGGTATGCCATGGCTGCGGCCGGGGGAATGTGAAGTCCAGACGTGCAGTACGAGTATCGTTGCGACGATAGACTGGACTAGACTTTGGAGAATTAAGCTCGGCGGCGCGCTCTCGCTCGCGGCATGGCGTGTCGCATCGCCCACGTCCCACGCGTAGGGCTGTGCTCCGGCGGGCGGCCTCGGCTCTGGCTACCCCACGATCTACTGTCGCTCGGGCGCGCAGGTACGCAACGCAGGTACTAGTTAAGACACGCAGTAGTCACCGTGTTGGAGCTCGATTAAGCTCCGTTACGTTGGCCTACTGACAAATGAGCTCTGAGATGTGCTTCGCCGCGCGTGCTGTGGCGGGTGACTTGGGTGGTCAGCTTCATGCGATGGCGTCATTGTCTCAGCGGCCAGATGAGCCGCATGTCACGCTGGGCGATCAGAAGGTACCTATGTAGCTGGGTAGATTCACGAGATAGATGGGTACATTCACCGAAAGCTCATGGCCATGTTTCTCGGATCAGGTCCTGTTATTCGAACTATAGGAATGCAGAGGGTCGAGCTACAGTCAACAAGGGAGTCAAGATAAGAGAAATGAGCCATCGCCATGGGATACCATTAAACGGCTGTGTCGGCTCATGTATCCGGTTTGAAACCAAGGGAAACGCAAGATACATAGTAAGTGCGTCCCACGCCCAGCTGGAGCTTAACGAGAGCTGGGCCAGATGTTCCTCCCATGGCCTCTGCCTTCCTTAGTGTGTCAAAGTAATATATAAATAATTTCCCATCGTAAAACCAATAACGCCCTCACACCGCCATCGTGAACCGGGGAGAAAACGCAGGGAAGACTGATGTGACCGGTAAAAGCTCAGGACGACTCGCCGAAGGTGTTCTCACCCGAGTAGCTGCAAACGGTCAGCAACATGGCCCTACCGGGACTATGAATAACGCGCAACTTACGTGATGTAGAGGAAGCCGTCCTCGTCCTTGTGCTCCTCGTATATAGAGGACATCAGCGCGGCAGTCGGGGGAAGCACCTCATCGACGAAGATGAAGATGGCCTTCTCCGGAGAAAGCTTAATTCTCTTGCGGATAACATAGACGAACTGGCCAACTGTGAGGTCTGCGGGCACCAGGTACTTCTTCTTATCGATGGTCGCGATGTCCGACTTCTCGACCTTCTCGCAAATGACCTGCGCCTGTTAGTTTCTATGCGGTCTCGCAGCGTGGGTTCAGAGACGTACGGGAATGCGGTCGTTGTACTTCTGGCGGATGCGCTCGGCCTCAGCCTTGCGCTTCTCGAACGGGTGCTCGTCCTTAAACTTGGAGCGCATCTTGGTGGTATCGGTGACTGTGATGGGTGTGGTGGACTTCTCGGACATGCAGGGGCGGCAGGCTTTATATGAGTGTGCGAGCGGGTCGTTGGGCGGAGTTGGGCGGTAAAGGTGGGTTGAAGAGGGAAGTCAGAGCAGCGAGCGGTGAAGCGGCGTTATGTAGGCAGCAAGAGGCGGGAGCGGGGCGCAGGTGGTCACTACCTCATTAGTCACCCACGCAATCACCTCGCGCCTGCCAGCGGCGCCCTGCCTTCGTCTTGACAGAGACACTGTAGCTAAGGGGCCTAGCGCGATTCAGTCGTTCACAGAGCGAGTTCGTCATGTACAGCACCGCCCTTTGTTTCAAGTGGACTGAGTGACTCTTCGCCGCGAGTATGGCTGTGTGTCCATAGCATCAGCCCCCGAACTCCGAACGAAGTCACTTGCGCAGCTGCTCGTGACCTGCCCGCCTGTTGAGTCATCAACTTCACTGCTGCCGTCTGTTTGCATGTCAAGTACGTTCTGTGCAAGGGACACCATTTGCGTGTCCCGTTAGCATAGGCATCAGCGTTTGCCTCCAAGTCTTGCCTCGGATCACTACCTTAGACTCTGGATAGCTTGAATTCCCAGTACGAGACAAGCCTTCGAACTCACCAACGTGGCATCTAGCATGCTTCTACACACGACTGGTAATGCTACAATGCTGCTTGGTCGCCCTAAGCTATCGATAAGCACGTGATTCGGCGCCCCTCGGTACTCAGCCATAGCTCCATGCGCCGACCGTGGTGTGAGATCGACAACTTTTGCTATTTCTCTCACCACAGCGCCAAAAACGGACTGACCTCAAGTCATCGTTTCATAAATCGCCCCGTCGCTCCTTTTCCATGGTTTCATTGTAGACTTTTCGCCTTCCTTACCACAATCGCTCTCACAATGCCACCCTTCCGACCATCATGCCGCGCCTTTCGAGCTCTCGAGCTCCCCCAGACCGGCGCATCTAGACGCGCACTACATCCGAACTTCTTCACTTCGAGACAGAGCGCTTTCGCACGGAGATGCATGTCAGATGGGCCTCCAAAACCAAAAACAGACCCATTGGAGGAATGGCGGAACCCTAAGCCTAGCAAATGGCCCAACAGGATACGGTTCCTCATGCTGCCCTTCATCGGAGCTATAATTTACTCCATGGTATGTATCCTCATTCGCCAATCTCCGCTTGAAGTCTAACGCTGAAAATAGTACACCGATACAACAATCTACGAAGCCGAGCCTCCATCCATCGCCGAGAAAGATTCTGTTCTCAAACGTGAGAATGGCATCAACGAGCAGTCGCCGATGCGCTTGCGCATGGAACAATTCATAAAACAGCACCAGAAGGAGATCGTTGCCGAGCTCGAGAAGGTGGATGGCAAGAAGTTCATCGTAGATTCATGGCAGCGAGCAGAGGGCGGCGGAGGCATAAGCTGTGTGCTGCAAGATGGCAACGTGTTCGAGAAGGCCGGCGTAAACATCTCAGTCGTGTACGGACGTCTTCCGAAACCAGCGATTGCGAAGATGCGCGCGAATCACAAGGCGCTCGATCCGACCGTAGATTCCCTAGAGTTCTTCGCCAGCGGTCTCAGCATGGTCCTGCACCCGAAGAACCCCAACGCACCGACCGTGCACCTCAACTACCGCTATTTTGAGACCGCCGACGACCAGGGCAATACGAATGCGTGGTGGTACGGCGGCGGTTGTGACCTTACCCCGTCGTATCTCTACGATGAAGACGCGATCCACTTCCACAACACCATCAAGCAGGCCTGTGACAAGCACGACAAGGGCTATTACCCGCGATTCAAGAAATGGTGCGACGAGTACTTCAACAACAAGCACCGAGGCGAGACGCGCGGTATTGGCGGAATATTCTTTGATGACCTCGACGAGACAGAAAAAGACCAGGAACAGCTCTTCTCCTTTGTGCAGGATTGCTTGTCCGCGTTCCTACCCTCCTATCTTCCGATCATCAACAAGAGGAAGGACATGCCGTTCACGGAAGAGCAGAAGCAGTGGCAGCAACTCAGGAGAGGGCGATATGTGGAATTCAACCTCGTGCATGACCGAGGAACCGCATTTGGTTTGAATACCCCAGGTTCAAGAGTAGAGAGTATCCTGATGAGTCTGCCTCTCACCGCGAGATGGCAGTACATGCACGAGCCAGAAAAGGGTAGCAGGGAGGAGAGGCTACTAGATGTGCTCAAGAATCCCAGAGAGTGGGTGTAAATATGTAGCATTATGTGTAGTGGAAACGATACGTTGTAAGAGAGAACCAATGCTCTTGGCAAATGACCGCCCCATAAGTCTTTACAAATTTTTAGCTGATTGTCTGGTCACTCTAGTCCAATTACGGTCACTGATGCGACGAGCTTCGTAGACCGCACCATTTCGTACGCTCGTGTGTGAAGGCGTTTCTAGGCTCGATAAATTTGCACTCCTCCGGACGAAAGACGAAAGTATCTCGGATCGATAGACCGATCAGGGTACAATTGCTACGCCTTGAGGTCGCGGCAAGAACAATGCACACTCCACGCACACAGGATGCCGGTGTACAACTACCACAATTACCAACCATGTAGTGACCACCTCTTTCGCCTTATGACCGTATGAGATACAAATACATAAACACCTCCCAATTGCTCCCACCACTATCACAATCATCCCAACCTTCTCACACTCCCCTCCAACAACACGCTCCCTACTCCCCCTCCCACTCAAAATGAAGCTTTTCCCCATCCTATCCTCCACAGCTCTCTTCCTCAGTGGAGTGCACGCCATAGCGGCAGGACCATCCACACGAGAAGCCATAACCGACACCCTCCTCACCTTCTACCGCTCCCTCGACCTCAAAAGCGAATCCCTCCTCCGCTCAACAACCACCCCCGACCTCGTCTTCGACGGCACAGCCTTCGCCTCCATCGGGGTCGGCGCGCCAGATCCGATGGTCGGGCAAGTGAGTAGCCCATAATCACCTTTTCGTCTTCAAGACTTCAAACCTTGAAATAGTTTCAGACAAATTCCTGACTGACACGTGATCTATCAGGATGTTATTGCCCCGGCCCTCATAGCCTCCCTCCCGATGACCACATCGCACAATCTCGCCAACCTGCGCGTTGTCTTCCATCTTGAAGGTGCAAAGGCGAACGTCACAGCGTACGTGCTAGCGTACCATTATAAGCTTCTCTCCGAGCCGGCGGAGAGTACGAGCAATGTTTATCTGATGAGTAACTTTGTGGAGGGGCTTGCAAGGAGGGAGAGTGGGGTGTGGAAGCTGGAGAGGGTGAGGCTGGAGCCGTTCTTTCAGAGTGGGAATTTGGAGGTTATGGGGTTGGGAGCTTGAGGGGGAGTAGAGGGTGGAGGAATGGTTGGAGGAGCAGAGTGATTTGAGGGTGGGATATGAGGAGAGGGAGTTAGGAGAGGGAGTTAGGAGAGGGAGTTAGGAGAGGGAGTTAGGAGAGGGAGTTAGGAGAGGGAGTTAGGAGAGGGAGTTAGGAGAAGGTGTCTTGTGTGGTTGAGAGAGTAAAAGGGTTGAAGGGGAGGGAGGAAGGTACCTGCGCTGAGTGCGCAGCGCTAAGACAGGCGTAAATCACGGTGTTGGAACCGCAGTAGTATTCGATTGTAGTCTTCCATGCCATCTCGCCGATGAGCCCTATTGTTTTCATGTCAGGAAACAGTGAGGTACTCTTGTGTCGTAGTGATGATATTGAAGCTGAAGACATCCCTAGATCCTTTGGACGTAGTATCGCATATGAACTTAGACTCATCGCGCAAGGCATTAACTATGAGGCATTAATTAGCTTACACGTCAGCTTTAGTGGCAGCACAAAAATAGTGCTTTTTGGGGAACAACGGCCACTAGTTGGAGACTAAAGCTGTGCAACACTCCTTCACCCTTATTCACCATTGAATCACAAATACCGGGAATATGATTGTACAACTGGACATCATCATCATGGCTGGACATCCACAAGAGAAGGATGGATATCTGCTATAGGACGAGGCGAAACATAATCTCACTGCACTACGCACGTATCATCCACGTCCAGCCCGTCATCTTCACCCTCCCTCCTGCTTCTTCCCATCCTCGTGCCCATACCTGCATTCTTGAACGATGCAGTCACGGGACCCAAGTCTGTTTTCGACAATGCCCTTCGCACGCTGTCCGACGGTTTTCTGTTGTCCCCAAGAAAATGCTGAGATGGTGTAGACCCGTTGCTTACGTGCCGGCCTTGAGACCCAGGTCGAACGGTAAGAATCCCAAGTGCTACCAAAGCTGTGACGAGGAGAAGGAGGCCGATCTTCATCCAAGAGTCCAACAGTCTCATCGCCAGCATACCCATCTTCTCCTTCCATCTCAATGTAGGCAAGGCGGCTATGTTATGCTCCTTCTGTTCCATCGTCGGTATGCTGGCCAGGACTCAAGGCTCGTAAGGTGGCGGCGGTGTCTCGAACCTTTCTCCCTGCACAGCGAAGTACTCTCTCAGACTTGTCTGCGCTGTAGGCGAAGGTGGCGTGCTGCGGCTCTCGGAGTAGACGCTGATAGTGTCGATGTCCGAGACAGAAGGGCGTGCTTTAAGCAAGATGAGTGTGTAGCGGAAGATAGAGGGTGGTTTGGAGGAGGTGGTAGCGGTCGAAGAGGTGGAGGAGCCACGGTGGTGGTGGAAGACGGTAGGCATTACAAGGGTTGTCTTCGCGTAGTAGAGTGGCGTAGTTTTAGGTCGAAAGGCGGCGTTGTTTGTATGAATCTCGAATACTGATTGGGGAAGAAATGCGTTCGGCAGTTGGTGGCTGACTGTCGTATTGTCTGTTTCGTGTCTGTCTTTGTTCTCCGTCCAAAACTTATCCAAATATACGTATCAGCCAAAGATGTTAAGAGATATCGCTAATAGATGCCCGATGCACTGACTGCCCGCTCAGTTGGATTTCTCGTTAGATTATTCGCGTCCACGGACGTTGCTGTGTGATGCGCGTCCGATCGATAGCGGTGGATGTCTGAACGCGGAGATGATTGGGTGAAGACTTTTCTTTATACCGCGAAGGTGCACACCTACTCACTCTTGTTTCCTCATGCCTGCCCAACGCAGCTGCCATAGTCGCACAGACACTTCTGCATGCGGAAACAAAGGGTCGCGAGCGGAGGAGGTTGGTCATGGCCGCCGGGGATGTATGTCTAGCCTTATGAGGGGCTTCTGGAACTGACAGCTGTTAGACATTAATTGTCTCAGACATAAATGTTAGCTAGAGATGGGCTAGAGTGTCTATCCTTATGTATGGTAGCATGCAGGTACGCTGTGGAACGCCATATATGAGCCGAGGACGCGGGTCCGAAGCCAGACCGTTTGGACACGGGCTATTGTAGGTTTCATTCATGCGTGGACGTGAGACACATCGAGTAATCTGTCGTTACGAGGGATATCGCTGTCGCGGCTACCGTTCTCGTTCCGAGGGAAGCGACATCCGACGACAGTGAGCGGAGAAGGGAAAACCGCTCCTGATGCGGTGCGTACGATTGTGGCTAGAGAATCATCTTGCGGCCGGTGAGGCCGAGACAAAATCTCGCTGTGATGGAGGCGACAGTCCGATCGATGGTAGTCTCCTCGACTCGAGGTGATGGACAGAGCAAGTGACGTGAGCATCGATGTTCTGGAATGTGGTCGAACACTTCGCGGCATATCTGACGTAGCACAAGATCACTTCCCCCACATTGAGAATGGTATGCATCTGAGAGGCTACCAGTGGCTACCAGGATCATCAAGGGATCTGACAGTATACGGGAACATCGGGCAGGTAAGGGAGACCTCTTAGGAACCTGGTGGTCGGATCGAGGTTGATGGACGTCCACATGTAATTTCCGCAGAGGAATTGGCTATGGGGATATGACTCGTGTGCCGCAATCTGAGTGAAGGGATGGAAACCAGTTGCAGTGGTAGATGGATATCACCATGGGATCTGCATGCAAGCGTCGCAATGAACTGCCGGGAAGGTGTGCCGACCTAAAAATGTAATCATCAGTTGTACTTTGCAATGAAGAAGCTTTGCAGGATACTGCGAGCGAAGATATGCCTGGCATAAAGATAAGTAAATACAGTAAACAAAATCTATCAAAATCCAAGAAGCCAACGCATCGATCGTAAAATATGTGCAATTTACCCAAACCATCCATACATTTTCAGCCACCGAAAGAGAGAGACAAGCACAAAATAAACCGGTTTATACCATCACCAAACTCAAGTCCCTTGCACCTTTTCCTCTTAGTTTCCATCACGGTACAGATTGTACATATAATGCATCCTCTCTTTCTGCAACTGCGTGAACCCCTCGTAACAAGCATCCGTACTATAATCCATATAGTTGTGAATCGGATCATACGTATCACTTCCCTTTTGATTCGGACACGTCTGCTTCTTCGGATCCGTGGGACATCCATCCGTACTCTCTTTCTCATACGGCGTATCGTCGATGTAATCACCTGGTCCATCGCAGGCGTTGCCCTCAAAGGTATGTAGGAGGCCCATCCAGTGCCCGGTCTCGTGCACGGCAGTCATGCCAGAGTTGTACCCGTCCATGGCGCCATCAGGCATGGTGTTTGCATTGACATTGCAGCCGTCGCTGTAGTAGACTGTGGGGTCAGATTTGCCGTTCGCGACGTTCGAGGGGAGACTGCAACGGCCGAGGACGCCGCCACTGAGGTCCGTCTGGAAGTAGAGGTTGAGCGTGCGGTAGGTGCCCTGGCGGAGTGCCTTCTTCATCGCGGTGTCGTCATCTGTTGCGCCAACAGCCCACTTGTCGTTCTGGGTCCACGTGACGTTGATCAAATTGAAGGAGATACCGTAGTCTTTGTATGCTTTGTTGAGCGCGTCGATTTGGGCTTGAGGCATGTCGTTCGAGATGTCATCTTTGCTGGCAGGTGTGGCCACAATGTGGAAGACGGCGTCGACGCTGATGGCGGTGTTGTTGTCTTTTGCGCGGGCCAGGAGCTCGTTGCGCTTAGCCCGCTGCGCAGGACTGCCACCGTTGTTGCCGCCTTCGTGCAGACCTTTGATGGTATTCAAAAAGTGCTCATCAGCGTGCTGAGTGTTGGTGCCGCAGTCGAATGGTTTGGGGCGCGGAGGTGCATTTCCTGCTGCCCCGGCTAGCAGTCCGAGCCCCAGGGAGGCAAGGAGGATGGATTTGAACATGACGAAGCTGGAACCCCCACTATTTGACTGGCTCTGTAGTATCGAATTCCAAATGTCGTCGGATTGAAGCTGTTGTCGAGGCTTGTTTGTTGTGCCCGTGTTGCGAAGTGGTGATCGTGATGTTTGTCCTGGGCATTCTTGCGCAGCTTATATCCTCCTTTTCACTGTGTTCTGGATTCCGGAGTCTCACAATATCCATCTAGGCATATTTCGTCCACCGTCTGGGCGTCTGGCTGGGTCAATAACGTGGACGGAAGCGGGGACAATTGTCTCATGCACCGCCACAACGTTGACAGGCCGAATGTCTTGGGCGGAGTTAGCGGTCAGACAAGTCTGCGAACCATGTGAGCGATTCAATGCAATGATTTCATTCGAGCGATGCATATAGATGCGAATCGATTGGTCGCTGATGTACGCCTTAACTCCAGACACGCAGACCATTGTGGTACAAATACACATCCCGATACCCCGGCCCCATGATTGCGACTCAATTGCAAAAGGAAAAGAAAAGCATCGTATCGGAGATGATTCAGACCACGTAGCTACATTAGGAAGGACGTCCGTGAGGATCATGCACCTTCACCCGGGTGAGCGCGACCGGTCGTTGTTGCGGTGCTCGGCTGATCGTTATTCCAGGACAGGTACGTATGGTCGCCGAGTTTCCTATTGCCACAATTAGCCCGCATCTCTTTTGCACTCGAATATCTCGGCGCCTTACCTTGGCTTAACTAGATGCGTAAGAGTGAAGATGGTGCCGAGCAGTATGCAGAGACCGCCCACAACTACGTAAGCGATGCCGAGGAAGGAGTTTCTGCCACCGACGACTGTGCGGGTCGAGAAGAGGACTTCCTTTTTTCCGCCGTACTTGGTGGCTGGGAACCCTGCGATTATGAGTCAACTATGAAGTTCAGATGGGAATAATGCGATGCGTACGGTCATAGATCTGCAGCCGGTATGTACCAGTCTTCAAAACGTCATCATCGTTCCTCCCAGCTAGCTTGCTAAAGGTAGGTAGACCGGCTGTTCTCATCCATACTTGGAATGCCCCCCACGTGTGAAGATTAGGTAGAGTTGTCGAATCGTAGCCATCCTCGGGGTATTGATCTGCCCAATTGGGTGGAGGAACCACATCAGTGGGCTTGTACTTGGTCTCTCCGTAGAGATCGCCTTCGGAGCTCCATGAGATGCCGTTCTGGGTAAGGTTGTAAGTTTTGTATTCTTCAACATTCAATGCAGTCAAGTTGCCGTAGGTGTCGTTGAACATTGAGTTTGCGATCAGTCCACAGGGATAGTAAGGACGACCGTCCGGAGCGACATCAAGCGGGTCACATTCCCCGGATTTTATCTGTGCTCCGGTTTTGGCGTCCCCCTTCAGTTGATCAACATCGAAACTCTTGACATAGCGACGGTGGTTCTGGTAGAAGTTGTTCAGGCGGTAGTAAAAGTATATGGGGCCCTTGATGTCCTCTGGTACGTTGAACTCGAGTACGCAGACGTTCGCATTCTCCTCCTTTCCGGATTCCCACTTGTACGTATCTTTCGCGCGTGCCCACTGTGGCTTGGACTTCATATCCTTTTTGAAGGTCTGCGAAACAAGATTGGACGGCATATCTTTCAATGGCGAATCCGAACCGATGGGAAGTGTCGTGTTAGGCGCCTCCGTCGCACAGTTGGTGTAATCGAGCGCGATCTCTTGGACCTGGCGGGGTGTCAGCCTACCGTTTCATCCCATAGCCTCACAAAGCGCATACCTGAGAGCTCGCATATAAGAGCAGTCCACCGATGGGCGCGAATATGATGCCGACAATGAAGAAAATGGGAAGGACAGTCTTCGGGGTGAGGATAGGTCTACGGTAGCCTGTCAGCCAATACTCCTCACTTCACACCCTTCAACACCAGGAGCGCCAACATACTGCCATGCTTTCAATCGCTGCTGCCTGAACGCGGTATCTGCATCTTCATCAGCATCCTCTGTCCTTGCGCATCGGCCCGTCGCTGCTCACTCGGGGGTCGTCTGCTCTTTGTCTTCTTTGCCGTCTCATTATTGGGGTCCTGGCTCGATATCGAGTCGGTATGCTCGACCTGCTGCGTCTGCGACATAATGGGCGATCCGCGCTGATCCGCAGCGTGGGCGAGAGAGTGACTGAGGTTGCGGTTGGGGATGTTCGTCGTTGAACGCTGCAGCTGTTCGCGCGGAAGTTAGCTTGGCCGGGGTTGCGCGCCTCGCTCCCGCCAAATTTAGACCGACCAGCCGCTGAGTCGCTGACCCGCGCCACCTTCTGTGCGTTAACATTCCCGAATTTAGGGTTCAGGCTACGTATGTATGCTACATGCACCTAGAAGAGACCAGAAGAAACCAATGATCGTACAGCGTGTAGAACTGCACTGTTCTATTGATGAATTACAGAGCAATTACAAACTGTTTTGGCAACCATCTGCTGTCCATTAGGGGTTGGATGTAAACTGCCAATCGATGCCACATTCACTCATTATGAGTAATACGGGCTTAAGAGTGAAAGTAGTTCACAATTCGCGCAATGGCGACAACACTCAATTCTGCGTCTAAAGCTACGGAACAACACGAGTATCCAAGATGAAGACCGCTAGCCACCCTCCAAGGGGAGCAAAACAAAGAAAGAGACACATAAGTCTGTGGTGTAAGGGGGGTATCAGCATAAAGCATAAAAAGGAAACGATGGAGCGGCGTGATCAGTCTGACGCCGCAGTGATAATGGAGATTCCCAAACCCAACCGAGGGCACCAGCCCATACATGCAATATGCCTAACCCAAGAAAGTGAACGCCTATCGTTCGTAGATCATAACGAGAGTGGGGATGCATCCGCCGTCCCCATGCCCTAAGTAGAGTCGAAGAAAATCAAAAGAAATCCGTTAACGCCATCCGTGTCCGTGGCTGTGAGCCACACAATGTGAGTCGTAACTTGTGAGCAACCAAGTTGGTTGATGAGTTTGAAGTCAATTTGTGTCGTGTCGAGAAGATTGTGAATGCGCATGCCCATGTCCCAGAATGTTTAGATGTGGTGGACGAAATACTTGGGGTCAAACCAGCCAACCTTGTCGTAAACCGCCCAAAGCTTGGAGGCCTTGTTCACGTCAATCTTGCACGCCTGCTGAGCGTCAGTCTTGCGGAACTCCTTGCCAATCTTCAAGGCGTCGATGCGGGCTTGGAAAATGCGACGCTTGCTGCAAAGGTAGGTGGCGCAAGACAGGCGAAGTGTGCCAGCCAAAGGGACCTCAGCCTCGTGCAGCAGGTGACGGTCGGGATCGTCATGAAGCTTGAGAGCTGAGCCCTTCCACTCAGTTTTGAGTGCACTGCTGTTGCCTGCGCCGAGTGTGCTGAGAGGTGGTGAGTAATCCGGAAGCGAGTTGTAGTCGGTGTCATCGCGTGTTCCAGCCGGTCGTGCAGGCTTCGGTGAGGCTGAGCTGGGACCGGCCTCGGAGAAGGAGTCATAGACCTGGGTCCTGGGAGTGCGTTTCTGGATTCGTGGAGTCCGTGGAGAACGAGGGAGGCGCGGGATGCCAACCTTTGGCAGTTTGGCTTGAGACCTCGATGAAGGTGCAGGTGCCAGTTTCTTCAGCGGCTCCCTCTTGTGCACGCCGGCCCTCTTCTGACTAATCTCCCGGTCAAACTTCCGCTCTTGCAGGAACCAAGCGCGGGGGTTCTTGTGGTATAGGTCGTGGACATTGGAGACAAAGGTGACGGCGAGTTCGTAGTCTTCGCGGGCGGGCTTGCTCTTGAGAGCAGCAAAGTCGGCGGAGTTCATGTGCTTCGTGATGAGGTCTTGAGAGGCAGGGTCTACCTGCTCTTGGGGGAACAGTGGCTCGTCGGCGGCGATTGAGCTGCCAGACTCGCTGCGGCGGAAAAGCAGCGGGTCCCGCACATGATCCACGTCCATTCTGTCCATATTCTCTTTCTGTACGCAAGACTCGTAAGGCGAAATTGGTGGAGAAGCCAGGGCGTAGGTGGCGGTGGTGTCGCGCTTTGTGAAGGGATCCTCTGGTGTCCAGGGAAGGATTGAAGGCTTGGATTGCTGCGATGCCATAGAGGCGAAGGAGCCAAACGACGTGGCTGGAATTGACTGTGCGACGGAGCCAAATGACTCGGAGCGCTTCATCTCTGGTGGCGAGAGGAGCGAGGAAACGGGGATCTGTTGCGAAGGCACCCTCTGGTGTGAACTGTTTGCCATGGCAGATTCAATGGGTGGACTGCAGGTGAATTGAGTTGCGAATTGGTTTGTAGCAATGCAAGCGGGCGGCCGCCTGGATATATGTGTCTAGGCAGCAATCGCAGTGTGGGTGTTGGGACTCAATCGCCGGTGCGGACGGTGATTAGAAGGTGGGAAGCGGGCGGTGGCGACTTGGTACGGCCAGCGCTTTATAAGGCAGCGGCCCAGTCAGACTTGGAAGGCTGCGGAACGAGACAATGGGCGGACGAAACACGCTGCAAGACACCAGGCGGAGTTATCAGGAGTGCGAAAGGCGGCTGGAAGAAGGGGACGAGCAGGTTTATGAATGAAAGAGGGCGCTCCAGGCGGCAGTCAAAGGACGTGTGGGCGACAAAGCGGTAGCGCAACTGAAACCAGGGCACACACTTGCACAGGGTGGCAGCTGGCGCAGCGTCCCGTCGTCGCAGTCGCCCATCAGCTGGCCTCCCGGCCGCGCAGGCTGAACAATCACTGGTGAATCGAACGGGGGAGAATGATGTGGACGCGACTGCCACGGCCGCCGAAAGCGCCTTAGCGGGCGGCGCTACTGGAGGGCAGGCGCGCAGGGCACAGGGCACACCTTCCCGAACCGACGCATTCACTCTATCGCTCCCTTCTTGTACAGACTCCAGAGCTACACGACCGCATTGGCGACTCAATTGCGAGCAATGCAGCGCAATGCGGACGCCCTGCTGCTGTCGCAGAGCCATTGGGCGCCCGCGCCCGCTCTCCAGTCCGCAGAGCCACGTTGCTACCTAACCGCGAGGCTACGTGCCTCGCCCAAGGCGCCGTCATCTCTGCATCCCAGATCCCTCTTGTCCCCTCTTCGACGGTGGACCCCAGGACACCGCCTTCGTCATCTCTGTGCCTGACCTGCCCGCCGCAGCCTCCCGCCGGACCTTTGCAATGAATTGCTCCATCCTCCCTCTCCTACCACGGACGGAAGCGGACATTAGCGGACGTGTGATCACTAACTGTACGGACTCCTGACACCTCCTTCGCAACAGCCCGGATTAGCCGCCACCTCGCTCATTGCTCACCTCCCAGGCAGAGCAGCCTGGGTCTCGTGATGCCTGGCGCTCGCAGCCATGGCCCAAGCCACGCGGCGGGTCCTGAAGGGGAGTCACACCCAAGGCGAGTACACGGCGAGCCAGAGATTGATACCCTGGTCGCTCGCCCCCAATGAGCGCGCCGCATCCGCTGAACCTCTGCCCTTGACCCTCGCTGCAAAACATGCCGTGCAGCGGGAGCGACGCTGTCTGCAGCAGGGCCGGTCGCATTGGTTCCTTGCTGCCAATTGCCGTCTGACGCTCGCCGGACTGTGCCATTGAGGGCTGCGCGCTCGTGGGCGCTCAATTGGCATGTGATGGCGGCGACAAGTCTCAGCTGGACGGCGCGACGTTCTGCGGATGACCAGCCAGGCGGTCCCGTGAGTCATGCCCTGGCCGTACGAGCCACCTGAAGGCACCACGCGGTGCGCTCGCCACACCATCTCGCCGTGATGGTGGTGGAGGGGTAGCGGGGTGTGTGTGTCTTATCGTTATCGCGGCCCTGCGCGTGCACCCGCCATCAGAGTGTGGGGTCGATTGATGAATGCAGGGATGCTATTTCAGTCTAATTCTAGGCGCCTGTTCGCTGCGTGCCCAACGCCGCCGCTTACCGAGCCCATGCGAGATGTCGTCTTTGTTTTGCCCACGCGCTCTGCCATATGGAATTGGAATTGGCATTGGGCGAGGAATAGCGTCAATTCAGTCTCACCGATGTGGACAAGCCTTCAATTACTCTCCCATTGTCTTTGCGAAGCTGACTGTGCCGTCGGACTTCAAGTGCTCTCCATCCCGCACCCCTCACTCAATCTTCCGTAACCCCAATATGCGCTCCTTCGCGTCGCGTCTGTCTACTGCCGAGACCCCCCAGACTCTTTGTCAACATTGATCGTCGATGCAATCCACCAATGCCGAACGCCTGACACCTTCAGTCTGTCTCAATACGGGCATCAACTCGATACCCGTACTGTATCATGCAGTGAACCATTGACCAATGGCAGCCAGGCCTACCTTGCCCTCAACAGGCAAGTACCGCTGCTCTTTGACGGACCCGACCGACTCGTGCCCAAAGTGGGGTGGTCTAGAGAACCATAGCAATTGCGCTTCTTCAAAGCGGTGTGCTAGAAGCTAGGCTCCGGCTCCACCACAGAAGAACAACGGCCTGCAAGTCCAAGCGGCTAGAAGTATGACTAGACCAAGCTGAAGGATTCTCGGATAGATTCGAGCCGCTTTTGAGTATCTCACTCACTGCAAACTGCAATTGAAACGTGTCCTTGAATCCAGTCACTGATCTGGTACAGAGCTATGCTAGGCGTTGGCCAGGGCTGCTTCTACAACATACCCCTGCCGAAGGGTACCTTCAGAGGCACAACGATATGCACGTTATGCAATCGCACTGCCCACACGAGTAATGGGACAGCACGCTATGTTTTACGCAAAGAAAATTGACATTGTCTGGTTCAAACCACTTTAGTAGGCTCTCAGATGTCCGAGGTGGACCATTCGTGCGGATACGATTCCGCCTTCGGCCCTACATGTTTTGACTATCCTCGGTGACCGGCAGGCGATACCCCCATGACGCAATTGTATGCTATCTAGCAAAGTCGAGGACGCAATTGCTAGGCAGACCTACGTGACGCACATGACGAGATAGTGTGCTCGTGTTGCGAATGGAGACCTTTGTGACAATCCGGCTCGGAACGCCACACGGGCTTGACCGAACCACAGAACGACCAAAGTAGTCGCCCAGCCTTCGCATATCCAGAAGCAGGATTACACTGCAATGCTCACGCCTGGAACTTGTACCAGACAGTACGTCACGATACAGCCTGCTCAATTACAATTTCACTTCACACAATCATCGTGTCAACATGCCTCCGTCCCTGTTTCCGTCCTAGCGCTCGACGTCAAGATCGAAACGTGGGAGATCTACCGGGCGATCGCAGCATCACGTGCCCGCGCATTGGCCTCACCGCGTGTACGCTAACTCGTACCTTTTGCGTCCCCGCAAACCTGGGGAACTTTATTCCAACCGTCCCGTCGCGGGCCGTCGCCATGCGAATTCGTCCATCGTGAATCCCATCGCCAGCTTCGACGTCGAGCGGCAATATGCGGAGGGAGGAAGCATGTCTGCATACCAGCTTCAGTCGTCTCGCAGATTTGTGACGCAGCTCTTCGACGCACTCGGCGTGCATGCCGGTGGCGAGCACGACGCCGCCGTGGCACGGAACAAGAATCCCCTCGAAGGTGCGGGTAGCGAGGCGAAAAAGCAGATGTTGGCATTGCACGTTGCATTCCCCAACGAGCTGCTGCCTGCGCTGGACCTCCTCGACCGGTCACTAGTGACACGATTCCACATCCGCCGCGACACTCAGGATCAAGCGGAAGGAGCTGCGCCCCAGGACATACGTGGACACGTCGAAGCCCGCCCTGCAGGAACAGCAGGCAACAACGATAACGAACACATCACCGCCGGCCCGCACCCGCATGCAAGGCCGGCCCACGGACTCGGTCGGCCAGCCTCATCCGACGCCGAAATGCGCGAGGCGCCACCCCCGGGTGTACCGGACGATGAAGGAAGAAGCATGCTGCACCATGCGCGGAACGAGGCGCTGGACACGGTGTACTACGTTCGCTCCGCGCAGCAGCGCTCCTCCCGCTATAGCACCTCCTTCGACACGCTCACGTCCTACGAGGTCCGCCTCCGCGCGTGGAACTGCTCCTGTCCTGCGTTCGCGTTCTCCGCTTTTCCGCCTGTGCATCCCGAGCCGTCTGTGCCTATGTACGAACCGGGTCCTGGTAGACAAGCGGAGGGGGATGAATGGAGTTTTGGGGGAGCGAGCCTGGCGGACGGTATACCGCCGGTGTGTAAGCATTTGCTTGCTTGTGTGCTGGCGGAAAGGTGCGAGGGGCTGTTTGGGGGATGCGTGGAGGAGAGGGTAGTTGGCGTGGAGGAAGCTGCTGGGTGGGCGGCTGGATGGGGAGATTGAACGTATACACGATCCATGTGGCATATTGGGGTGTATGAATGTTTGAAGAGAAGCGGAGATACATGCAGGTGAGGATATAGCTGCATTGATACCCAGCCGGACGCAGCACGGCTCAGGGAAAGAAGTAAATGATACCTTTCACTTTCACCATCACTTTATGTTCACGTTCACTTTCACATGAATATCAGCATGACCTGGGGATGAAGATCATTCACATCATGTCGATTCTCTATCATGCCATTATGCCGCGACGCGGGCAAATGCAACCCATCTTTCCGTGAATGGGGCAGCCAGGATGGTGGTATAATACACTCCTATGCGCACATGCAATCTCCAAATGGGCGTCTAAACCCTCTTCCGCATTCTCTCTCCCGCGTCCGCTCATCAGTTCTTCTTTTCCGATTCTTTGCTTTTCTC
The DNA here is from genome assembly GCF_027946475.1 of Didymosphaeria variabile. NCBI lineage: Eukaryota > Fungi > Ascomycota > Dothideomycetes > Pleosporales > Didymosphaeriaceae > Didymosphaeria > Didymosphaeria variabile. The sequence goes on along the minus strand of NW_026611626.1, from coordinate 2,662,985 downwards.
TTTGTCACCCTCCTTCGCATCGCCATTGACCCCATTCGCCTTCTTATCCTTCTCGCCGTCTTTGCCCTCGTCCTTCTTCAGCTCCTTGTCCTCCGCCTGCTGCTTGTTCTGTATCTTATTCTCGATGAGGTCGTGGAACGCCGTTATCGCGCGGATCAAACTCGACAAATAGATTGCCATCAACTGATCGTTCGTCTTGATGCTCATCGCCCTAGCCAGCTCCGAATTATCCGTCGCGCCAGCTGCGCCACTTGCAGGCCCCACGCCGTTCGTCGCACCCTTGACCGGTGCAGGCTTCGGTGTGGACAGGTTAGGGAGCAAGTTGAACACGTCTTGGAGGTTGCCTAGGATAGCGTGATTGACGGGGAGGTCGCCATCAAGCACCTTTTGTAGGTATTGCCCGATGTCGCGTAGCCGGAGATGCAAGCCTTGCAGCGACTGGAGCTGTGAGGTTATGCGTGTAGAAAGGGTGCCGACGGCAACGTCACGGATGTCGCGGAGGAGGTGCTCGACACCGATCTCTTCTGCTTCTTCGGCTTCGATTAATGAGGGTGTGTGGACGAAGGTCTTGGAGGTAGTTGTGCCGTCCTGTGCCACTGCCATTAGTATTCGTCCTTCAAATAATACTGGCAATATGTTCTTATGCCAAAGTTCATCCCTAGGTATAGAAAGACTCACATCCTTAATCTCCTCCACTGCGAAGTATGCATCCGTCGGTACGCCCACCTCCTTCGGCTGCACGTCGATGATGACTAACAGTGGGTTCGGTGTGTATCTCTTGAACAACTCGTTGATCTCCAAATCCGACGCCCGCAGCTTAGGACCGGTGTGGTACCACCCAATGAGCTTCTCCCGCGCGTTGACCTTCTTGAACATGTCGTTCATCGATTCGACATAGTTGTGGTCCAGAAACCATACTGATGGGTCCTTCTCGTCTTCCTCAAACGGCACTGAAGAGTGATCAGCAAGTTGTGCGTTCGAAGGCCGCTATGTACAACATAGCATCAAGCGCACTGCGGCGGCGAATAAGTTCATGGCGGGGTGGCAGCTCACGTACCAGCGAAGCTGTTCGATACCCTCACGTTCTTTCCATCGTTCTGTCCCAGAAGCACACCGACTACTCGTTTCCGGGTTCCCTTTGCTTGTCGGCCGTAGTGATCTGCTGCGGAGAGGAGCACGAGCGGCGCAACAGAGACGTTGCGGGTCACGAGCGACAGCGTCTCTGCTGTTGTGGCGGGCATAGTGAGAATGTGCGGTTCGAGCAGGCGAATTTGTGTAGAGGTGCCTGCGACAGTAATGGAGACGGGTTTGGTGGGGTGGTGGATATGGTGTGTGTTGTTGCTGAGGCTCTAGCTCTCCGACGTGAGCTGGTAATGCCAAGACTTCTAATCGCCAGGCACGAAAATGCGCAAATGCCTTAGGCTGCGAGCAACACTCACATGAATAGGTCTTGAATCTTCAACGAAAGCAAGAAGGTAAGACGTTGCTCAATGATGATTTGCATTGTATCCGTGATATTGTTGATCTGGTGTTTAACATATTACTATTTTGCTCGAAGCTCTACCCACTCTAGCATAGCAAATGCGTTCAGAACAGTGAATTTATTATAAAATATACACAGCCTATAACACAAATTTGAAAGTGCGTAAGATATAAGACCAGACCAGACCAGCAGCTCTTGCCATCCTTTCAACGCCTTCCAGAAGATCATGCTCGTCAGACCTAATTGTCCATCCCCATGTTATGACCGGCCATTATCCCTCAGTCGCTTCAATGCTCAAAAAATACATAAGACCAAGGAGAACCTAAAGAGTGGCAGTGGGGAAGTAATACTGATCCCAGAGGAACTCGTAGTCCTCAATGACACCACCGACGATGTCTAGGAGTGGCTTGTTCCGCAGTTTCCGTGTAACGGCATGTATCCAGGCCCTGGGAAGTATTAGCTAATGCAACATGGGCTGCGCATGGGATACACACTTGGTAATGTTCTCATAGAAAGCGCCGCGCATCATCCACCAGCCTAACGACCAGCCGCGCTTTCTCAACTCTTCCTTCTCCAACCCTGTCAAGCCTCTTAGTCCACCAGCTAGTCTCTCCTGGAAGTCTTTCTTCGTGAGCTGTCTGGCACCATACTCCAGTCCAACTCCGATCAACCAAGGGCGCCAGCTCTTCCGGTCTCCACTGAAGTGCTGCATGGCCAATGCATAGACGACGGGACGCAAGATGTACAGAACCTCAGCAACTTCACCTTTTCCGCTAACACGGTGCAAAAGTGCCTTTGGCGGCTTGATATCATCGGCTGTGAGTACCTTCGATAGCAAATAGCTCGAAATTTCGGATGCATCCGGTATCTTCGGCATCGATAATCCTGTCCGTGGCATCGTCCAATTCTCCGCTTCCGCCTCTTGCTCCGTCGGGGGAGTGTCCATGCCGTTCGTTGATGCCGATGACTCCTCCAAGGAACTCGGGTCGAGCTCCCTCTGGGGTAGAGGTGGCGATACCAATGGTCTAGAGTTCGTCAACCGCAACAGGAGCAGTCGACACACGGCTTTCACGACCTCCAGTAGCACTATGACGCGCCACCGCACCTTCTCTCCCTTCCTTTTTGCTGCCATCTCCCACAGTAGTTCCGTGTATTGAATCATCTGGAGCACGAGCGCGATTCGCTTGTAGGTTGGTGACCGATCTGTCCAGAACTTTGTGTAGCGGCTGTGGATTGATGGGTGCTGTCGCTGAGCTCCAGGTGTGCGAGCAGCGGCTTTTGCGAGAAGGGAATCATGATACAGTGAGAGGAGTTGGACGCCGCTGTGCACTGCGCTTGGATTAGGTGGTGCTTCGCGACAGCGCATTGAAGTACCTACGAGATTCAGACGCGATCTCAGACTCGCGGAATCGGCCTAATTGGATTAGCTACAAGCGCTACAAGTACACACGATTAGGTTACCCACCGGGAATGATGTATGTTAGCGATCGCAGGGCTGACTCTATCTGCGATACGGCGCTGCTGTTCTTAGCGATGAAGTCGGAATACATCCCGAGCCATTTCGGAGGCAGCGACAGGACCTCGCCCGTCTTCTGTGTCGCCTGCTTGTACATGATCGAAGTACAGCCCCTTCAAAGGGCGCGACAAGTCGTTTGAATGCACGATGGGTGGTGATGCTGGAAGGTTGGGGTCGGGCTAGATGCGCCATCGAGGGGCGTCATGCTCGCGTGGCTGCCGAGGTACAACGTGAACGCGGATCTGCGACCGAATTGACTCCATTCCTTACCATAGCATTGGCTGGCCTATTTAAATCGGTAAGTGGAACATTGCAGGCATACCGGTCAATGCTCAAGGCCATAGGCTACAGAGCCCTTTCCTACTTTCTTGCACCATATCATGTCCATGCCGTGGAAGAAGGGCTGAGATGTGTACCGAAAGGGATAAAGGCGGCCCAACATGTGACCACGCGCGTCGACCGTATTCTACCTTGCCCACACGAGGAAGGCTACTAACATGTATTATCAAGCAGTGCTACATAACAGCCGTAACACAGCAAGGCATCAGTATCACGCCTTATAAAGACACGACTACCGACTGAAAACTCGAAACCGCGTAGTGAATCAAGTTACTCTAGGGTACACCGTACATCAAGTACTTCACGCTATATGCAGCGGCCATAGTTACGAACTAGACTTCACTGCCACCACAATCCGCAGTAGGACGGTTCGCTCTACGCATCTCTCGGCACAGTCCACATTTCTCCCTGTCTGTCAAGAACATCACACTATGGCCGCCTCGGTCCCAGTCCCCGCCATACCTATCCCCGAGGAGCACAAGGAACTCTTCTCATCCGTCAATACCTTCGTCCACGGCTACATGTCCAGCCCTGGTCACGACAACTCACACGACTATCACCACATTATACGCGTCCTCTCTAATGCCCACCGCATTGTAAATGCAGATCCGAAAAGCATATCAGGAGCCCCGTACAACGCATTCATCATCTACCTGGCCGCTCTGTTACACGACGTAGGCGACCACAAGTACGCCAAAGCCGGCGAAGACGTAGAGAACCAAGTCTCACAGATCCTGCTCGAACGCGGTGCAGATGAAGAGCTTGCCAACAAGGTTCAGGTCATCGTAAAGCACGTTGGATACACCAACGAGGTGAAGAACCCGCAGTCGGTCATCAATGTCTTGCAGAGGTACCCTGAATTGGCAGTCGTGCAGGATGCGGACCGTCTAGATGCTATTGGAGCGGTGGGAGTGGCGAGGTGTTTTGCGTTTGGAGGTGCGAAAGGCAATGGGAGACCGTTGGCTGGCGCGATTGATCACTTCGACGAGAAGCTATTCAAACTGGAGGACATGATGAAGACCGAAGCTGGGAAGCGTATGGCGGGACATCGGACGAGACTCATGAAAGACTTTGCAAAGGAGTTCAACTCAGAAGCAGGGCTCACCTTCGAAAACTTGTGGAGGTGAAGGGGTAATTGGAGGTATAGATCTGAAGACTTCAAGGCATCCTTCATAAAATATCACAATTTCATCCTCTTGTTCCTCCATGGATCGTGGTGTACCGCAAGGGGCTTAGCGTACGGTTTGGAGGCAGCCGCATCCGCGCGGGATGTGGAAGCGAAAAACGTCGCTCGCGACTCAAGCGAAAGGGTTGTGAACGCCATCAAATCACTGCTATTTGCACTGATTCTCACAACAAGTCCAACGAAGTTCTGGATGCAGAAACACGTCGTTGTGCACTTGCATGAACAAGCATGTTTCCGAACATTCGTGCTCTTCCCCTGAGTTTTGACCAGTCTCTTCCCTGCGCTCATCAACGCCGGCTTGACAATCAGCGAACGTCCGAATGCACCGCCTCAAACCCCACCGCGAGACGTCACGACGTCCTCTTGCGGAGGGCAAACGCCGGGCGAAGGTTCAGGATCCCACCGGGATCCACAAAAGGCAGGAAGGTGCCCTTTCTTTGTCCGAGGGCCATGTGCTCACTCAGCCCATCCCGCGGTCGGTGGTGATGGCGTCGAATCCAAATGTCGAGGAGTTGTACCACAGTGCGCCGATGACTTACAGCGCACGCTTTATCGAACATGTGCTGGCATGATGACCCGCGTGTATTTTTGGCAGTTCGTGGCACATCCAGCAACCGGGGAAAATGGACCAGCGCACTGGGGATATTGGAAGCTCCACCTTCTAGACCAATCGTGGTGGGTCCGCCAGGGCGCGATGATCAGCTTGTGGCTTGGCCGAATCGGGGCTTCCAGAATATTGTCAACAGTTGATGCTCTCTGCACGCGTCGTTGCTCTTGTTCGTTCTTTGCAGCATTCAAGGTGGACAAAAGCATGTTTGGTGTATCGCACCCAGTTGCTCCGCCCACAATGGATCAGTCCGAACCATCTATCCAGCACCTACGAGCGACAGGTATATTTATTGTTGATGAGGGACTTTCCGCATCCGTCCGCTAGATTGCAGTTGCAGGGCGGAAGGCGACGCCACGCGGCTGTCCCTGCCCGTTCCCCTGCATCGCTCCTTACCAGGCACCATCTCATTCGCTACTTCCCCTTGTCCTAATAGTGCTGCTTCCTCCATAAAAGGTGCCTCCCACGTCACTCCCCAAGAATCATCGCGCTGTCTATCGCTCGCGTCGACCCTCGTTTTCATCTCCTACCTCGTCCACCTCCCTCTGTACAGTTTTTAATCCTAATTTCTTGCTCGCGAACCTCTCCGGATACAACATCCCTCGACCGCTCCGCCTATTCGCTTTGAGTTTTTCTTGTACAGCAACATTATGCGTTTCTCGTCGAGCCTTTTTGCTGCTGCAGCTTTGCTGTCAAGCGCCGAAGCGGCATACAAGGGCTTCAACTACGGAGCCTTCTTCGGAAACAACCAGGCCAAGGGCTACAATGACTTCAAGTACGAGTTCGAGGCCGCCAAGGCCCTTCCCAACACCAACAGCCAGTTCACCAGCGCTCGGTTGTACACCATGATCCAGCACGGTACCACTAAGGATGTTATCACGGCGATCAAGGCTGCTATCGACACCAACACTTACCTCCTTCTTGGCCTCTGGACCTCGGCTGGTCAGGCTGTCGTCGACAACGAGGTCGCCGCACTCAAAGCTGCCATCAGCACATATGGTACTAAGTTTACCAACCTAGTCGTGGGCATCTCCGTCGGCAGCGAGGACTTGTACCGTATTACGCCTACAGCCATCGCGAACGGCGAGACGAATCCCGGTGTCCAACCTGCACAGTTGGTCAAGTACATCAACCAGGTCCGCACCGCGATTAAGGGTACCGGTTTGGCTAGCAAGCCTATTGGACACGTTGACACATGGACTGCTTACGTTAATGGCAGTATGTATCTACGTTTACTCGACTCAAACTCAATATCTAACTTTGCATAGGTAATAGCGCAGTTGTCAGTGCTCTTGACTTCCTCGGAGTTGATGCCTATCCCTACTGGGAGACCCAGCACGCGAACAGCATCGGCAACGCTAACGCAACCTTCTACGATGCTTACAAGCAAACTGTTGCCGCTGGCAAGGGCAAGCCCGTGTGGGTCACCGAGACTGGTTGGCCGGTGTCTGGACCTAAGCAGAACCAGGCTGTTGCTAGCGCCGCCAATGCCCGCATCTACTGGGAGGACGTCAGCTGCTCTTTGATGAAGAGCAACGTCAACCTCTTCTACTACACCCTCCAGGACATCCAGTACTCCACTCCCAACCCCAGCTTCGGTATCAAGCCGGGAGGCGACCTCAAGGCGGTCAGCCCTCTGTTTGACCTGTCTTGCCCCAAAGTAAGCTATACTGTCCCCCTCCTTCTTTCGTCTGTACTATCTCCCCTATTCTTGCTTCTCATGTACAATGTGTTCATCACATCTTGGGTCGTCCGCGCATCGTTCCCTGCAGCTTCATTCAAGGAGCGTCCATTGGCACTGTCATCACAAACTCTACAGCCTGCTGCACCCTACAATTGGATTGCACGGGCTAACGGTATGTGAAGTTCTCCAATGAGACGTCACCCTCGAGCAGCAGCAGCAGCAGTAGCACGGCGACACCGACGATTGGTAGCACTTTGAGCACGATTGGTAGCACTTTAAGCACGAGTCGAAGCACAATTGTGACTGCGTCGAGCAGCCAAACGAGTGCTACCAATCCGGTTTCCCCCACGCGTAGGAGCGTTCACACATCTATCAGAACGTGGCTAACATTTTCTAGTAACTCCCCGACCCATGAGCAGTGTTTTCGTTTGGCCGGCGCCTAGACCTTCAGCCGCAGACAGTGTAGCTGTCAACGGTCCAGCATCTACAGCCGGATCCACGTTTCCCGGATTTCCACAGCTAGATCAACCAAGAGGCCTTACGCCTCCATTCGTAGCACCTAATCTAATCGTGCCCATCGACTCTTCTGATCCAAATAAAGTCATTGGAAACTCGTACACTGCTCAAATATCTTCCACTCGCTCGACTCTTTTCCTTTTTGATGTGCCACTTTCGTCTGCCAAAACATGCAACCTCGTCTTCGCTCTCCCACCTACCTTCGATCCTACTTATATTGCGCCTATGCAGATCAACTCACCTGGTGGCATATCGATCTCTCGTCTCGACAAGCCAGCAACCACCGGAACGAGTGCGAGTTCGGCTACCGGTGGGACGGTTGTGGGTGCTGTGCCGGCACTCCAACCAGGCAACAAGTACACGATTGCGAGTGCGCCATGCGAGGCGGGACAGCAAGTTAGTTACAAGGCTGACTCACTGAACGGGTTGGATATGAGCTTCTTTCAGTTGACGTCGCCGGCCCTGGGTCTGTTCATGGAGACGGCTTGAGTATTGCGAGCGGGTTATGGTGTGATGAGCATGGGATGAGCTTTGTTCCTCGCGATAGAATTCTGTCTCGAGGCTAGTCGGTATACATGTAGTGCTTCTCAATTGCGCCGTTGTTTTTGCCCCCATCTTGACCCGAATCCCGTCACACAAGCATGGCCAACCACGAACCTGAACTCTCTACATGGACGTTCGCTGCCAGTATCATTTTGCGAACACTAGGCAGCATACGTCGTAGAACTTCTTGGGACTCACTCGGTGAATTCAGGATGGCCGATATGGCCGACTTGGCTGCTCCGTGGAAACTCCGTGCCCCGAAAACAACAACAGTATTTATACAGGTGCCTGTGAGTATACATACTGCTTTCAGAGCCAAGTCACTGCTCTACTCTCTCAAAGAAGTATCACTTACCAGTCTCACATATCTGGCTACCTGCTTCTTTCTCACGCCGCCAGCAAACCCTTCACGATCATACACCACCAACATGGCCGAATTCCTTCAAAAGATTGCCCAGACGCCCGGCCTCAAAGCCGTATTCAACTACGAAAACTTCCGCCTCCAGCCTGCCATCGATAAAAAAGCACAAGCTGCCTTCATCCGACCCAATGAGAAACTAGACCATGCGTTCAAGAACTCCATAGCCAAGGGATTGCCGCCCATCAATGTGCTTCCCATGGCAGCGCAGCATCTATCTGTCTTGACGAAGCTCGTTGGCGCGAAGTCAGTGTTGGAAATCGGAACGCTGGGTGTGTACCTTTCGCCTCCCTTTCCGTCCGGGACCGTGATGGGAGGATTAGATGGCTGACTTACCACACACAGGTGGCTACTCCTCCATCGTCTTCGCGCAAGCCGGCGCAAAAGTCACCTCCATCGAAATCTCGCCCACCCACCGGGACGTCGCGCTCGAAAACGTCGCCGGCCTCGACGTCGAGATCCTGCTCGGCGCCGCGCTCGACGTCCTGCCTAAACTCGCTGCCGAAAACCGCAAGTTCGACCTCGTCTTCATCGACGCGGATTTCGACGACCAGTGGGAGCACTTTGACTGGGCTGTCAAGCTGACAAGGTCCGGTGGGGGCGTTTTCCTAGACGATGTGGTGCCGACGATGATTAAGAATGGGGAGGTGGGATTTAAGGCTGATGGAGAGGTGGAGGAGAAGAGGAGTGTTATCGAGAAGATTGGGGAGGATGGGAGGGTGAGTGCGACGTTTGTGCCGATTGTGGCGAATATGAGGCCTGTGATGCCGGATCCGATGATGAATGGGTTTATTTTGGCGGTGGTGGAGTAGGAGGGGGTGAAGTGTGGTGTGTTGGTGAGGGCTGGTTGTGCGAGAGTAAATTCCACTGTTGTTCATGGGGTATAGCAACACAAGTAGATGAGAAAATTTGTGATGAATTTCCCAATAGTAATGGCAATCTAAAGAAAGTGGTATGTCTTTGTGGAAGAGGCATGGATCCGAAGCCTGATTCGCAGAGCAGCATGCCATCCGTCGAGTTCGGTATCTTGCATTCATATCCAGTGTGACCAGGTAGGTCCACGCCCTGTGAGAGCTGCTTTTCATCGGTGGGACATGCTCATCAGCATCTAACGGAATCTCACGATTCTTGAACATCATACTCTCGGGTTCAAAGATCGTTTATACCTTTGTTCAGTCATCAGAAACTGATGCATTAAAGCAAAATAATTCGACGAATTGTGTTCTCGTTGTGACGATAGCAATTCCTGTACACTGAAAGCTCATCGTAGGATTTACCAAACGTCGAGTCGAAAGGCGAACGCTCCCGGCGGAAGGCGGCGTAACAAATGTAAGGCAAGACCGGAGAGAACAGCACCCAGTGGTGCTCTGAAGCCAGCTAAGACAATAGGTGCAGGCATACCCCAGTTTGGACGGCGTGGAACGGTGAGATGTTGGCCCTCACCTGATGCTGTGTCAAATACCCAACTGTTAACATATTCCCTTGATCTCCATACCTGCAGGGATCGGGGACCATGCCTTCGGGGACCAGACCTGCGAGACCAGAAGGCCGATGACCATCGCAAAAATGCAGCAACGTGAGTTGCGTTATAGTCGCACAACTCTAGTGGGACTCTGTTGGGTTCGCACTCACGATCGCGTTCGGAGCCGCAAAGCCGCAAAGCGAACTAGGTACCTAGGTAGTCATACACGCGCGGATCCACGGTGAAACCATTGGGATACGTTCTTCGGTCGCAAAGCATCATCATCATCGTCGGACCTCAACGCCGGCTCCTGCTCGAATTGTAAGAACATTGGTTCCCCCTTATGCGCGCCGACGCGGTGTCTACATGCGCACGGACTTACCGTGAAGCCATCGGGCCGAATTGTAAACATTCTTATCTTGACCTTCCGTCGCACAGCATCCCCATTATCGAATCTCCATCCTAGTCTCCATACGCCGGCTCCTGCTCGAATTGCAAGAAATCATGAGCATGTTCCGCCGCTTCTTCACTTCGCCGGAGCTCAAAAACACCGGCTCGCTTGCACGCGACCTCCTGGCAAGCGAGCGCACCTTTCTGGCCTGGGCTCGCACCGGTCTTGGATTCATAGCTTTGGGAGTTGCTTTGGAAAAAGTCGAAGCTTTCGCGGCCATCTCACCCACTCTGTTCCATCTGGAGGATAGCAGGACCAAATTGGCGGCGGGAGTTCTGGTCGGCAGCGGGAGCTTGTGCGTGGGTCATGGGACCACGAGGTACTTCGCTGTGATGAAGCAGTTAGAAAGAGGCGTATTCAAGCCGAATGTAGCGGGGATCACGATGATGGCTACGATGAGCATTGGGATTGCCGTTGCAGGCACGTTGCTCGTGTTGGAAAATGAGGATGCGAAGAAGAGAAGAAAGAAGGTTGATGCCCAGGGGACGTGAGCGACGTCTACGTTCAGCGTGACAGAACCCCCTGGCTTAAGATACCTTTGAAAGTCGGACATGATATGTGGCCAGGCGGACCTCTTTGGGACATATCCGCTCGGTTCCGGCGTGTTGGCTGTGTCATGTACTCGATGCCAGAGTAAGAAACATGAAGTGCAAACGTCTCATGCCGAGTCCACATTATTATTACTATCATGAGCTCTATTCTTCCAATTGCCACGGCTGCTGCCATCAGGCTTTATGACAAACCAAAAGAGAAGGTGGACAAATGGCCCCTCTATCCCACTGCTGAAGGTGTTCGAAGTAATCGGGAGATGCTCACACAGTTTCAGAGCCACCAGCTACACCAAAAAGGCTTATTGAAACGAGCAGCATTGCTCTTCGGAATCGCAGAGGGCAGAATTTGGCTGTTGTTCGCGGCTGCCTTAGCCGGAATATAACATTCTGATGGTGAATCGACCTTGACAGGAGCTTGTCCCTCAGAAAGCGCGCAAAACACCTGAGGAGTGTTGAAGGACACCGTGGTGGGCGTAACGGTTCCGAATGCTGTGGAAGTGGTGCTGCGTGCCGTCGGGTGGACGCTATATGACCTTGAAGTAGTGTTGACAGCCGTTCTATGGGTACTCCAAGACAGTACAGAGGTTGCAAATGGCGCTGTGATACTATGTATTTTGTTTGACACGTGCGGCGGCTTGTTGATATTGGGATCATCTAGGTCCTGGGGCTCCACGAGCAGTCCCTTTCGGCCGGCCTCAGCTATCGCTTTAAGCCATGCCTCAGCTATCTTCTCGTACCCTTCGTCATTGGGATGCGTCCCATCAACCAGTTCCTCTGCTTTGACGACTGGATGCAGATCGGCGAGCACGATTCGCGCCTTTTTCTCTTGCTTGCGCTTCACCAAGGCTTCGTACTGCGGGTTGACGATTCTCTGGATGCGCTCATCTGCACCTTCGTGAGTGTTGACAATGAGTGTAGAAAGGATGATGGTGACATTCGGGATCTTGTCGAAGAGGTGGTCGATCAACTTGTTCATACGCTCGCCGATCTTGCTGATGGGATAGTCTGGAGGCTCATGGATGATATCGTTGGTACCGGCGCTGTCTCAAGGTTAGTTTATATCTATAGTAGGAGTAGAAAGCCTTACTTGATCAGTATCAGGTTTGGCCGCAGAGGTATGTCGTACTCAGCGAACATGACGACTTGATCCAGGCGCGCCCCTGGATGGCCTTCATTTTCCTGATCAGATCAGCGCTGCTCTTGCCAGCGTGCATCAGGAAGTACGAAAGCTTACGTTATCCGACATCTGCCCAGAGTGCACTGTGCCCACCATATCCACAACTGTATCGTGCTGCTCGAGCAACTCGCGGAGATGTTCACGGTAACCATTGCCATCTGACGATTCCTGGCCCCAGGTAATTGAGGCACCAAGCGGCAAGATGCGCAAGGGAAATTGCGGGTGATGGGGAACAATGGGGTCGTCGCTGCTCGTTTGGTGAGTGTTCGGGAACAGCTCCGCCCGTACTGTAGCGACAAGAAGCGGGATCGCAATCGTGTATATGTATATCGCCAGCCACATGGTGTATGGTATCAAGAATTGATAGCAGACAGCCTGCGGTTCGGCGATAGTGTGTTGAATGGGCGCGAGATCTAGAAGTGGGTGATGGAATGGAACTTCTGTAAAGGGCCACAGGAAGCCGCGACAAACGCAAAATTGTAGCCACACCGCTGTGGCTTGACCAGTCACTCTTCGAACACGCTACTTCGCATTGCCAAATGAGATTTCACTTTGTAGCTAAATTTCCCATATCAGCCAAGTGAGGCTAGTGATGTCAAGGCCCAACGAAGTCTGCACGCCGCTCTGGTAAGCTAGTTCACCATCGAACAGCACACCCGCCGCAGTTCCAAGAGCATCAACAGCCTCTCCGCAGGCAGAGGCAGGTAGTTTCTTGACCCTTGCGTCCATGCGTTATGTCAATTTTAGGCAATAGCACGGCCATTAGCCCCACGATCTTCGCAAGAAGTGATATTGGGCATGATTTTGAAAAACATGCAATTTATCAGTGACTCATTCTCCGTGCAAGATAAGTCTCGCTCTGTACCAGAGGATGAGATCACATATGCTTGATTCTACGCTAAACGCGATTCGTGCAAAGTTTATCTTGAAGTGACCTGTCTGTTAATATAAGCCGAATGGAACAGGAATTGCATTGACGCATAACACATGGAAGGGAAACGATTATCCATTAGGTAGGTGATATTCTTTCCTAGTGGTTCTATTGAAGCTCTTATGAATTCATGCACGCCATTGTATTCCCATTTCCACTTAAACGCCCCACTCATGCAGTCACCTTCCGAGTCGTACCGTGATCATCTTTCCAATATGGCCATCAACAAGAAGCCAAATAATAAGCATATGATGAACAAGTCGTTACATTCACCCACGATCCTCCCACGCCATAGTGTGTGCACTACGACTTCTCAAGCCACCGAAGCACCGCATCCCGAGAGTCTGTGCCAGTCGCTCCCTTAGACTTCTCAGGAACCTTCACGCGCCCCAACTCCGCCGCCACTGCCTCTACCTTGAGTTTTACCCCCTTCTTCTCGGACGCGACCATCGCACCTTCCAGGTGCGGGAAGGCCTTCTTCATGTCATTTTACAGGCGTGCATCGTGGAATCTGCCCTCCTTCCGCAACTTCACTGCATTTGCGACAATGCACTTCCACACCGGATCGTTGCTGTGATTCCGCGTACCCAAAGTGTCGTCCTCGCGGATGCGAGAGGTGGAGATCGCGAGCCAGAGGAAGTGGCCTGACTGGATCGTGTTCTTGCCATCAACTTGATACATTGTGGCGACGATGTCCTTGCAAATGCGCTGACGGAGAGGGAACAAGTAGCGGTCAATTCCAAGGACGCAGCCAGCGTGGTAGATGTTCATCGCATCGTGTGGGCTCTCGATTTTCATGGGTTGCATAATTACTCCACCTTGTGGAGGACCTCCTTCATGTATGGGAGGACTGACGCGGGTTTCGATGTACATGTCCCGGACAAACTCCAGGGCCATCTTCATTCCACTTGGATGGCAGCCGGAGAAGGTCATGGACCGATAGCGCGTGTAGTCGCTGTCCTTCTTGCGCATATTATCTGGGCCATAGCTTCTTCGGTGCACGCATGTGCTCAGCCGCGCGAGCGCACGTTGTGGGAAGCCCTCGTATACGAGCACCGGCTCCTGGTCCTGCCTATTCTTGATGTAGATATCCGGGTAGCCTTGCAGAGGCTCTCCCCAGATCTTTCGGCGAATCTCCTCGCTCGTAAGACGAATGTCACCGGCGTTTGGCCAATAGCCCTCTGGCAAAGAGCGCGGAATCTCAGGAGGCGGAGGTGAGCGACGGGGCGTCCACCGGTCGCGGTACTCCTCTTCAGTCTTGAATGCAGAACGCGGCCTATCACGGTAGAATTCGGAAATTGGCATGATGTTGCCCTCTTAATCGTACTGCGGATTGTCGTGATACATCCATGTACGGATGGTGCAGGAAAACTGGTGGAGGGGCACGCGTCCGCCGTCCGGATATAAAACCCACCACGAACCGTCCTTCATGGTGGTGTAGCAGCCTGTGGACCGGAGCTCGTCTTCCATCTTCTCAACCTTCGACTTCTTCTTCTCCGACTTCGGCTCCGGTTCTTTCTGAACCTGTTCCGCCGCAGAGATGAGCGCCTTGGTCTTCTCCTGCTGCTCCTTGATCGTGTTGAACTCATTCGCGCCGTTGAGGTGGGCTCCCAAGGATTCGGAGAGAATAGAGCTCTTGACTTTCTTCGGCAGCCTGCTCATGAATGCAGCCAGGTTCGCGGGCCGCGCGTCACGCTTAGGAGGCATCTTGATAGCCGGTTGCGTGCAGAATACGCTAGGTCAGTATCTTTTTGTAACGTGGGTGGTGTCGTAGTTCAAGCGTCGACGTTCAAGGTGGCCAGTAACGGCTCGAAGTGGAGTATGTACAGCTGTAGTACTGCTGGGGAGTTCTTATGGTTGTTGTCGTGCGGGCAACGCGACTAGAGCTTTTCAACTATTACTCGCGCTGGTGAAAGCGCAGGTCACTCAACCTTGCTGTGCTTTGGATGGAAGGTGAATTTACACTCGGTGCGGGTCTGATGTTATATATATTTACAGAATCCTTTTCTACAGTCTGATATGTCTGCCGTTCGGTAGCGAATTTTGTCCCATGGTTCAAATTCCACCAGAGCGTCTACGCTGCATCGCGATGGACCCCGCTGATAGGAACCGAGAAACCCTTGGTCGTTCCTGGCGCTTGAGCGAATAAAAGGGCCTTGAACTCCCTCTTTTATTTGCTAAGATTTCATGTTTGCCAATAGCTGCCCCTATGTTCAGTCGTAGAAGAAACCAACATTATGCGTGTGACCTTTTCCAGTTTGACGCACACTCTCCACCTTCTTTCAACCAAGGCTCATCTTGACAACCGAGCCGCCCCAACTCGACCACAGCTCCGGATCATCATTGCTATCTTGCATGAATCGAAGACACCTTATATGTACTTTGACAGGACTTTGCTGCGGGATCTCCTTCAACAACTTGCCCGTCCACATATTATAGATCTTGATAGCTGCCGATGAGTTGACGTCTTGTGCAGCTGCGATAAGCCCGAGGTCAGGCTGTACGGCGATATCTAGGTAGAGATCATCTGGGTTGGCATACTGGAAGCTCACGATAGGCTGCGACCTGTGCGTCATTGTCAGCATGTAACAACGAATAGAGGTGCTATTAACCAGGGCAACGGCCAACATGCGATTACATGGTACACCGAGCCTTGCCGCTATGATTCTTGTTTTGTGTTCGGGCATTACATACCAGTTGGCAGCAGCGGTATGTTTCATCTTCTTCCGCTTCTGGCGACGGTGGAAACCAGGATACTGATCATTGAAGAACTTATCACTGTAGTGCCCTTGCGCATGCTGTGAAAATGTATCTCGCGAGCGAATATCATACAAGAACAGGCTATCCTGCACACCAGCGCAAATTAGTCGTGTGGGGTCGTCTGCGCGTTTCAGTTTTGAAATGGGAAACGGGTTCGTCAGAATATGTGAGTGTCCCTTTGAGCGAGTGTCGTAGAGCAATATCTTGCCGCTTCGCTCACCAAGAATGATAGTAGTCGGAGATAGCCAGTCAAGTGCTAATATGTCGGTGTCTCTTTGTAAAGCGGTCGATGAGTTCCATTCGCCGGTAGGTGAACGCTCAAACAGTAGTAGAGAGGAAGATGCGGCTACAGCCAGGCTTTCTGTGCCTGATTGTGGTATACTGTTCGGTGCGAATGGGACTGTTGGAGCGGCCGCACCCCATATCGTCGAGCAGTTTTTCGGAGTGAATTGCTGGTTCACGTAAGGTCCGTCGATGTCCGGGTCTGACTTGAAACAGGTCAGCGAATAAACACATTATATGCGAAATCAGACATCAACCTGAGTATTCCGTCTTCCCCAAGCTGGACGAGGCACGAGCCTAATCCTATTGACGAATGTTATGAATATCTAGATTGCACTCACCAGATACACCACAGGAGGTCTATCGGACCCAAGTGTAGTCGCAGCTAAGGCTCCAGAGCTCGGTAGGTAGGTCAAGGATGATATGGATGATGTGAGCCTTGCAAGCATATCCCATGGCTCAAAAGAATACTCGTTCAAGCCTTCAGCGACCGAGGAGCCAAACGGCCTTCCGTCTGGCAGAGAAGTGGTTGCCATATTTTCATCGAAATCGGACGCTGGGACCGGGATACCCCTCGGTGGATTTCGTCGGCGTCGTCTAATAGCATTGTCTCCGTGAACAGCATAAAGGGTTTTGGTATTCGGGTCGCGATCAAAGAAGCGAATAATTCCGTGTGCTGGTTGTTCGACGACCTAGTTACAGGTGAGTCAGCACCTAGCAACTGCAAATGTTGTATTTGAAGATTGTGGTAATTTGTTACCATTGTATGCAATACACAGGTCAGTACACACCGTCTTCATCTTCTCCATTCCCGCCACACAAGCATCCGGCCAGATTCCATGCGTGTAATACGTTTTCCGTCGCCCCCCAATCTCCCTGTCTAGACTAGCCATCTGTAGCCCCCATCTGTTGCGGCTGTGTGGTCGCACAATGGTCTCTGCTTCTCTCTTTTCTTGTTGCTTCCTTGCCTGCTTTTCAGCGGTAGACTTTTTCTGCTCCTTCCTTACATTCTGAAGAGTGTATTTTGCTTGAGACGGTGGCGCAGAATGGGTTTTCGTGATCTTGAAGTATTTTCCTTTCTCGACATCGTAGTAAAAGCCTGGAATCACCCGCGGCTCTGCCATTGTTGACGGGGTGAGGTTGAGGACAACCCTGCTGTAGAAGCTAGTAGCACTCAATCTCTTGTCACTGATTTTCCTTCGGAATCGCAAAGTAATGCAAGGAGGGTTCAGTGCACGTGACAAGGCCGACTGAGGTCTCGAGCAGCTGCTCAGGTATGCGTAGCCATAAGTCGCGATCTATGATCTTTGGTAGATGAGGTCACAAGCTGGGCATATGTCAGCATGAGCCTCGAAAGTCAGCAGCGAAAAGCAGGTAGGCGACTCGAATGTCGAATTTCCGTTCGATGTTGTAGTCACTTGCAGTCCATGAACTACCTGCGGCCAAAAAGTTTACGCGAGTCAGGAACACGCGTCTTATCGATAACGCACGTTTGGCGTCATCCCTCGGCATGGCGACGCCACCGGCCAGAGCATCATTCTGACAAAAGTACACCCTGTAGTATATTGGGAAGCATTCCTTCATCCTTGATCCCTTCTTGGTACCTGTGCATTAATCTGACCTTGCCATCTGGCTCATGCTTTCACGACTCCCAGCCTGCAAGCTCACAAACCCCAGCTTCAGACGAACTTTCGCAACATCTATGCGCCTGAATCAAGTCATGGCGCACCTTGATGATTCGACAAATGGCACGAACGGAAATTCCACGCCCGGCGGCTCATACACTCTACAATCCCTCCCAAAATCCAACGTCTTCACCTCAAACCTCCCACCCGACCCCGCCTTTCCCACGCCCGCGGCATCGCACTCCGCACCACGCGAAACACTCGGTCCTCGCCTTGTAAAAGAAGCCCTATACACGTTTGTCCGCCCAGAACCTACAAAAGACCCAGAACTATTGGCTGTGAGCCCGCGCGCACTACGAGACATAGGTTTGAAGGAAGAAGAGGCGCAGAGCGAAGAGTTCAAGGAGGTAGTCGCAGGCAACAAGATCTTGGCGTGGGACGAGAAAGACAACGCGGAGGGAGGAGGCATATACCCTTGGGCACAGTGCTACGGCGGATATCAATTCGGACAATGGGCCGGCCAATTAGGCGACGGAAGGGCGATATCGCTGTTCGAAGCTACAAACGAGAAGACAGGCATAAGATATGAGATCCAGCTCAAAGGCGCGGGGAAGACGACGTACTCGCGATTTGCGGACGGGAAGGCAGTGCTACGGTCGTCGATCCGCGAGTTCGTCGTCAGTGAATATCTTAACGCCATCGGAATTCCGTCGACACGGGCGCTTTCCCTCACACATTGTAGGGGAAGCAAGGTTTTCAGAGAGAGGATGGAGCCCGGCGCGATTGTATCGCGTTTTGCCCAGTCTTGGATACGCTTTGGCACTTTCGACCTCCCTCGCATGCGTGGCGACCGCAAATTGCTCCGACAACTGGCAGACTACACCGCCGAGCATGTCTACGGAGGCTGGGACAAGCTCCCCTCTAAACTGCCCTCAGGCGACCCTAAATCGACACACGCTTCCACTTCCACCGGCGTACCCAAAGACACCACTGAAGGCGAGGCTCTAGAACAAGAAAACCGCTACACTCGCCTCTACCGCGCCATCCTCTGCCGCAATGCCGAGACAGTCGCAAAATGGCAAGCCTACGGCTTCATGAACGGCGTGCTCAACACGGATAACACGTCCATCCTCGGGCTATCCATCGACTTCGGACCCTTCGCTTTCCTGGATACGTTCGACCCTACGTACACCCCGAACCACGACGACCACATGCTGCGCTACTCGTACAGAAACCAGCCGACCATCATATGGTGGAACCTCGTGCGGCTAGGCGAAGCCCTCGGCGAGCTCATGGGCGCGGGCTCGAACGTCGACGACTCCGTCTTCGTCTCCTCCGGCGTAAAGGAAGAAGAAGCAGACGAGCTTGTAAAGCGTGCGGAGGGCATCATCGAGCGCTGCGGCGAGGAATACAAAGCCGTTTTCCTGTCGCATTACAAGGCGCTTATGACCGCGCGGCTGGGGCTCACTTCGCAAAAGGACTCGGATTTTGACGAGCTCTTCTCGGAATTCCTGGACTTCTTGGAAGCGCATGAGTTGGATTTCCACCATGCGTTTAGGAAGTTGAGTCATTTCAAGCTGGGGGAGCTGGAGACGGAGCAGTCGAGGAAGGACGTTGCAGGCAGGTTTTTCCGGTTCAATGAGGCGCCGGGACAGGAGGCGGAGTCTCGCTCGCGCATCGCTAAGTGGTTGGAGAAGTGGGCGGCGAGAGTGAAGGAGGATAATCCCGACGATGAGGCAAGGCAGAAGGCTATGCTTGCTGTTAACCCTAAGGTATGACACCACCCCAACAGACTGTTACTTATGGCCCATTGCTAACGTGACACAGTTCGTTCCCCGTTCATGGGTTCTCGACGAGCTCATCGACCGCGTGGAGAAGAAGGGCGAGCGCGACATTCTGCCTGCTATCATGAAACTGAATCTTGATCCTTTCGAGGAGAACTGGGGCTGGAACGAGTCTGAAGAAGAACGCTTCTGTGGCGATGTGCCGAAGTACAAGGGCATGATGCAGTGCAGTTGTAGCTCATAGGGGCGGGTTGGGGAAAGCTGAGACAGACAGGACAACGTAAGATATCGGGTTACGAAAACAAACGCGTTGAAAACTCAACTTTGTAAGATTGCATTCGAACGTAGTTTGGGGGTTAATCAACACCTCCCACGAGATATTCTCCCACTTCCAGATTTACACCACGCCCAAGTGACCGTGCATACTCCCACCCAAAATTCACTCTCCATTTCGCGCCGGGGTCAAGCACATCCGAGCTTCCAACTCCGCCAGTCCTTACCAGAAGTCGCATACTTGTCAGCGTGGCAATCTGCGTGTACAGATCCGCGACCTGAGGCACCGTTTCCACCAGCAGACTACGGAAGATCGCCAGCAGCCTGTCAAGGGGAAAGGGTGACGGCGTCAATAGATGCCGCGAAATTTTGCGATGCTTCGACTTTGTGACGCCTGCGGTCGCCGAGGGCGCTCTTCTCTTATTCTTCCGCTTGTCGGTGTGCTTCATGAAATATGTGACGTCTGTGCGAGAGGGGTTGTAGCTGGCGAGATAAGCGGCAATGAGAAGGTGTGTCGTATAGTACGGTAGGTCGTGTGCAATCGTTCTGGTCCTTCTCTTCGTGCTGGGTGTCGCTGGTACCACAGTCCCGTTGGTGACACCCGCAGTCGCACCCAAGTTGCTGTTGTCTGCTACGATCTTGTCCAGTACGCTGTCCTCGACCTGGAACAAAGCCCTCCTGTTCACCATGAGGCGCGAATAATCGCGCGTGCCGAATGTACCCTGCACGACGGGCTCGACGAACGGACGCCACAGTCGCATGGCCGCAAGACGAAAGCTAACGAGGTCCCGCCCGGTATGTTTGCTCAGCGCATCGTATACGGTCGCTATAAATCGTCCCCACAGCCAACTGTCGTCTTCAGCCGCGAGATCAGGCGTGTAGTCAGGATATTGTTCTTCGCTCGGCGGCTGTAGGAAGATCTTAGGGGGATGTTGTCCCAGGATGGTAAGAAGGGAGTTGCGGTTGTAGCTTGGGAAGTGGAGGTGCGGTGTTCCAGGGCGGTGGAGCGCATGCGGTATAGGTAGTGTGGTAACCAGAATGATCGAGAGGTTAGGTATCTTGTGTTCTTGTTAGAAACCTGACTGAGCCGAGTGATGTAAACGTACGCTTTCACCAAACCGTGCCAACGCAGGTAAAAGCGTGTGTGGTGCCTCTCTCTGGTTATCGATGCCGTCAAGCACCAAAACGAATTTCCCTCGTCCCTCTAACATTCTACCTAGCGCTACGGCCAAGCTGCTCAGATTCTCTGTCCTCGCATACGGCCTCCGATCTATCTTCTCATCGTAGTGTTCGTCCAGTGCATCCAGACAAGATGCGACAGTCCGCTCTAGTAGATGTCGTCCTGTTATGCATTCCCTCGAGTTTATGGTAGCGTAGGACAGCGAAGAGCGTTTGAGGTAAGAACGTATGATGGAAGACTTTCCGGTTGCCGTAAGGCCGTGAGCGACGAGGAGCGAGGGTGAGGGTAGCCGTGCCTGTGGTTGTTAGCATTTGTCTGGGGTTGGAGTCGGGTATCGCAAACATTGTACAGCGCCGCTAATTGCTGAATTTGCGATTCACGAGATGGGAAATCGGAGTTCAATTGCTCGAGAATCTCATCGGGCAGCATGTCCACGGTGCTTCTCCGTGTTGACTTTGGGCTACGATCAACCTAGATCGAGGGACAAGCGGAATGCGACGCGCTACGAAGTGACGCGCCGCGCTGGCACGTGCGCCCAGCTTTACAGAAGCGCAACAGTTGCCCAGGACTACTACAATGGGTCATATCGATTGTGCGGAGAATATAGAACTATGCATAGTTGAAGCTTTTGATAGTTTTCATGTTCTATTATTCCTTGTAACGGACTATGGGCAGCCAACTGTGAGACTCATAATCCCAAGGTCACCAAAATGAACTCGGCAATTAGACGGAAGGTTTGCATACAGTCAACATAATTGCTGCTCATCATAATCCAAGATACTTTAGGTCCTCCAGAGACACATCTCTACACCGATTGATGATTCCGTCCGGCACACGAGTCCTCTGATTAGGTACAAAATCATGCCGTCATAAGATGCTAAACGCCTACACAATGCTGGTGGTATCCAATTCAACGCCGTCCTCCATCCCGAAAGCGATTCCTAAACATGCACAGTATCCGCAATGCTTGCGGCCGAGTCGGCTTTGGCCGGGAATTCCCAAGCTAGGAACTTCCAGTTCAGCTCGGTCGGTCGCCAGAAGATGCCATGCTGCAGACCTTTTCCAGGGTTGGCGGCATTTCCAGCGGTATCGGCAGTCAACCCTCCCGTCAGAGGCATACGCTTGCTGAAAACACAACGCCTGAATCGAGAGTGTAGAATAGCCATAGTGCACATAACGCAGGGCTCATGCGTAAGATAAATGTCCAGATCCACGCACAGGTAACCGTTGGCCGGGATGTTGTCCTTGTCGTAGGGCGCCTTCTCAACCTCCGTAAGAGGCACATCGCAAAACAAGGATCGGTCCAAACGGGTAGGATCCGTGCCTGCCATTCGAAGTCGTTTCTTGGCTACCATGGCGATGGCACGCTGCACAGAATGGGCCATGACATTTCCACCGCCGGTATGAGCTTCGGCTTCGCCAAGTGGCGAACGCCAACGGCAATCGCCTGCTACGGCAATGACCTCGGACACTCCACGGGTGCGGTCTACGACGACACAGGCGACCTTTTCGCCGATTCCAAGCACGGATATCTCAGCCGCAGCGGTGGAGGCAAGCGAAAGCCAATTGCTGGCTTCGGGCTCTATTTCGGCAGTGTTGCGGGCGACCAGGCTTGGGTGAGGTCCGTAGGGGTTCGTGTTCTTGTACGCGATGGGCCAGTACTGCTCGCTCCACTGGTTTGCTTGTTCGGCCGACGTTGGCGCCAGAGCCGGGACGGTCACATACAGCAGCTTCGGGTATATGTTCATGACGCTGAACGGTGGATTCTTGCGAAGTATGGCGACCAGTTCGGCAGGCTTGAAACATCGGGTTGGGCAAAGCAGGAAGAAGCGCACTGTATCCACATCTTTAGTACTAGACTCATCATCGGATGGCGGAAGCGGGATAAATAAAGATGCAGGGGAGGGCTCGTCATTATCGCTACTGCAACTACCTCTTTGGAGCCTCGCGGGCGGGTAGAACTGCTTCTGCAGGTGTGCCGGCAGGTACTTGAACTGGACGACGCGGCGAAGGTGGGATATCTCGGCAGTCTTGAAGTCAGGAGCGGCGTCTTGGACCGCGCTGGATGCCGTCAGAATAGCATTCGTGACCGGTGTCTGCCCGTGTCGCAACGACACAGACAAGCGCAGTTTTGGCAGGGTAACTCACTCTTTGACGGCATTAGCGAAGCGGGCGGGAATCTCGACGACATAGACGGTGTGCGTCTCCAGGCTGGCTCGCACTTCGTCTTTGGTCCTCAAAGGGACGAGTTGCCCGGTGGCCGCGGCGGGAACAGCCATGGCGGGCTCAAGGTGCGTCGAGATAGAAGAAGCCGAGTTATAATGTGCAGCGGGTAGATTACGTGAACAACGTGTTAACAAGGGAAGAAGCGGTTTCAAGGCAACAGAGGATGCTCCTGTTTGGGGTTATTCTGCCAGTCGCCTTCCTTATGGTGCATGATGGGTGTTGCTGTTCGAAGCCAATTCGTGCCTGCCGTTCGTGAAATTTTGTGGGTGTCGGAACGTTGAAGGAAAGGAAAGCGCGACCGTTCCGAGCCTTGGCGCGCTGTCCTACCCCACGGATGGACAACCCCAACCTCCCCCGCATAAACCACCGAGTCATGCCCGTCGGAAACCTTCATCCTCCAATGGATGTGGCGTGTCCGAGGCTCCCTGTAAAGAGGCCAGGGCCGTCTATCACAACTGCCGATTTGCACCAGTCGCTTTCCTGCATGGCGGCACCAGCACGTGTCGTCTGGGGTCGTCTGGGGTCGGCCGGGGTACGATCAGCAATGATTCAAAATCCAGTCGTGCCCATGTAGGTCTCCAGGGTTTAATTAACTATCCTTTTCACTGTTGAGCTGGTTAAGCCTCTTCCATCGCCCATCCCTACAAGATGGATCCGAAAAGCGATGTCACCAACGTCGAAGATACAACTTCACATCCCCCCAAGCCCCATAATGTGAACGCGCATGTGGTTCCCATGCAGCAAGAGGCACAACAGGACCTCATCCACATTGATCTCACTTGGCGATCATGGGTGGTGGTTTTCGTGAGCTGCTTCGCGTGCGTATACCTAACGCTTTCGCCATTGAACCATGCTTACCTGATTTAGCATTATGGCACAAGTTTATGTTGTTGTGGCAGCTGGAAGTGTGATAGCCTTCATAGTTCGCGACTTAGGCCAGCCTGCTATATCGGGTTGGATTATCCAGGTATGTGGACCATTTGATTGCCGCGCTCTCAACATGAACAAGACTACTGACATCAAATAGGGCCCACTGCTGATGCAAACTGTGCTCTCCCCGCTCGTCGGCCGACTATCTGATGTTCTTGACCGTAAACTGTTCGCATCCATTCCACCGCTTATCGCAGTCGTAGGAAGTATCATCTGCGCCAAAGCTACGTCTATGGACATGTTAATTGGCGGTGGCATCCTCGTAGGCATCACGCTAGCCACGATTTCCATCGTCCAATCGATTCCGTCGGAAATTCTGCCTCTAAAGTACCGTGCATTGGCGAACGGTTTTGCGTTCCTTGGGGGTGCCGTCGGAGGTCTGGTTGGAGGATTGGGTGCAGGCGCAGTGACCAACGCGAATCCGACAGGCTGGCGAAACATCTTCTGGATAATGGCTGGTCTACATGGAGCTACAGCTGTGGGGTTTTTGGCATTCTACTGGCCAAAGAAACGCACCGAGTATTCTCGCATGAGCTTCAAGGAGTATGTCTGGGCTTGCGATCCCATCGGCAGTGTCCTGTTTATTGCAGGTGCAACGCTTATGCTCCTGGCACTCAACTGGGCAGGAGGAGCTTACCACTGGAGTGATCCACACGTGTGCGCTAATCTCGTTGTCGGATTCGTCTTAGTCCTCGCATTCTGCATCTACGGTAAGCCTACCCTCAAGATTCTCGAAGACGATAGACTGATAGCCGCCCGCAGAATGGAAAGGCCGAACGGACGGCATGGTCGCCCATGTATTCTTTAGCAATGGTCCCAATTTCTGGCTGGCAACGTTTGCTTTCGCAGTAGAGGGGTGAGTTCAAATAATTATCCACTTGGTTTGCTGATCATGAGCTTATTATTGCTACCAGGTGGATCTTCTACTCTGCAGTGAACTCGGTCACTCCACAAATAATCCTAAACTTGGGCTTCGAGAGCAACAGCTGGGACATTGCTGTTCGACAAATGTCCTATCAGATCCCATCTCTAACATTCTCTCTTGTTGTGACCTGGTGGGCAACGCAATTTAAGGATCTAAGTAAGTCCACTCTCGCTAGATATGCCTATCTTTGCTAATCTATGTGTGCAGAATCCCCTCTGGTTCTTACGTACGTTATCTTCCTTGTCACTACAATATGCTATGCGAACATTCGACCGTCATGGAATACTCCACAGCTCGTCTTCGCAGTCCTCGCTGGTATTGGCACATCAGGTCCTCTCACTCTGCTGGTTGCCTGCATCCAATTTACCGCACCCCATGCCTATCTCTCCACTGCCACAGGCCTTGCCTTCTCCGCACGCGCCATTGGAGGTGCTTTTGGGTCCGCGGTGATCAACGCTATAGTCAATGGGCGCCTTAACTCCCACTATGCATCTGACGTTGGTTCTGCCGCCATTGCTGCCGGTCTTCCTTCATCTTCAGTCCCGGCCTTGCTTGAAGCCATGGAGGCTGGCACTGGGCAGGTCCCAGGGTCAAACGCGAACATCATGATGGCTGCGTTGGAGGCGAGCCATTGGTCGTATGCGAGGGCATACAGGCTGGGATGGTGGAGTGTGGTGCCTTTCGTGGCGCTGGCAATCGCGAGTGTGGCATGCATGAGCGGTGTGAAGGATCTGATGACGGAGCATGTGGAGGCTACAGTTGAGCGAAATGTTGTAGATGATCACGGCAAGGAGAAGGGCTTGGAAGAGAAGTGAACACGCTTATGTCAGAGGGGCGAATACTAAGTTAGACAGTTGCGTCACTGGAGTAAATTCTAATGTACTCATGCAATGCAAACCAGTTGTGTAAGCAAGATTGATCTATCTGCTACCTGGATTGAACAAGCTTTGTGTTAACCCTTCATGGCGCTTTCCCAACTGGATGTACAGGAACGTCACCGCCCGACGTCAACGAAGTAGTTACCGTAACCCAAATCGACCATAATCATGCAGGGTAATATATAAGCACATCCCTGACTTCGGCCCTTAAGCGGAAGCGGTGTCTAGCCCCGACGGCGGCTCTTGAGGTAGGCCGACTTGGGGCTGGTGCCCTCACCCTCGATCACTCGCCGCTCCTTCTCACCCTGGTTCTTCTTGGCGACGTTGTCGTCCTCTTCTGCCACCTTCTGCAAGCTGCCCTGCTCCTCGCCCACTAGGAAGGCGGAAGAGGATGTCGGGGTGGCTGCATCTCCCATGGCCTCTTCGAGTTCCTCTGGTTCCACAACTACCTCATCGTGTACCTGATTGTTGCCATCTTTCGTCTCTTCGGCTCCGCGGGTATGCTCTCGGTTGATCTCTGCCTTTGCGTTCGCCCAGAAGAGCTCGTCCTCCGGACTAGGTTGGGTAGGGAAGAATATCTTGAGTAGCTTCTCACCGTACCCGGGGAATCGTGTCTCAAGATTCTTCAGAGCTTCCATGACATTGCCGTGGGACAACGATTCGCGGAAGGTGAGGTCGATGGGGCACGGCGATTTGATGACGAGCTGGTTCCGCTTGTAGGCACCGGGCAAAGTGTTCATGTATTGGGCAACGCGGCGGAAGAAGTCTGCAGGACAAGCGGCGGTGATGATGTTGGAGACCGATCCGAGTGCCAGAACCCCGAATAAGAGAGCAGCACCGCGTGTGAGGTGACATGCGACGACGGTGAAAGCCAGCCAGCCCAGCGTAGTACCGATGAGAATATACCCACCTCCGGTACCGAACCAGTCATAGTTGGATGTGCCTGCAACTGCGAGGTCCTCCAGATTGAGAGCTTTGCCGTGGCAGTTGCGGATGATGAAGACATGACGGTGGCCATCGCCGCGCGTCAAGGCATACACGTTCTTATCTCCTCCATCGGCACGGGCGGTGAACTTCTCAGCGCGCCAAGCGGAAAGCTGCGTCGTCAAAATGCTCAAACACATACCAAAGAAGACCAGCAGCAAGATCAATGCCGAGTCCTGGAACAGGTATTTCGGGTGAGAAATTCGGAACAGCTCAACAACAGTGATTGGCACGAACTGTACCCAGAAAGTGAAGTTGGTCAATGTGTAAGGACAACGGTCGCCCACAGCTCGGGTGTTCACCTTTCCAGCCTCGTAGACAGAAATGTTGAGCCCGCCGACGCTATCATCTGTCTCTTTCTCCAGGTCACGCACCATACTCGCCAATACCCAGCTCTTGTTCTTCCGCGACTTCCCAGACTTCATGTTGACAATCTGACAATCGATCTCGGGCTCTGGCATGAGGCCACGCACGCCCGCCAAGACAGGTAGAAGGGAGGTCACCGCATGGCTCAGCCACCCAAAGCTCAGCGGTAGTACGATCTCGTTAGTATCGCAAGATTTAGCGGTTGTTACGGCGAGAGCGGTGCGGAGTATGGGTTCGCCAACGACCATGGAGATCGCAATTAGACAGCCCCACGGGCTCCCAGTGAGGCTTCCGCCGGTGTACATGTAGTAGGCCTGGTACACGATGGTGATGAATATGGCGATGGCGGCGCCGAGGGTGGGGTAGATGTCGGTATTCATTACTTCTATTTCGTGGTGAAATTGACCTTTGACGAGTGCCGATGTGGGGTTTGTCGAAAGAGACAGTGTACCGTACTGTGGTGCTTATAAGCGCAAGCAAGAAGTCGACCCTGGTGGATGTTGCTCGAAGTTGCTCTTCGCGTCGAGTAAGCAGTGTTGAGGGAGTATGGGGAATGAGCGTAAGACCCGCGGCACGGTGTTTATAGACAAGCAGGTCTGGAGGTGAGGCGGTGTGGTATGTGCGGTTTTCCGTATGCGGGTCTCCCATCTGCAGCGTCCCGTGCTGTTTGGGTGAAAGTCGGCGGCGCGTGCCTGGCGCTCTTGCAATTCGCCAGGATTTCTGGCGGTGAACGGGAAGGAGACGTGCCTGCTCGATTCGCGAGGGTCATACCTGGACTCAAGGGTCGCGTCTCCGCCGCAGGCATGATGCTTCTGCTGAGCCATACCTCGGGGGCCAATTATGACTTTCAAGGTCTTCTTCACCAATTCTGCTGACGGTAATGTGCTGTCATCATTGATAGCTGGTCACCGAATCTTGACATATATCCTCTGGTCTTAGAATTCGCTGTGCAAATCGCACGCCCTTTCCCATGGCTATCTCTGCAACTATCCGCTGTACCCACAGCAATTGTTGTTCGTTCCGAAGAAATTTGGCAACGATCTTTAGCGGGAACAATAGCTGGAATGCTGCGTTGAAATGATGCTCATTTCGGAGAAGGAACTCGATTGACCGAAAAATCTCGTGTATGATATGCTCAATGGTAAGGCCCACGTGAGGGAGCAGCATTGGGTTCAATTGCTCTGGCGGAATGACTCCAGCCTTTGCCAGCAACGCTAAAGCTTGCTCTGGACAATTCGCAAGAGAGTGACTCCGCGCCAACTCTAAGACTAGGAGCAGCCCCGCGTTGTATCGCATGACATGTATAGCGGGAAAGTATTCCTTGAAATGGAGTACGGTGTCATATAAAGGTGGTTCTGTTGCGGACGTCTTTACAGTCACCTCGTAGGCAACTTTGGGGTGGCATCGCTCCCAAGACCACCTCCATTGAAAGAAATCGGACAAAACACTAATCAGGCGTAACTCAAGCTGATGGATAGAAACAGTGTGGTCGCCGTTCAACTGAGCTTGGTCGCTCTCCTGTAGTAGTCCTGGGACCTTCGCGAGGATACACCCGATGCGAGCTCCAAGTCTTGTGGGCTCATTTGGTCCAAGGTCGCCCAGAGCTTGCCACTCGTTCTTTTCGAGGAAGACTCGTTTTCTACGCGCTATTGCCCGTGGGATGACTTGAAAGGTAGCCATCTTGCTATAAAATCTTGCAGGCTCTGTCCGGGTCGCATCCGCTCCACGCATCTCTATCAATCTTTCCGAGCCCCCAGCGTGTTCCATCCAACCGCGCCCACTTCCGAATACCGCTAGTTCATATAAACCAAGCAACAACGTAGCAGCGACATTTGCAGGCTCATGCCAACGCGCTGCATCTTCCAGGTTCCGTGCCAGTTCTTTGAGTGCCCGTGAGTAATAGGAAGCGCTGTACGTGAGATCAGGTTCCATCATGCCATGCGAGCGCGCGAACAAAGTTGCGGACAGACAGCACGCGCTGTATAAGACAACGGAAGTTGGGTCTATCTGGATGGCGTGAACTATCCAAGAGGTTACTCCTAGCGGCATGGCATATTCTGATCCTGGAAACAGGAAAGTCGTCACAAACGATATCCAGATGTTTTCGCGAAAGGCGTGCAACGCCATGCTTTGAGGCGGCGAAGGTCTCGCTGAGTCCAAGGCTCGAACCGTTTCAAATGTGCTAACAGGGGCAGGCTTCTCGATTTGCCGTTCCTCAGCCGCAGTCTTGGAAGCATTGCATGGATTTGCGAACCGATTGGTTTCATCGACGAATCTGCTTTGTTTGACACCAGGGGGATATCCATCGCATATCATGTACGCATTCCGACAGCGCTGGCACGTCGGTCTCGCTTCATCACATTTCACCTTCCGCCTTCTGCACGTTATACAGCCTGCAAGTCGTCAAACACTATGGCGCATCTGAGGATGGCGGACACCGCTTACCTGTGGATCTTCCAGGCCTACCACCCATGATCAACGCATTGCATTCGCTCTTTGGAGAAGGGTCATCAGGGGTGCATCCATATCGTTATCATGAACCTGAGGAGCTAGTAAGTTCGTGGACGCATCAACCCATCAACCATGAAGAACGTCATCGCTTATTGCAGAGGAGGAAGCCGGAGTCACACTAAGATGACTTGTAAGGTACATTGACGTTTACGCTAGCGCGCACCTCGCACGCCATCCTGATTGGGCTAGCAGTTCCTAGTCCCTTTCCTCCCATCCGATGCGGCGGATCAACATCATCTACACTAACTCTACCTCCTAGAGGATGGCAATTTCCGAGCTCCTGCGCTAGAAAGCACCTCGCAGTCAGCCAGGACTGGACGGGACCACGAAGGTATAGTAGCTCTTTAGCCCACATCCACTTCATCTTAAATCGCCTTTTGGCATCCATGAGGGGTCTTTGAATTCTCCAGGCGGTGCAGACTAAGCAGGATTAGGGGGATGTGCACTTGCAAAGCCATGCCCCGGAAGGTGCGACATTGCAAAAGCCTGCCTAAGGTCATTGTGGCTTCGATCGAGGATAGATATAAAGCACTGGTCATTGTCCACGAACAGTATCTCTTACTCTGCCATCACCCGGAGACTTGACTTCTTTGCCATCGCTCAGACACTATGCTAAGTCGTTACCTCTATACCACGCTTGCAAGCTGCGTCGCAACAGCTAGTGCAGCTGCTCCTATTGTCGACCTTGGCTACGGACTTTGGCAAGCTACGCTTAATGTAAGCAGGAAGTGTGCGATTCGAAAACGAGCATCTGCTAACGAAGGTCA
Organism: Didymosphaeria variabile; assembly: GCF_027946475.1. NCBI lineage: Eukaryota > Fungi > Ascomycota > Dothideomycetes > Pleosporales > Didymosphaeriaceae > Didymosphaeria > Didymosphaeria variabile. Next base: position 2,632,630 of record NW_026611626.1, on the reverse strand, counting down.
TAGGAAACTGGACAATATTACAATTTCAGCAACATTCGCTATGCACAGCCGCCTGTGGGAGCACTTCGCTTCGCTGCACCTAAAGAACCGCACCTCAACCGTACACTGATGAACGATGGTCAGGACGGTCGGATCTGCATCCAAGGAGAAGTTAGCTGGGCAAAAGAGCGCGCGCTCTTTACGAAGGCTTACTTCTCCAATGCCAACATAAGCGCCTTTCAGCAGATACCGCCTCCAGGCTTCACTGGCAAAGCGAAGCCATCGCCTCAGGCTGATGGTCGCGCAACCGAAGATTGCTTGTTCCTCGATGTTTTTGTTCCAAAGAGTGTGTTCGATAATGGAACGTTAAAGAAAAGTGGTGGCGCTCCTGTCATGATGTGGACACATGGAGGAGGCTTCTACCAAGGCTACAAGGACTCTCAGGGTAACGCCGCCGGTCTTCTTGCGCAGTCCATGAAGAATCCAGCAACTGCACCTGGAATTATCTACGTCGCCATCAACTACCGTCTTGGAGCTTTCGGCTGGCTTGCTGGACCCAGTTTCGCTGGTAGTGGTGCTACTCCCAATGCTGGCTTGTACGACCAGCGCCTAGCATTGGAGTGGATGCAGAAGAATATATATCGCTTCGGAGGCGATCCTAACAAGGTCACAATGATGGGCGAGAGCGCAGGCGGATCTTCCACTTTGCATCAGCTGACAGCTTTCGGTGGAGCCAAGGGCAACGCTCCGTTCTCTAAAGCACTCATGATATCGCCGGCATTTAATCCGAATCCTTACGATGCAGTGCAAGAGCAGACGTTTCAGAACTTCCTCACCGCCGCAAACGTGTCAACACTTACCCAACTTAGAGAGCTGCCCTCCGAAGCCGTCATTGCAGCAAACTCGTTGACCATATTTGAGGCATCATATGGAAGCTCCGGCGGTTTTGGACCTGTGGTTGACGGGAACTTCGTGCCGCAGCTGCCTACTCTGCTGTTACAGCAAGGTCGATACTCCAAGAATGTGGGAGCCGTACTTGCTGCGCACAACACGAACGAAGGGTTTCTCTTCACGGATCCGGCGATACAGAACGATACCGCCTTCAATGCCGTTGTCAACTCCTCGAACTCTTCGCTTTTCCCAGAGGCACAGCCTGCCGCCAAGAATGAGATTGCCAGCTCGCTGTATCCGCCAATATACACCAACAAGACATTGGGCTACAATACCACGTTCTCCCGAGCCGCCACTTTACTTGCTGATATGTTAGTCAGTTGCAACGTCCAAGCCGTGATGGAGACATGGGGAGTGGACCAGTCCCACGCCTGGCTGTTTGGCGAAGGCGCTGGTCTGCATGGCGAAGACAATCCTTACGTCTTCTACAATAACGGTCCAGCGCAAGACAAATACGGCTTTGGCACTGTCAACGAGACAGTAGCGAAGACCATGCAAGAATGGATGTTAAATTTCGGAGCGACTGGCAATCCGAACGGCCCGGGAGTGGTACCGATGCCAGTCTATGGGTCAAACCATGTTATGGCTAGCCTATCGAACAAGGGTGTTGGGATTCCAACGCCAGACCCAGCGTTTGTCCAGCGATGTAATTTCTTCAGAGAAGCATTGTACGTTTAAGACATGTATATCTCATCCGCGGTTCTCATTGGTGGCGTATCAAGGTGTAGGGACATGCGCGCAAGGACATACTCTATCTAGCTCAGCGTCGGAATTAGAGTCTTTGCAATCCCACAATCCATATACAGCGAGTATAGAGTTAGAGATGTGAGTCAATTGATTGAGATAGTTGGGGACATGTCTTAAAGAACACTCAACACGATGTAGAACATCTTGCTTCTCCATCAATTTACAACATTTGCCCAGGTGTCCGGTTTCAGATGAACGGTCTAACCACTATGAAAACTGAAGAAAATTCGGACTTGATGTACGAAAACCACATTATATACCGGCAGTCACATGAAGAAGGACCCGTTCTCGCATGGTAAGGACATTTTCCCCTCCTTCACCTGCGTTTGCCTCGAGAACGGGGCAGTGCCATGGGCGTCACGTGATAGCGCGAGAGCGTTTGCACAGCTTTAATTACCCCACCGCGCGCCTGGATATCTCGATCCCTCTGACACTACATTCGATTCTTGTGCGTCTTTAATTGATAGTACTGACGTCGCAGCAGAATCCACGCACAGTTCTCATCGCAAGTACACACAGGACAAGATGAGCTCTTCTACCAACGAGATCGCAAAGGTCGCCACCGACATGTACGGCCCAGCTCTAATCTTTCGATTTCTCTTTGCTAACCATGCTGTAGCGGCTCCAGCTCCTCTGGTGCCCTGCCCGACATCAATTCTCTCTCCATCGGCGACGATGGCTTGACCACCAACACTCCCTCGGCTACCGCCGCGGGTGAGGTCCGTACTAACCTGTCTGCTTCCAGCGAATTCCCCTTCAATCACGTCATGCGCATGATTGGTCAGTACAATGCTAACTTGGCTACTTCAGACTTCAACTACCAAAACCTCCGTGCCAACCGAACCCGACAATTCCAATTTCCCTTCCAACCGTGCCGCCATGGTTGCCAAAGCCCAGGCCGCGAAGAACAGCAAAACTTTCACCACCCCCTCCGCCTCCGCAAAGCTCTCCGCCCGCCTTAAGACATCCAACTATAAGCCCATCCTGGCCGCGGGTAAGGGCTCTGCGTCTCGCCTCGCACAGATGCAGAAAGAGGCCGCCGAGAAGAAGGCCAAAGAGGAGGAAGAGGCCAAGGCTCAAGAGCAGGAGAACAAGGCGAAGGCGTATTCGTACATGTTGAACTACGCCAACGAGCTACTGCAAAGCCTCCCCGATGAGGCCATTTCGGACCTCCCTGATGACTTCTACAAGCTGGAGCTGAAGGTGAAATTGAAGCTCCTTCTCGAACTACGTGCCAAATATGGAGAGCAGGGTCCTGGAGAAGCTAGCGGAACGACCGTTGGGGAGCTGGAGGAGACCGGCCCCGTTCCTGGAGTAAGTTCAAGTGATCTCTTTTCGGATTGGACCAGGCTAATAGCAAATAGGAGCTTGATGAACCCGAGGACCTCGAGGGGTTGGAGAGTTCTAAGGAGGACTCGAAGGAGCATACAGAGTGCGTTTGTGACGAGTGTAAGGAGTCGCAGGGTGACATGAGTGGAGGAGCTCGTGGCCTCGGCGAGACTGAGCCCCCCTCCATCTAGAGCCGATGGGTTGTTGGTCTGGGAAGAGATGAGTTTCACGTCTGCATTGAAGACTGCGGTATGCACAGCCTTTTGGGTCGTGTTCTGAAAAAGTTTGGCGGATGATATATCAGACGTAGCGTAACGTGTGCGTCATGTTACGTGCGCACAGCAACTAAGCCTCTGGAGAAGGCCTGTCTCCAATTTCCACCGGTTGACTCCTATCAGCCTTCGTATCCATGTCCCATTTCATGTCGCTGCTGTGTCACAATTTCATTCCGCCAAGGTCTTCTCGACAACCTTCAATATTTCCATAAGCTCCTCATCTTTCATCGCTTTTCCCATGACTTGGACATGCGCCGGTAGTCCTTCTAGAACTTTCGGTTCATCTGTTCACGAGTCAGTTCTATACTCTTAAACTAAACTACAAGGGCACGTACACGGCGGTTCATAAGCAGCATCTTCTTTAACGAATGACCTGTCCAGCTCCTCCTCAGCTCTCAAATGCGGCAAAATGCCGGACGGGTACTACCACGCACCTTGTTAGCTTTCACGTCTCTAGTACCCCTCACACAACAACAGAGATACTCACGTTCAGCATATTCTGCAACACTGTAAATGGCGCCAATCCATACGTGTCATGCTTCACCGCCGTCGCCGAGTTTCCAGGCATCAGGACCGCATCCAGCTCATTCTCAACCATCACCTTATGCCAGGCATGCAAAACCTTGAACCGCTCAAGATTCATGTCCCACAGCCCGTCCAGACTTGGCTCAAATCCGCGAATCTCTTCCACCATTGTTGTGCCCAAACTAGGTACCACGGGCTCGCCCGCTTGCTTAAGGTAGGATATGGGAGTTTTCTTGGGGTCGAGAAGAAAGAACTTCCACGCCAGGATAGCGGAGTCCCATATATCGGGTACTTTGTCATCGAGCAGCACAACGGGGTGACCTTTAGCCTTCAGCTTCGTAGCGCAGGAATGCAGCGCCCGGGCTATGGGCGGATGCAAAGGTCTCTTCGGGATACCGCGAATGAGGCCAAATCTCAGGGGCCGCGTGTAAGGTTGGACAGCGCGCCACGGCACGCCCAGGACGTTCTCGTCGAAAGTCCAAGTATCGCTGTTGCAGATTGTCTTCATTGTGAGCTCTATGTCGCGGATCGAGTGGCCCATAGGTCCGATTACAGGCAGGATGGGGCCAGGACTTCCTAGACGACCGGGCGGTACGCCGCCTCCGAACGGGACCCTGCCTACGCTCGGCTTGAAGCTGGCCAGTCCGCAGCACAGTGCAGGTATACGGCACGAGCCAGCTACGTCAGTTGCTAGCCCTAGGATTGAGCCACGCATGGCGAGGAGAGCGCCCTCGCCGCCTGTGGAGCCCCCGGCTGTCATTGAGAGGTTGTGCGGATTTAGCGTGCGGCCGAAGAGGTTATTGTGAGAATCCGCAGTCATCATTGTTTGGGGTAGGTTGGTTTTGCAGTAGAAGACTGCGCCGTGCGAGTACAAGAGGTTCACAAGATTGGAGTTTGAGGTTGCTGGTGGGCGGGAGAGGAAGGAGATGTAGCCGATTGTTGCTTGTGTACCTTTGACGTTGAAGGAATCCTAGGTTATAGGAGTTCAGCTCTTGCACTTCGCAGTGACACTTACCTATGACATTGAATTTCCGAGATGTGAAAAAGAGTAGGGAATACGCACCTTTAGACTGATGGGCAGGCCATGTAACGGACCCATTGGCCGTCCGTTGTACTCAAGATACTCATCGCATTCCTCCGCCCTTGCTATGGCTTCCTTGAAAAAGACCTCTGTGAGGCAGTTCACGCATTGTTGCGCGATTGCCGCTCTCTTGCAAAATGCCGTGACGACTTCCACGCTTGTCACCGCCCTCTTCCGCATAAGCTCGACCAATGCAGCTATTGACGTGAGCTCCCTTGAACAGAGCAGGTTCAGAGGATTTAGCCCGTAAGTACTTACTGGCGTCGTAATTAGAGGTAAGTTCGACTTGACTAGATGTCAGGAGCCCGCATGTTAATGGTACGTCAGTAACGGAGATGGCGGATGCTTCTGTGAATCGCTCAGTCAACGACTGGGGTAGCCTCCACTTCTCTGGGATCTTCCTGAGATTGTCTTCTCGCTTTGAGGCTGCGAGGCCTTGCCAATCTGCGGCAGAAACTTCCGGCATGGTGTACAGGACTTGCTGTTACAGTACAATGAAAGCTAATCTGTCTTAATGTAAGATGCTAGCGTCATATATACTTTGTTTACAATAGGAGAAGAGGTTTGGGGAAAGGGCTACTGTGTAAAGATGTTGCTTTATGGAGCTTTGGGGATCCGGATGCCGTTCCGAGTCGGATTCCGAGATACGATATCGGGTACGACATATTCGCCAGTCAGAAGCGCTTAAAATCTGGATGAACTTCCTACCCTAGTAAGCTTGTTGAGTAAGTCATAATGTTTATTGGGCGTTGTGCAAAGCTTCATAGTGTGCAACGCTGTGATCTAGCTGTTTGCCGAGGACGATGCTCGATGTATTGAATCTGGAAGCACCTCAAATTTCCTGTGAAGGAACATAGATCTATTCCATCCCAGTTCAAAAGTAAATACTTGACTAAGGAAAGAGGAGGCCCCTGGCTTCTTGAGGACCACTTGAAGCTCCTCGCCAGAGGGCGCAGTGGTAATGGACCACAACGATGTACACCGCAAATCTACGTGGTAGGCAGCTCAAACTGCTGCTACTGACTTCACGACTGCCTTGCCAGGTGAAGACCTGCGGACGTTTCCAGCGGTCGCAGTCATCCGGGACCCAGAGTTTGTGTAGGATATGAACTTCGAGTTGAGACTCAATCTCGCCGCCTCTCATGCCTTTCGTATGGTGACCGGCTTTTACGATGTCTGTACCGCTCCTGTGACCGTGGTCGCTCATCGTCTCCGTGTCGCTCTCTACGCCGCTCATGTCGGTCCTCCCGCCGTAGGTGCTCACGACTCCGTGATCGATGGCGTCTCCTCTCGCCATCGCGATCCCTGTCCCTCCTATCGCGCGACCTCGAACGATCCCGTCGCTTTTCTCTCCGATCCCGCGACCTGCTTCTGGACCTATGCCTCCTCCTTCTATCGCGCTCACCGTCGTCCCTGGGCCTCCGTGACCGCTCCTTCTTCTCCCTCCTCTTTTCTCCCTCATCGCCATCCGTTGCTTTCTCCTCAAGAGCCTTCTCAACATCCGCCTCATGCGCCTTCTCCCCCAGAGGCGTCAAGTTTGCGTTCGTCGATGCGCGCTCCGGGACAGGGAGACCCATGGCGCGCAGCATGGCATCTTCTTCGGCTTCTTTGAGTTTGCGCCTCTCTTCTGCGAGCTTCTCGCCTTCTGATTTTTCTCCCTCCTTGTCCTGGTCACCCTTGGCATACCAGTTTAGATCGCGGCCTTGTTGCCACCGGCCTACGGGGGCCATGAGTGAGTGGCCCAGGTAGTTTTCGCGTTGGGTGTCTGCTTTGACATCTTCCCATTTGAAGTCGGCGCGGCCGCCGCTGGAGACATGTTAGCTCAGAAGCATAATTAGTCGAAAATGTACACACCGGCTTCCTTCTTTTCGCACTGTCTGTACAAGATCCATGGTCACGCTGTTGTGTGGTGAGAGGTGTGAGATGAAGTAAAGTAAAGCAAATGCGGAGCAAACGCGGAGGTGCCCAAAGGCGCTCATTTGGAGCTTTGGCCAGGTTCCCCCGCGACTTTTGAACTTCACGATTTCGAACAAAGCTTCCACAATCCAATCGTCCTTCCCGTACTCGTTCTCTCAACTCAATCGTCGCGTACACAGTAAAGAGAACCCACAGAACACAATTTCAACCACCACTAGGCAGTCTACAAGCTACATAGCGCGCGTACATTCCTCACTGACACGCTCACCACATACCCAAATCCCACCGTCCGCGCCATGGTCCCCCAACCAGCGCCCGAAGACGAACAGTTCTTCGATCGCCCCGACCTCCTCCCCACTCTCTCCGCAGCCGGTACCCTCAACTCCAACACAATCCTCTGGTACTTCTACAACTCGCCGTGGTTCGACCAAGGCTCCAACAACAACAGCCTCCTCCGCCAAGTCGGCGGCACCCCTCAGCAAGAACTCATCTTCAACAACCGGCTCGCCTTCGAGGAGCGCCTGCGCACAGACTATCCGTACGGCACGCAATACGTTGTCGCGTACGAGCCCAAGAACGACGGCGAGCCATGGGTGATTCAGCGCCAGGAGAAGAGCGTAGATGAGAACACGGGGAAGACGGCGAAGATCGAGGTCACGGCTACGTATTTTACGCAGGGGACGAGGATTGTAATGGCGAAGAGCGTCCTGGATGTGCTGCAGACGCGCTTGCTGAGCGTGAGCACGCAGCTGCAGGAGCTGATGGAGCTGTCCAAGGACCTGTCGCACTTCAGCCCCGCAACAGGACACACGTACGTGCCGCCGTCGTTCGACCTCGCGAAGGCGAGCAGCGGGAGTCGCGCTGGGAGCCGCGCAGGAAGCCGTGCAGGTAGTCCCGCGCCCGAAGCGTCGCAACAGCCCGGTGTGCAACCCACTGCCGCGGACCCCTTCGAGACCTTCTCAGACGCCTTTTTCCTCCGCTCGCTCGACCGCACGGAAGCCTACTTCGAGGAGTACGTCGACGAGAACCCGCTGCAGGGCGAGCCAGGCTCCTTCGTGCTCACGCACAGCTGGCGCAACACGGTGACGCGGCGCGAGGAAGAGAAGAAGCGCGCCGAGCAGGCTGCCGCGCACCAGGCTGCCGCAGCGCAGGCGGCGTCGCAACCAAGTCAACTGTCCATCTCCACTTCGCAGACGCAGAGCGGTCTCCAGTCTTCCACGTCCACGCCTAAACCCGCCACTCCCGCCACCGAGTCCTTCTCCCGCAAGGCCAGCATAGCAAGCCAGCCGAAGCCGGGCAAGGAGAAGCGCCGAAAGTCAAAGGGACCCGGCAGTCTTGCGAGCCCGGTTACACCCACGGGTCCGCAGATATAGCCTGCCTCCACGCCGACAGCAAGGTGCACCCTTAGACATCGCAGTGCATATCTGGCGGCGGGTGCGTCTGTCTACCGGTGCCGTTGTCGGTGCCGTCGAGACCGTGGACACAGACGGGCGGTGGAGTGAGCGCTCGCGTGACGTGCTTTTCGGATTCCGTTATTTTGATTAAGTGATACCCCCCGAAGAGCACGGCATTGGACGACCGGGTCCTCCATTCCACTCCGCTCAACTGCACCTGCATTGCATATGCGTATGCACGCCTATACCACACCACACCACACCACACCACGCCACGCCACGCCATACATCAAGAGCTTTCTTTCCGCAGTGTAAACACGGTGGCTAGTAGCGGACTCGAGATCGATTTCCGACCTTGGCGCTGTAGCCTAGTAATACTATACGAATGGCTTTGCATCATGCGGCCGCTAGCCATGCCACGAGACCATGTGCACATGTACCTTGGTGGCTGGGCTTGACATTGCGCGTGTGGGTACACACAACGTCGTGACGTTCGTTAGTGGCATGGCGTGATGGGCTACGAGTACACTACTGTCCATGGCCTCATCGACTATCGAAGGGGCTGGCATTGGAGTCACGCGCGTCGCCGAGGATAGGCAGTAATGTATGAGTTTAGTCAATGCAGATCTATCGTTGCTATCTACAGAGTATGCGATCAGGAGCTCAGATGTAAGGTTGTTGGGAAGCATCCACATACCGATACCGGAAAGTGGAAGCGCTGACAAGTGCAACCACGGTAGCTGCTAGTTCTTACCCAAGGTCTCTACCAGTCGCCAGCCTCTGAGATTATTAGCCAACTCGTCCACAGTCACAGCACACTCGCAATCAGAAGACGGTTTTTGAGTGGGTAAATCCCGAAGCACCAGCGCCGCATGGCAGTGATGCTTCTGACGGATACGAGTCTTGACTATCTAATCATCCCTTGGGAGAAGTACTGCGCGCCAAATCAATAAAAACGCCCTTCCCTTCATATCAGATATCAGTTTGAATCATCCCATCCAACCCCTTCCATATGCAGTTTGTGATGCACCCGAGCACTAACAAAGAGATACCAAAGAGTTGCTTCTTAAAATGATACAGTGTGCCAAAGTACATAACATCTATGTACTTCGGCGAGAAGCAGAGAAGTGAGACATGATTGGAAAGGTAATGTGGGTATCGGTTTGGTTCTGAGGAGAGGAGAGTAAGGAAATGGTATCTCTAGCGCTACAAACTCTTGTATGGTGGACGCTCCTTGCATCCTAGGGGTCCTCCGGTAAGATGGTATGTTGAAAAAGGGTTTTTTGTTTGTTCCCAATAAAGAAAGAAAAAAATTCAAGGGATGAAAAGAGTCAAGACTACAAGTGGAGGTCATTCCAACCTCCAACCCACTCAAGGTCACCGATGTCGTCATGCAAAGGTGCATGGTTACGACGCCAGTCTTTACTCAGGCTCCAGGTATCGATGTCCTTGTTTTTGGACTTGGACCAAATATCAGCATTCTCATGCTGGGGGCTGGGGCCCCAATGGATGGGGCGCCTCCAGCTTCCAGTCCGGCTACGCTTCCGGGCGGAGTTCGGAGTTGGTGGCTGCTGCTGCTTGATGGGCTTCGCGGGCGTCTTCACAGGCTTCTGAGGCGTATGTTGTGCAGACTGCGGAGAGCGCCTGCGATCACCAAGTGCAGCCCATTTGTCTGCGGCCGTGCGCTTAGAAGGTGGAGAGTAGCGCGGAGCTGCCGCGTTGTGCTCTTCGAAAATAAAACCAGTCTGCTCACTAACGTGGCTGGTGGAGATTGGACTCGGTTTGGGAGAGCGGCTCCTGCTGTTGTTGACCATAGCAGGATTCTTGAGCTCAGCGAGACCGCCGCGAGGAGTAGAGACACCAGAGCCAGCCTCTGACTGGACGAATGGCTTCTCTTTCTTTGGCGTGAAGCTGTTCTCGATTTCCTCGATGGTGATGTCGTCATCTTCTTCGTCCCAAAGGTCGCTCCAGCTCTTGGAAATGACGTCACGCTTCTTGCCGAACACTGATGCCATGCTGTTGAAGGCCTTGGCTGGGAGTGAGGCGGCAATTGGCATGGGCTTGGATCGAGCAATGTTCATGGGTGCCGGGGCCGGAACATCGAAAGGCTTGAACGAAAGGCCCAGACCCGAATCAATAGACTCTCCAAGACCCGAGTCGACGAAGGAGGCGTTGGAAGCGTTGGCGGGCTTGACATCATACCAGGAACGACCACCATGACCAGCATAGAGATCATCGGGATAGATCTCAGTATCCGGGATGACTGACAACTGACGAATAGGTTGAGGTGGGGACATAGCCAAAGCCTTGGCCCAAGGGAAAGAACCACCCTGGTCGAGCTGAGGAGTCGAGATGGACGGTGTACGAAGGGGCTCGCGGTTGGCGCTGGCAACGACAGGGTCGTATTCATCTGCGCAGAAATCGTCAAGAGTCTCGTCATCGATAGTGAAGCTGATGACACGATCAAGTGCTTCCTTGACAAGAGACAGGTCACGCTTCTCGGGATCGATGGCCAGGCAGTGGATCAAAACCTCGTACGTGTCTTGAGACATGTTGGGGAAGACATCAAAGAGGCTCTGGCGGTCAAGAGCGAAGTCGGCGTACAGGGGATCCGAGACTGAGGGAACAGCAAAGGGATTGCGCGAGAACAGGACGTTCAAGAGGCAGATGCCTATGGCCCAGATGTCTGCCTTGGCGGTTGAATAGCCGGCGCTGGTGGGGTCGTACTGCTCAGGCGCCATGTAGCGATCGCTACCAACAGCAACCTCCCAAGACCAGGCATCGGTAGTAGCAAGGCCGAAGTCACCGAGCTTCATCAAGCCAGACTGTGTCAGGAAGATGTTCTCCGGCTTGATGTCGCGGTGATAGATGCCCTTCGAATGCATGGCTTCCACGGCACCGACAAGTTGATGCATGAAGTCCCGAACATGCTCGGTTTCCAAAGGACCTTTGTTGAGGCGGATGGCTTCGTACAAGTCGCCGTTGGAACAGAATTCAAGAACAAGGTAGACGTGGTTGGTGGTCTCGAACGATTGAAGAAGATTCACAAGGTTGGGGTGCGAGCCAAGACGAAGATGGACACCGAGCTCCTCAGAGCGCTCGTCGATGGCAAAGGCGGTGGGGCAGGTGACAGTTGCGGTCGACTTGGTGATAACCTTGATGGCAACGACTTCCTCGGTTACGAGGTCCTTGGCCTGGAAGACCATACCAAAGGAGCCATGATTGAGGGGCGATATGGTTTCATACCGTCCATTGAGCACAACACCCTCGTAAAGCTGATCGCGCATGCACTCCATAGGGGGACTCTTGGGATAATAACAGGGAGCTGGCCGAGGGGATCCAAAGGTATACCCCGTGGCGGAGCGCGGCAAGGTCGATTGGGAACGCTGACGTGAAATTTCGTAACCAAACAAAAGGGTTGACGGCCGTCGAACCCGCGAAGCGATGATCTAATGGACTTTTAGGTGTTGCAAGCTTCGATGAAGATAGGAATAAATGGCTTATGATGATCGGATCCGGGATGGGGTAAAAGGCACAGAAGAAATGTCGTCAAGTAAACAGGTTGCTAGTTGTAGTAGGTCGCTCCGAGGGGAACTGGTAACAAACGGGCCGTCGGGAATATGCACAGGGGTCCGTAGGCTGCAAGGACAAGGAAAGTCTCAAGAGAGTGTGGTGCTCATTGGCTGTATTAATTTTGTATGGATAACCCGAGTCAACGAGCGGTCGAAAGAAAGGCAGGTCGGAGTGCTGGACGTCCGGGTAAAAGCAAGAGCAAGAGTATCGCTGCGTGAGGTGGAGACGGAGAGAGAGAGTCGTAATACGTGCAAGGCGTAGGTGTAGACAGGATCGAGTGTCTAGGGTGGGTTTGTTGGAGGCGTGAGTCAGCGGCAAGACTCAGTCGACTAGCAAAGGACTCGAAAGGACGAGGATGCTAGGATAGGCGGCTTTCACTGGCGGCAGACGACGGATGGAAGCATCAAACGTCTGGCCACGAAGCTAGGTCGGCGGATCTCGAAGCCGAGGCTGATGTGAGGATCGGAGCTCGGAGGTGCAAGGCGAGGCTGAGGCTGTGTAGTGGGTGATGGCCAGGAGCTTGCTTCCGCACTATCACATCAAAGACCAGCGGCGTTAGGTAGATGGTCCGTTATATGGTCGAGGCGTGGTTGGGTAGATGGAGGCGTGGGTGAGAGAGGCTTGGATGAGGTCGGGTGATGTCGTCGAGCTGAGCGAGGCAGGAGCGTTGCGAGGGAAACGAACGAGGAATGCAGGAGCAGTCGTATTAGGGAGGGAGGATGGTGTGAAGGTGGAATGCGGAAGGGACGCTGGCTGCGACGAGCAAAACGACGACGACGAAGGAGGGCGGATGGTGTGTTATCAGGACATGGCAAGCTTCGGTGAGTGATGGAAGGCAAAGCCGGGCAGCCCCCTTCACTTATGGCACAGCAGGCGCAGCGGTCTGGGAACGAAGGCACGCTTGGCCCGATATGGGGCGCGCATGACTAGCGCGGCGCTTGCCGCAAATGACCAAGCTAGCAGCCAGTGGGTGCTGGAAGGTTCGACCGGGGGAGGTTACGCATGTTTTCGTCCAGGGTGATCTGGACTCGCCCTCCTGCCGCCTGTTCCAGCGATGCGCTGGAACTCTCCACCAGCCTTTGTCCGCGTTGCGCGACGGGCCCACCTGCCATCTGGGAGCCTCTCACGTGTCTCTGCCCTGCTGGGAGCGGCGGGCAAAGACGGAGGCGGGCGATTATGACGCTGCCGCGAGGATGGGCTCGTTGCAAGTCGCAATCGCGATGGCGACGCAACTGGGAACTGGGCACGCAGTGGGAACCCAGAACTGGGCACAGATGCGCAGGCCAGCGAGAGCGCGCGCCGACCTGGCAGGCTGGACGCTCGCGGCGCTGATCCCGCCCAGAAGCGTACTCTCTCTTTGTCTAACAGCGCGGTGCCTGGTCAAACACCACGTCGCACAACATGACAGCTGGCCTCTCATTGGCCTCGGCTTGCGTGCTTCGTTGATCGCAGCCTCTCCTCCAACGCGCTGCCAAACTGCCGCTCTGCCGTTATCGTACCTCTGTCGAGCGCTCAAGCTCATTTCCCACGCCGCCGGCTCGTTGAGCGCGTCGTCGCACCCGTCTTTTGAAGCTGTAGGCCTCAGGGGCTGCTTGGACGAACCCCTCCCACTGAGCACGCAAGCGTTTCAACACGCTGGCGCTCGGAAACCCTTTGGTGCACCCAGCCATGTCGCTCCGTGTCCCCTCGAGTTCCACTCTGAGCACGGCCGGCGGGTAGAAGCCGCGACGTCTTGGACCTGGGGAAAGCTCATGCTGTCCGCCGTCCGCCACTCTGCTGCTTACTTGCCTCGCCCAGCGCGAATCGCTTCGAGCATCGTGGCCTCAGGACACTGGCCGGAAAGGGCATTGCGCGGAGATGAAACAAAGTCGGTGTACAGCCGCCTACACGAATGGCATCGCGGCAAGACCAATCCTCTCCGACCAACTGCACTCGCTGTCCGGCTTCGGGCAGGCGCCCAGCGTCCATTCCTCCGTAGCGCGTCGTGGCTAAGCCTGCGAGTAGTCCACAACAGGAACGCTGCATATTTCCTGCAGCTGGCAGCATCGTGCATGACCTTGGAACAAATCCTCACAGGTACTCGAGGGAAATCCGAACGCTACTAATGCAGGACAACCAGAGGTATCCACCCTGCCCCCTGATTTTGAGGGCGGTGAGAAGCGACAACGAAAAAGGCCCAGACAACACACTGTATTCGGCTTTTATCTAGCCTATAGCATACTGAACAAATCCATAGCTTCACGATCTGAAAAGTGGACTGCTCGTGTGGAGCGGCGGTCCGCTGCAGCAGCCGGGGGCTGTCAAGATGGAACGTGGATCGCGTTAGGAATCTGATACCCATCCAGCTTCAGGAAGTCTGTTTGTTTATTTACTTCGGGATCAATAGGTATAACAACACACACGTGTAAGCGGCGGACTTGGGTCGGGTACACAAGCACTCTGCTGCGCCTGTCCGATGGCATTGCAAGCTCGAAAAACACCGCGACAGGCATTTCTGCACAGCGAACACTGCTCCTGCCCACCGCACTTTCGCCATTGCCATGCTGTCTGAAAATTTTCTCTTGCACGTTCGACTTGTACGCCTTCGCATTCGTGTTTTGCTACCTGGCAGAGCCCTGCTCTACTAGCCCATATCACAATATCACACTGACCGCCTTGCCTTGTGTATTTCCACCATCTCTCAACGCACAGTACTGGACCAACCAGAGCGCGTCGCGGCACACCACCAGTAACACGTTGTTTGTATTTCTGAAAATTTTCCACTCACCGCCCTTCACCGCTTTCCCAATCAACACAGTCTGCGACGACAATGTCTCAAGCAACCCTTAACCAGGCGCGATGGGAAGACTCTCAGGTTGTTCTGCTCGATATTGGTGAGTGTAAAAACACCTGCCCCGCGCCAGCTGCTCGCCGGCAGTTCTTCTGGCGGCGCACTCGATGGAACCGCCCGACGAGCTTCTCTGGCCTGGTCTAGCCAGCAGCCCTCTCGATGCACGACAGACATGCTCGTATCGTAGGAACACGCGCTTCCATCGCGTGCGCGCTGGGTGGTTTTCCCGGGAGCTGCACCCCAGGTTCACGCCACCATGCCCAGCACGTCTTGGGGTCTCGAACCGCCAGTACATGCACGCAACCGTTACCCAAGACAACACTGACGCTGCTGTGTAACGCTTGCAGAGGGAACCATTTCTAGCATTTCCTTCGTCAAAGACGTCCTGGTAAGCCGTCTCTCCGTTTCCTGAAGTTAGTCGTTAGTTTCCGTCGTCGCAACGAGGTTGCTTCCCCGCAGTCAAGAGCGTGTGATCCATCACTGGCCCCAGACGGGCCGCTGTCCAGCCCTCTGTACCTCTCTCGGATATCGTCAAGCCACTCATTTCCTTTCTGGATGCAATCTGTCCTTTTCGGATTCTATCGCCATCTTTAACTTTCCATGACCCGTCACGCGACACCCCAGCCCCAACGGACGGACACTGTCCGCTTACCCCAGGGCCAATTGCTCACCAAAACAGTATCCGTATGCTGTCGACCGTCTCGCGAAGCTTGCTCGCGACTCGTGGCACGATCCGGCCTTCCAGGACCTGATCGCGGGGTTTCCTGAAGAGACGAGACCGAATGCCGACACGCTGCTCGCTCACGTGCAGGACTTGACGCGTAGGGACATCAAAGCCGTGTATCTGAAGCAACTCCAAGGTAGGTCAACCCTGGGTCTTGTTATCAGTACTGGAGCCGTTATCGCAAGCACATCCCCCATTCTTCAGTAGTCGTGACCCTTCACCAATCCGGGGGTTTCCTAGCGATCGTCGCCACGTCATATCCCCGATCTCTGCCTCATGTTAGCGGATATCGGTCTTGGTCATTCGGACCGTCGCAAGCAGCGGACCCTGCGATAATCCGCTTCGCTGTCGTAGCACTCTGGAGACGCGCTGCGTTGTCACGTTACGTAACCCTAGCCCATCCTCGTTAGTGCTTGCTTACCACAGCTATACCGAACATCCTCCTGATTACCAAGTTTCATCGCAAGTGCCTTCCGGGGCCTCCACTGCAACGTGGATTCGCAAACAGTGCTTTCGGCTTCAGTCTGACCACTTCAATAGGCAAATTATGGAAGACTGGATATGAGGACGGCGACCTCAGAACTCCTCTTTTCGACGATGTGATACCCACACTTGAGGCCTGGAAGAATGCTGGCAAAACTCTTGCCATCTTCAGCTCCGGCAGCGTCCAAGCCCAGCTGCAATTCTTTTCCTTCGTCCAGACTGGCTCAACCACACGCGACCTGAAGCCTCTCTTCGCAGCTCACTTCGATCCTACCATCGCCGGGTCCAAACTCGAGAAGGACTCGTATGAGAAGATCTGTAGTGAACTGGGCCAGAAGGCTGCTCAAGTGACCTTCCTCACTGACAACGTAAAAGGTACGTATCAACCTCAGTTGACGTCGTTTGCAATTCTCCCGCGATTTCCCCGTCACTCTATTCTATTCTCCGATTACGCGGAATGTCTACGCGCTCTACCCTGGGCGACTCGCTTGGTGTCTACCTGAAACCGTCTCCGATCAAGCACTGGCCCGTATCGCTCCAACTCCACGGCGCAGCAGCTCCGCCTCTATTAATATGGACCTTACCAACAACGCATCCCAACACCAACACCGGCAAGCAAACCATCTTGTTTCGGAGCCAATCCGCCAAAACACCCCATTCCGTCATTGCGCCCGCCCATTAATTTACCGAAACAAGCCAAGCATCCCAGCTCCGCGTTTGCATTCGCAGATCATTTCGTTTCGACGCTCGCCCAATCACATTCGCGAGCTGCATTATAGACGTAAACAACATGCTGACATGCAGGTGTACAGAAGCAGAAGCCGCAAAGGAGGCAGGCGTGTATGCGCTGCTTGTGGATCGTCCCGGCAACGCGGCGTTGGCTGCGCAGGACAGGGAGCGCTTTCCCGTCATCCAGCAGTTGACGGAATTGCCGTGATGCCGAGCGCAGCTGTCGATCGAAGCGACCAACGTGCGACGTCATGCTACGAAACATCGAGATCACCTCGTTTCGTTACCACGGATACAGATAGATACTCGACGCAAAGAAAGGCTGCCACGACGATATCTCCACTCCAAGCAAGGCAAGGCTACACAGTATGGTTCCAGGAAGGGCTGTGGCATGTTGGTTGGCGCGCTGTACCTAAGCCAGATTAAAGTAGAACCTCCTCTCGTGTAAACAGTTTCAGTTTCGCGGCCAAAGGAATGCATGCTCCTGCAAGATAGTACACATGCCAACCCACCACCAACGACTGCTAATGCACTCCTGCATACGACACGCGACACCTTCTCCACGTAGTTCCACGTAGTGACGTAGCAGCCCTGTCAGGACACGTATCCTCTTTTTCCCCTCTCACGTGCGCCCTTTCTGCTTGTGGTGACGAGATCCCGATGGGCTGCATGTGTATATGTATGCGTATGCGTATGTGTACGTAAACAAACATCCGACCATACCACTTTTACCCGCGACATGCGCGATTATCCTTTCTCGCAACGTGTATCGCTATCTGCGGCGTGAGGCGCAAGAGGTGCGATTATCTGGTGATCTGCTCCGTTGCATGAGGTCATGTGGGGTTGGAAAGAGTGGTTCGGTTGCGAAACGGTTGCGGCTTCAGATGGAGGGAGGGGTGGGAGGATAGGTGGTGTGGACGTCAGGCGTTCTCTGTGTTTTGTGTGACTGCGACTGCGACTGCGACTGCTGGTTGACGCGGCTGGTGGTCTACAAGTTTGGTGTGGTAGGATGAGGTGAGTGGATGATTGTTTGATAGTGTGCTGTCTGGATAGGGGTAGTGATAGTGATACCTTCTATGTTGCGTCTATCTTGAAGTTGGCAGTGTGTTTAATAGCGTTGCTGATCGTTCGCCGTCTAGATAGGGGGCATTTAAGATGGTTGAATGATGTGTCGTGTTTGCGCTGAAATCTTGCTTTGCTGGAAATGGTGAAAATGACTCCATGGGACTGTGATCTTCCGAGTAATAATGCGACGCTGCTACATCGCGAAGTCCATCAGTATCCGCGCCCACTGATTCTCATTTCCGGTAGGCAGTGCTGAAACTCTGGCATAAGAACGTTCACTATATAATTGTATAAAAGAATAATGCATTTGAAGATATGTAACTGATACACTAGAATCTAACAACTGATATCATCGTTCACCTCCACCGCGAGACCCCGCGAGATGTTCTTGTCAACATGCTCCGTCACAGTAGCAGCTCCAGTCTTCATAGCAGCGACGAACACCGGATCTGGCTTCGGCACACCGGCTTTCTCCAGCATCTGCGTCTGCTCTGCAATATTGTCGATACGCTCTCTCAACCCTTCCTTGATCTCGTTCTGCTTCTCACCAATAGTCTTCATGATAGCCCTAGACGCGGCCTCAGCCCAATTATTCAGCGCGTCGCGCTTCGCCCGAACCTGGCTCTCGTCTTTGAGCACCTGGCTGAGATCCCACACGAGATCGATGCCCTTGGAAACATGCTCCACATGCATCGTGCTGTACATGCGAGCGATGGTCTGTAGCAGCTCGAAGTACGCCTTGATCTGGAGCGTGCTACTGTAGATGATCTCAATGTCCATGTCTGTCAAGCGTAGGATCTGCTTTTTGTTTGCATCTGTGGCAAGGCTGGAGACGTCTTCGTCGAACTTCTTGACCTTGTTCTGGACGACCATGCGCACCATGGTGGACAGGGCGCCGAAGAAACTCTTCAGTTTGTTGATTTGGACTTTGAGCTGGACTAGCGTGGCGATGCAGTCTACGAGGATCTCCTTGACTTTCTCAAGCGTTTGTCCTTCGACTTCAAGACCCTTGAGCTTCGTTTGAATGGCGGTAAGTTCTTGCTGTACCTTGAGAGCGCTCTCGGCTGCGGCTTGATAGTTTTGCTGGGAGGATTCAAGAGCCTTCTGGTTGATGGCGAGTTTCTCGGTGGCAGCACTGAGCGCTGCATTCTGAGCCGTGTAATCCGTTTTCGGCACGTCGATCTTAAGGTTTCGCATCTGGGGAGTGCTTGTCGAAGTCCCAGGGAACGACTTGGCGGTGGTGTCGAGCTGGAGAACCGTTGCCTTGACTTCCTTCATATCCGCTTGCCAGGTCTTGATCGTATCTACAGAAGTCTTTTCGGATCCTAGATCGGAGGACTTGAGCACTTCAGCTTTGATGGACTCAATCGTCTTGATCGTCTTAGCAAACGCATCCTTGAGGTCAACGCTCGGCTGTCCAGTACCAAGTCGAGCCGACTTCTCTTGTTGCTTCACATTCGTGAGGAGCCATGTGATGCCATGGGCTTTTTGGATCTTGCCATCTGCATCCTTCTTGGAGTCTTTGAATTTTGTCCAATCGATACCATTGTCGGGACCACTAGTTAAGTATGCATAGAAGTCATTGATGAAAGGTGCAATGAGAGGAGCGGTCGAGTAAGCAGGGTCAGCGGGAGGTGCGACCTCTTTCGAAGCTGCTGCAAGGACTCCAGTTGATTTCGCACCGGTGCTGGCAGCTTGTCCCGCTACTGCGCCAATCATTGAAGACACCAGAGGATTTCCGCCGGGTGCGTTAGCGGCACCCTGGCTTGCGGCCTGACCGAAGGCTCCGGCTATGGATGAGACAGCTGACACGGGGTTCATGCCGTTGATGAGAGCAGGTAGAGCTTGTGCAATAATGGACGGACCTGCTTGGGCAATGGAGTTGATAGCGCCCATAGCACAAGTCTCCCAGGCTGTGTAAACAGATCAGTCAACGATGTTGCTCGGTTTGGGCTTTGTCGACTGCAACTCACCTGATGGCACATCGTCGTTCGCTTTCTGGAATGCATCTTCGGCTTTATTCAAAGACTTGAGCATCTCGTTGGCATACTTTTCTGCACTTTTGATCGTATCTTGAGTATATGTTGATTCGATCTCAGCTTGCAACCTCTTCGAGGTGTTCTCTTCGGACTCAGCCTCCGAGGTACCGTGCTTCTGAACGGAAGCTACATGAAACTCAGTGACACAGAGCAGCCAAATATCGAAGGCCTTTTCGGTATCATCGGCATATTTGAGGCAACTATCGGAAAGGCGTCGAAGCTGGTTCAATTTGTTGTCGAGGATGCGAGCGTAACCAGGATCAGGGAGCTTCTGGGTGCTTCGAATTACTTCAGTGACCTGCACAGAGGTCAGCACACCGTATAATTTGATCAACCTATATCACACTTACAATCTCGGTCAAGTCCCCAGCTGTACCTGCAATAGAGTCCATGTTAGTGGCCGCGATGCTGAATGCCTTCACGCCACAATCGCCGACATATACAAGACAGGCCTTCAAAGTAGGCTTCTGTGCGACCTGCATATGCTTCCAGCCGCCCTGTGGCATGGCCGAGCCTAGGCTTATGGCAGCAGCTTCCTGGCTCGACGAAGCAACATGGCAGGCTCCTAACAGCGACAAAGCAGTGGGTGCAGCGGAGAGCAGGTCAGCCCAATTATACTGGAAGAGCATGCTCTCTCTGACTTCCGCAACGAACTTGGTGCCAGCCTTGCCACTGAACTCGTTTTTCAAGCGCTGCTGGTTCGCTCGTTCGAGCTCCGCCAACGCGTCTGCTTGATTGAGAGCCATAGATAGTGGTGAGCGGACCGGTTTGAAGAAGAGGACGGTATCGAATCTATTGATTGAGGCAACGGAATTGTGGTCAAAAGAGGGCTGGTGAAGGGTTGTGATCGTACTGGCTTGAGTAGAAGAACCATTTATATATGGTTTTTTCTTGAACCTGTCCGTTCAACGTTCCATAGCTGATGGTATTAGTCTCTTCGCATCGCTTTCCTCAGCTTGGAGAAGAGTGAGACTCGCCAGCCATGGCTCTGGCTAGAGCACATGCTAACCGCTTCGCATGTGTGAACGGAGACGCGCATTGGTATTGCCGTGCTTGAGTCGAGACATGGTCTCATCTGCAGGAGCTCGCTTGGTCCAGATGTCTTTGTCCAGATGGAGTCCTCAGCTAGGCTTCACCCCTCTGCAGAAGCACGTTTGCCGTGTCGTTACTGCTCACGCACGATGCTGTCGATGGGTCTGACCTTGCAGGTTCAGCTTCCCCATCTCCCTACATTTGAAGCCTACTGTGGAGCCGCGGATCGGCACGTTGCGTGCGACGCGAGCTAAAACCCTTTGCAACCAATCACGCAACACAGGTACGTGCCATCGTCGCTTCTTTCCGTCCGACAGCCAGCCACAAACCCGTATCAAGTTCTTGAACGGTACATGATACTATGAAGCTCTCGGCCATGGACGCGTCGTAACTCACATTTTGGGGTGGACTGTGGCTTGGCCAGACCGTAGATAGCTGCGTCCTACGATATATCGCCCGAAAGTGTCTTAACAGTTGCGCATGGGCTCTTTTCGTCAACCCTTGACATTAGCTTGTGCTCAATCACATTGCATTCAGCTGGCGATCGGTTCTCTTCGCTCTTTTGGACCCGGTGCTCGGGCTCACTTAGCGAAGTTCGCGTCTTTCAGAGAACGCCCGGCTTCGCAAGCGACAATCAGTAGCTCCAAGTGCCGGCTCCGCCGATTTCTTACCAACACACCGTATCGCTCACAGCTCGCCACATCAGTTTTGTGCGTCAACAATGGGTCCGTGATCGATCAATTCCTGCATGGACGAGCAAGAACTACTGTAATCAGATCACACTCCACAATCCCATCCAGTGAAACCAACCCACTTTCACTCGGCTACTCCGAAAAGAAAGCTCGTGAGCAACAGTCTAGGCTTCTACTCACGACACCAGAATTCTCAATTGGGACACAGGCACTCAATGAGTCTTGTGGCTTGGGGTTGGCCATGCTGGGATGTGGTGCTGGAGGCACAGACACAACATTGAGACTGAGGACCCTTTTCCTCGATGTTTACCTGACTACGGTTTCCTACTCTGTCAGTATCCGAGATCTTTGCACCTACCCACATCGTGCAGCATGGGTGCCGTGTCTTCAACGGAAACAGGCTCTTGGGCCTCTGTCGATAAGTGGAAGAAAACCATGGGTAAGTCGTACTCTGCGCTTATTGAATAGTCAGGAAAACGAACAGGCTAATCTTCCACAGAGAATGTTAAGACCGAATACGATAACTTGGAGAGAGACACGCGCCAGCAGAAATCTGATATGGCAGCGCAAAGCGAAAGGCTTCAGGCCGCTGCTCGAGAAGCCTTCGAAAGGCGCGACAAATTGATCGATGCCGCTTATGAAGCTCTGGAATGCTTTGTACGTGAGCTCTTGACGTATTCCGATGGCAATACAGATATCGGGAGCAAAGCTGTGCCAACCCTCCCTGTGGTTGTGGATTGCTTCAAGCAGCTGGCGGAATTCTGCGAAGGCGTAGTCGACCAGCAGACCCTTGAAGCAGTCGAATCAACACAGGAGATCGGCGAAGATGGGCAGATCGCGGAACGGATCAAGAACGGTGGAGAGAAGTTGAAAGTTACATTGAATGGGTTGGATGCTGCAGTGTCGAAGGCTTGGGAAAATTTCGAAGTGCATCATGGCCACCATGAGAATGCACGAGCGGCTCTTAGGCAAGCCGAGGAACGCAGATCTGTAAGGACCTCTACTGTGTTGCTAGTAAACGGGTCTCATGCTGACACTCTGGAGGGATTTTTTTATGATGTTTTCGGCGACAGCGACATCGACAACGCGGTCAACAATTGTAGAAACAATGAAGACACTTGGCACAAGAGTGCAGACGATGCCTGGGCCATGTGGGACCATCTTCGCAAACTGAAGGATGAGCACCGCTCACTGCTCGACAACAACCTTGGCCAGCTGTGTTCGGAATTGACAATCTTAGTTGACGGTATGCGCGCGAACTACGCCAATATCGGCGCCAGTCGAAAGGTTGACAGAGAGTGTTGGCTTGCGGCTCGGTTGCTGCAGTATCACGTTACGACCAACAACGAGTATACCAGTCGAGACGATGCGTTGAGACATGTGTTCAAATTAGTACACACTGTCAACGACTCAATTGACAGTGACGATGATGTTATTCGTCTGAAGGGAGTTATCGAGAATAATGTTCGTCAAACACTCGGAGATACAAAAGCGGAAGAACTTCATAGGGAGAAGGTGTTCCTTTCAAATCCAGACGAGGTAGACTTTTGATGGTAGAAGCGTACGTTGTATAGCTTGTGCTGCTGCAGGGCAATTCGCAGTTCCAAATCGATAATCTGATTGCGTTTCCTTACCTACTTCCAACTGTGCAAATCGCTTGGATCAAACAGAAAGAGAGCACTTTGTCTTGGAACTGGCTTTGATCGATGGAAAATGACCGCCATCAGCCACCGTGCCGAGTATGTTCAGGCCATGACTACCGTACCAGGTTCAGCGATAGCATAATTGCGCTTTGCCTGCACCCTAGACCATATCGCACCTTCTAAAGGGGCTATTTCTGGGTCAGCTTCATTATAGTTTGTGAAATGCTTTAGCGATGAGTTTTCGGCGAACGCCGCGCGTCTCGATACTTCGGTTGATGCACGCTGTGAATCAATGCAAGCGAACGTGACTAGGCATGCATGGAGATGCTCTTAGCTGGTCAGTTCTTCTAGTGAGCGCTCCAGTGTGATAGATTCAAGGCTAAGCGAGTCACCTGGAACAATCTGGGATAGCAAAAAATTGTGGCATCGCTGTTTGAAGTAATGACTCGTTTGCACCTTACATCTGAAAGGAGAGTCCTGCACACGCGTCTGGGGATATGTTTAGTGTTCGGAATTGCCGATTTCCCCGGCACTTCAACACCAAGCGTACGTGTCCTGGCAGATCAATTGGTCGATGAGACACTTTTTCGGCTCGGTACTCCGCAGTGACGTTGGCTCCGTTCGTATGTACCTTTGTCAAACTGATTTTCGCTTACAGCGCCTTCCTATATGCACCTCTCAGCTGTGCTCGCACAGACACCAGCACTATCACGTCCAAGATCAGGCATATCCAGAAAGGCGGCAGCACCATTCCGGACATCTCTTGGCCTGGCGGCTTCTGAGGTCTAGAGCGTGTGTTGAGGACCCCAGAGGCATATTTAAGCTGCACGTTCGCACTCTGCTCTCAAAGTCATACCAACCCTCGCAATTCCTTCGCATCAACTCCTACATTGTCTCCTCCAGACTATCCCTCCAGAAACCATGGAAAACAATAACGGACCGCTTCTCGGAGCAAAGTTTGGCATCCCTCCTGATTCGGCCTTGGACAGAGAAGCAAAGGCTTTGTTCGCCGCTCGTGCCGTGGCCGGCGGCCGCTATGCAAACGACAACGCCAGACAGGCGGCTATCACCGAAATCACGACTTTCAATGCTGGAGGCTACGTCGTTCCGTGGAAACAAGAACGAGCGGCGCAGCGACCGGCGTTGCCGGCATGGATCGCTAGACACTCGGAAAAGCTTGGTGCATCCAGGGGGTTTCCTACCAAGGGACCACAACAAAACGCTCTGAATGATCTCGGTTATTGGTTGCTGGAGGCAGCGAAAGAGGATTACAATTTGGCCAACGAAGGAGTAATCCAAACATTCAACGGGTTCTTGATCAAGGCTGTCAACGACGGTTTCGATAAGACGGATGTCGGAGGCACAATGAACGGTGAGAAAAATCACGCTGGACTTGTTCCTTAGTACTCTGTAGGAGCCCACAAGCCTTGGGCAGTGAATCAAACAGCTACTCCCAACCAGAAGTGGAGTCGTGATTGTAATCGGTGAATGATGTTTTTTGGTGCTAGATGTTGTGTTTCGGTGCTAGATGACCGCCTCTAAATGCCCATTTCCAGATAGAGTATAGCTACTCTTTCTATTCATTGACCCCGTTTGGCTCAGAAGAATTTGTGCCTGCCATAAAAGCTCAGTGTAATACCTTTTCTCTCATCCAAACGTTCTTTCAGTCAGTGAATTATCACAGTCTGTATGTCTGCCGAATCAAATAGGTCTCCTATTGGATCAGCGTTATAAGATTCGTCTGAGTCTAAAAGAACCCCGATTCGCTCAAAAGAATTGTGGTCTCTGGGAGACTTCCTCAATACAAGTGATACCAACATGTCGTCGTAACCTTTTGTTACAAGGCTCATACGAAGGCACAGGACCGAGGTCAGAGGATTTGTCTGGCCAGGCCCTTCATGGTCCAGAAGATAGTCCGGTCTCATACGCGAACGAGCCTTTGCAGTAGAGACATAATATTCGGTAGATGCCGTCTTTTCCCTGGGGCCCATCTGTTGTTCAAGTGTTCCTTGGGCCACCAGTCCGGATATTCTGAGCGAACCCTGAGCAGATGGCCCGAATCCATCGACTATCGACCAACAGGACTCACAGCTCTCGACGACACTAAAATGCTCGCGGGGTGGATACTCGTCAATGCCTTCGCGCCATTTGCCATAGTTGGTCGCGTCGCTGTAATACACGGGTGATTCAACACTAGCCCAGGACCATGTGGGAGCGTTCAACGGGTATGGTCTTGGCCGCTCTTTTCCTGTAGATACAATCCAAAGAAGATCTTCGTTGAGATCTCGCTCCCAAAGCCCTGCAAGACACCTCGAATCTCTCAAGGGGGCCATTTGGTTGGCCAAGCCGCTGATAGCAGGTAAACGATCTTTCGATTTGGTCAGAAGAAGTGGTGTATAACAGGAGACCATTGTACGCCATATCCGTGCGAGTTTGTAGTACGTTTCTTCATCCGCTTGGTCCGAATCTTCATCCACTTGGTCCGAATCTTCATACTCTTGGTCCGGTTCTTCATACGCTTGGTCCGGTTCTTCATCCGCTTGGTCTGGTTCTTCACACGCTTGGTCAGGTTCGCCGTCGATGTGTTCAGCAATCGCATCAGCATATTCCATCTTGATCAAAGACCCGTCGTAATTACCGTAGGGGTCTCCACACTCGCATTCGATAGAAGATCTACATTCAAAGAACATCTCGTTCCGACCAAAGTGTAGAACTCTGGTCGATAGCATACGTTCTTGAAACACCCACGCTCTGGTCAGGAGAGGGAAGTAGCTTGCGGTGGGGTTCATCCTAGGATATGTTGTGCCCCAGGCAGCATACTTGTCCATGCGCATCTGGTGATCAATCTGTTCTCGGAAATAAAGCCGATAGTCTTCCCCATGTGTGGTCTTCCCACGAAGTTCAAAATCTCGTGTACTTCCGAAGAGACCGCCTTGACCATTGGGCGAATGAGTTGCAGCAATTGTTAAGAACCCGTTGCTGTATACGGAAGCCATCTTAGCCGACTCAATACCCCAATCGCGACCATCATCTTGTATGATGCAGAGAGAGTCGATCCAGATGTAGTCAAACCCAAGTTTTCTCGTCAACATGATGGCATCTTGGAATGTTTTTGACAATTCTCCCCAGGCTATACCCCTTTTGCGTTCTTCGAAAGTTGATTTGGTGGTCGTTGCGATTTGAACAAGACCCCAGCAGTGGCTGAGGCAGATGTATCTTCCCCTTTTTCCTTTGGGCTCCACTAGCTTAACGATTCCGTCGGTGAGGCCCACATCTACAACTCGAGTTGGCAGTTCTGGACGCTCTTGTTGATCGCAATGGCCTTTAGGGTGGTAGTGCGAGACAATGCACCGTGCAATCCAACTCTTGAGAGCGACAAAGGCCCGCACACTATCAGTTTGCTGCGATGTCCTAGGCTTAGTGGGAATGCAGTCCCAAGACTTAGGAATGGGACATCGATTGTCTTGGCTCGCGAAGAATTCCACATAGAACCACTGACTGTCTATCAGGGAAAACGACAGATACTTGTCTGCATGGTCCGTGTGCAAGTCCTCGTCGGCGTATGGATAGTAAAATTTAAGCTCTACGGAAAGTACAGTAGACTCATCAATTCCATGTTGACTAAAGCAACCACGGCTTCCAGACTGTAGGATGCAGCAACAAGGACATGACTTCGCCGACAGTCGCAAGTCTTCTAACGTGAACTTTGCCTCGTGCTGAGCCAAGAACTGGCTTTCCCGTTCAGTATTCCCCTTAAAGTCTTTGCAAATGGCGCACGACATGGTTTCAGGCTTTTCTTACTTAGTCGGTGGAGAAAAGGGTCCTTGGGTTTGAGGGGATGCCCAAGGGTAAGAATATCGTATGATGCTTGTTAACGTGGGAACTTAAGAATATCAGCATTGTTAAACGTTTTCGGCTGCTGCCTAGCTTGTGGCCTTAAAGATTTCTTAGCCTATACACCTCTTTCTCCCGAATAATTGGATGTAACCAGCCAGCATATCATGTCGAGATACGTGTCCGTTGCTGATTGCTCCCCAACTAGGTAACCCGCGATGGCGTCGCGAGAATTTGGTTAACTCTGCCATCTTAGGCTTACATGATGCTAGAATACGGGCTCGTTGCAGGGGTTTGGATATGGCCTCGGCACCAGCAGCGTCTGAAGTCAGCTACTCATCAACCGCAAATCTACCATCAACCTTAACTTCAATCCCCACATCCAGAGGCTCATAATCCCATTCACTCTTCTGCATCCATTCACTCTTCGCCTTCCCAATGTGCACTTTCGACTTCGTAACCGTCTTGTACGGCACAGCCTCCTTCACCAATACCGCTCTGACCTTGCTCGCTGCCTCCTCCTCGCTCAACCCGCCAAAAACCTCCGCGTAGTCTCTGGCCTTGCGGATCGCATGCCTCGCTGCTTCTTTACGTGCCTGGGCCTCTACAGTAGCTCGGGTCGACGGCGTAAGTATCCATTCTAGCGATTTTATTTTTACATTTTCCATAGAGCCGATTTGCGTCGCGAGACGCGCAAGAAGCGCGAAGTCGCGAAACTCGATGCTCAGGTCTGCGAATGCGGTAAATGTAATCTTGTATGAGGCTTTGGAGGAGAAGGACATGGTGCCGTAATCCTGTGCTCTGTCGCGGCCTTGAGAGGTTTCGAGTGTCTTTATTGAGTAGTGCGATATTGCGGCGTTGTTGTTGGCTGAGTCGGTGCTGGTCTCGTACGGGCAGTATGGCGCGATAGCGTCGCAGAGGGAATTCAGAATTGAGGCGACATTGGAGTCGGCCTCTTGTGGGTAGGGAAAGGCATCGACTGCGCGTGTAAGGTGAGGATGCTGCGTTCTGCTGGGTGGTAGGTGGTGCCCGCGCCTGTTACGTGAACGTCCAATGGAGCCATTTCTGAACGGTACTTCTCAGTCGCTCTTTGATGGCTGTAGTACTAAATTGTTTTCCAGTTGTAAGGAAGATGGAAGACGGGATCATTTATTCATGAGGCGCGCACATTTACGCCTTGTCGTTGCCTAAAATAAGCGCAGGACAGATTGACGGTACACTCAAGCTAGTTGCAGCGGCAAGTGGCAGTGCTGCTGCACTTCAGCCTGGACAATTCAACAACGACATTGATTGTATTTAGACAACTACCTAGCACTTCAATACTGAATGAATTACTATAAGCTTATCACACTTTTTTCTATAACGTAATTGGCTGTGCCCCACATATCCTTAAGGGAATACTAGTCTCATATAACTGTTCATTGCTACATGCAATTCATGTTGGTGAGAATGAAATCGCATTTTTTTCTTCTCCACATGAGAAGAGGAGAAAGGGTCGCCTCAGCGCTATCTCTTCTTCTTGTCACCTTGCCTCTTACTCGATACACTTCACATTAGCATGAAGGAGAAGATATAGACCGACGCAAAGTTTGCCATGCCTACAGTCCTAGACAGGATAGTCTATCTGTCGAAGCCAGAGCCACCTCAGCAGAAACATTCTAAACGCGATTACTTTGTACCGACTTCCGGAATAACCTTCTGCAAATCGAACTACAGTTTCTTCGACACCTGTGAAGAGTTGCCTACGCGTAAAGGACACCAAGACTCGGTCCAAGCCCGGCATTGCTGATGTCGAGTTCCCGACTGAGAACCCGAGTTCTACTTTCTTAGTGTTACTAGGCTACCTTTGAGTGCCCATAGGCTACCTTGTGATCATGTCGATGTAACGATAACTTCACTAACGTCTGCTCATTGCCAAATAATGTTCTCGCATGTTTCGTTTCTAATTTCGCCCTCAGACAGTCAAGCTGAGTTCGTAAAAAGCAGCAGCAGGGGGGAATACGCCATGCATAAGGACTGTGAACGAACAGTAGTCGAAGGCAGCGTTTGTGTCCATTATCTCACTTTCGAGGACGGGCACATGGCTCGACCAGTCGGCCATATCGACCATGTCGGGAATGTCGGCCACATCGGTCATTTCAGATAGGCGATCATAGCGCATAAGGAGAGAGAGATATCACATGCAAAGGCAATAGAAAGACCGGCAAGATACATACTCTTTCCCAAAGAAGAGAATCGGGGTCGTCCTATCGCGTTCTAGCCCACGGCAAGAATCGTAGACAGAGTACGATAGACCTTTAAGTAGAGTCAGGGCATTGTTATATAAGTCTCGAGGACTACAGCAGTACCGCACTTCATACACACATTTATTCGACAAGAGCTTCGGTGCTCGGAAGATAAGTCTAAGTATGCTGTGCCCCCGACCGTGCAATACGGAGACCGTAAATCCCGAGCTTGATTGGGTACTGCGTACCTTACAAAACGCGAAAGCGTGCGATATCTTCCAGTACGAGCTAGGTTGGGGTTCATTCTTAGTCACTTGCTTAAGAACCAGAGTATCCTCTCTCGATCCCACCCCTGCATGTAAGTGATAGGTAGGCCGAGGCCAAATGTGAGCGTTATAGTGATCAGCGCGAGACATCGCAGACTAACTTCCGCTCTGGGCTATGCTTCAGGATCTCAACGGAAGTACCCGTTACGCTTTGCTTCTGGCCGAAATGCTGGGATTATTGACGGTTCACGACGCGCGTAATTGCTGACACGAATCTTGTCTTCGTTCTAGGCGCTTCAAATTGACGCTTGATTGGAACATCGAACCATATACCAAAAGGGTATACAATAAGAGGATCTCGCGTGCAGATTCTGCCTCCGCAGCCCTTGTTCGGGGTTTATCAGTAGTACATGCATGGACTCGATTTGACTGCGTTTTACTGGCTTTCCTACGCCAATACTGAACTTCACAGGGCACGACCGACTGTGAATCCCCGTTTCCACCTAGCGTACGCGCCGTTGAAGGATCTTCCCGTAAGGCTGAGCTACAGGGCAGACACTACACTGATCACGATTTCGCATCGTATTGGGGGATCGGCGACAATCCCTACCATAGACGTGCCCAAGCTTCGGGACAGTTATTTCCAGATGGATCTCTATCCTTTCGCCGTGCTTGGCCGTGTTGGGGGCCACAAAGGGTCTCGCACGAGACTCCCACGTCAATCGACCAATCCGCTCACTGGATTCCCACTCCGTTTATCCAACGGTCTCCGCACATACATATCCGAATCAGCGGCACGCAACTCCGCCCCCGTCCGTAAGAAGAACGTCGTGGATGTAATGCCAAATCCGACCATTCAAGCTTTTCACTAATATCAGTGCGCGACCCAAGAGTCATCTACACCTAACGTCTTTTCGTACGATACCATTCCACTACTCCTGTTGAATGAAAATGAGGAGACTTGGGAACTGCACTATGCCGCAATGACTAAATCATCGGCGGTTGCCTATGGATGAACCAAGACTGCGGAGCCACACTGCTATGCTACGCAATGACCGAATGAACGGCATCTACCGCATCAAACGGAGAGCACCATTTGCATAGCGAAGTGAACATGTATAAAAGACCGGACAACTTCCTCTCGCAACTTACAAAATCCCGAAGCTAACCAACATTCGATCATATTTAAACTTCCCCACGCACTTTTCTATGTCCTTACAATTCACCCGTTCCGAAAAAGAAACTCTACTTCGAGCCGACATGAAGTTCTTTGCTATGATTGGAGTGCTCATGGCCTCTGTGGCTGTCGCGACACCGGATCCAGCTCTCCAAGCCGAAATTGCAGCCAACCGAGCCAGAGGCGTTTGCGGACCTATGCCCCCAGTAAGTGAAGCCCCTCTACAACCGAGAGCTTGAGCACAGCCTATGCTATTACAGCGTCAAAACAACACTGAAGACGTTTGGAATCACTGACAGCTTTCAAGTGCCGACCCTGCAGTACTGAAGCCGATGGATGCTGCTGCGATGGCTAGGAATCTGCCTTGCTTTAATGGAGATATGCATGGAATGCTGGTGCGATATGTACCTAAGACACGGACAGCTGCAGGAATGGGGGCCAGTTGAAAGAAGTGTCCTACGCTCGCTCTGCTCAATCTCTTCCTGCCATAAAATTGGAAATGCTCCAACCAATCTTCACATCCATCATTCTGGAAATATGTTCTTCATATGCATGATCTTCTAAACAAGGCCCTTCCTTTCATGCGCAGAGAACCTTCGATTCGTGATCTGTTGGACTCCATTGACCCTAATTCTCATATATCGTCCATCTCCGACTACCTTTTCATAGATGTATAGCTCTCACGTACAGTGGATCAAACCATGATCTGGTGAACGCAGATTGTGTATTGCGCATTGCGCTGCGGCACTGCTCACGCAACTAAAACCTTGCCTCGCATTCATTCAGCCACATCAAACCAACCAGTGTTCTAACCCTCCTTCTACTTTCCTATTGCCTGTCACCCCTCTCCCCCAATCCCTCCTTACCCCCTTGACCTTATCTTCCCCACCAATCCCCGTCTTCCTGCTGGGCTCAGCCTGATGATCCGGCTGCTTCGCCGGATGGTCATCCCCGCTCTTATGCTCCTGTCCTGAGGCACTCGACTGCTGGTCTGTATTCGGGGTATCGCGCCTCACATTTTTGTTGATGGAGTCGGGTTGGTTGGCCTGCGGGTTGGATCCCATGCGCTTTTGGTCATCCGATTGAAATTGAAGTGGCGTGGTGGAGAAGGGGCGTGTGAGGGGGAGGACGCGTGAGGGAAGGAGAATGCGGGTGAGTGGCGGCATTGTGTATAGGGCGTTGATTTGTAGAGTCCCGGTATTCTGGTGTGTGGCCTTTAGAAACTGTTTCTGCGATGGCGATCAAGTTGCACGGAATCAGATGATCATTGAATGTGGTTTCTCTTCGAGGCGTCACTAGACTATGAGTGGAGGTCGTGGTCGTGAGCGCACGTTGATGCGTTGGTGATGTCACTGACTAGCAATGTAGCGACGGAAACCTCTGACAACGTTTCTCATGAACAGGCGATCGCTGAAACGCGCTTGAAATAATGCAGATTCATCTTCCGATCAGAATCACAGATTGACGATGCTTATGAATCTATCAGCTAGGCCTCGCTGTAATGAAGCTTGTCAATGTTCGCCCTTCACCATGTGCGAGAGAACAAGTACATCGGGATAAGATCAACTCTGGGCTAAGTCTCGCTCTGTTGCGAGTACATGTAATTATATATATTTAACATATGGTTGAGCACCCATATCGGCCCAGATTATCGTTCGTATGCGACAAATAACACCGCATATCCTCAGAAAGCGCCTCCCCACCTATGACCCATGGTATAATGCCAGTAAACAATAATTCGTACACCTTTTCCCCGCATACCGTTTCGCAACAACAAACGCCGCCAAAATGCAGATCGTCTTATCGGAATTCTACTCGACTACGTCATCGCCATCCGCATCAAGTGCCTCGCCCCTCAAAGTCGGAGGCAATCTATCGCGAATCGCCTCGAATGCGATCTGGCAGTTGTGTGCGTCCTCAAGCAGGCCGTTGCGCTTGAAAGTATCGATACACACGCCCCAAGCGACGGCCCGCCAGAGAACAGGGCCCTGGCTGCTGACATTCCTCGCCGCCCGAGCACACTTGATGGGCTGGTCGCCCACCTGATTCGCGAAGAACTTGCTAGCCATGTAGTTCAGACACATTGAGACGAATTGAGCATTTCCGAGCCTCTGCGCCCTGTTCGTAGTCGTGTGTATCAGCGTCTTGTGGCCCTTAATTGACTCTTCCTGGGTGATGGCCTGGATGATGCGGAACGCGCAGTCAATGGATTGGTTTGGATGGTTGAGGCACAGAGGCTGCAGCTGCGCGAACAGAATTTGCGCTAGGTAATGCTGAGGGTGTGAGGGATCTCGAATGATGAGCATCCTGTTCATTGCTGCTAGCAGAGCGATGTCTGTATAAAAATTGGTACCGGAATCGGCACCCGGTAGGTCGAACTCGGGGCCTGAATAGGTGCCCAAGGCTGAGTCGAGCGATCCTTTGGCCTGGTCAACCATGCCAGATAGATACGTTAGGGCACGAGCGTAGGACTCCAGTCGTTTAAAGGGGAGTCCAGAAGAGCGCTCATGAAGCATTGACATGGCAGTCTGGGCCGTTGCAATGTCCTCATGGTAACATGCCGCGATGCCAAGAGTATATTTGATATGCCAATCGAGCACCTTGATCCAGTTTCGCTGTTCCAGGGACTTGGGCACCGAGACCGGAAATGAAGAGGAGCGCTGTATAGCAGCTTGAGTGAGAGCATGTCCCTCCTGCAGGTATTTGGTACCCTTGTCTTTAGTCACAACTACCAAGCCACTGAGATAATAGGCCAGCATCCCGAAGTCACTTTGTGGTAACCAAGCAAAGACCAACTCGTCGCGGCCATCGCCGGCCTTGCGAAAGACGCCGCCAGTGTTGAAGGTCAAGTTCGGGTTTGTTGAGCTTCTCTCGATAAGTACGGAAAAGGCCCCGTTGTCAGGTTTGACATTCTGGTCTACCTTGCCCTGCAGAGCTGTGAGCTTCTCCTGGCTGGGCTGCCCCTGCTGAATGCTACATGCAACGTCGATGTAGTCGATCAAAATGGTTATTGAACCCAACTGTTTGACAGAGAGCTCAAGCTGAAGGCTTCTTGCGGAAGCAATGGCACGTTGAGCTTGCTCCAGACGATCTGCAGCACTCGAGCGCAGGTGGATCATGGCTTCCAAGGCACAGCAAGTGACATAAATGGCTCTATCCCCTTGCCGCTCAGCGAGAGCGGCTACTGCATGTAATTGCTGAAGCGCCGAAGATGTTTCTGGCCGCCCAGGGACTTGGAGTGCAAGGGACACCTTCAAGAAACGAAAGGCATACACCCAAACTATATGCTTGAAGGTGTCGGCTTCACCAATGGGTTTATCCAGCAGTTTGAGGGCTGCGCGATGATTGCTCTTGAATTGATAGCGGGCTTGTAGATGTAGCATAGCATACTTCAGATCGGTCAATCGACTTCGGTTACAAAGCGTGATCTGCGAGTTGTTAGCTCTGCCTACTGCTCCTCTCGCCTCGCACCTACCCCTTTCGCCAGAGTCTCTTCAATATCTTGGGTATTATCCGTCTCTTCAACTAGAAGGCTAGCATACCTCAACCTCAGGATTGCCTCGTCCCGCGGTGTCTGGTTGTACTTCTTCAGGACGGTTTCCATGCAACCCATTGCCGTCGCCATGAGCTTGTAGTATTGATCCAGATCAGCGGGCCTCAATGTCATAGCAGCGGTTGATCCGAGACTCCGCGCCGCAGCAATGTACTCATCTGCTGCGGAGAGTATGAGTACCATGAGGTCAGCTGGGAGTGGTCTTGCAGGCGCATGCTGTGGTCTTGTGGGTGTCTGTAACTGCGTGGAAGGCTTGTTCTTGATGACGACCTGAGGGTGCGATCGAGCTTGAGAGGGCGTTTGGATTACGGACGGACTCCGTGACTGAGCGGTTGGTGTGCGAGCGTGGGCAGGCGTCCCTTGTGGCTGCAGCGGCGCACGATGTTGGTTCTGGTTCTGTATGGGAGTATCGACCGGCCGCTGCTGTGTTCTCGGGGTATTCTCTTGAAACGACTGCGATCTGTGCGCAGACTTCGCTGGTGTTTGCGCGGGCCGCTGCTGCTGTCCTCGAAGATCAATGGCCGCGCCGCTGCTTGTGCGCTGAACCGGTACCTGTCCACCGTGACCAGGTATCTGATTTTGCCGCATTTGCGGATACTGCAGCTGCGGCATCATGTTGGGATTTCGCTGCGGCATGTGTACTTGTGGTTGCATGTATCGTGGTTGCGGTGCGGTTTGCGGGGGCGACTGCTGGGTTGGACGAGTTGGGATGACGACTCTCGGATGCATCTGCCCTGGTTGCGCAGGAGGAAAGACCTGCTGCATTGGCGGAGGTTGCGACCCATATGGCATGCTGTATCCATTGGGCGCATAGCCGTTTGGTGGTTGCGACGAAGGCACATGCTGGCCATTTGGATAGCCCTGACGGGCCTGGGGCGGCCAGTTGTACCGTGGATCCATATGGTTGAATATCCGTCTCTTTCAGTCCATCACTGATTGAGGGTGGCTGCTATGACTTCAACATGGCTGCGGTCGCTGCGTTTTCTGGCGGTGGTCAGTCGCGATGCGGTTGAGGCAGGTGGACGCGGCGCGACTGCCGGCTTTGGCGCGCGCCTGAGGTAGCGAATCACATACAAAAGCCGAACCGAGGCGGACTACGACATCGTTGCTGTTTCACAAGCTTTTCTCAAATACAATTATTCAATCTTTCATGCAGGTCCAGACTATTCACCTAGAAGTAGAGAATTCTTTTTGCTTAGACTGAGAGCGTTGGTTTCTGTTTCGGGGAGTTCAGACCACCATTCAGCGTTCGAAGCGACCATTGTCCACCTAAGCGTCTGGTTCCTGGATATCGGACTTTCAATTAGGAAGGCACTCTCGAAAGGTACACATCAGACAGCAACCCGGGACCTCTGTGAAGATGTCGTTCCTCTTCGGCCACGCCAAAACTTCGTACACCCACCACGAAACTCCGATAACCCTTCCCACCAGATCCGGATCCAAGACCTCTTTCGCCGACCTGATAAAGGTTGCCACTCCACCATGTCGACTGAACCCCCTCCTCTTCAATGGCCACCTCCAAACAATGTGGACGGCCGTGAAAGATGACGGCCCCCCGGTGTATTACAAGCGCAAGATCTACGAGTCAACACACTCGGTTTACCCAGGCCAATTCACTGTTGATTTTGTTGTTTCGAAAGAAGAGGGCCTTGCTAGCAAGCTTGATGACGAGCTACCCGAGAGGACTACGTTCTATTCCGAGGAATATTGGACTGCTGTGGGGAGCGATGATAAGAAGCCCATGTTGGTGTGCTTACACGGTCTGAGCGGTGGCTCACACGAAGTCTACCTCCGACAGTGCGTAGCTCCCATCACGGCCTCAGGCTGGGAAGCTTGCGTGGTCAATGGAAGGGGTTGCGCGCTGTCGAAGATCACAACGCCGAGATTGTTCAATGCAAGGGCAACGTGGGATGTGAGACAGCTGGTTGAGCATTTAAGGGAGCTGTTCCCTAATCGTCCACTTTACGCCATCGGGTTTTCCTTAGGCGCGAATATTCTGACCAACTATGTGGCTGAAGAGGGCGAGACGTGCGTGTTGAAAGCCGCTGTTGCATGCTCCAACCCATGGAATCTCGAGATCGCCAACGTAGCACTCCAGAGAAGCTGGCTAGGACTAAGCGTCTACAGCACAGTCATGGGAGGCAACTTGAAGAAGCTGTATGAACGGCACCGCACTGATCTTCTCGAAGCTGAGGGACTCAATGATGAGAAGATCATGAAGTGCAAGTACTTGCACGAATTCGACAGGTAAGCAATGTTGTGGAAAGCTATGTGAATGAGGAGCTGAAGTACTAATGTTCGTCACAGAGCGGTTCAAGCACCAACATGGGGATATCCAACAGAGACTGCCTACTATCGCGATGCACAATCAGCTGATGCAGTTGTTGCTATTAAGATTCCGTTCCTTGCTATCAACGCAGAAGATGATCCGGTAAGTTCTCCTGCCACCTCTTGAGCCAGGCAACCCCCACTAACCTGAACCCAGATATCCAGCATGGAAGCGATACCCTACGAAGAGTTCAAACAGAACCCGTATACTGTCCTCTGCTGCACTAACTGGGGCGGACACTTGAGCTGGTTCCAGTTCGGAGGTAAAAGATGGTTTGCGGACGCCGCTGTCGCGTTTCTCACCAAGCTGCATGATGAGGTGGATATAGATGCATTGCCGGCGGGCAAGAAAGTAGAGGCGAACGGCGAGGTGCCCACCAAGAAGTATCCCATTTTCGACCCGTGTAATAGGAGGTTGGTATTGCCGCCAAAATAGACTGTGGCGAGACGCAATCGTTTATGCTGGGTATCAAGTGCGAAATAGACATAGACATAGAGAACCGAATAGATCATGATGCTCATGGCTCTTTCAACCAAACGACACCCTCTTCTTCTTGCTTTTTGCAGCCTTCGTCGGCGTCTCATCAACCATGGCTTCAATCTCTGCCGTATTAGAATGCCTGCTCTTCCTCTTCTTCTTCAGCCCCTTCTTTGTCTCCTCAAATTTGCTCGCCTTCTCCTCCGCCCTGGTCTCCATCTCCTTCCTCTTGGCCTCCCGCACCTCCTCCAACTGTCGCGCGCGCATGATCTTGCTCTCAACATCCTTATCCTTCTCTGCATTAACCATGCTCATTATTGCCATCATGCTCGCGGGATCGTCCACGAAGGTCTTGCCCTTCTTCTGGCCCTTTGGCTTTGCAATACCGGCGGGGATTATGCCATTGAGCTTCGGTAGGTCCAGTTCTGATTCTTTGTAGACACGCTTCTTTGCCTTGCCGGAAGGAACTCTCGATTTCGACTTCTGGGCGCCACCGGGTTTGGCGAGAGCGAGGGACTTCTGCTTCTTCTTCGAAATGCCTTCGGGTGCGCTGCCTTTCGGTTTCGCGGATTTCTTCGAAGGACCGCCGGATTTTGAACCTCCAGACTTGCCGCCCTTCGAAGAAGATTTGCCTTTTACGGATTTTGTAGGCGCCATTTTAGCTTGTCGTGGGTAAACTTAGAGGTATAGGTATTCGTGCGGAGGAAGTACAAGTGCGCTCGAACTTTTTTGGTGGAGAAGCTGCAGTCGGCGATTGCAGTTGCCGACGTGAGCTTGGCAGGCGCGACCAACTGACGAAGCCTAGCCCAGCCTCACAGGCGCAAGCGCAGCTCCAACATCAGACCTC
This sequence comes from Didymosphaeria variabile, assembly GCF_027946475.1. Classification (NCBI taxonomy): domain Eukaryota; kingdom Fungi; phylum Ascomycota; class Dothideomycetes; order Pleosporales; family Didymosphaeriaceae; genus Didymosphaeria; species Didymosphaeria variabile. Next base: position 2,594,914 of record NW_026611626.1, on the reverse strand, counting down.
CCAGCTTGCACGCAGCTGCACGAACACATCACAGGACGACTACGCATAGGGACAACAACACAACAGAAGCAGCATGTCGTCGCACCGCCTATTCCGCTTCCCAAAGCCGGCTTGGTTGAACAGCGCCAACACCCGGACCGCAGGCGTCTACGCAGCCGGAGCTCTGGTACGCAATACCGGCGTTTACTCACGAAATTCTGGACGCTGATAGACACATTTTATAGTTCTCCCTCGGTTTCTTTCTCCTGATCGATGTCGCCTCCTGGTCCCGCTCCCCCATGAACCCCTCCGACCCAGCCGTGCATGTAACCTTTGTGGATTGGATCCCCGGCATCTGCTCGGCGCTGGGGATGCTGGTCATCAACTCGATTGATAAGTCGCGCTTGTCCGCTGACTCCTTTTCGTACTCCGGAAATGGAGTTGCGTGGAAGGCGCGATTGGTGTTGTTCTTGGGCTTTGCGCTTCTGGCGGGTGGACTGGCTGGAAGTGTGGTAGTCTTAGTGCTCAAGTACATCGTGGCCGAGTATGTGTGGCCGACTATCTGGATGGGCGTGGGGAATGTCATTGCGAATGGTTTGGTTATGCTAAGGTGGGTTGAGGCTCCAGCTCCGACACTGATCTATATATGATTACAAGGCTAACGGACAACAGCTCTGCAGTGCTTTGGGTCGCTCAAAACATGGAAGATGAGTATACGTACAATCTGGCACTTTAAGGCGATGGAAGTAGTCCAAAGAGGGATTACTGGGGACAGTTGATTTGGATACGGAAGCGATGAGTCTGCGATGGAGGTCTTAGGCCCCGCAGCGGGTTGCTGGCATACGCGACTTGCAGTGCATGTTGTATGAATATTAGCTCGGCGTTGGGAGTCTCACAGAGGCCTGTGAGGAAGTTCTGCAATTGTGGGCTGTATAGAGATATCTCGATTCTTATATCAAATCCATTCGATATCCAACACAAGCGTATGAATAAGGCCTGTCCGATAAATGCAGCGTAAGGAAAGATAGCTTTACACGAACGCTCAAGATGATGAAACCCATGTGCAGGCGCCAGTCTATGGCGCGACCCAGCTTCCTTCCCAATATCTTATTGACGTCAGCCTGCTACAAGCCGAACAGTGATCCCAGAGGTTAGGCGGTGCTCTTTGCTTGCCTTCTCCTGCGGTATCCTCCGTAGTATATCTTTCATTCGTCGTTCCGGCCTTGTAGTCAGAAATCTTGATCTTCCTGGAAGAAAAGCGTGAAGCTGATGATCGTCCCGTAAATCAGCAGTCCACCCACGACTGACATGACTGCGGCTCCGGCTTGAATAGTGGCGGAATGGTATAGAAGTGCTGGGAGTGCTGTTATATCTGTTAGCACTGCCAACCAGCCATGTAAACGCAGGGCTGGCGCATCGAAACCGTGAGTTCACCCTAGAAGACGTACCAATGCCCATAACAACAAAGAATCCGGTTAAGAACCTCCCAAAATCCACGACTCCACTTCCCGAGCTCTCCATAAAATCATCTGGATTCGCTGCACGCCCGCATATCCAGTTTGGCAGTGGTGCGATCACGTACGTCGCAACGACGAGCAGCGTGAGATAGTTTTTGAAGAGTGCCGCGCTTAATATTACGAGGAGGAAGCCGATGGCAAGGACCTGTTGTTCTTCTGTTAGCCCGTAGCAACATAGGCGCGCATGCGACAAGGCAGTCGTACGAAGGAGAGTCCTATGATCGTCTTGATGCCGGCCATGGCGGGAAACGGTATCGGGATGGGGTACGAGATGATGTTGCGCAAAGGGTTGAGTCGATAGTCCGTATCATGCGACGGCGATAGTGGAGCGTGAGGATGCCTGGCGATGCTCGGAGGTCGCCCGCTGAGCTGCGGTTGCGTAGCGCCTGTGAGGCTGGACTTGTGCACGGGCGCTGTCTTGGCGGGAAGCTACAATGGAGCTTCGTAACATGGGCGCTGCCTACCCTCCCCCGCCAACCGTTCTCTAAAGCTCCCCGCAACACCTCGACGCTTCAAAACCTCCGTTGGAAGCGGTCCGCGCGAATTCTATTGCGGCTATAGGAACCTCTTGAAAATACACGGAATCAACGTCACACAACCCGCGCCGCCGTCATGTTCAGAAACAACTACGACAACGATTCGGTGACGTTCTCACCCCAGGGTCGTATCTTCCAGGTCGAATATGCACAGGAAGCCGTCAAGCAAGGTTCAGTCGTGGTGGGTGTTGTCAGCAAGACACATGCCGTGCTCGCGGCGATCAAGGTACGCATCGCACCTTCTCAGTCCGGAATACCTATATTAATCTCTCACAGCGAAACGCAGAAGAACTCTCGTCCTACCAGAAGAAGATCATTCCGATAGACTCGCACTTCGGAATCGCCCTCGCCGGTCTCGCTTCAGATGCCCGTGTCCTCTCCAACTTCATGAAGCAGCAATCTCTCTCATCACGCCTGACCTACGACCGCGCAATCCCGCTCTCTGAGATCACCTCCCGCATTGCGGACCGCGCACAGATCAACACTCAGCAATATGGGCGACGACCATACGGCGTGGGCCTGCTGATCTCCGGTGTGGACGCAAAAGGACCGCATCTGTTTGAGTTCCAGCCCAGCGGTGTCACGCAAGAAATGGTTGCCTGCGGAATTGGCGCTAGGAGTCAGATGGCGAGGACGTACTTGGAGAGGCACTTGGATAGCTTCGAGGGTTCAAGTCGTGAGGATTTGATCAAGCATGCGCTGAGGGCTCTGAAGGAGTCGCTGTCCCAGGATAAGGAGCTTACGGTGGATAACACTAGCGTGGGCGTGAGTGGCATTGGTGAGGACTTCAAGTTATTCGAGGGCCAGGATATCGCAGAGTGGCTGGATGCTACGTTCGAGAACCGGGAGGGCGGTGGTGAGGAGGGCGGAGAGGCCATGGAGACGGATTCATGAAGAAATTTGGGAGACCTTTGAATAGGTGGTCCCAAAGCTGACCGTACCCAAACAGACCCTCAGACGTAGGGTAGTTGTCCCAATGTGAGCTGAGCCAGTAGATTAGGCTGATGCTCCGAGAGAACATGGTTCACGAATAGGAACTGAATTCGATTGACCTTCATGAATCCCCTCATTTCCTGTGTCAAATCATAGTGAGCGCACAAAGTTTTCGTGCACTTTCACCATTGGATATTTGCCACACATAATTCCAGGACGTTTGACGCACACGATTCGACTTGACATCACCAATTAGCATAAGTCCTTCCCGAGAAGTCAATTAGCCCTGGCTCTGCGAATAGTAAATGGGCTCCTCTCCAATCACGTACAATACAGAGACAGTGCTTTTGTCGGTTGCAATCGCAGTCTAAAGTACAGAGCGACAACTAGACGCGAAGCGGTGCACGTGACCTTGATTTCGCCGAGCCGCATCCCGAAAGTTCGCAAGCTCCGCTCCAACCCTTCACGACCACCAGCTCCACCTTCCCACGACCTCAACGCCCGAAACTACACCCCCGACCATCACAATGGCATTCGCTTGGAAAGCCGCCGGCCTCTCGTACGCTTCCCAACCCTGCACGGCCCGAGGAAATCGCAATTGCACCTGGTTCTGACTGCTTGAACAGCTACAACCGCTACATTGCGGTCGCATCCCGCGCCGTCCGCCGCTCCCTCAAGGAGGACAAGAGGATCGCCGCCGAGCGACGAGGCGAGAGCGAGCTCAGGTTCGCCAAGTGGGAGGTATGTATACTAAGACATCAGGGAGTGGAAGGAGGTTGACACAGGTTAGAACGGCAAACAGGGCGAGGCCAAGAACCTGGCCGAGGCCACCGCTGCTTCGGCGGAGAGCGCAGCATCGTCCTAGATTTGGAGATAAGTAGCAATGGCTTGATGATGGGATACACGGGCGAAGGACACCCGGCGGAGGCTGCGAAGGAGGGCGAAGTGTATATTCTGTACTATCAACGCTGGTATCTTGGAGGAAATTCTAGAAAGCCAATGCACGACAATATCTGAGCCTCAATTGCGCTCTTCGGCTTACTTCACCTGTGATATGATGCTGTGGCGGACGTAGGGCCTCTGTTCGTAGCTCCTCTACAGAGCTTGTTCTAGAGGTGCAAGTGCACCCCAGCGCGCCGTCCTTACTTCCGCATCGGAACCACTCCACTCCCAACCAAAGGGCAAACGCACATCATGGCCGATCCTTCTCTCCTCCACCACGACGCGGCCGCACGCGACACCGATGCGCCAATAGCTTCTAATGGCACAGGTTCGTTGCATGCTTTCACGTCTTGTTTCCATGTATTGATGCGGCTTTAGGCCCCGCCTTTGCATCCGCAGAGAGCTCGAGCTTTGCGCAAACCAGCTTACCACTACGACAGGCACCGAGGCGTGGTGCGCCGCCTCAAATTCATGATGTGACGGAGAAATTTACGAGGGCTTGTCAAGGTAAGTGTTTCAGGCCATTTGGGAAGTTCCGACTTTCGGAATGCCCTCACACCAAAGCCACGATTGTTCATCCACGAACACGTGAAATTACGCTGCCCTGTGTACTTGCAGTCGAAATCTTTCACTAATGTTGTGTTGCAGCCCTCGATGTCGGTCAGCTCATCAAAGATGAATATTTTACGCTTTTCGAATCCATTGGAGCCATTGAGGTAAGATTTTGACAGTGATTCATCTCACTACATCTGACCATGGACGCAGATCATGGACGCAAAGATGGACAGCGGCTTCCTGCAACCAGGCGAGACCTTGGAAGACGACTTTGACCTACTTGCACCTCTCTTGCCCGAGGAATTGATTGGCATCATGGATCAGCTCTTAAGCTATGAAATGGCGTGGCATACAGGCTATCCCCTGTCCCAGACGCTCTTCACTTCAGTCTACATCGACAGACTACTTTACCCAGAACCTAAGACCATCCCTCAAGCGCAGTTCTACCGTGGCGACATTCCGGATGACAAGAGACCAGGCACATTGCTGGACGTGCTAAGAGCGTACTGTTTAGCCCTAATCAAGGGGTGTGACTATGTAATCGCAAAGATCATGGCGAGGGATTACTTCGAGGAGGAGGACTTTGCGACGCATACGTATAACCGAGTGTTGTTTGTGCAGGTGCCGATAGATGTGTTCCTGAGGGAATTGGATGCAAGCGTAGAGATGATTGAGGAGTGAGTCAGATCCTACATAAGTCAAAAGGAAGATCGAAAATATACTGATTATTTCATAGCTCCGATCTCAAGATTGATGACGAACTTCGATCAGCTATAATTGCCAGACTCCATTTCAGGAAGAGTTTCCTATGCGCTCTTGATCCTGAGTGTCCACTGGAGCTTTTATCCAACTTTTGGCCACCTGTACTTCCACATGTCGACAAAGTTAACGATACTCAACATTTGGGAAGGACCGTTCCTGGGTCCTTCAGCACCAAGATACAGCGGCGACTTGCGTCAACAGTACCACCACGGCCGATAGTTGAAGTCGAGTTCAAGGACGCGTTGCAGACATTGAAGCAGCTATGCGCCGATTGCGAAGAAGCAACTCGCTTCAAAGACTTGCCGACAGACCCGCTGGAGTACCAGTCTTTCCTATGGACGTTCGCTTCTCGCCAGCCAGCGCCTCTTACATACTCGCGGTCATACCTCTCGAACATCCTCTTTGACCCCTATATTCTGAATGCGCCTGTGTCATTGCCTCTCGAAGATGTCAAATCATTCGTCTTCCATGAATCTCCCATCTTGGACCCTGCCAACTGGGCGCTTTCTCCACCGCGCAACCCATTGATGCCCAAACCGCCAAGATTGCAGTTCGCCCTTCTGATTGACGAGTTCGTGGAGCGAGTGGGACAGCCCTATCTCGATCTGTGGGTAGCCCTGGGCCAGAATAGGTGTCGTCTCCGCCGAATGCTCACGCACGTAATAATAGCTTGGGATATGTTGCAACAGGATGCTGTATTTGTCGATGCCGATCTCGTGGTTCATGCCTTACAGCTCAACATCGCTGAGGAAGTCATGGACAGCCCACTTCTGACGTGGGTATACATAAAAAAGTTGTGGATGATTGAGAAAGTCATCATCCTAGGCTTCGAACAGGACATATACCTTCCCGACGAACACGCGGGCATGTATTACTTCCTATCACTTACAGCAGGGAAGCGAAAAGACGCATTACAGCGCTGTGCGGAACATCTCTCCGAGCGTTGTATACAATTTGTCCAGAAATCGCGCTATCAGGATACGAATGACACAGACAAGAAACTTGCCTTCATCGACTCTGAACTCCAACAAGCCACGGGTATCAGCGCGTTCGCAAAAGCACTTCACGGTTTCTACGTGATAGCGAATTACCTCCATCTCCTTCCCTGTCCTGGTCGACCTTTCTCTACCGAGGAGCTGCGTTACGAACTGCGCATGAAGCCTTTTCTTACGCTCCAACCGCCCGAGGTCCCACCCTTCGAAGAATTCCAGACTGCGCTCCAACCGTACGGCGCGTATTCCGACCCCAAACCATCAATCAACGATGATCTCAAGCAAGAACACTCGTTACCATGGACTAATATCGACGCTTCACTGAAAGCTGCTAAGGACGCCTTTGCAGACGTTAAGAAACGCGGTGCTAAGGGCGCCAAGGCGAAGGGAGTGGAGCAAGCGTGGAACAAGGAGACGCAGGGTATGTTAGCCAGCTGCGTCGCGTTGGGCGTTGCTGTTGCGGGGCTCAAGAGCGCTGTCAAGAACACTGAACTGGGGCGTGGGCCGCAGTTAAAGGTCGAACTTCCCACGGTAGATAAGAGGTATGTCGGAGGATGGGTGGTGCCGAAGATCGTGAAGGAGTAGACATCTCAGGTGGTGAGCTCTCGAATAGATTTTCCAAAGATGGATAATTCGAATTACGGCATCATGTACACATAGCCTCAGAGATTGAAAGCAATATCTATATCGAGTTGTAATGTCGTGTTACGATTACAAAAAGACCGCATATGGGGTATCATGACCGTGACCGAACGCCGTATTCCATACACATACTTCCTGCACCATCAATTTTCCTTGAGTCGCTCATCCTTCCGTGATATCTCCTCTCGCATCTCAGCCCTTGAACTTCCTTAAACACCCCTCCCTCACTTTTCTCACACTCCTCGCACTCACACCACGCTCGCCTGATCGTTTCGACGCAATACCCGCTTCCTTGATAACCCTGTATCAGTTTAGCATTCTGTTCACTACCGTCTCCCTCATTTCACCCTCTAGTCTTCTTTCCCGAACCGTCCTTCCCTTCTAGGAGCCACGCAAGAGCATGGTGGTGGGGAAACTCACTCCTGCATGAACAGCGCATATTTCAAGAATATCAGAATATCGGCGTTCTTGGAGAGCGGGCGGTTCGCGTGCGCTTTTACGATCTTCTTGACTGTGCCGCGAGGGTAGAGAGTTTGGGGCATTGTGATGCGTGGACGTGGGGAATGACCGTGGGTAGTGTTGATACTGTGTTGATGTACGATAGCGGTGAGCAGCCTGCGAAGATGCGGCAGGATTCGTAGCGCAGCCGGGTGTAGACTCGAGTTGCGGCGCGGTAAGCCTGCGCTATTTGTGATTGTTCGATGGTTGTGATGGACACGATGTTGGTTGGTCTGTGCGCTCAGACGTGCGCGCGGCGCGTTTGCACGTGAAGAGCCGGACATCTGCCCTGGGTACTTACTTGAGTTACTGGTAGTTCGATTGGCCGCTGATGAGAACATCATTCGTGACTTGAAGAGAAGCTGCTTCGTCTCAATAGAATCAGGCCATTTGGCTATGACCTCCCAGATATCAGAATGGGAGGCAAAACATAAGACACAAATTGTGCGTTTGGAAGCAGAGCAACTGACAAATGAGAAATCTTCATATAAGACACTTCTATCTGGGACTAATCACAGGTAATGTTACATCAAGCCCCTGACCAAGCAACGCTTCACACCAGAACCGCCTTCTACTTTAGGTTTGTATTTACACCTTGAGACCGAGGTCTTCCGCGAACGGCAGAACGTGGAGGTCACCGACGGCTGATACTGATGCCTTCTGCTCAAGTAATGACTTGGCGGCCTGCGGATACTGGTCAGTTTACTGTGTATTAAACATGAAAGACTGATTAGACTTACCGATTTGACAGCCTCCTCTGTGACGCCATCAATGGCCTTGGCAACCTCGTCGATCTGGTATGGCTGGTTGTTGCTGATGAGACCGGAGCCAGTGTAGACAAGACCGGCGGTTGTGTCTTGGCCGTATTCGAGCTCCTTGAACTTGGCAGCAGCCTTGGCCTTTTGGAAGAGCTCCTGAGGAATATCGCCGGCAGCGATCTTCTGGATGAGCTCGACGGTGGTCTTGGCAGTCTGCGCGACGTATTCGGCGTTACCAGTGATGGCAGTGTACAGAAGACCAGCGTCAGAGTAGATGGCGCTGGTGGTCTTGACAGAGGTACCGGGCGAGGCCTTTGCGTTTCCGAGCAGCGAGAAACCAGAGGACCACTTGATGCTAGACTGGCCACCGAGCAGCGATCCGAGGACGGCAATCTCGGGCTTGTAGAACTTGCCAGAGGGAGAGCTAGATCCAGGGAAAGCAATCACGAAGGCATTAGCCCTGTCGTGGGCAATGCGCTCCTGACCTCCGTGGTACTTGGTCTGCTCGGTACCAGTGGTGAGCTGCTCGATAGGTGACGCCGGGACGCCATCGAAGAACTCGCTTGTCCACTTGCTCAGTTCGCTGTGCTCCGCACCGTTGGCAACGAGGGCGAAGTTGGGCTTGGCGTAGGCGATCTTGGAGAACCACTCAGCGGTGTCGGCTTCGAGGTACTTGGTGTACGGGTGAGATGACGAGGAAGCGGTGGGGTTGCCCAGACCGCGGTGGAAGGCAAGGCCGTGTGCGGAGTTGATGGCCATGTCGAGCGGGTTGGCGAGGAACTGCTTGTGGGAGAAGTGGAGCATGGGGAGGACCTCCTCGAGGTAGACGTGGGCTATCCAGATTAGCACCATGTTCTATCTGTATTATTCAGGGTTGCATACGGAGGTATTTGGTCGACGCGGCAACCTCGCCGAAGAGCTCGACGTAGTAGGGCAAGTCATCGCGGAGGAACTTGGCCTCGAGAACCAGGGCCTCGCGGGTGTGGTAGGAGGAGAGCTGAGCTCCCAGAAGCTCGGATTCGCGAACAATGCGCAGCGTTGACCGTCTGTCGGTGCTCTAAAATGCAATTGAGCATTAGCAAAGCTCGATACATCTCGTAGGACCTCAATGGCGTACCCGGAACGCAAAGTGCTGTAGGGCCTCGGTCAGGCCGGGCAGCGGCTGGTATCGCGTACCGGCCTTGGCCACGAGGGCGAGAGTCGTGGTTGCACCGGCGTAATCTCTGCTCGCAAACTTGACGCCGTTTGCGTCGCCCGACTGGTACTGGAAGGATCCTGATGCGGGAGCTGCGAGACCGCGGCGCTGCGAGGGACGGACGGCAGCGTGGCGCGCAGCTCTCTGGGCGCCCCGGCAGGCGGTCGATCGAGAGAACATGGTGAAGCGGACGCCGTGCTACGGGGCTGCAATGTGTGAGGAGGCGGCAATGGATGGGATGGTCAAGGCGAAGACACCCGATGAAGCTGTGCAGTTTCCTCTGAATCGCTGACATAACCCGCTTGCGCCATGCCTGATTGGTCGGGCACTCACCACGATCCTCCCCGCCGCCCTCACTTTTTGTTGCAAGCTCCGCTTAGAGCCTCCGCTCACCACCCGCGCAGTCTTGCACGCACCCCAATGCCTCCACGGTAGCACATAAGACACCTAGATATCTGGCAAATATCTAGGCAACCATGTCGTACACTCAGCGCGAGACTCCGGTAAGCTGCAGCACACTGCGCGCTGAATGATTCATGACCAACATGCGACCAGATTCTTGCGGAGCTCTGCACCTTCCTCGTTGAGGATATGTATGGCGAACTTGCAGCGGTACGGTGACCTCCAGAGCACCCGCTTCATGGCGAAAGTCTTGAGTGCCCCATACATTGCGCAAACGCGACGATACTCAAAGCCTTTGTCTTTTGCTGCATCTCTCTCCCAGTCTTGCGCAACTCTGACTCTGTATAGCGCGTCTTCTCAGTCCTCGCGCGCTTTGGGCGGCAGCGGCGTGCAGAGATTTCCAAGGCTTCCTACCTTACTTCGAGTCAAATCAGCCTCGGTCTCGTCATCTTGACCCAGCAGCACCTCGTCTTTCATTCTCCCTCGACCGAGCCCATCGTCTTCTACGACATCGACTGGCAGCAGTCGTATTCCCTAGTCCGTCACGCGAAGATCGCCCATTTTGTTGAGGAACGCTTCGACAAAAAGTCTGCGAATGTCATCTCGAACCTGCTGACATTGGGTCACACTTCGGTTGCGGATCTGCGCAAGGCCTATTTCCCCCCTTCTCAAGGTCAAGAGGAGGCAGTAAACGGCAAGAAAGTGAATGGGACAAAAACCAATGGGGATGCCAGCAATGGAGACACGTCTTTGGTGAATGGGTCGTCGCATGATGAGCACGATGATGAAGTCTTGGGATCGCCAGAAGAGCTTTACAGCATTGTTCAAAATTTAATAGAACACGGCTGGGTTATACAAGTCGCCGAAGCGCAGTATCTATCTGCAGAAGACATGCACAACATTGCGCGCCAACAAGCTCTCAATAACGAATGGGGCGGTGCCGTTCCCACCGGAACCAAAGACAAGGACAGGCTCGCGCATCTCATAATGGCAAACAAACGTCGCATCCGCGATGCGTGGTTGGAGGTTCCGAACTTTTCCTCCAGGAAACGAAAAGCTAACGACTTCGACCACGGCTCTAACAAGCGAACGAAAGTCAATGGACAAGGTCAATATGGCAGCGCTGGCGGTTTCGATCATTCTCCTGAAGATGATCTGGTCATTCGCGTTAACCCAGAAAAAGCAGCCGTGGCAATGCGCAACCAGCACCTCGTCTCTCTGGTCGAGCAGCGCATAAGCTACACTACTGCGCGTCTCTACGAGATCTTGCTACGGTCGCTAGAAAAGAGCATACCTCGTTGCTTTGAGGACTATCCCGACCCGTTCCCTGCAAATATCGAGGACCAGCCACAGTGGGAGCCAAATCCTGATCACGTAGTCAATACCAAGGACATTGCCCAGCGGGCCAAGATAATTGGGTTGGACATCTGCAACGGTCTAGATCCGAATGCGGTTGCTCGTATCACCAAGAATACGGTTAGTAAAGATGGCGTACTCTCTCAGCCTGTGGATCCTTCATCCTTGAGTTTCCACGAGCGCTCAGAGATTGTAGAGGCCCACCTCAGCCTCCTCGTCGATCATCCCTTACGTTTTGTCACCTGGCACGCTCGAGGACAATATAGAGTTGACTTTGACTTGATGGCGAAGAGCTTGATCCAGCAAGAGATTGAGAATACAGTACTGGCAAGGAAAAGCACGGTCGCAATGAAGCTTCTCCGCGCACTCAAGAAGAAAGGCAAGCTGGACGAGCGCCAATTGTGCAACACCATGATGTCCTCTGCCAACGACGTTCGAGGCATTGTCAACGATCTCACTGTCCAAGGCTTCGTGCAGACGCAGGAGATCCCAAAGGTCGATCGACGGGAGGCGAAACTGTCGATGCATCTCATTTGGTACGATGTTCAGCGCGCTCGCGAGAAACTACTACACGATACCTACAAGGGCCAAGTACGGATTCTGCAACGCATTGCCTTCGAGCGCGAGAAGATTGAGGAGCTATTGTCTAAGGCGAACCGTACAGACGTCGCGGGAAACGAAACCAAATATCTGAAGCAGACCGAGCTTGACGATCTAAAGAAATGGAAAGAGGTGCAGGAAAAGCTGTTACTGCAGCTTGCCAGAGAGGATGACCTGGTGGCGGTCCTGCGAGACTACTGTGGACCACTGCTCACTGCTTGAGTATCTACCCCAGAAAGCGCATTATAGCGGTCGAAGTGCTCGAATATCTGTTTTCTGGATATCCCTCAGGTGGGCGTGTATCATATTTCCGAGATGGGCGGCGTTTTGATTGGGTGGTCGCACATTGTGGTCTTGGATTTTTCTACGAAAAGCATTAGGTACGGGAAAGATACCCCAAGCATGGACGGAGTTTTACCTCTCTCTTGTATAGCTTTAGCAGATAGGGGTAGTTACTCTGGCCAAATTCACGTTCACATTCACATCAACCTTCTTGCGTCGCTTATACTCCCTGTATGCGGCCCTTTGTTAGTATATTGTGCTTGCTGCTCTCGAAAACGCGCTGACTACGAGACTCGATTTGATAAAGCCTTGCATGGCATGAAGACGGTCGAATCAAGCAGCTGAACGAACGCCAATGGCGAATTTTGCGTACTGCATTGCTCACCCTAAGGTAACACAGGGTATCAAACTTTAGACATCGCACTGTAACGGCTCATACTCACCGCAGTCACGAGTGAGAGACTAAGTATGATGCTCATACAAAGTTCGCCTCACCAATTCATTTCGACCTCGAGTGAAGAGTCACTTTCCGGTGAAAGACACCTGTGGCTACCTTCGGCACATGCCCGTTTGCGGATCATCCTTCACCTCATTTACGGAGCCTACGTCACCCGTCCTTCAGCTCACTAGCCTCGCCTGGCAGCCATAAAATCCCTTGCTTCCGCTGCTCCAAGCTCTTGCCAGTTCTGTTCTCTCCCATACCGCTCAACCCCTCGCAAGTCCCGAGTCTCTACATCACTTCACACCTCAAACACCACTCCACTTAGCAGGACCAGCCGTCAATATGCGCTTCTTTACCATTGCCTTCGCTCTGGCTTCGGCCACCACCGGCCTCGCTGCCGCCGTCGCTCGCGCAGATGCTGTCGAGGCCACAGTCCCCGTCACCCTTGTGAGAAAAGACCTTTGAACTCTAACAGCCTCTCCAATTGCTGGTGTACTGATAGATATAGATCGAGGCCTACAGCGAGAAGAGCTGGAAGGGCAACCAAATCAACATCGGGACCGACAGGGACGTGACTGACCACCCCGAGACGGATGGCAGCACCGCTACCTGCTTCAACGTGGCGTAAGTGCCTTCCACTTGTATACCGCAATTGTGTGAGGATGCTAATCTCACTTACTAGGCACAACTTCATCTCCTCGCTCACCATGACGCCCATCCTGGGAGCGCCTTGGAGCGGTATGCGGCCGTATGGCTGCAATCTCTATGCGTAAGTACCCCTCTCATCGACAGGTGAGCTTTTGGAACATTGACTGAACATACTATAGCGAGGACAACTGCAAGGGCCAGTCGGTCTGGATCGAGCAGGGGACCTGGGCTGATGTTTCCAAGCTGTCGGACTTGAACAGCATCGCCTTCGACAAGCGTACTTCGTCCCTCAAGTGCTGGCTGAGAGACTCTTAGTAGACGTCTCGCTGCTATGCGACTCTTCAGCGCCACGGCGAAGAGAGTTTGAGCACATGGTGCTATGGCTGAGATGATTACGGATGAGGCATGAAATGGTATGGAGTACGGAAAATGGAATGGAGTCAATGGTGTTCTCGAGCCGTCGTAAAGTCGTCGTCGTGCTCCAGGATTAGTATCTAGCTCATATGGAGGGAAGTGAATACACGAGTGTCAACTAAATTCCTGTTCTCACATGCTGCGACAATGAACTGAGAGAGACTATGACTGACAGTACGACTTTTATGCGCACGAATGCGCGAATACTCAATACCTACCACCAGGCATCGCCAACCGGACCAGGGAAGCTTGTAATTTATTCACGCCCTCTATGCTTTTTCAATGTTATCGAGTTCCATCGCCTCCGCAGTTCGAATACTGCTCCTCCGTCTACTCGCACCCTCTGCGTTTCGTCTACCTTCTTCCACTACACTCTCATGTCTCGATAACCTCCTGCCGCTCCTCTCGCCCCTCTCCGCCTCGTCACTCTCTGATAACACATCATCCCCGCTAGTTTCCGGCTCGATAATTTCGCCGTGGTTCCCGCCTACACTCTCCATCGTGAACGGGCTCGCCGTCGGCGCATCCAACACCCTCAACTCCGCCTCAGTGAACCACCTCGGCATACCCCACGTGCGCATAGGGATATACAGCAAGATAAACACCGGAAACCCAATCGCCGCAATCGTCTGCGTGATCGCGAACGTCGCGCCGAATCCAACCAGCTCCAGCGCGACAAACACCCAAATCGCGGACCGCCGTTCGATGCGCATGAGCGGGTCCGATCGCGGCGTGAGGTGCTTGTCCCGCGCGAGGAAGAGCAGTTTGAGCGTGATACCGTTGCCCTCCAGGGCCTGGATGCCCATTACGAAGAACAAGCCTGCGAGCACGGCCTGCGGGATGAGGTGCAGGACGATGAGGAGCGGGCCTGTCATGGTGCCCAATGTGAGGAGGCCCTGCGCGAGGTTCGAGACGCGTTGTTCTACAACGTGGTCGACGACGCGGCGGGTGTGGCCTTTGTTTGCCTCGTCATCGTCATCGGAGACGGTACGCGTTACGCAGAGGGAAGTTGTGTGGAAGGGTGCTTGTGGGATGAGGCCGTTGGGGAAGGGGATCCCGAGGAGGCCGGCGACGCCGGTGGTCAGGCCCAGGAGGAAGAGGTCCCAATGGAAGCCGGCGGGTTTCCGAAGGGGGAATTCGGTGCCTTGGGCGATGAGGGAGGATACGTTGTGGTCGAACCAGAAGAGGATTGTTAGGAGGACTGCGAAGGGGATGGCCAGGAAGACATCGCCGACGCTGATGTCCCAGAAGTGGATGAACCACCCGCGGTCGATGGTTGGGAAGAAGGCTTTGCTCGTGGGCAACTTGAGGAGCTCGATGTTCGCCATCTTGCCGATGTGGACGAAGCCGGTGAAGAAGACAACTGTCAGGGGCGTCCCGTAGTCTTCGATGAACTTGCGAATGTGGCGCTGGAAGAGGGCAGAGGTACCTAGGATGCCGCATATGTATGCAACACTTGTAACGAGCAGCGCAATGGCGATGGAGAGGTAGGCTGAGGCGTCTGATATCTCCCACTGGCGGGTGAGAACCTGTATACCCTTTTGCAGGTAAATAAATGCAACGTAGAATCCGAAAATGTCACAGGAGAAGCGAGTCACGTAGCGGAGGGCATTGCACGAGTTTGTGATGGCGAGGATCCAGTGAAATATCAGGGACCATCTGCATCATGTCAGCCGAATTGTACTTTCAATTGGGAGATGAAATAAGCTTACATCCCGATCCATGCCATGAAGGCAAAGTAGTTGGTGCCACGGGGTGTTATAATATCGTACACTGTGTAATTGAACACGGTTATAGGACCTTTTTCGGAGCTTAGCCGTTGACCCCTGTTCTTAGCATTGTGATAGCTCACCAGTCACGCCCACAATGACGAGCGGTTGGCATGCGGCCAGCGAGAACACGACAGATGCGAGTACCGACGATAAAAGGACCTCATTGACACCAAAACTTTGGTCTGTCTTCACGAACATGTCCAGACTAAAAGCCAAAGCGGGGAGAATGCTGGTCCACTGTCAGCCTAGGTCTTTTTCTCACGCAACAGCGGCACCACGTCCAGATTGATGGCAATTGCTTCATCTCATCTGGGTGTTCATGTCTTGCAAATGGGCTTTGTGGTAACTGAGTGTATTGATATGTATACATACTTCGCAAAATACATGTACACGGTCGCCGGAACCACGCGATAGTCCCACGCGTCCTTGAAGTCGCTCCAGTAGAACGGCGCTCTTCTCCGTATATCATTGTACATGCCAGCGAACAGCCGCGTCTTCCACCACGCATCCTTCTTCTTGCTCGCGCCCGATCGTCTACTTCCACGCGAGTTCTCGCGACTGAGGTGGCCTTCGCTCGGACTTTGCCATGTTTTCCTCGACCGGTTCGGAGATACGCCGCTGCGGAGGGCAACGCCATGGCTTTGCGTGGGTGCGGTAAGCGCCCCGGTTGGTGCCATGATGGGTAAAGTGAAAAATCTCAGGAAAGCTATAACTCGGCCAGAGCGGGCAACCACCGAAGTTTTATTTGCGCCATGCGGCGGTGAGGTGAGAGACGTCAGGGTCCTTAACCCCGATTATGCATGCACGTTCGTCCAAAGGTCCCGCAAAAACGTGGTGTGGAGTGGAGATCGAGCCGTCTTGAGGAACCGTTGGCTTGGCGCGCGTCATGGTGAGGTTCGTTGTATTCCCCAGCTCTATGATGTATGTCCCTGGGAACGAAAGCGTTTGATTGCTTGAAGCCAAATACTGAGGAGAGCATACCTCCAACCTGGCGGGAGAAAGAACGTCTGGTGTAGCTCTGATACCCACGTAGTACGAGCTGTCATATTATCACGGCTTTCCAGATGCGGTTTAGTATGGGTCTCCACTCAGCGCAACTCTGGCCCCGGCTCCAAAGATTTCTGCCTGAGCATACAATTAAGGATAAAATGTGAGCAATCTCGGTCACTGGCATCGCCTAGCTTGAAACAGCGATTAGTGTCCACAAATCTGGCTAAGAAGAGTATAGCCCGAAGAAGCGTTACAGTATTACCTATAGTACCTACTCTCTACCAATAAGAATGAAAAACCCGAGGGCTGACGGGCGCTGCCACCTCCGCGTTGATTGGAGATGGACCTTTCCTATAAGAGAAGAGCTTGAAAGCAAGCTATGAAAGATCCAGGTTTATCGCAAAAAGAAGAAAACCGTAGCCGCAATAAGTCATTTTCACCCACGAAGGAGACGATATCACGATATCACTTCGGCCTCCAAGCTCGAGTGGGCGTGGCTGAAGATGTCCCCAAAAGAGCATCATCCCCACCGTTTGCCCAATCGGCCGGCTTGTATCTATAGAATGAATGAATCAGCATGGTCAGCAAAGCAAGGTTTCGGATCGAACGTACCGTATTAGGCACATTGTTTTCGTGTCAACCATGGAATTGAGGGCTCCTTGATGGCCTAGTCCCCGGTGGTACTCTTGCATCCAGCTCTCAAAGGTGGCCGATTCCCCATAGTCATTGTCGCGATCCCACTACCACTGCCGCTCCAATTCCTCAGACTCATCCACAGAGGCATATTTCGACCCCGTCGGATGTCTCCGAACCTACTCCTTCACTTTCTGCACGCCGCTGTGGTACCATGGTATGTAGTCCATGTGTAGAACCACATCTAGAGCACTGACGGTATGATTTGTTAGGTCAATCTCGGAATCAACTTCGAATAGCCGATATTGGAAGATGGCCTCTTCTCCGAGAACAAGAGGTACAGCACATTTCTCGAGAATCTCAGACGCATGAGACGGTTTACCTTTGTCCTGATCTCGTCGAACAACTTTTTGGTTTCTGGAGGGTGACAAGAGCTGACACTTCCCTCAGGATAGAGGATTGCCGCACTGTCTCGAAATATTGGGTCACGAAACAAGGGACCATCTCTAGAGATTCCTTTCGAGGCTGCTCCCGAAGTAGGCTCCCAGACATGGGCTTTTCCATCGCGGTCGCGTTGTCGTTTCTATGAATGCCTCGAGTGTGAGGCCAGCCAATGCTCGGCTGAGGAACAGCTTCGAATAAAAGTCCCCTTGAGAGGAAGTAAAAGGTGCCTACCCCGCGATATGAGATTTCGCTGTCGCCAAGAATGTGGCTGCGCAATACCGGTGAAGCCCTTCAAGGATTGTGCGAGGCACATTGATAGGCTGACATGGCCAGCCTCACGACGACATGGTCATGAACATCCAAACGAACAACTACATATCGTCACAAGTACTCTACTATGTCTGAAGTAATTGAAAGAAGCCAGGCCGAGTGCAAGATCCAGACCGCCTCGATGGCATACCGCTGCTGTCCACATTCATGGCAGCTGACGAAGATGCCGCCATCTTCCGCAGCTTCACACGACTTGGGATGCGAAACCTTCTGCATCTACAGAGTCGCCTGAACGAGTTGGAAGCCAAGTTGGACACCATGGACATGGAAGATACACAGGGACCAGATCTACATATGTACCTGCGACGCGGAGCCAAAGCCTACGATTCAATACGTGATGCAGCGGCTCAGTATGAGGCGTGGCTGAAAGGAAGAGGGGAGGGCATATCCGGGACATTTCCCCTCGAGATGATGTTTCCTAAGCATTGCTACGAGCGCGTGAAGGTTCATGAAGAGATTGACACTATTCTTCATCAGTACCGTACTACTATCATCACATCTATCACGCTTCCTAGCTAATATACATCAAGGCCGAGCAACTATCGACGAACACCAGATTCGGTCACTCCCCAAGTCATCGCAAAATGCATTGGCGACCTTCAAGCGGTACTTCAACACCGGTGCCTGACTTATTCTACTTCCCACCACGCCGCGTGCAGATCCTCAGCTACACGATCACTGCCATCCTGTGCGGCATCCTACTAGTTGGTGCCATGGTCTGCCTCTCGCTACTCGACGAACGCTCTTGGAAGCTTAGAATCGCCCTCGTGGCACTCTTCACATTCCTGTTTGCGGCCTTCGTAGCATTATTGACCAATGCGAAAAGAGCCGAAGTGTTTGGCAGTACAGCAGCGTATGCAGCAGTTCTGGTAGTATACGTAAGTGCTGGGTTTGGAACAGGCGGAAGAAGCGATAAAAGCGGCAGCATGTAGTGCGCTATACCGTAGAAGAAAAGCGAACGAACTATCAAGCACCGTTCAAGAATAATAGTGGAGCAAGCAGGGAGCTCTATATACCTTTGGCATCACAACATACCAAATGTTCTCGATGCCTTACAGGAGTTTCTCTAAATCTATGTACTAGAGGAGGCTGATTATTAGCTGAGTTCTGAGTTCTGTTCAATCTGGATTTCTGGGCTGGGTAGGACCTTTGAATTCAGCGCAAACTTGTCCTACTGAGGTAAACAGGCCAATAGCTAGCGATCTATACTACACATCCTGACTGAAAAACTGTCAAAAGAGTACCCAGAGCCGTGGAAGGTGGGCAAGGAAACTTTCGTAAGACACAACCATGTTTCTACCGCAAGACGTACACATCTACTTTACACAGCCAAGCTAATGCTAATACTCTTCGCCTGCAAATACGCATACAGCCCCTCCTTACCAAGCTCCCTACCCTGACCGCTCTGCTTGTACCCTCCAAACGGCGACCCAAGATTCGGCATGAAAGGCGCATTCACACCGACGGTACCAGCCTTGATCTTAGAAGCTACCCTTACCGCACGGCCTGTGCTGCCGGTATAAACCGTTGCTATTACGTGTCAGTCGCTTCACTCACAACTTCAGATCATGGCGTTCAAAACCACGAGAGACTTACCGGACAGTCCGTAACTAGTATCATTCGCCAACTTGATAGCCTCCTCCTCAGTCTCAAACGTCAAGACGCTCAGCACCGGCCCGAAGATTTCCTCCTTGTAGATCCGCGCATCCTTCGCTGGGTTCAGGAAGATGGTAGGCTGCACGAAGGTTCCCTTGTCGCCTTTGCGCTCGCCGCCAACGAGCAGCTTCGCTTCTGACTTGCCTGCCGCGATGTACCCCATGACGCGCTCCAGCTGGGCCTTATCGGCGAGAGGACCGATAAATGTGTTGGGCGAGTTGGGGTCGCCGACGGCGCCGTCGAAGCCTGTGAAGCGCGCTTTGAGGCCTTCGATGAATTTGTCGGCGATGGACTTTTGGACGAAGAGCCGGGAGGCTGCGACGCAGACTTGGCCGGAGTTGAAGAGGAAGCCTTGGGAGTTTCTGATGGCTTGTTAAATCCTGGGAAGGTTGTGAGGAGGGGAGATGCATACCCAGTCAAGGCGCTCTCGATGTCTGCGTCGTCGAAGACAAGAGAGGGCGACTTGCCGCCCAGCTCGAGGGTGACCTTCTTCAAGTTGCTCTTAGCTGCTGCCTCGATAACCCTGCGCCCACTTGGTCCACTGCCGGTGAAGGATATCTTATCGATGTCCATATGCGACGCCATGAGAGCGCCAGTTGTGCCGTCTCCAGAAACAACGTTGAATACACCAGCAGGGAATCCAGCCTCTTTTATCAATCGCGCGATGACAAGCACGCTGAAGGGCGACTTCTCTGAAGTCTTGTAGACAACCGTGTTACCCGTAGCCAATGCAGGAGCTACCTTCCAGGACAGTGTTCTGCCATCAGATCAGCTTGCAGCTCCATTATCACCTCATGAAGACTCACGAAATAGTGACATTCCAAGGCCCAATACCAGCACACACGCCAATCGGCTCATACTGAACGATATTGAGCCGGTTGTCCTCGGAAAGAAAAGCCTGACCCTCAATCTTATCCGCCCAACCAGCGTAGTATCTGAACGTCTGCGATGTGACAGGGACGACGAATCCGCCGGCAATTGAAGCCGGCTGGCCCATAGCTTTTACCTCTTCCTTGACAAGCTCATCCTTGTTGGCATCGATGAGATCGGCGAACTTGTTGAGCAGAGCTGCACGCTTGGCAGCAGGCGTAGCTGCCCATGGCTCGAAGGCCGCGCGGGCGGCGGCGACGGCAGCATCGACTTCAGTCTCGCGGGCGCAGTTGATCTTGCCGACAGACTCGTCGGTGGCGGGATTGAAAACCTCGTAGGTTGCGGACGAAGAGCCGGCGACCCACTGGTGGTTGATGTTAGCAATGGTTACAGAGATTCATAGGAACTATAGGTACCTCGTTGTTGATGAAGTGCGAGTGTTCGACCATGTTGCTAGTCTTGAGGTTCTTTGGGTATCACAAGGCGGAATAAGACAGACAGAGTAATAAGACCTTACAGCGCGATTCCACCGCGCCTCTTATACGCCGCAAGCTCCTCCACAAGCATGCATGCACGATACCTTCTAAATTCTGACTCGCTTCCCTTGTCGCATGCACATCGCAGGCTAGGCTAAAGGTAGCTTTCTCGATTGACCTACCGTAGCTACCGGTCTAATTTTGGGCCCGATTAGTATGCATCTAAGTAATCAAGTGTTGCGCAGAGCCATTCCTATACCATTTGGACGGCGGTATTCACGTTTACGTCCGGTGTGGAAGATCTACAAGAACTGCGGAATTACGTCGGTGTAAAGGCCGCTGGGCTATGTACGCCGTAGCGCCCTTGCGGAAATCGACCGTCCCACTATCTAGCTCTTTTCATTTCAAGCAATGGCTACATGTAGTATGGTGAAGTCCACGATGTAGTCGAGGCAAGGGTTGGGGTACCCCGCCTGTCGCTTGATTCCCTGCCATAAGCGCTTTTTTACTACCGTATTAGAAGCTGACGACAGCGGCAGACCGTCAGCAAGGCCTTCTTCTGGCTTTGACACCCTGGACGATGCATCTCGGATGTTCCAGATTTTAAGCGGTGTATGACTAGGAACTTGGCACAGCCGAGGTGTCCCAATTAGTGACTGATGGTATTTGAAGATCATTCAAGTTACACCAGAGCCGAGGAGCCTGAAGATGCAAAAGCGAATTCTGAACAGCATGATTAGTAGCTTATTGAAGCCGCCTGGTGCTTGGCCGTCCTCAAATGTGAATCAGCTTGTATCTGGACGATGATGTTTGCTCCGACTCCTGCCGAATCTCCAGTATACAATCTCCCCCGGCTCGGAGGCTTGTCGGGTATGCGTACGAAGGATCTCCAGGCTGGCAGTGGCCATTTTCCATACACATTTCGTTGTTGCAAACCCTCCAATCCTCCCGCCTTGGTCCGAAGCCTGTGATGAGGATAGAAATCTCCGAGCCACCACGACGATTGTGTCCCAAGCGTTTTCCTAAACGAGAAAAGCCCAATCCTTCGCCCTCGGCGGCTGCCTATGGAAGAGCGCAGTGGAAGTCCACCCCACGGTGCCTCCCACACGTGCGGAACGGAATGGAAACATCTAGCCATCCGGTTCTATGCGGTCCGATTCCCATCGGGACCTGGATTATAGTTCGGTGCGTGTGCGAAGTAATCCATCCGTACAAGACAGCTCTGTCGCAACAACCTTGGAAGAGCGGGAATCACGCGACGCAGGCACTGTAGCGTGCGGAATCGTTCCGCGGTCGAGTACCATGGTAGATGGCGCATCGTCAGGGATGTAGGTTGAAGTGAGGTGTAATGTCCAGAGTTCAAGGTACTGCAAGGAGTACGATGGCGTGATGACCAAATCGATGGCGGGTGAGATCTTTACCGGCAAATCCTAGCCTATCTGCACTCGCCTGCATGTAAATTTCTCTTATTAGGCATGGTCTCGAGTATCTATCTCCCAGCATCCAGATAACTGCATTTTGTGATTTCAATGACAATATACATTAAGCTATTTAGGTCGTTTCCCACGATCGTTTTGTGTCCCTCAAGACATTTCCGGTGACCTTACCGTGTAGATCCACCATAGCCATCCGCTACACAAACTCCCGATACACCGTCACCTTCTGACACGTGGGATTCTGCGGCACACCCTCGACGCCGATCTTCCAATTCAACGTGTAATAAAGGTAACTCCAACGCGTCAAACAGATGTACCAGTTCTCTACCTTCTGCGGCGTGTCCAGCCGCTGTGGTGGAGTCACCGTGTCATCGAGGTATCTCGCGAGGTACATGCATCCTGCGCTTGTAAATGATACGGATGTGTAGGATTCGTTGCCAGGGAAGAAGGTCGGATTCGAGACGTCGCTGAGGAAATCGTAACTGAATTGTAGGTACGAGGGAACGATGTCGCCGCCGTTGACGGTGAGGTTCCAGACAATCGGTCCGTAGGGGTCTCCATCGGCGCCTGGGACTGTGGGTTCGGCTTGCGTCTGCTGGTAGAAGGTGTCGTAGGAAGTGGAGTTGTTTGCGTGGGTGTTTCCGCTGGGGCAGAGTCCTTCGATTGCAGCGCCTTGGTGACAGGCTCCCAGGGCTGTGAAATGTCAGACGGCCTGTAAATAAGAGGGGAAGATTTTATGAAGAAGACATACTCTGGCCATCTAAAGTGGCATTGTCCGACTTCAGGAAGAGGCGGAAAGGCTTCGAGCTCTGGTCAAATTGAGCAAGGGCACCACTCGCAAGAATTGCGAGCACGAAGATTGACTTCATGTTTTCGGCTGCAGAGGTCTCGCTGCTATATGGCCTTCGTGATCAGGCGTTTCGATTTGGACTAGACAAGAGGGTGCAGTGTGGGCGGAATTAGGCGGTCGCGGTTGATGGTGCTGCGCGTTGGTAGGGTTAACAAGGACACAAGTAAAAGTGAAGAAGAAACAATATATGTAGTCCTACCGAAAAGCCATCACGAGGGAAACTGCGAGGGCGATATTGAATGACGTCTCGCAGGTGCAAGTCCTTGCAGCTTCCTCCGCAACGAGCTACCACGGTTACTTGCATTGGCGTCGAACTACGCTGCTACCCGTATAGGGCTGGTATTGTCCTATAAGTAGCCGACCTATTCAGGCTGCAGCAGTGTACAAGAGCGTTGGCTTGACAGTGGAACTTGCTGAATATTCGAGGGTTCAGGTTTGCGTGAAGCACAGAGGGTGCCTTATTCGGCAGTCTCGTCCACATGGCAGAGCTGGTCGGAAGACAACATCGAGTGGACTCCAAGCGACCGGATCGTGTGGAGACGTACTTACCCCTCTAGAATACAAGGGCCCTGCAATGCGGGTGGTTGTTGCACTAGGATCTGGGCGAAGCTGTGTGCGGGGTCATAACAAAGCCAATTGAACCCTCCATCCTCCTATGAGACCCTGAACCAGATTCCATGCGAGGCAAAGCGACGTCCTTATGGAAATTCTGATGCGGACGAAACCACGAATCGTTGATTCCATGCAGGTACCCACGGCAACCCTCGTGGGTGGCACGCTGCGTTAAGACGGTGCTCGTTGCCGGCGAGACTGTGAAACATGTTCCATCCACCAATGATTAATCGGTACGACGAGGCTGTACTTCCGTTCCACGAACATCGGGCTGGCAGGTGTCAGATCTCATGACATGATAGCGGGGCTGACAATGATGGGTAGCGTACGTAGTGGGCGTCGTCATCATCAGTGATGGTGGAAGAGCTAAGAGCTAGAAAGGCAAGCTGATGTGGCACGGTATGGCATGAGCGCTAGAGAGGTGGCAGAGAACTGTTTTGGAAGTGTTATGCTGAAAGCATCCCTGTGCTGCGGGATGCCTCAATCGCGTTTCCACAAGAAGTGAAAAGGACAAGATTTTGTGGTTGTGCTGCCTTTACCAAGGAGCCGATCCGGACAGGATGCAGAGCTCAGTAACAACATGTATCACATTCAATGACATCACATGCAGCGTCTTATGCCTCCAGCGAGACATTATGTGCTAATTCCTTCCAAAAGCGTGTACATTTACGCTATACAATATGCAACAGTAAAAGCTATGTAACTAAAATGCACCCATAAGAGGCCTAACAAGCCAATGTATCATGGTAATATGATTTCCGAATGCCCAATGTCTCCAAGCCTTTTAACACCGGCTTATGCAAATTGCGATCTAGATCGTGTCGTTAAATATTCAAGGAAATATAGTTGTACAAGGTTAGGCTCAAAATCCATTGAAGCCCATCATGAGCCCAGCGCCGGCGAGCGCGGCACCAGCAGCGTGCCATGGCATTGGAGTCGCGGCGGGAGATCCGAAACCACTTGATTCCGGGTTGCTACCGCCAATTGAGCCTGTGACTGAGGGACCGCCAATGCGGCCACCGCCGCCTTGTACACTCAGAGAGGAGATAGCGTTGGGGACTGATGTAGCGCTGGGTATCTAGTGCAAGGTCAGTCTTACTTCAAATGAATGAGGGAAATGGGGTAGGGCTGTTGTAGGACGTACCCCGTCTGATCCAGATTCAATCTCTTTTACATTGGAGGCCGTGGCGTTGAAAACAGTCTGTGCAAGCCCTATTTGGTTGTTCTCGAGATCGTAGACGACGTAGGCCGATCGCAAGAAGGTGTCGCCAAGGACTGAGATCGAGTCACCGGATGGACCAATTCCCAGGATACAAATAGGCTCGCCCCGCTGGTAACCCATGACCAGTACAAGCTCGTTGAGAGGAACCGAGATAGTGGGACCGTCGGATGAGAAGGTGAAATCAATCGATCCGTCCTGGTTCGCGAGATCACAGTCGCAGATAGCAGCGCCCTGTGAAGAGTCATACTCCGCATTGTACTTACTGTACAACGCTGTGGCGACGTTGTCAGGCAGATACATGAGAGACGATCCGGAGTCGAGAAGCACTGCCACACTCTCGTTCTCGAATATGGAACCCTTGTCGCCGTCCTCGCCCATAGCAGTCAATGCAATGATGAATTCGGCGTATGTGTCTGATTCAGCGATGATCGGGAGCGTGCTGAGAGTTCCGTTGAACTTGTCTGTATCGACGCCGCCGAAGAGGATGCTGCCAGTCGACGCATCCAAGTCATTGAGCCAAAGCGAGTAGGCGTTGGTGTTGATCGTCTTATCATCGACCAGCTTCTGAGGCAGATTCGAGTAGGGGTCCAAGCCTGCACGGTTAACTTGGACCTCGTTGACCCGGTAGCCGATGCCCAAGATGCCCTCCGGAGAGCTCGATGTATATCCGATTCCGAATTGCAGGTCCTCAACTGTCAAGTCCGGGTTGCTCAGTTTGAACGTGTCTGTAGCATAGTCGCCCGATGCGCCCGATCCGTCTACGTACGAAATGTTGAAAACACTGTTCACGTAGTTGTATGATGACGAGTCATTTGCGTTATAGGTGCCCGCTACGGAGCAAGGCTGGCCGATGTTTGAGCATAGGCGGGAGTTGGCAGCATTGACCCAGAGATCGCTGCTGCCTGTGTCAATGTGGAGGCGGAAGTTTTGTTCGGGTGTCCCTAAACTGGCGTTCATGAAGTAGAGCGTCTCGAGGTTGTCCAGCGTCACTTGGACGGTATCGCGCCTACGTAACCGATCGTGTTCGAGAGGGTTTACATTGCGGCGATTGATGTCGAATTTGACCACTTTTGGGTTCTGCAACAGTCAGCCTCTCTTGCGCACACATGGTAAAGTCAAGTCCCATGCGCGCATCCTGGTGCTCTTTGAGGCTGTTGCCAAGACGGGTGCGGGAGGCTCAAGGAAAAGGTATGGGGAAGCCAAGAGGCGCTTACTTCGCGTTGCACAAGCGTGAAGGCCGATGCCGACGTCACCAGCTGCGCGGCCAGCGCCAGCGTTGAGCCCTTCATTGTCGAGCTGTGGTAGGATGGGTGTGTGAGCGACTGCCTCGTATATACAATGCTGCCGGAAGGGGCACGGCGAGATCGACCTGACGCTCGAAGAGTTAGAGGCTTGCAGTGGGGACCGATGTGCAACGCGCGTACCGGGATGCAGCGTACCTGCGACAAGGGGCCAGAAACGATGTGCACAACCCAAACGGCGCAGACAAACGTAACGAGCAACTATCGAAGAGCAGGCAGGAGCAGCCACGGATAGATGAGGCGAGTAAAAGCGCTCGTGTACACGCAACCTGCCCAGGTCTTATGGGAAGGCTGAGGCGAAAATAGCGATGACGCGTTAATCCAGATCAGTTTGGTTTCGAGGCCGGGATGCAGCGGCACTGACTACGCCTGCCGACCATAACATTGGCGCCGGTGGATTTGACCCTGGGCAGGCCGCCATAACCAACGAGCTTTGTGTTCGGTGCGAGCAGGCTTGCGTGGCGCGTGGCGGTGCTCGTGTTTTCGACTTGGGCTGTGACGACTGCAAAGACATGTCCCAATAATCCAAATCGATCCGCTTTACCGCCCCGATGGCGCTACACAATTGTGCATCTCCGGTCGCAGAAGCAATCGCATCTGGTTACAGTTATAAACAGGTGCTCACTTGTCAGCATTTCTGCGCTCGTTACGTATCAGCGCTGGGCACTTGTGCTTCATCCGCGACGTGATCAGGCACAGACAGAAAGCACAAAGAGACATCTTCGTCCTTTTCTGTGCTTTCTTGGTGTGTAACGGCATGACCGCACCATTGCGCCTCCCCAAGTCGCCAGGCCATTCAGTCAGCGTTGCCTAGGCGAGTTGATGTAGCCCGAATTTCGTCTTTGTCTGCACGGAGTTACGCCCTATTCGTACCCAGTACGAGGCGCCAGCAGCCCGTGCTAAGTCTTTACGTGCGAGTGAGGAGGGCAAAAGGCAAATGTCCTGCCTGGCACGCCGTTTTCCAGGAGCTGGTAAATGAGCTGCACACGCTCCAGGCCTCAGATTGAGATCTCCGTGTAGTGGGCTGAGAGGCGAGGCTGTGAATACGTGCGCGAAATTAGAGGAGAGCGTTGTAAGGAGCACATTGGACTGAGGTTGGAGGGCAGACAGAGCGAGGTCGAAAGACGCTATGCAGCAGACTCCAGCTCACTGGGTCGTTGGAACGTCCCTTCGTAGACATCTGGAGGCTCACACGGCAAACTCGGGGCACGTGTGTGGTCGCCCAGAAAGGCCTAGCGCGGCATAGAACGCGCTCGAATCGATTTACGCGTCGTCCCGCGGCGACAACTCATCATCATGGCGAAAGCAGAGTCCTCCAAGGCGGCCGCCAGCAATGGCATCAAGGCCAATCCCAACGCACAAGGAGGTGCTAACTACGAGCTGCCATGGTAAGTTCACACTTTGCATTTACTATCAGAAGCAAGCTGAGACGGTGCAGGGTGGAGAAATACCGACCTGTGTTCCTCGACGATGTCGTCGGCAATACAGAGACAATCGAGCGCCTCAAAATCATTGCAAAGGATGGAAACATGCCGCACGTCATTATATCGGGAATGCCTGGTATCGGAAAGACGACTTCGATCCTCTGCCTCGCGCGTCAGATGCTCGGTGATGCATACAAAGAAGCCGTGCTCGAGCTCAATGCTTCCGACGAGCGCGGTATCGACGTTGTAAGAAACAGAATAAAGGGTTTTGCGCAGAAGAAGGTGACCCTACCTCCAGGCAGGCAGAAGTTGGTCATCCTGGACGAGGCGGACAGCATGACGAGCGGAGCACAACAGGCGCTGCGACGGACGATGGAGATTTACAGCAGCACCACTCGATTCGCTTTCGCTTGCAATCAGTCGAACAAGATCATCGAGCCTCTGCAATCCCGCTGCGCCATCCTGCGATACGCCCGCCTTACCGATGCCCAAATCGTGCACCGGCTTATGCAGGTCATCGAGGCAGAGAACGTGGAATTCTCGGACGATGGCGTTGCTGCTCTTGTCTTCTCAGCCGAAGGCGACATGCGGCAAGCTATAAACAACCTGCAATCGACGAACGCTGGTTTTGGGTTCGTAAATGGGGACAACGTCTTCAAGGTGGTGGATAGCCCGCATCCAATCAAAGTCCAGGCTATGATCAAGGCATGCCACGAGTGCAGGGTAGACGATGCTCTCACAACATTGAAGGAGCTCTGGGATCTGGGATATAGCTGTCACGACATCATCAGCACCATGTTCAAGGTCACAAAAACGATCGATAGCCTGAGCGAACACGCGAAGTTGGAGTTTATCAAGGTACGTGAACCGGCGGGTACCATTTAACAGGTCTAATTATGCGTAGGAAATCGGCTTCACTCACATGCGCATCCTCGAAGGCGTTCAAACACTCCTCCAACTCTCCGGCTGCGTCGCACGTCTCTGCAAGATAAACATGCAACCGCAACTGTTCGCACTTCCTTCGAAATAGATACGAATTATGCATTGCATTTAGCACGGTGTTGGGGCGTCAGTGTTATGTGCATGGTCATGGAAATCTTGAGCGGGTTCGGCTACATTTTGATGCAATATATTCCATACACCGATTTCTTCGCACGTGGTACGGGCAGCACAACATGTAAGGCAAAAGCTGCGAAGTCACTCCAAATTCGCGTAACACACTTGGTCCTGTCTTGAGCAGTGCCTTATGCGGTGTAGTCAGCTCTGCACGCATTGCTACAAAAGGAATTCATTGGGTCAGGTTGGAAGAGAAAGCATCTCATGAAATATTCACGAGCGCATATTCAAGAATACTGCAAAACATGCTTCGGTGTTTGACAGGACTAATGTTGCTACCAGATGCCTCGTTTCCGCTTGGCTCTTCAGTATTTCAAAGCATGCTTATGGATCCGCAGAATTGTCCAATGCCCAAGCTGATCAGGAAGAGACGTTTGTGAGGCGTTTAGGGGACAGAGGAGCGGCGGTCGGAAAGGTCTGAAGGCGGTAGATAATCACTTCAAGGATTGGCTTGCAGGTTCCGACGTTGAGCATTCTTGGAAGTTGGTGCTGTGGGTTCGAAGGGGGAAGTAGAGTCACAATTTGCATGGAAATCCAACCACAAGCACAAATACATTCGGCGATCCAACTGGTGATCATTCACACCCTGTGGGCAAGAAGAGATTGGTGCAATGCAATCTCAAGATGTATGAACAGAGCCAGAGACGGCGCTGCTATCCTAGTACCAAACGAACTTGAGAAGGGCGTCTTACCCTGCCATGCGCGAAACCACGCCCAAGCCTTGCTGTTGTTCATATACCCGCACATCCGTCTAGAGCTCTTACATGCACGCCAGCCAAGCCGCCCAGGCCATAATGAGGGTCCATCAATCCTCCGTCTCTTGCCGCCGTGCAAGCCCTTCAGTTTGAGCCCCTCCCGGCAAGGCCCACCCCTTTGTCCACCTCTGGTCATGACTGAGTCCCAGTGCCTTTGATCCGTCAGTACCTGCCCGCTGTCTTATGATTGGTTCACTGATCCGTCTATGTCTGTGCCCAGCAGGGGCTGGCTGAGCTGTGGGAGCAGGCGGAGTTGTCGTGGAAGCCCGAGTATTCTCGGTGCCTAATTCCGAAGCACCCGCTTGATTCGAGCTTGCGGACGCCAGGGTGACGACAACTTTGTCCGTCATACTTGCGCTCCCGTCTACTTGGCAAGATAAGGCTTTTGGAGACGAGAGCGTGCGATCGGCCGGGTGTATTGTTCGGATCAGGACTTTTACTCCCCCTTTGTTCAACTTCGTTGGTGGAAGTGGATCAACCATTGGCATTGGAGACGTTGGCCGGACTGGTGCCCTGCACTTATCTTTATTTGGGATCCCTGTTCGAGCAGAAAGTTTCATCCCATTAGCATCTGTTGGTTGAGGTGGAACGTCACTGAATTGTAGAATGGATGTAGATGGAAGGCTTTGACTTACCATCTACTCCGTGCTCTGTCTTGCAAACGTCCATGTTCGCCAGATCAAACAGTGTATTACAGTGTGCAGCGTCATCATCCACAACAGCATCGCCTTGATCTGTCGTAGCTGGATCTTGTGCTTTGGCGGGCTCTGCTTGTTGTTGATTGTTGTCTGTTTGCTCACGATCGCCTGCCGCCTCGGTAACAGTGGCGGTGATGGAATCTTCCGGCGTGACCTTGTTGTCAGGCTGGGTTGAGCTGTCTAGGTTTTTTCGCTGAAACGCTTGAGCCCATTCGTGCTGGGGCAAGCCCATAGCGCGCAGAAGGTAAGCTGTAGGACCAGTCTCATCGTGTGCGTACTCTATAGAAACCCTGTCGTCGGGTTCGGGGGGCGAATCGGGCACAGGGGTTTTCTTGCTCGGACGACCGTCAACGTCGCTATCCTCGTCGGAAACATCATCGAATGCATAGGGTTCCTCGATCTAGAGCACATATATGAGTTTGCCGTTGCTGTGATGTCGCCACGAACTTACAACCTTTGAACGTATATAAGCCTCCGCCAGCTGCATCAACAGCGTTAACCCCGAGCCTAAGGCGATGCCCACGCTGAACCAAGTTGCTTTGAGAAATTTCATTGTATTGAAGTTAACGATTGGATAATAATGATGCTTTGGTGAGGTAGAAGTAGCTGTATTGATACTCTAAAGCAAAGTAGCACTAAGCGGCCGCGAAGGTACATTAAGAAAGTGGAAAGAACATAGGGTGTTAATGAGCAGCCAGTGCTGAGAGCGTGCAGGTAGGCAGTCGCGACCGAATAACCGAAGGAACACCGGACCCCATGGCTGTTCAGCATAGCCAGCCTTCAAAGCATTCCTTCTGAACCAGATAGCTCACATCCGCCCCGCCCCGCCGTGAAGTTATACAGTCGACTTTGCCGGCGATTCTGTCATTTGCGTGCCTCGTGGCTTTGCGCCCGCTTTCTTACCCGTAAGATGCTTCCCGATATATCCTCTCGAACCCCAGAGATGGAACGGGTCAACTGCACCGGCGAGTACATTCCTCTTGTTACTCTTCTTTTCGGCTCGTAGGCGCGCCAATTCTTCATCGCTCATGTCCCAAAACTGCGTCTTCTCGTCACGTCCGGTAAACAAACCCCAAATATCGAACGGATCAAAGAGTGTCACAATCCAGGGTCGGTCGTCGGCCCATCCTGGTCCACGGCGTTCTGTTATGCCATCTCTGTCAAGGAATACGGAGTTCGAGCGAGGCAAACGCTTGCCTGGGTGGAAGACATTTAAGAGAGTCGTGTTGCAGAACATGATGACGGCTTCGAAGATCCAGAAGAAAATCTCGTTCTTGTATATGGTACTGTCCCAGCCCTCAGTGTATTCGACCAGACGGTATATGCAGCGAATTGTGACGATGGTAGCGGATACGTATAGGACGTATAGTACGATTCGAAGGTCTCGTGAGAGCAACTTTGCTTTGTTGGCGCGCATGTGGAACTGCGCAGCGAGGATGCCGAAAGAGCCAAACAGCGCTACTTGGAGGGACAGTGATGCCGTAACGAGGTTCGCTCCTAGTTTGCGCTGTTTCGCTGTCATGGATGAGTTCGCCATCCGCCATGCGCCTTGTCCGATGAGTATCTCACAGACAGCATCGAGGCCGACAAACGTGGTGGCGACGCGTCCTGGGTGCATTGGTGCGAGATATGGGATGTAGTATAGGATCCGGGATAGGATGAAGTAGTTTATGAGCGCATAGACGGGCGGACCGGACATGATGAGTACAGTGGAGGCGATGAGATACGTGAGATTGTCCGTATGATACGCCCCAAGCTCACGAATGATGAATCCGGCTATCATCACTGCTGCTGCCCATGGAAGTAGGACAGTCGTCCGCCAGGACCCGTGCTTGATCGTCTGCCAAGCGTGAATGATGCCTGAGATGAAGAAAAGGATTATGAAGACGATAGGGGCAGCTTTAGTTGGCGCGTAATACCAAATGCTCCCCGGTGCTGGATGCGTTAGCTCTGAGAAAATGCATCCATAGGGAACTCACAGTAATCTCCCATGCCCATCTTGGAGAGTTGATGAGACTTTTCTTAATCGCAGTATAGGGTCGTGCAATGGCGGATGCAACAATCAAGCTTGGTACAACGAAGCTCTGCTTGTGCGCTGACAATTTTCAAGCAGCAACAAGCTATATAGCATTCAGATACGATGTAAGGCTCACACAGTTAGCTGCAGACATTCGGTAGATAGTCTTTACAAAACATAGATTGTGCAAAGGCTGTGTACGCATTACAAGCCATCGAACAGGTCAAAGAAGAAGACTGGAAACGCTGAAGTTGCGGACTGCTTGACCTCCTGACGCGTAAATGGCAATACGAGCAATGCGAGCCCACAAGATTCCACAAGGCGTAAAACGCGACAATGCGTGGTGCCACCAACCACCAGGAGGCACCTCGCGAGGCATTTTCGAGTCGCGAGATGAGTTGTCGAAGCTCATTGGATACAGTTACGAGATAGGTAATAGTTCGCAAGAACCGCGCTGTTTTCGACAAAGACAGCCCTGTGACGATCGTTCACCGGCGCCCAGAACAAGCGTGGTCAGTGCGGGGCAGGAGCGCACCGCTAGCACCTTTACGGCAACTTTCGCGCATAAAACATCCAACATACTATGGCTGGGATACTCATTTTGTATTCGGTTGCGGTGCATCCTAGAGAGATATGACATCGTGTCTTGTCCCCATAGGAAGTATCGGTCCATTTACCTGTGCTCCCACGCGCGATTTCGAAGACCACGATTCACGTCGACAATCACATACATGCAAAAGGATTAACCTCGGAAGGGTCACTTGGTTTAGCAAGACGAGCTTCCTGCTGATTGGCTCTACCGTAATGTCCACAAGAATCTTCGTCATTATAGCGACGGTGGCGCCTGGCATGTCGAGACCTTTGCTGGGCTGATCTGTCTCACGATTCGAATTCTGTCGATTGAAACAAAGAACAGAATTTTGCAAGGACCCCGATCTTGCTGGAGAGATCTGTGAATGTACGATGGGTAGACAAGTTGCCAATACATTTCAAGACATCTCTCGTTTTGTAGCCACCCATCGTCCTCGGTAATCAGACACTGAATCTGGACCTTGATGTGATCTTAGCTGTGTATAATGCCTAGCCGAGCTTCCCCTGCGGAGAACTTAGACCTGTGGAGACCACCGGAATCGAGGTCAAACATGAGTTCGGACACTCAAACACAGTTGTAAGCATAAGCCTCGCGCTGCGCTAACAGAAGCCCGGAATGATTCGGGCCTGATTGGCGGGTTAGAGTCTGGCACGTCTGGCTGCCGAAGCCCCACTCTCAGCACGTGACTGGGTTATGATTCGAGTAAGCGTGGCCTTAGCGCGGTCTTAGCGCTCGAAGTCGACACTCGAGGAATCGTGCGAACACAAGCAACACACGCCAAGTTAGACAGACTTCCTCAAACTATCGAAATACAGGACCCGCTTAATCTCTTTGGTGAGCGCGGTTGATGAACACCCCTGGAAATGGTGCGCCAGCTGTGGGTGCCCCAGATGTTGCTTATAAGCAGAAGCAATCCGAAACTGCGATGATGGATGGGCTTTCCAGCTCTAAGGTCACGGGTACGACAGATGACTTTATTTTGGTCTCACGACATACTGATATTTCCGCAGTCGAGTACCACGATCCGTCAGGCCTTTTTTCGCTGGTTCGGGAGCAGCTCGTCTCACGTCTACCCCTGAGGAATCTCCACTGGAAAGCACCAACCCGTCCATTGCGGTCGATTGATTCGTTGCACGTAGATCTCGTGCCAAGCGCCGACACCGCGTCACAGGCAGAGATAGCTGCATCTACGCCAACATCGACCACTACAGATCATGGTAAAGGAGCTTCCAAAGAGCGCCGTCATCAAATTCCCGGTCTGCGCCAAACTCCATACTTGAAGGTGTACATTCTACGATGCGATGATTCTGACACTTACAAGACTACTGCACGGAAGCAAGTTAGGGAATGGGTAAAGACACATACGCCGCCATCACAAAGTAGCTCTTCCGCAAGTAAGCAAGAAAATCATGACGCTTTTGAGTGGATGATCATCCACGTGGTCCTGCCGGACACTCCGGCAGCAAGTCAGCCTCGTGGTTCGGCAAGTACCGCCAGCGGCGAGAAGGAAAAGAGCAACCTTGCTTCTCGATTCACCAAAGGAACCACTACTCTCCTGGAGAAATTACGTGCGGACTTCGACACTGCTTCAAAGTCCGCTCCGGAGAGGGTCGCTCAGGTACGGCTGCAAAAGGATTCCGTTCCACCTCATATGCTCCCTCAGGCACCTGTGACAAGCCCACCAGTCACCGAAGGTCCACAGGAGCAGGAAAGAGCGTGGACTGACGTTATCGTCAAATTTAAACAGTTGATACTCCGATCCTTTGACCAACGTGTCGGGCAATACGAGGACGATATCCGAGAAAAGGACTCCCAGCGCTCGCTTCCAGGTTGGAACTTTTGCACCTTTTTTATATTGAAAGAGGGTCTTGCGAGAGGCTTCGAAAGTGTAGGCTTGGTAGAGGATGCACTACTTGGCTACGATGAACTGTCAGTTGGACTTGATACCGTGATCCGCGAGCAGGCGACGGAAGGTAGCACTGCTCAGGGTGGCGTTATTAGCGACTACTCCAAGGACCTGTTTGAACAGGCTTCAGCACTACTAGACTACTCAAGAAAAGAGCTCGACAACGAGAACGGACAGCAGCCCCAATTCCACGACGATTCGCCGATCAATGCAAACAAGAAAGACTATCGAGGTCAGATACTTTCTAACAATATCTCAGTGTTTGACTTCCGGACATACATCTTCGCACGTCAGATGTCTCTGCTATTGCGTTTAGGTAACTCCCAATCGGCGCGATCTGATTTAGCAACCAAACTACAGCCGCGCCTCAACGCAGATGGACTCCAACGGTCCGTGGACGATAGTAATGTCGGTATCAAGTCGGGAAGCTTGTCTGTTGATTCTGAAGATTTGTTTTCTCTAGCCGAACTTTGTTCACGAGCCCTGAATTTCATCACATTTGCTGGACGCTTGTTGCGAAGCGATCTATTGAATGGGTATGTAGGTCCCTTCCAATTGCTAAAATAGGGGACTGACAATGGAGTAGAGCGAAAGCTCATGAATCACCCTTTCCAGAGCAATTTCTGGACAACATTGTCCGGTCATGGACTTTCTCTGCGTTGGATCAGATTCTACGGGAGACGACTACGTCTTCGCTCCCATTCACAAAATACTTCGGCGATGCGGGCACTGGTTCTTCCAGCAAGACCTTGCCATTTGGCAAGAACGCGAAAGAGCAGAAGATCTCGTTGTCGGAGCCGAAGTCCATGATCCATCCGTCGCGATCGTCATCGCTCAATAATGGTAGACCCCAGTCTGTAGATGTTCCATATGCGCAAGCTCCCGCAAGCGCGCAGACGATATTCGAGAATGGACAGTACCAGGATCGATCTACGCCTCAACAGGAAAGCAGCTTGCCGCAGGTTAAGAACGGTCAGCAAGAACTCGCTGGTACTAGGGCACAATTGCTGGCTATTCAGAGGCGCATATTGGAACATGTAGGAAAGACACTGGGCTGGACTGTTGGATGGACTTCTGTTCTGCCAACACTAGAACCGAAAGAAGAATTCAACGATGTCGACCTAGATGACGATAAAGTCGACTCGAATGAAAAAGACAGCTCAGACGAAGAAGAACCTTCACCTGATAATGTGATCGCTCAAGAGTCCGTCGCTGGTGTATCCGCACCCACACTTAGGAATGCTATGTCAGGCATCGATAAATTTCGTCAATTCTATGAGGTAACCTCCATCCCTTCCGCACCTCAGAACAGCAGCTTACAAAATCCAAGACTCTAAGCGACCTGATCGTGAAACACTACATGGCAGCAGGTCAAACTAAGGCTAGTGAAAGCGTTCTTGGCGATCTAGCTGCCTTGCGGTTGTATGTTCCCCCATACGCCTGCGCCCAGCTTCCTACTAACACAGTCTAGCGAACTCGGCGATGTTGCGGCCGCTGCCATGTATTTCGGACGCATGGCTTCGACGTTTGGGGAATCTAGGTGGAACACCGTCGAAACAACCATGCTCAAGATGTACGCCCACTGCCTGAAGAAGCTGAACCGCAAAGACGAATTCGTACGAACACTATTGGACGTGCTGGCTAAGTCGGCTGCGAGCAAGCGAGCGATCCGTATTCACAAGATGGGGGGAAATTTAGCGGAGCGTTCTCCAATCCCACACGATTGGCTCAATGACGACCAAGTCAACACTTCTGGCATTTTCTCAGAGTTGGTCGAGTACTCGCAGCAGCTACCCTATGATGTCAATGTTCAGATGGCGAAGTACTTCAACGATATTGCAGTGGAACCTTACGTACGCCATTTCGATGACAAAGATGGTTTCCAATTGCGAATTCAATTTAGGCATCTCTTAGAAGATGAGATCGAGTTCGACCAAGCAAGGGTTCGCCTCGTAGATGCCACGGCGCAAGGCAAGGATATTTGGTTGGAAAGTACAGAAGCTGCGCAGGTCAAGAACGGTATTTGCCGAACATGGCTGAGCTCAAATGTGAGTACTGATCTTTTGTTCACTTGCCTCCTGCTAACCTTGCTAGATCAATACCACAGGCGCATATATCGTCGACAAGGTCATCTTGCAAACGAAGCGGATTGCATTTGTGCATGAGCCGTTTACCAAGGCCGAAGCGACAACTCCACTGGGTATCATCACTTCCGTCTCCGCCAGTTCACTCAAGTCTGCGAAGAAGAATCGCGTCCTATGTTTCCCACCCAAGGAAGCCTTCGAAGCACGGCTTTATCTATCTCATTTTATACACATCGACAAGCCCAGGTATATCGAGATCACGTGCTCAAGCGGTTGGAACACAATACAACGGACCGAGATACGTCTGAAGGCCGCATCAGCTGGCCTGCGACTGCGCACAGCCAACGCAATCACGACGTCAGGGAATGTTCAGATCATGGAGAAGCCCAATCCAGGAGTCATACGCACTGGAGAAATCGCCGCGAATACCACCGTGACCTTCCAGATTCCTTACGAGACCGAGACACTGCTACCTGATCTTACGGTAAAGTTGGAGATTGACTACTTCACTGAAAACGGCCAATTTCAATACTACTCGTCTTTCACGATACCAGTTGAGCTACCTCTAGATGTCAACGTTCACGATCACTTCAAGAACGCTTCTCTGTACTCTAAGTTCAACATCAAGACTGCGAGCCAGGTACCGCTGGAGATCACGGATGTATCGCTGGAAGGCTCAGGCGAATACGACGTCAGTGCACCAAAGAGACCAAAGGGTCCTTTCCAGGTCTTTCCGAAACAGCCTGTTGCTGTCACATACAAAGTTACCAAGAAGGGTGTTGAGGCTGGCGGACGTAGAAAGAGCCAGGTTGCGAACAACGGAAGTCTTGCCCTCTCCGTTGAATACCGTTGTCTGGATGAGGAGGTCTTAGAGCGAGTACGCGCACTGTTCGGGCATGCTGTAGAGAACGGCCCGGTCCATCGCTTGGCACGCCTGTTGATCAGCACATTTACGGACCGGTTTAGGCACCGGATCTTGCCTCCTCAATTCGAAAGGATCGCACTGTTGCAGCAGGTTGATATGGGACCGTATGACGAGATGGGCTGGGAAGAATGCATCGAAAGTCTACCGCAGACGGTTCGAGACGACACTCGCAGTTGGCTGCAGAAGTGGTACCAGGTAAATCATTGGAAGACTGTTTGATATCGAATGCTGCTAACCTTTCTGTAGAGTCACAGATCAATCCTTCTGGCAAAGACAGTGGGTTCTGAACCGCCCATCTCCGGTGCTACTCCACCTTCTCCCTACCCGCCTCGGCGCATGACCATCACCGTATCTATACCACAAACGCATATCCTGCACACAGCATCGTTATCGCTAGTATCAGAACAAAATCCATCGTCACACGGCTCAAGAATCGCCGTGGTGGGCCAACCTCTCATGGCCGAACTCAGCATCAAACACACCCGCCGCTGGTGCACCCAAAGCAGCCTTCTATCAGCCGCCAACCTCTCGAACCCTGACGACAGTATTGACTTTATCTACACGCTAGAAGCGAGTCCTGATACTTGGCTCGTTGCCGGCCAGCGACGCGCTCACTTTACAGCCAAGGAGGACGAGACGCAAAAGTTCTCCATTATGCTGATACCTTTGAGACCTGGCACGGCGCTACTTCCCAACGTGGATATCCACGCAAGAATCGCACCTAAGAGCGAAGATGACAAGAAGAAGGATGGAACAGGAGAAGAAGAGCCTCTGAATTGTGAAACGGACTTCCTGACGTATGGGGAGTGTGTTGTGGTAGTGCCAGATGTAAGGAGTAGTACCGTGGGGATAGGAGAGATGAGCTCGCCTAGGAGCGCAGTATGGCTTGAGGCGGAGAGTAGATAGCTCTACATATAATATCCAGGTAGTAAGGCATTAGCGGGGCAAGTGGAATTTTGCGTATTCTGTAATGTGGTGAATGCACATCCCGTCGAAAGAGAAAGAACGTGGGCGGGGTTGGCTCGTGCGCCCCCGCATTTCCGTTTGTTGCACGCGTCGACGCGTCTCGATTCCAATGCCGCCACGATGCGCTTTAAGGCACAGATACATAATATCCATACCTTCACGAGTAAGTATGCGACAGAAGAAGTATTGGTCAAGCTAACTGCTCCAGAACTTACGGCATCCCTCAATTCATTAGGTCCGCTCGCATGGCTCAAGCTCAGCGACGACCAGGTATGCTTCACCATCATACCGGAGCAAGGCACACAGGTGTGGGCGTGAGTTACCATGCTGTGATACCCTTGTGAAGGCACATGTTAATTATCCGCAGTGTGCTCTCCATTGTAAGCCCATCCACGCTTTCCGCTCGCTCGACCTAACCGTGAGAAGGATACCATCTTTGATACGTATGCCGTCCAATCCGCCGCCAACAATATCATCAATCTCGAAGTACCACTTGGTCCGCTCAATCGCGCTCTCAAGTCTGCGTTGAACGCCACGTCGGCTCAGATACGCCTTACAAAGAAGGACAACATACCATTGCTTGCCCTTACCATCTCCACGAGCTCGTCCAGCAATTCGTACTCTGGCTTCCCCACGGGTGGAAACCGCGATGACGATACAATGTTTGACGACCAGTTTGGCGGAAATAGAGAGACCATCATCACCCAAGAGGTGCCCGTCAGGGTGCTGGCCCCCGATACTGTGTCTGGTCTCCACGAACCGCAGACGCGCGAACCGGACGTCCACATCATCCTGCCTCCGCTGATGCAGCTTAAGAGCATTAGTGACAGATTCACAAAGCTAGCCCTGGCAGGGACCAGGACAAGCGCAGGTACTGCGGCGAGCAGGACAAGACTAGAAATGGCTGCCAACATGCACGGCTGCCTCAGGATCAGCATCAAGACTGATGCAATGAACATATCCTCTGTGTGGACCGATCTCGCAAATCCAGAACTGGACCCTGGTCAGGTGGCCAACGGCGACATCGGCATTGCAGAACACCCGAGTACGCGTATGAAGCTGCTGGGTAGTGCAGACGGCCGCAGCGAGGAAGGCTGGGCCTCAGTGCGGATAGATGGCAAGGATTGGGGGAAGGTCATGAGTGTTGGAAGGCTAGGTGGGAGGGTCATTGCTTGTGAGTACACGCCCACGCGATTTGTGTGCATTTCAACCAACTGACACGGAGCAGGCTTTTGTCATGAACATGCACTGATCCTATACGTGTATTTGCCGACTGACGGTGGCGAAGATGAGTCGGTTTTGACGGTACGTTGGCATACCATCCGAAGTTCACGCTCATAAATGTTGCTGACCGCATATCAGTACTACATCAGTTCGTACAGCGCTTGAGCTGTCCGATCGCGCCATGAACTCACGCCTTACGATTTTACGATATAGATACCAACTCACGCGAGACTTAAATTTGCGAGCCACGTAGTATCAATCTATCAAGATTCTGGGAAGGTATCCTTAATTCAGATAATTGTAATACTCTGCGTATCGTGGACCACAGGAACTTCATCCATACTCGCTCCTTCGCCACGAAGCATAGTCGCCTCTGGTGAGCACACTCCTAGTCCAAGTCGTGTGTACACCTGTTTGGACTTATCCTTACAGTCCAATACCAAGAACAACGCATTTCGACTTCCCTCCTCCATCCTAACACCCATCCAGAAGCAGTATACTACTCTGATACACTGTTTCGTGCCGATGTAGTCTTCCTGCTTCATATAAAATGGCAGCTTTTCGTCCATGTCTTCATTGTCTGGAAGATGATAGACTTCGGATGCGTCTCCTTCAAAAACTTTCTGAGACCAGCGCGGCTGTACGGTTCTCCATGCACGATTAAACTCGCCTTCGTCTGGCTCGTAATCCAACTCTACGTCGTACATCCCTTCCCGGCCTGGCGCAAACACAGTGGACCGAACAGCGTTAGAGGTATAAAGCATGCGCAATTTAGCCTCAACAAGTTTCCCGTGCAGTGTGACTGCGCCTCCCCAGAGTCTCATGAACTCTAGATCGTTGTCGTGTCGAAACGATACCTGTTCAACGATTGGGGGGCTGCCAGGAGCCTGCCCTACATATCGCGATGTTGGATACTTGATCGGTCCGGCCACCGACAGCCACGACCAAGACGGTCCTTCAGACGGCCCAGCCGGACGGACCCTCTTTTCTCTGGGACAGGCTCGCTGCCATGTCATGCCTGTAATGAGGCTCTCCTCCCAAAGCCCTGCGAGGTATGTCTTGTTCTTCAACCCACGTCGGAATTGCTTTGCCACGCCTGCAATGGCAGCTACTCGATCTGATGCGAACGTCAGATCCAAAGCAGTGTATTCTTCAATGAGCTGAACCCATCGAGAATGTAAGCCGTGGCTCCGATCACCGTTGGTAATTAGACAATTCGCGTGCTGAGGTTTGATGGGATGTGAAATCGGATTGCGACTCCCGCTTGACTGATAGTATCCACAGTGACAGTGCATTCTTTCATTGCATTCCCAGATCAGGTCGACAGACCCAAAGTGTATAATGCGTGGCGATAAGAGCCGTTCCTGGAGCACCCACCCCCTCGATAGGAGGGGCAACGTGTTGGACGTCCAATAACCTGGGGTTTTGTGTTCTGTGTCTTGCCTGACATAGACGACAGGTGAATCGTCGCTAGCACGGGCTACAAGTTGCTTGATTCTCTGCTCGTTTCCGTCGATCAAGATTTTGGTCTTACCATCTGTCACACAACCTCGCAGGTAAGGTGAAGGTTCGACGAAACAACCTTCGCGTCCGTTATTGGCAACAGTTGCCTGAGCCGGCGATTTCCAATCAGCAAGGTACGTTCGAGATATTACTTTCATAAGCATACAACATACCGCTAATGTAACAGCTGCATGCTCGTAGATACCCGCCATCTTTCCTGATTGCTCGAACCAGTCCTCTTTACTGTCTTGGATGATACATAGCGAGTCGATCCAGATAAACTCAATTCCTAATTTACGAGCGAAAACAATCGCGTCTTGGAACGTTTTCGGCAGTGTGGACCATTCAATGTTCTCTCGGAATAATTCGAGGTTGTCCTTCAATAGCCGGAGCGGCTGTTCGTCGCCCCAGCGGTGACTCAGGGCCGCATACGGTAAATCTTCGTTGCACGTTTCGTACAATTTCACGTCGGATTCATACCAATTCTCATCCGAACAGGCCTGTGCGGAATCGGCTCGACCAATCTTGACGAT
The DNA here is from genome assembly GCF_027946475.1 of Didymosphaeria variabile. Lineage (NCBI taxonomy): Eukaryota > Fungi > Ascomycota > Dothideomycetes > Pleosporales > Didymosphaeriaceae > Didymosphaeria > Didymosphaeria variabile. Next base: position 2,553,126 of record NW_026611626.1, on the reverse strand, counting down.
ACGGTCAGGAAGTGCACCATGCGCATGCACATTGCACTTCCGATGCGATTCTTTACAAGCCTTGATCTTATCAGTCACCCAGGCAAGGGAAGCGTCGGAGCCTGTATTGACAACTCCTGGAACAAGGATACTGTTGTAATCGGTCTCGCTGACACCTAGATTGATTCAGACAAGCAGATATCAAGACATCTCCTTACACACATACCAGCCAAAGTACGGATAGCGAAAGCGGCCCAGCTTCTTACTGTCTCTTTTCTATTGGGATAGTCCGACTTGGACTTCCAGGTGATGTTCAATACAATACTTCCGCGTGGAGCCCATGGCATCAATGCCCCCCAGTCGATGGCAGGTATGATGAAAAACGAGCTAATAGCCTCTATATCGATTTCTTCCAGAATGCAGACGATGATACGGCAGTACTTGCAGGTGTGGGCAGACGCTTCAAGGTCTGAAATTGGACGTTCGATCCTCTCAATCTCGCCCTTCGCAGGAAACATGAGAGCATCGTGACAAATAGCGCATGTCATTTTGACGACTTAGGACGCGGGATGGCCCGTCACTTGGCTCACCAACAAAGAGGTTCGACGCAAATAGCGGGGTTGCGGACACAAAGAAGCATCGCCCCCAGCCCCCACTTCGACAACCTTCGCTTCCCGTGTCCATTTCCACCAAGCCCATCCCCAATCTATGTCCTCCACGAATGACAGGAGAACGTAGGGGTTCTCCCCACCCTTCGTCGACGAGGCGCATCTCGCACAATAAGCCCCTTTAGGGCAATGTCGGGGCCAAGAGCACGCTCGCTCGTGGGTACATCGCGAAGTAACAATGGGGCCAGATCTTTGGAAATAGAGGCCAGGGGTCACGCAGCAGGCATGCCCACTCGCGCCGCTACATTGGGTTCCTGTCCATTTACCATGCGCAGTTCGGCCTCCTAACAGCCAACCAGCGCGCACGTACGCCCTGCCAACGGTGTTTATCGCAGACGCCCATTGTGCATATAGCACGTCTGACTGGCCTATCACAGCTCGCTGCTGCCATTGCCCGGATTGGAAACCTTCTAGAAGGTTGGCTGTCAGCTGCTGACGGCCAAGGGCGCCTGGCGGTCCTCGAAGGGCGCAAGGCCGAAAAGCCAAGCTGATACAGGTTTGAGCACGGATGTCCACGGCATTGCGAGAGACTGGGGTACGTTCATGGAGGGTAGCTGGGGGCCATGAGAGAGATGGTATGTGCGGCCACGTTGTGATGTGCAGACATGCTGCGGCGCGTGCTCTGCTATGGGGGATGCCACGTGTAGGAGGATTAGGCAGCTGAGTTGTGTAGGAGACGGAATTGTCACGACCCGCGGATTGAGCCAGCAATCACGAGTTGCAATATTGGTGTACACGCGTCTCCGTCCAAGTTCGTGGTGGAGGCTTTTGTTGCTCGAATCGCGAGACCATTGCAACGATGCGCTGCGTCACCTATGCGCCCCTTTTCTTCGACCACATTGCCGGCCTCATCCGGTTTAAACTAATCACCAGTCACATGTGCGCAAACCGGTCAAACGCCCTGGAGTACCGTCGTGGCAAGAACACATCATACAGGTACCGAGTTTCATGTGCTGCGCCGTTACCTCACTGCACGATTGCGCGGTCAGACGGTTGCCTATCTCTCGCCTGTTCCCAGGGCTACGGACACCGGACCCCGAGCGCTGCACGTCGATGTTTGTTTGGGTCGTAGGGCTGTGGCTGGCTGCTGACTGTGTCTCAGAATCCTTGGAGTGTCGTTCATCCCACTTGTTGGACGACTGTCTATAATAAACGGTCTTGTAGTACAAAGACTCGTCATTCGGAGTTGCGGTCCGGTGGCATGTTCGTATGACTTTACAACTCTTGGTGCTATGTACTGGCTCAATTGGGGCATGTATTGCGAGTTTTGGGGTTGAGGCGTGCAGCGCAGTGGGCTGCGAATACCTGAGGCAATGAACCATGCATCCCTTACTGTAGTCACATCATTGGCATCAGAGCTTCTGACCGTGAACGGGCTTGTCCAGTGCCTTGTTGCGCATGCTGCATGCCTCGCGCTACAAGGACACAAGCACACGAAGCCAGTGGAGATGGAGACATGACCGTGCTCACTATTATGCTTATTTGAAACGTATGGAGAATCAGTGTTGCAAGCATGTGGCTGAAGACAAATGCTGCGGCTGCGCTAAGGGCGTGTAACGAGAGGCGCTTGTAGTGGATGAGGAGATGGAGGCCTGAAACGGCCGACTTCATGGAGGCGAGGTGAGGCGAGGCTGGAGAAGCCTGGGAGTAGCGTGAAACATGACATGGGAGATGATGTGGTTCGGGACGGGCCGTTGCGATGCTATGATATGAGGACTGAACATTGTTGTCATTGTGCATGATATTCAGGAGGTGTAGATATAGAGGCTCTGTGAGTTGTATTTTTAAACACTGAACCACTGCAATGAAGCTTGATCATGCCTCGAACATTCGCTTTTGTACCGTGGTCCTACGGTCTGAGCACAAAACGTCAATGTTGATTTCATGCAAAACTACAAGATGGGCTGCACCAACTGCATATTCAAATCTTAGTGATAGTGGGGAATAAAGCATTTTGCAAACTTTGCACTCTGTCCAATCGTGACGTAAAATATCTCGTTGAGACTCTATGTAAGGCCTTTAAGATGTTTGCAGTGGTCACTTTTCGAAGTTTGACGTTGAGAAGTGTTGCGCCTTTGAATCTCTACAATAGTACAGGCGACGCAACTTCGAAAGAAGGCCTCGCTTTCAAAAGCTCAGATCTAAAGCAACAAAGAACGCAGAGGCTCCGTTGTGGTTGCCTTGGTCGTATGGGCCATGACCAGCTCGTCCGGTTCATCAGATACAGCGTTTGTTCGATGCGATGCGTGAACAAGCGTAGTATCCAATAGTTACCCTACGTAACAAGAACCTACCTCAATGTTCCTCGACGAAATGCCCAACCTAGATACCTATGAACTCCACACCTTCATTCGTCCAGCAAACCGTCCCAAGGCCACCACCTCCTCGACCAGTCAAAAACCCCCAAGAGCTCCTGCAAAACAACACTCAGCCTCGCGCCATACCAACCATCTCTCAAGCACAGCCCTTCCCCAATTGTGCAAGCCTCTCTACAAGTGCACACACTACGCAAACCACTCCGCTCCGTATGGGGCGACCCCGTGCGCGGCCCTCGGCTTCGCCTACTCGAGCAAAACGACGGTTCCCTAAAAGAAGAAAACCTCGCAGATCGGCGGCACTACAGCGCCGATCATCAGCCTTGCCCGCGATTACGTCTGACGGACGAGCCTCCGACGCGCCGTGCCTGTGACGCATCTCGCGCGCCGAGAGCCGACTCGGAGGCTCCGCGTCTGCGCATCGTTGCTTCTTGCGTCGAAACACTGCGGGAAAAGGGTCATAGGGCCAGCTGCGGGTTTGTTTTCCTTGCGCGGTGGAATATTGCGAGAATGGCACGGGCGAATGCTGTATGGATGGTATGTATGTGGCTTGCTGGGATGCAAGGGGGAGATGCAGGGACTGCGGGAGGGTGTGGAGAGATGCGATGGATAGGGCGTCTCGTGTATCGATGAAGAGGGTGCAGTGCAGTGCAAGGCAAGGCAACGAGGCGCGTGACAGACGATGCCTTGCCATTGACGCCGGTGAGGCGCCTTTTCGTGAAGGCATTTGCTGCTTGGAGTACGAGCGCAGAGTTGGGACTCAGTCATTGCCCTCTTCGACTCATTGCGTCGTATTCTTGATTGAGTCAATACTTGGCTCTATGGAAAGAGAGGCAATCGACGAGAACATTCTCCCGCGTCACCTTGCACAGCGTCTTTGCTGTGATCTTTTCGTTTCATCCCGCACGGTAGTGGGCATCATTGGTGCAGGCAACCGAATCGCCTTGATGCACGGGCATGGCGAGTGGAAGCTCAAGCGAAGCCGGCGGACGATGGATCGAACACCTGTTCGTAAACCAACCACCTACGCTAGCCTAGGCTAGCGCTCTATCTGCTCCGACAACAGGAGCTGGTCACGTACCCGCAGAGGCATGTCGGCGAGAACGACGCGCGCCCTATCTGAACGGAACAGAAAAAGCAAAGAACCGGAGACCGGAGGAAGGCGTGAAGGAGATTGAGGGGATTGCGGAATTAGCACGGCGCGGCGGAAGGCGCAACTCACCATTCATGCTGGCGCGAGATCACGAGGATAGAATGACTGCTTCCAGGGCCGCGTTTCCGATCGACGAGAACATGCGGGATGCGTCTGCATGAAGCCCTTGCATTTCCCCGTGTGCTGCCGGTGTTGATGCCGTCACTGTTGATTTCAAAGACGTGACAAAGAGGTGAGCACTGTGAGATACCCAGAACGCACCCGCGATGAGCATAGAGGTAGACCAAAGAGGAATGCAGTTGGACCCCAAAATAACCCTCATCCGCACCACACCTGTTACAAAGCGCACAAATAAGTCCCCTTTGGCGTTAGCAACGTGTGCTTATGCAGCCGAATATCTCGAGAATCCGCGAATCAGAGTAGTGCAGCTGAAGGGTGGTGTGCCAATTGACGGAGCTTGACTTGATTTGGCAAATGGCTGAGATGATTGCTGCGGCGCAGCCAAGCTTGGAAGCGTCAGCCCTACAATGCTAGGGTCTAAGCGCGGCTATCGCGTCTACGAGCATCGGAGGTGGGCCTTATTTTAGCATCTGGTGTGGTATCACAAGCTGAGAATCGACATGGTGGTTGGGATTCGTGTCAGGAGTGATTTGGTTCCTGCAGATGAAGCCTTGGTACCGGATCACGCCGTGGAATCAAAGGTGCGCACCGGAGGAGCGGGTAATGGCGCCAGAGGTAAGGAATGGGGCGGACGGCTGTATCCTGTGCCTCAAATGGGGTAGTGAAATCGGAGGAGGACTCGGCTGTGGAGCAGTCATGTTTCAAAACTTGTACCTGCCACACCATGTTCATCGTATCAATTCACTTCAGCCTTGCTTTTCCCAAGCACTGCGATATTGAATCGATATACCATTGCCTCGGGCTCTCGTCTTCACGAGAATACGGCATGTGTTTGCGCAATGCAGGGGAAATGCGCCGTATTACGTCTTGATACGGACAATTTCCTTGCTCTCGGAGTCGAAGTCGTCCAAACATAGACGTAATCGATACTGTCCACTGTGTCGGGACGGGGAATATGCGCAAGGCTCGTGGCATGGGGTCGCGCAAACGAGGCTCAATCCCGACGCGGGACGATCTGGTATCGATTGCGCTCTGCAGACGTAATCCTCGTGGTCATGACTGATGTGAGAGCGACTTGGTATATTTCCGCAGTGCTCTGTCCCCGGCCAAGGTTGATGATGCGGGCCCCTGCCGTTGCGCGTGCGCACGCAGAGGGAAGTGGGCAGTTCGTGGATTCGAGGATTAGGAACCCGCTTCGGTCCACGTCGCAACATGGATTCTTACCGGTACTGACATCGGAGGATTGATTGGATGGTGTTGATATGAGCTCGCAGAGGCATATTGAGATTATTTTCGGACGCGTAACGTGAAGTCACGATATTTGCTCGCGTTCGCTGCCTTGTTCTTCCACGAAGAGTCCTCCCATACGCCTTGATACCGGTGAAGCGCAAATACCACGGGGCCTCGATGTTCCGTTCAGCAGCTATTGTCTCCTTCATCGTGTGGAATGCTGCGCAAACACGGAGTCGCAGCAGGAACAGTGCTAGCTCGTATTCCAGCGGCCGCCTTCCCGCTCTTGTACAATGTTCTGTTGGAACGAACTGCGCACTGGCGTAGACGACGCCGTTGACAGCTGAGAGGGCTCCGCTCGTGCCCACGACTTGGCTGCTGAAGATGGGTCCTATGCGATGCTACTAGCCGTTCGCACTTCGGCTCGTTCTAGACAGCGCCTTCAAGTCCAATCGTCCGGCAGCCGTTCCGTCGTCGGGCGCGCTGGCGTGGGCGAGGCGTGCTCGGTGCCTTGCTCTGTCGACAGCTCCGCCCTGCGCTGTATTCCGCCATGGCTGAAACTGCAACTTGAGCATCATAATTCGCCGACTTGTGACATGTTGCAGAGCGAAGCTTGTGTCCCTGGCAGCCCGCTGCAACCTCGTACTGTGCTAGCCTGTAGATAGCATTGCACGCGTTGCGCACATGTTCGGTTCCCCTCGCCGCGTAAGCCCCTGCATCCACGGCATCCGTCGCGATCTTGACAAATGCGTCGCACGGCGATAATTGGAATCGCCAGTGCTCGCCTGAAGGTACTTTCAATACGCGCATTCGTCCATAGACTGGCTCGCCGCCGTAGTGCCCGACGACGATCAACGGCGCGCCCGTGGGCTTCCTGTGGCTAGTTTGTGACGAGAGAAAGGATACAATGGTGCTGCCAGTGTAACGGGCGGGATGGCTGAACGCCGCCCATCTCAGCGGTCCCTATTCGCGGTTCCTGCGGGTGCTGGTGGGTGGATGATGCGTGGTATGACTGTACCTCGCATATGCGCGTGCGGCGAATCACGACGGCCAGCGCGCTTGCGAGTGAACGGAGGGAGGATACCCCGGCTCGACTCGACACCCCACGCTTTCCGACCCGTTCGCGATGGGATCGCGAGCATTGGTGTTGGGGTACGTGGAGCGTCGGGTGGTGTCTGCCTGGTCTCCTGGTGGTCCCTCTGCTGCCACCCTTTCACCGTGGACCAGCCCCTAGCACATGAGTGTCGAATAACTCGTATTTTCATCGATTTTGACGCGGGTTTGTGAACGATGCAGTCCATCCCCATGCGGATGCGCTCTTACAGGGTCCGATGCTGCGATGGGCCCTCAGCCAGACGGGCGACGTGCGGCTCCCACATCCCTGCTCGTACACTGCCACGCCCCCATCCCTGCTGCCACGCTCCCCTCGACACCCAGGAATAGTCATGAGCATCAGTGCGCCCAAGTCCACTACCACGGCCATTTTCTCTTCCCGCTAACGCACCTCTGCGCAACGGCAGCCAAGCCCCTGCCCGAGCGCCCCGTCGCAGTGCCTAGCAAGGTCAGGGTCGCTGATGACTAGATGCCTGACAGTGGCTTGCAGCTCGCGAACGTATCGTTGGTGCTTTCCCGCCCGTCCATATGGTTTGTATATAAAAGAAGCCTGGCAGGGCACATGGGGGTCAAGGCAACTCAGTCTCAGTCACAAGCATAATCCAAACGCCTCTTTTTTACCTAATCTTCCGTCTTCAGTCGAGCGTTTCGTTTGTAATCACCTTCAAGCCTGTCTTTCAGTCATCACATCCAACTTCTCGACACTTCCACTGCACATTACCCTTTCACAACTCACCATCAACGCTTACCAATACCCTTCAAATACCACTCGTTGATATCCAACACATCGTCACCACCAACTTCTATCCGAACCCACTTCAACCATCACCGCTTTCCACACAGTCACCCACATCTTAAACACATCACCGCATCAATGGGTCGTGGCGGTTACAACTAAACTTTCGACGAACCTTTCCATTCTCTGAGTCAACTACCTCAGAGGCCACCAACAAGCTGCTGCAACACCCTCATCTTCACATCCAACCAACCACATATCAAACCAGCACCACCGTGACAATGGCCGGACGAGGTGGCTACAACTAAGCCCCCAGCGGCAAACGCTGCTCGCACCAAACCTGCGAACTCTCGAAGCATATTTCGACACCGAACCAAACATGGCTTATTCCCGGCCTCCGCAGGCCAGCAAGACGCTCCGCAAGAAGCGCGTCGAACGATGGCGCTAACAGCACCACCACTCCACACATTTCCTTGCTTCTGCCTGGCTTCGGCCGTGTATTCTACTCTCCTATCCGTCTTTCCTTGTCCTCTTGTACTTGTATTACTGTCCGCATAGCAAGCATTGCGATGGGTGTTTCGGTCTGTCTCTTTCCTTTGTCTGCTTTCAGTCGTTTTCTCGGTAGCATTTGAGCGTGGGAGTTTGATACAATGGGATGTACACGATAACGGTATGGTATGACGGATAACGGATCACGGATTACGGGCTACGGTCGAACTGTTCGACGTATGCAGGCATTTGGGGCGGCGTTTATATAGACGGACGAATCTCGCTCTTCGGTGAGCAGCGCTGGCGGCTATCTGGGATTCTTTAGATTTGTTTTCGGCGTTTCTTGCTTTTTCAATTTGAGATCTCCTTATTATTCTTTTATCTCGTCTCTTCTATCGCTTCGGTGTCTCCTACTTTGGTCGATCTGGCTGCGCCGGGACCAGTCTACCTACCCTGGTGGTAGCTTTGCGGAATCTACTCATTAAATTTGTCTGAAACGCGTGCGCAGTGACTTTCACCCAAGAATTTTTTAAAAGGAATCATCACTGTTCGCCTGCTATTTTCCAACGCAGAACCTGTTGTGGTAAAAAGTTAGCTTCAATAATCCTCGTCAATGATCACCGTCCCAATGCATGCAGCAACGGCACGCGGAATGTGGAGCCGAGACTCCTTCAGGAGGGCGGGACCGAGTCAGTGCCTGCGCCGCAACATCTCCCGCGAATGTCTCACATCGAACGTCATCCACCATAACTGAAGTGGCTTGGACGCACGTGCGAATCCGCGAGGACGGTGGCAAGGCCTGCTTGGGGCGAGAAGCGAGGCTCCCAATATTCATGGTAAGACATCGCGGTCCCAAGTATGGACCGACCTGCGAGTGCTACGCAATTTGACATATAGGAAGAAACCGAATGGACTTACTTCTCGAAAACGACACCTAGAACTTCTTCCACGTCACCGCCTTCGCCACGTCCAGTGATCCTAGACAGTGTATCCGCAGCTAGACGGAGTGACTCTGCAGCAACGACAATGTCAACTGATTCGGAACCTTCGTCACCTTCTGCTGTATCATCCGAATGATCTTGCGAAGGATTCTGCACGGCGTCTAGGAAGGATTCGAGATGCGATAGGCATTCCGACAGCAAGGCCCGCTGCCGCTCAGTTGCACCCAGTGATTCCTGCCAGATTGACGGATCAGGATCTGCTTCAGGAACGAGGGCAGCTGTCATTTCGGCAAATGTATTCAACAAGCCGTGAAGGAAGACCTGTATGCGACCGGGATCTTTAAGGTCTCCACGAGTTGATTGCTTGGCGTCCCAGCAAGAGACGAAGAATATTCGCTCAGTAGGAATTCTGAGGGAAGTATGAACCTTGGTTTTCCAACCTTTCGCCAGCTGTGGGTCGTCCAACTTGTCGACCTTGTTGATCGCAACAACGACGTTGACATTAAGATTGACGCATTGCTTCGTGGTTTCCGCAACTTCTGGGTCCATCTCGGCTGTGGCGTCTTGGACGACAATCAGGACATCGGACTGGAGGGCACGCTGTTTTGCTCGCTTGATGCCTTCCTGCTCAATAGCCCCTACTACCTCTGTGCCCACCAGACCAGCCTTTCTCAAGCCAGCCATGTCACCAATCTTGACGAGCCATCCGCCTAGATCGACTCCGACTTCGACAACATCCCGAGTCGTCCCCGCCTCTTGGGAGACTATTGCAGCTTCGCGGCCAACAATGCGATTGAGCAGGCTGCTCTTCCCCGCATTCGGCGCCCCCAAAAGTGCGACACTGATGCCGCTGCGCAAAAGCTCACCTCGGACCGCATTAGCCACATGAGCTTCTATGAGAATGGATAAGCTTTGGACCTGACTCGCCACAGATGCGCAAAGGGTTGCAGGCGACTCGTCGAAGTGCTGGTCCTCGGAGAAGTCAATCAAAGCCTCTAGCTCTCCACGCGCCTGTAGTAAAAGTGTTCGCCAATGCTCGTACCGCGCCGCGAGTGTCGACGTTGTCCCGCGCACGGAAAGCATGCGCTGTTGCTCGGTCGTAGCAGACAGAGTTTCACCCAGCGATTCGATCTGTGGGAGGTCCATGCGGTTGTTCGCAAAGGCGCGACGAGTAAATTCGCCAGGCTCGGCATACCTAATAATACTGGCAGCTTCCTTGACGCCGGTTGCAGACCCAGCACATTGTGGTATAGCAGCAAGTACTGCGCGGACGATAGCAGGTCCTCCGTGCACGTGCAATTCGAGTACGTCTTCTCCGGTGACGGTGTTCGGCGCAGGAAAGTATAGGACAAGGGCACCGGAGTCGAGCAAGGTAGAAGTAGATGGCGGCGCGTTGGGAGCGTACAGTTTCCGCAGAGTCGCAAAACGTGGTTTTGGTAACGGCTTATCCGGGCAGATACCTTGATAGACCTAGCCACCTAGTCAGAACAAGCAATCGCTACTGGTTCGTGGTCTTCATACCTGCTTGCATGCCGGTCCTGAGACCCGGATTACAGCAATGGCTGCTCTTCCGGAAGCTGTAGATAGGGCATATATAGTCGGTTCATCTGTGATCGGATGGTAAGATTGGAGGGATCGTTGTTGCGTATAGCTCAAGGAGCGCCGTAAATTTCCATTGAAGCCATCGCAGGGAATACATACTCCTGTGCACGGCTGTTTTGAATACACAGTGGCGCAAGGCAATTCGACAGCTATTTCGTACTGGATGAATGGCTCGTATCGAAAGGATGGGAGCTCTCATCACGAGAGCGACTTGACGATGACATTTTGGTGTTGAATGGAGCGTCGATGGTCGATTCCCCACCGCTTGGACCCACCTGCCGCTCACTAGCGTGCCAAGATTTCGAAACTTTTGGATGTTGCCCGCAAAAAAATAACAATCACCTCCGAGTCTGCGGGTTCGACAACCGCCGTGCAAGCAAGATCACGGATTCTCGTCCACATCATACGCGCTATACCACGCTTTCATAATGGCGAGTGACGACCTCGTCTGGAGTGTCATCGGCACCGATTTCTGCAGCTTCAAGCTCAAGACCACAAAAGATCAAGTCTTCTGGTATGCATTACTTTTGTGAACATGCCCTCAGTACGCTAACGAGAGGAAGTCGCAATGAGCACAACGTATCGGGTTTCTGTTCGAGACAGTTCTGTCCTTTGGTACGCTTGACTGCCCCCTCGCCGTCTTCGTCTTACCTGCAACTAACACGACTGCGAAGGCGAACTCGAGATACGCCACAATTCGATCTGACCCGGCAACTGGAGCACTATATCTGTATATTAAGGAAATTGAGAGAGCCCACACCCCAAATAAGTGGTGGGAGCGGATCAAGCTTCCTAGGGACTATACGAAAGCTTTAAGCCTTGTGGATGAGCACTTGCAATATTTCCCGAAGGTCCTGCTCCATAAATGCAAGCAACGTCTTACCAGATTGACTCAGGTACGCAGACTACTCGCTCTCCTGCTATCCCCTACTTACTCTGTTCTTAGGTCAATCTTCGCATCAAAAAGCTTGCGAAGGAAGAAGAGCGTCTTGGAGAGAGGCTAGTCCCGCGTCTGGCGCCTAAGGTCTGGAGGAGGGAAGAGGGCCGAGAACGCAAGGCACTCGCAGCTGCCAAGGTCGAGCGTGCGATAGAACGGGTTCTTATCGACCGCCTACGCTCCGGTGCATACGGCGATCGCCCGCTCAACGTCGAACCAAATGTGTGGAAGCGCGTTATGAAAGGATTGGAGAAGGAAGGCGCGCAGCGGGACGAAGATCTGGACGACGGTGTTGAGGACGAGGACGAAGTTGAAAACGAATACGAAATGGAGAATGGTGCGGCTGATGTTGAGTATGTGAGCGATATTGAGGGAGAGTCCGATGATGATCTCGAAGACTTCGAAGACTGGGTCGGCGGTGACAGTCCGGATGAAGCATCTGACGACGATGAAGATGAGGACGAGGATGAGGAAGGCATTCCAAGCGAGGACGATGATGACCAGGCGGAAGATGATACAGAGGCGCTCAAGAAGACCCTTGCGAATCTCAAGCGCAAGCGACCAGCTGGCGAGCCGCCGAAGCCGAAGAAGAAGCCGGCCAAGGACGGGAAAGGTCCCCGACGCGAGATCGAATACGAGATCGAAAGGGAGCCCGCCGCAAGGGAGCTGTTGCGCGCATAGAGGGGGACTCATTAGCATGTTTATGGCGTTCATTGATTGCAAAGTTGGAATATACCACACGGCCTTGTCTCAAAGCTGGCACAGTTTCTGATGACCTTACGCAATTAGAAATTACATCTTTTTGTTGATCTTCATTTACGGAACCGCCCCACGAAACCATTCTAGCAAACATTCTCAATTACCAGATTCCTCCTTGAATACAGCAGTACAATTTCGTCACCTAAAGTCAGTCCACACGCAACCCTATGATGTCCCAATATAGGCACTATAGCAGTCCATGGCATTCAAGCGTTGAACGAGTATCCTTTCAATAGATCTAGTGGTCTAGCTCTACGTGCACAGTGCAATCTCGTAGCTATACTATCCGCTTTTTGTGCCTAGCGTGTGGCTCTTAATACCCTCTCAACCTAGCATAAAGGTTGTTGCTTTACCGTGTACACCAAGCGCGAATATGTCGCTATCGAAGAGAAGCATTACTCCCCCCAGTCCTGCATGAATACGTACCATGAAGGGGTTCGATGCTCTGCGACCTACACTTCGAAACAATGTAGCTCTTGTAGGTGGTCGAAGAAATTCCAGTTTACGGAAGACTACCTGCATGTGTGACGTCAACTTGCGTCAACCACAGAACCTACCTAGGCACAGTTGTATAATGTCCACCACCATCAACCTTGTAGCACATCCCCACTCCTAAATCGACTACTCGAAATATACGACATGGCACAATCAGCTTCTTTCGACGTCATCGGGACATGTTTCGATTTCAACGTTCCTATCGAAGCCATCCACACACGCCTTGGCCCCAAACTTTCCACCGCAAACACTGATCCAAAGACATTATTCTTCAGCTGGTTCTACGCCGCTCAACGCGACTTCACATATGTGTCCCTCGCAGGCGCTTACAAACCCATCGCCGAAATTCTAAGATTGACGTTCAAGCGTGCATGCCGTATTGTGGACCTGCCTGCCGATGCAGTAAGCGATGAGGATGTTGCTGCGATCATGAAGGCATTCAAGGCTATGACCCCACGTGAGGGTTTGAAGGAGTGTTTTGATGGGTTGAGGGAAGTAGGCTGGGATGTTTATGGCGTTACGAATGGAGGCCTCGAGACGAGTTTGGCGTACTATCATAACGCTGGTATCGACCTTGATGAGAAGCATCTCCTGTCGTGTGATTATTTGCAGATTGCGAAGCCGGATGTTAAGGTTTATGAGAATGCGCAAAATCATCTTTCGAAACAAGGTCTGGGCACCAAAGATGATGGGAGGAGGTGGTTTGTTGCTGCGCATGCATGGGATTTGATCTCTGCGAGGAAGGCAGGTTTTAAGACAGCGTATCTGGACTTTGAGGAACATGACCCGGTGACTGAGGTTTTTGGGGAGTTTGACTTGTATGCGGACAGTATGGAGGATCTTTTGGGGAAATTGAAACAAGTCAGTTAGGTAGAGGCGAGCTTGATCGATAAATGCTTGATGGTCACTAATAGGGCGGGGGTGAGTGAGTATAATTGAGGCAACCTCTAATACATGCGATAGGATCATGCTCCAAGGTGCGGTGAAGTCAAACTAATTGCACGCTGACTCGATCGATCTTCTCCTGGCAGCTCTGCCCCCAAACCGCAAAGCAGCAGATTCCCACGTACCGACAGCCACTGAGCGTCTGTAATAGTGGAAATTGCCCTTTTGTATGCACGGTCTTTGTGACAGGCTCTGAACCAGGCCTCACTATGATGCCAAAAAATGGGCGACCTCTGTAAGGCCAGTAGATGGAATTAGCAGGACCTTGAGGGGGTACAACTAATACGTCTCCAGGCTGAGTGCCGCGGCAGACTCCTATGGCATCTCTTTTGCCACGGATCCCTACGATATCGTATGCGTCCCAAACGTCTTCTAAAACGGCCATTGTGGCGCGTTGAAGATTGTGTTTCGAATCAACATCAGTAGGTGGTTGGTACTGAGGTTGACTCCACGGACCTATAATTGAGAGGATGGAAAGTAAAGCCTCTCTCCAATATCTTGATCCCTGACCTGACACTCCTTCTTGACGCATCTTCTCTTCAAAGCGGTCCGTAGGTAGCCCGTGCGGGCGGAGAAAAAAGGACAATAACACCTCCGAAAGCATACGTATTCTGCCTTCGTCCCAGGAAATGTTTGCCCATTCATGTCGAGTACCTGCACTGTTCAGGTAACCCGCATAGTAACCTTCAAACACCACTGTTCGCGTGGCTGAATCATAGGAGATTTTGCTCTCGGCGAAGTTGTTCAAGCTTAACAGGACGTGATTGTTATCGGGCAAAATGACTGTAGATTTTCGAGCATTGTTCCAGTCAGGTACCCACGACGGGTACGGTACACCTTGGGGGTTCTTTCCCGACAGCGAACCAAAATGTGCGAGATGAAGCCATATGGACTTTTTGTCTTCTTGAAAATAGAATCCTGCTACTCGGGTAAACGTTTCGCTCCAATGTTCGGAGTAGGTCACTGAAGTTATATCTTTTGCATCCTGAGCCAGACCATAGAGCGCGAAAATCCTATCCTGCTCCTCGGAGCATTGCGACTCATGGAATTTCCACAGAAGGGCCAGTAGCTTATGATTCCTGGAATCTTGAATTGAGAGTATCGTACTTAGAGCGGTGCTGACCCTAGGCTCGTTGACAATTAATCCCTGGCCGATAGCTTTCTGTAGACCTCTGGCACCCTCAATGAACCATTGCCATGATAGTTTGTGTGGCCCACAATGCATAGTTATGTGGTGCCCGAGAGCAAGTTCCTGTAAGATCCAACGTCTTTCAAAGTAAGGTCGAATGAAGAAATCACTGATGAGGTGTTCCCAGGACGAACCACATATAGACTCAATAACGAAACGAGCCTCTCCCATTGTGGGTGATGTTTTGTTTTTGAGACCTGTCGCCATCCACTTCAACGCAGTGAACAGCTGGTCAACATTTTGAAGTTCATTCGAATTACCAACCCAAGCGTGTATCTTCACCGCTTGTGCGTATATCCCGCCCATCAATTGTACCTGAACCTGCTTTTCGCGGTCGTTGTGTTGGTCCAGACATATGGCATCGATCCACAAATACCGCTGCTTTTTTGGACTTCGTAAATGGCGTAACAGAACATCAACATTATGGGTAATTGATAAAACATGGTTCTCGTCCACGAGAAGTTGGTGCGTGGGCGTTGGATCACCCCAGCGGTAGGAGACTGCTTCGTAGAAGTTTGGAGTTCCTGCACCGAGTAGAAGATGCTCTCGATCGACATGTGCCAAATATGCTTTCAGAGTGTCATCTTGATTCTCCGCTGCATGTAGGCACAGGATCCGAATTGTTCTCGAGGTTTCCAATGGTCGATAATCGTAGGGGGAAAATGCAATGGTCATAATCGTGGATCGGGCAGCATCTGAGCCTATAGACGTACATCGATCGTTACCGGCTACACTAGTAAGAGAGTCGCGAATCTTCTTACCGAAACGCGAGCTGGTGTTACACCAAAAGTGTAGCCGAAATGATATGTATCAGTTGCTGAGATGCCCCTCACGCTAATGACGTACTAGCTCACATCAGGCCCCCTTGATCGTCGCTACTTTATCCGGTACCTCGCATCCTCAACCATTAACGATGGCATTTCACAATTGTCATTCTTGATGATACATATATATGTTGACGCGTCTAAGAATATCTCAATATTGTTTGTACGAGCTTCTAGAAGGTCAGCCGACCATGCCAGATGCCTGTAGATTGCGCATTCAACATGGTTATGACCGGGTGTTCGGGTAAACCTCTGCTTGATATACTCCTGCTAACTAACCTGCACACTATACCTAGGTCGAAGATTCGGTCAAGACTCGGATGACTTGGCAGATGGCATTCGGTAGAATATGACTCTCTAGTCTTATGTTACGGAGTCAATTACTCCGGTGTAAAGTGTACTTGAAGAGGACCGCGAACCAAATACAATGGCGACAGGTCCACGGGAGTGTTGTACGTTACCAGCTTGCACAACATGGCCTCCAAGGTTTGGAACGTCTTTTGCTTGGGCTTAGCAGTTCTCAGCAGCGTCAACACTACGATTGCTACGCCAATTGAAAGCAGACAGTATACCACGACCACCGGCCGAGAGCGCATCAGCATTGACAGTGACTGGCGTTTCCAGCGCACAGAAAGAAATCCTGATGGCTTATCTTACAGCCAATTCAAACGTTACGTGCTTCCAACGGCCAATGATTTCATCAAAGACGCCAGCAAGCACACAACCCGGCCAGGAAACCTCGGGGGCAATGTCAAATTCGTTCAATCCACGTTCGACGATAGCGCTTGGGAAAACGTAACCTTACCACACGACTGGGCCATCAAAGGCCCCTTCTACGTCGGCGACAACGTTCCTGTAAAGGGTGGCATGGGCCGTCTTCCAATTCAAGGCGTAGGTTGGTATCGCAAGAAGCTTGATTTCTCAACTTCCGACAAGAGCAAGAGAGTCTATTTGGATATCGATGGTGCGCAGTCGTACGCTGCTGTTTGGCTGAACGGCGAGATTGTTGGCGGATGGCCTTATGGGTATGCTTCTTTCCGTCTGGACCTCACGCCATATTTGAACTTCGATGGAAAGAATCAGCTGGCCATCAGACTAGGCAATCCCTTGGATTCATCGAGGTGGTATCCGGGCGGTGGATTGTATCGCAATGTGTGGATTACAAAGGTAGAAACCGTGCATGTTGCACAGTGGGGAACGTACGTGACTACAGAAGCCGTTTCGGAGGCGGAAGCCACTGTGAGGTTGGCGTTGAAGGTGGAGAACACAGGCAACTCCACCCAGTCAGTTGATATCGCGACAGACATTTTTGTCCTGGACGGTGAGACTGGAAAGACTGGAAACAAGGTCGCTTCGTTTCCACACGTCACCCAAGAAGTCGCAGGCAACAAAGTACAAACTCTGAACCAGAGTGCCAAAGTCGAGAATCCGCTATTATGGGGTCCCTGGACGTCCCAGAAGCCCAACCTTTATGTCGCTGTCACACGCCTTTCGGTCCAGAATCGAACCATCGACACTTACGAATCACGATTTGGTATTCGAACGCTCACATACAGCGGTTCTAAAGGCTTGCTAGTCAATGGTGAGCACATCCGCATCCAAGGCGTAAACCAGCACCACGACCTCGGCGCCCTAGGTGCAGCCTTCAATCTGCGTGCAGCAACACGCCAGCTAGAAATCTTGAAGTCCATGGGCACAAACGCCATCCGTATGTCGCACAATCCGCCTGCGCCCGAGTTGCTCGACCTCACAGACCGTATGGGCTTCCTAGTGATGGACGAGATCTTCGATGTTTGGAATAACCAAAAAACTGTCAATGACTTCCACCTTATCTTCGACGATTGGCACGAAGCCGATCTGCGTGCCTTCCTGCGTCGGGATAGGAACCATCCTTCCATTTTCGGCTGGAGCGTTGGCAACGAAGTCTCGGAACAGACATCGAGTTCCACTGGAGGGGTCACTGTTTCCAAACTGAGAGACATTGCGCACGATGAGGAGCCTACCCGCCCCATCACAGCTTCCATGAATGCTGCGCACGCAAATCAGCCTTTCCCAGCCGCGTTGGACTTCTTGAGCTTGAACTACCAAGGCGAGGGCATTCGGGATTCCCCAGCGTACTCGAACCTGAAGGGCATCACCACCAAGCCTGTGTATCCAGACTTTCACGCTGCCTTTCCCAATAAGCTCTTGCTCTCCAGCGAGACCGCCGCCGCCCTATCCTCCCGCGGACAGTACATCTTCCCGGTGCAGAACCTCACCAGCGCACCCGTCAACGATACCTCCGGCGGCAACTCCGCCACGCACCACGTCTCCGACTACGGTATCTACAGCGCAGACTTCGGCTCCTCGCCCGACAAAGTCTTCTCCGCGCAGGACCACGCGCCGTACGTCGCAGGCGAGTTCGTCTGGAGCGGCTTCGACTACCTGGGTGAACCCACGCCTTACTACTCAAGTCGCTCTGCATACTTTGGCCCCATCGATCTTGCCGGATTTCCAAAGGACAGGTACTTCCTCTACAAATCGAGGTGGCTCCCGAACGAAAAGTTCGCGCACATTCTGCCGCACTGGAACTGGCCCGACAGGCTAAGCAAGACGACGCCGGTGCACGTTTTCTCGAGCGCGGACCAGGCGGAGCTGTTCGTGAATGGGAAGTCTCAGGGGAGGAAGACGAGAGGGGAGTACGAGTACAGGTTCCGCTGGGATGAAGTAAAGTATACGCCGGGCACTGTATCTGTTTCCACATTCAAGGATGGGAAGGCATGGGCAAATGCGACGGTGCAGACCACTGGAGCGGCGGCGCGGATAGGCCTGCGGGCAGATCGGTCGGAGATTGCGGCGGATGGGAGGGATCTGAGCTTTGTGACTGCGGATGTGTTGGACAAGGACGGACTTGTTGTCTCAGTTGCTACCAACGAGATTACTTTCTCGGTAGATGGAGGAGGTGAGATCGTGGCTACAGATAACGGTGACCCGACCGACTTCACGGTCTTTCCTTCACACTCTCGCAAGGCATTCGCTGGCAAAGCTCTCGTTATCGTCAAGGGCTCTGGGTCTTTTACGATTACCGCGAAGGCGAATGGTTTGGAAGCAGGCAAAGTGACTGTCACTGCGGCTTGATGATCTAGTAGCCTGGTAGTAATCAACGAAGTGTGTAATCTATGGAACAAGGTGAAGTGTCTATCACAATGGCTTAATGATAGGTTAGCCTGATAGGAATCAAAGATCTTTGCAATTAGTAGCATCAGATAAGACACTCACCGCAGCGGCTTACTGATGAGGTGGCCTGGAAGCACTCAAAGACGTTTGCAATCCGGGAAATTAAGTAAAGTGGTCATGATAGTATTCTCAATGATAAAGCAGCTTGGTAATATTCAAGAATGTCTGCATGGCTTGGATGGACGAAGTTGTCGTCACTGTGCTTCAAAGTTACAGTAATCTGGTAGTACTAAAAGAGTTTTGCAATGCATTACAATTATAGACAAGAACAGCAAAGAAACATCATAGTGTCGTGAACTCATTATCTCATGAACATCCTGTCCTTAACGCCGTACAATCCCAAAAACAGACCCTGCCTGAACTCAAAGCCCAATTGATAAACAAGGAACCCAGAGCAATTCCGCTCATCGAACAAGAAAAAGTGAAGACCCGCTGTATGCAATGAAAAAGCCCGAATGGACTCAACACCCAACGCTATGCTGAAATCAATAGAAGTAACCCGCTGATGCTATCATTTCGCCGTACTTCTTGCCCAGCTTATTCAGCTCCTTCTTCAACTTCTTCTAAGCAAGCGAAGTCAGCATCTCAGAACATCTCATGTTCAAACCCCCCGTACCCATCATCACTTACTTGTACTCTCTTGCCCCGAACTCCAGTTGGAATGTTTGGGATGGGAGGTACAGCAACACCGTCCGGGACCACGGTAACAACCTGCTCTTTCTCGACTCTCTGTGTGGTATTTGTCTTCTTCTTCGTCAAACGCGTAGACTTCTTCCTGATCGACTTCTTAGGCGGGGTGATCTTGGTTCTCTTGGTAGATGGTGCGTCGGATTCAGATGCTCGAGCATGTGAATAATCGGTGTCGGTGTCTGTGTCGGTGGGAATGGGCTTGTATTCGCCATCGGTATCGCCTTCGCGGATGGCTTTGCGTTTCTTCACAATCTTGCCGATCTTAGCATCTGTGGTAGGAGTCGCACTTTTTACTTCTGTGGCTGATTGCGGTGATGCTTCAGAAGCGCTGAAGGAGGGATTGGTCGTGGGGGTCGGAGGTAGATTTGTAGGTAGAGTGGGCAGCGGCGGCACTGGGTTTGGATTGTGTGGACCGAGAACGATTGACAGTTCTTTGCGCGCTTCTTGGAGCTTGTGTTCTAGGTTGGAGACACGCTTGCTGAGTTTCTTCTGCTTATGGAGATCGCGCTTCGAAGGAGTCTTGTAGAGTGCAGGTGTTCGTGGAGTGGTAGCAAGCGTGAGGCCATTGGGCGTAGGCGTAGCGGGAACAGAGGAGGCGAGAGAACCTAGCGAGAGATTAGACTGATTGTTTCCATCTATACGTAGAAAGGAGGACTTACCATTAATTGGTTTCGCCCTCGACGCAGGCCGCACAAAGACCTTGGGCGTAGGCAGGAGACCCTGCTCTTTCGCGAGCCTGTACGCCTCCTCAACTTCCTTCTTGCGGTCATGTAGCGCCTTGTCCGCTGGACTATGCTCCGCCATCTCGCTGCCTGCCTTGCGCTTGCCCAACGAGCTGAAGCTTGCGCCGGCTCCGTTGAACCAGGAGGTCAGAGCACGGGAGAGGCGACTGAAAGTGCCTTCGGGCGCCGACTCAGTTGTTACGTCGGTTGATGTGTTGTAGCTGCTACCAGAAGCGGCGCGTGATGCAGCTGCGGGTCTCTTTTGTGTGACGGCGGAGATGGTTGGAATAGCGGCAGAGAATGTGGGAGCGGGCGCGCCTGCCTCTTCGTTGAAGCGCTCGATCATGTGTTCTATGTTAAGGTCCTTCCACAGCTCGTCTGGCGGCGGGTGGATGCTGGCCCTACTGTCCATTGTGCCTTCCTTGAACCTGGAGGTGTACGCGGTATCTGGTCGTTCATGTTCCTGATCCATGTGCTCGACCGTCTCCACGGGCTGCTTGTCTTTCTTTGGCATTTTGTGCCGGCGCTAGTGCGGCGCTTTCTTGTGTATACCTAATTGCGGGGTATTCTGGAAGGTGTGAGGTTGCAATCGCTGCAAGGGCGGGCGGAATGTGTAGAGTGTTTGGATGTTTGGGGGGAGCGATGGGACGGGCCGACAACGCGACTTTTAGGGAGGGCAGGTGCACGCGCGCCAGGTCACACCGGGCCAGTGCGCCGCTCGTGACCGGGGCAAGTTTACGCGCTACAGCGGGTCACTTCTACATGCTGATGTTCGACATGCTCTCCACTGCGAACGTCGCAGCGCTTCGAGGCGAATTCATCTCTGTGATTTCCAAGGCACTAACAGACCACAATGGGCCCATGCAGCTTGATTGATTCGGCGCTTGTCTTGCTGCCCCGTCGCTGCTTTCGCGTCATCGTGGAAGTCCAACCCTACGCTCAAGAAGACGCGTTAGTTCGGTTCATGCCCTTTAAGGACAACAAGACGCGACTCGTCCTGTAAAGCGGGTGGACTATGCGTAGCCGCGCTTTCAGTGAGAACGCCGCAGCTTCTCTACGAAGCGGTCTGGGAGACCACACCGCTCCACGACAAAGATGATCGGCTCACAGATGGCAATTAGCCATTCTTTTGGAGCTTTGGCGATGCGTAATTAATGCAAATCCCGCTCGACTCATCGGGAAGTAGAAAACCCAGCCAAATGGCTGGTATCATTGGATATCGTAACCACGGCGACTACACATTCGGCTGGAAGGACGATCATCTGCAGCGCGCTATGCACAGTCCCTGCTATGTCAACTGTCTTACATTTGAGACACAGGACAATGAGGCAATGAATAAGTGACTATCGAACGCAGAGTCGACGAGGAAATTGACGGATGTAGGTGCTCCGACTTCTGTCCGATCTACTTAGGGTCTGATTCATTCGTAGAAGTCACTGCTCTACCTGGCGGCCACCAGGCAAGCTACATCAAGAGAAGATGGACCTGATATCCTGGTTGCCGACAGGTTCAAGGATTCAGTCATCCACTTTGACTTTGCTAACCCTTTATAATGGTCGCAGCAACACGGATGTTCGAGCTGCTCCCCAAGATTCTTCGTTCAACTGCCTTTGTACAAAGTAAACTGAAGCAATACGCGGGAGATCTAATTAATTGTGTATTAGGCTGTAAAGGAGAAAGAACTTCGTGTGGCTCGTGTCGGAAGCTGGTTGTGCTTTGCGCTTTGCAAATGCCGTTCACAGCAAAAGAAGGGCCACTGATTCTCTGTTCGTAACGGCAGGCCGCCAAGCTAGCGCTTCCGGTGGATTCTTTCAAAGCTTCTTAATTAGTTATAGAAAAGGCCAAAGCTCAGTAACGCAAGGTGGGTAGTTTGCTGGAGGAGATTGTACCGATCACGTGGCGTCCTGGCGAGCTTCCCGGATAGACTTCACTGCCACAGAGTTGATAGCGCGACTTCACTTCACCGCAGTCAAAAGTGAGAGCTCTTGGCACTGTAAGCTCTGTCGCAAATACCTCTGCGTCGACCGGCTGGCTCTTCACGTCAACGCTCCTTCCGTTCATCACCCCCGCGCACGGCAGGTACAACACAACTTCTCTGATCTATCCGTCATGCCTTCGCTGGAGGATCTCTATATGGGGGCTTCGAATCGAGCTGGGCCGTACGGGCCTCGCAACGCCCCGCCTCCGCCCGTTGGGTCGCCGCCTGCTGCACCGCAACATGCGGGTACAGGTGAGTAGCGCAAAGGGACCAAAGATGGGAGCGTAAATGCTGATGAACCTGCAGGCGAGCATAACCGTCATCTACACCAGCGACGCGAGCGCGAACTCAGTCAGTCTGGGCGCCGTGCTCCTTCACCTTACTATGAGGCCGCAAATCAAGGCCGACAGCCGTCTCTGTCGCCCAACTACCACGACCCGAGGCCAGAGCATCGCCGATACCGCGAACCCTCCCCCAAGAGGAGCCGGAGTTCGACGTCGCCACGACAGTTGTACGAAAGTGAAGGTTCGCGACTGGCCCGCCAATCGCCGTCAGTTCGTCTTGATGTCGAAGAACGCTATCATAGCAAGCGGTCATCAAGCCCCCGCTGGCGCTCACGCTCGCCACGCCGTGACAGCCACCACTATCAGTACAAGGTCCACGACGAATATGAGGGGCACGAGCACAGCGGAGCGCGTAGCGAGTACGTCAATCGCCGTAGGCAGCGTTCACTCACACCCGTCCCCGTGCGTGAGCGACGTATTAGAAATACCGACATTCCCGAGACCGCATATCCCCTTCGCGCCTACACCAATTACATTGCCGATAACCATGCCGCTAAGCGTCGCAGCACATCTCAGAACCATCATTTGCCTGTCTTTCGCAACGGCGACGGTAAGGTGAATCCGTCGGCGTATGGCTCTGTCTTGCAGTATGACTTCGGCTTGTGCTACTGCACCTTCCGGACCATGTACATGTGCGAAATGGGCACGAGATGTCCGTGGAGACATCATCCACTATCGGCGCGGGAAAAGGAGTGGGTCAAGGAGATTGCCCGTGAGAAGGGAACGCACTTCATCCAGGAGGCCGAGAAATCTTGGGCTACTCCCGAGGTACCGGTCCCCGGACACAACATGATCGAGGTGATGCAGCAGGAGCGAGATGCAGATCGACCACGTTGAATACTAGCCGCCGTCGACTTCGAGCAGCTGCGACGAGATAGACGGGTCTAGGAAAAGAGGGAAGGCTCAGCGAAACTTCGCTAAGACGTACATTAGTGTTGCTTGCATGCTTTCTGCGACCAGCGAGAAATCACCATTGACTTTGCTTGACACTGTTTGGCATGGGTACCAGTTTCTGATATGCACACGCATGGAGATTTCATGCTTATCATGGATCATAATGAACGATACATCTCGTCTGTCTTGCTGTCCTTCACTATTTGTCTTTCCGCAAACCACACTTCGATCCTACTTAACGTCTTCTCTACATACGTGTCTTACTCCCTATGCTCTACCGCATCCTTCTTCTCTACATTTGCCACCCCAAGACTTGCCCCCCGTGTCTCCGCCGCCACGACACTGCTCCTCCTCCTTTCAGCATACAGCTGCGCCTCCTCGGTTTCCTCGTAACTGATAAGCAACTCACCGTGCTTATCATACCTATGCGGCATTTGCTTCGCAACCTTAACCACGTCAAAGGGATTCGTCGTCTTGTGGAAAATCTCATCCATCTCCTCCAGCGAGCGGTACGCCGTCTCGGGGAAGAAGAAGTAGACGCACGGCACCATGAAGGCGTTGATGACGGCGAAGATGATGTACGTCTGGTACCCGATATTTGCGAATGCAGGCGGCGTGACCATGACGACCATGAAGTTGAAGATCCAGTTTGCGGTTGTGGAGATGGCGTTTGCGGGGGCGCGGATGCTGAGGGGGGTGATTTCGGCAGGGTACAGCCAGGTCATGCCGAGCCAGCCGATGGCGAAGAAGGAGTTGAAGACGAAGAGGAAGACGGCCTGCGAGACTGTTAGAGAATGGGTGGTTGAAGGGGAGGTGGGGGAATGCGTACGGCGGCAATGCCCATGCTGTCGCTGACTTTGCTTGTGGTGCCGGCTAGGACACACATGCTGGCGGACATGCCTGCTGCGCCGAATATCATGAGGGTTCGTCTGCCGAATTTTTCAATGGTGAAGATGGCGATCCAAGATGCCATCCAGTATTCGGTACCGTTGCATGCGGCTAAGAGACGGCTTAGGAAGGGCGAAAGGCCTATGTTCTGCTCGAAGATAGTCGCGGCATAATACGTTATGATGTTGATACTGAGCAAAATCAGTGTTTGTTTCAAAGTGGGGATGGTACATTGCCTCATGTCTTAGCTAAGCGAAGGGAAGAGTCTTTCCTATATCGTAACTAGATAAAGACGGTCTTTCTTTTGCTTAGCAGAAGACACGCATCCACTTTGTGCCCGGGAGACTTACCCCGAGATCTGTGTATGATTAGCGATGCACTGCGAGGACCTCAAAAGGAACATAACATACCTGCTGAAACATCTGATTGACATAAGCCAAAGCCGTACGATGAAAGTTGCGATTCCGGTTCATCTTAAAGCAGTCTCTGAAACCACCCTTCTGCATCTCCAACACAGTATCTTTGACAGCCTGGAACTCGCTCTGAATCTTCTTATCCTCTGGTGGCAGATCGCTGAGTGCACACAGCACTTGCAAAGCATCTTCTTCTCGATTCTTAAGAACCAGCCAACGAGGAGACTCCGGAAGACCTGGGATCAGAGCCAGGATGAACAGAGCGAGAATGATCTGGAAGGCTATAGGGAACCGCCAGGAGATGGTACTTGGTTCTAAGAAAGAGAAGCCGAGATCAATCCAGTAGCTGAGCATAACGCCGAACACAATCAAGGAGCCCTATGCCTCAATTAGTGCTGTGGTAGTCTACCTGTAGTTCGTCGCATACCTCAATCATGACCATCTGTCCTCGGCGGTGAGATTTACTAGTCTCGGCTTGCCAAGTAGGTACTCTGTAGATCGCGTTAGTTTTATATCAGATGAGCGGTGCAACAGACGGACGTTGATGTGTTCATGCCATTGCCAAATCCTGTGATCCAGCGCCCTACAATGAGCTGTGGCAGGCCGAAGGAGGAACATTGCAATATAGCACCGACGACCATAATTGAGCTACCGACGAAGATTGTACGCTTGCGTCCAAGCATGTTGCCGAGCCATATCGTCGCCACAGCGCCAAAGAAGCACCCGAGCGTATATGCGCCGACCGTGATGCCTTGTATCGTGGAAGTGTAGCTTGCAGTGGTTCCTGCAGGGGGGTTGGCGGTATCAATTTCTGGAACTAGATGCATCCGTTAGCGAAACGCATATACACACTGCGCTCTCATAGGTGCACTCACAGTGTTTCAGAAAAGACCCCAGAGTGAGCAGACCGCCCATTACACCTTGATCTGCGATGCATTAGCTTACGATGAAGACATAGATCTGTCAACGCACCATATCCGAATAGAGCAAAATCAGTGCCTGCAATGACTGCAATGGCAATATTGAGCTTAGTACCGGTAAGCCCGTAGAATTTCTTCATTTTGACTGATCCTAATTATGGACGTTCGTCCACCGGAGATATAACAGTCTTGAAGCAATGCGCCTAGTGGCAGGGAATCAATGAGAACCAGAGGCGAGCGCGATACTGATGGCTTTACCAAGAAGTGGACCTTCTCGCAGATATATGAACTCCCATGATGGCAACCAAGACGAAGCTACTGAATCGCAAGCGACAAAGATCGACTAGTTGCCATTCGTGCTGGGATGCCTGACGATGACGTGAGGCTTTGTGTGGTTGAGCCGCCATGCGGGGTGCAGTAACTCCCGCCGAACGCTGGCTGCTCATTTGCCGAAAAAAGTCGCATCTCAAATCTGATCCCGGATTACCCAACTGGGTCATCCGGCACGTGTCTAGGCGGGCATAGCCTTCGGAGAACAGCTTGCACGTGTCCGGGGAATCCATGGGATAACTCGACTGTGCGCGCGCTAGATGTGAGACCACCGAGAAGGCGCCGTTGGTGACGCATCGCGGTTCACTTTCCCGATGCAAAACGTAGATCGAGGCGGAAGGACCGTGGCGCATACTGTAGAGGATGCTCTGCCCAGTCAGAAGCTGGCTTCCTCAACATTACAGTGCCATACGGTCGAACAGGTCAAATATATATGTGCCTTTCGCTTTTCGGGGTAAGCTCTTTAGGGGCGTCGACTAGAGCGTGGAGAACCGAGTTATGTGGAGAAGTTGTGGGCCTCACCACCGGCTCGGCTTGATCTTTACATCCTTGGACGACTTGGACAAGGCTTGACTGGACTGCCTGGCCACGCATATTGGCCGTTTAAGTGTTGATTCGTGAGTCTTTCATCAGCACTAAGAGCACCTCTCCTCGGGCGAATCATCCTCGAGCTCAATTCCGGGAGGTACAAAGTATCGAACCCGGGCCAAGAGACAGTCGGGACAGAGGCGAAAGCCCCTGACAAGCATGCATTATCAGACTCTCCTTTGAGTGTAGATTTCACTGTCAACCGGGACGAAATCTTGGAATAACGAGTTGGGCTGTAGTGGCAGTCGTGCCATGCGGTCGGCTGTAGATAGCAAAGCCACCTTGCAGGGTTCCGTCGATTGTTCTTCAATGGAGTCGGTATGTTCCCATAGAAGAGATGGTTGCGGGTCGATGCTGAATGGATCCAGGCTGAATTGCGGTAAAGTGTTGAATGTATCGGTCATCGTAGGTAGAAAGGTGTTATCGAGCATTGATGCTGACATTGTCCAGTCCTCGCAGGGAAATGTCGGTTGTTGCGAGTCATAGAACGAGCCAGGGAATTCAGATCCATGACCTAGTCGCCCAAATGGTGTACTGTATGCGTCTGCAGGAAATCCAGCGAAGGTCGTTGCCACGAGGTTATCTGTGGCCGACTGATGTAAGAGACCTAAGCAGGGTTGGTCTTCTATTTCGTCCTTCACGAAGTCAATAACATGGTCCTGCTCCAGATGATGTCTTGATTGCTCTGGATGATACATTTTAGGAGTTGCTTTGGCGAGGTCGTTGCTAGTACTCAATCCAGACGTACGTCGACGAGAAGCTTGCGGTTGTTGCTTTCTGCTGACGCCAACCTTCCGTTTCGTAGCAGAAGGTGGCTGATGTCGAGCGGCGTGTGCTTCTTCGATCAACTCTTTGCCGATGAAATCTTTGAGAATTCGCAATTCTACATCATGTTGGCTCTTCAGATGGTATTCAAGCACCCTTACCCTATGACTCAGGGGGACGCGTAAAAACGTCGACTTCAGCCGTTGCCGATAGTCATCCTGGAAAGCAGGGTCGTTAGCGCGGCTAAAGTCAGTTTCCTCAAGCTCTATTCCCGTCAGTGGGTGCCACTTTTGATTCGATGTGGTCAACTTACTATACGAAGGAATCGGTTCCGCAATCCCAAACAAAGCGGTGTACCAGTTTTGCCACACCTTTACACTGTCCGTGACATATGTCTTCGGCCTCGGACCTCGAGACTGTTCCTTGATCTGTGCAAATGTTCTTTGGCCAACGCCCTCCGCCGGGTAGTATTGTGGCATAGCATTACAGGCGGCTCTACATTCATGTGATCGTAACGATTGCTCGTCCGAAAGAACTTCGGAGCATTTTGCGCATTCGTGAAATACATGCGGACCGTCTGGTCTAGTCAGGTGTTGCCTACCTACTATAAGCAGGAATTCATGGTAGGGTAGGGTAGGGTAGTCGCTTACCTCAGCCGAGACAATGCATGAGGCTGCCTACAGCTCAAGCTGTGTATCCATCTGTGCGGATTGTGCTTGAAGAAAGGACAAACGAATAGAACCTCCTCGTCCCGACCAGGGTCCTGAAGTTCAGGGGTAAACGGACAAGCGCTTGGTCGATCGTGTGACTCTGATAGCTGCCTCTTCTGTGCGACTAATGGTTGTTCTACGTCGAATACGTCGCCCGGAGCTACATAGCCTGAACAGCTGTTTCTCAGTCTCTGATACGCAGGCAGATCTTGTTGTGAGGAACAGTAGTCAATCCCGGTCGGGGCGTCATTATGTGTCGTGGAGGCAGCGGCGGCACGTGCAAAGGGTGCGATACCTTCGGTGCACA
Source organism: Didymosphaeria variabile (assembly GCF_027946475.1). Taxonomy (NCBI): domain Eukaryota; kingdom Fungi; phylum Ascomycota; class Dothideomycetes; order Pleosporales; family Didymosphaeriaceae; genus Didymosphaeria; species Didymosphaeria variabile. Next base: position 2,524,866 of record NW_026611626.1, on the reverse strand, counting down.
AAACGTCGATTCTATTGAGATCATCAGACTCTTCATTAAACACTGGAGTGATCCCGTTATCCGCTGCAGCTTGCTCATTTGAATGACCACTGCGAGAACGTAATGAGGTGAGACCTGCGTTTGGCGCCGATGTCCGGATGGCAGGCTTGAAAGTCGCTGAGCCTCCTGAAGAGGTTTCAACCGTTAACGGACGCGTGGCTGGTGTCAATGGACCAACCAACTGTGAGGCTGGCTTCCCACAAAATCTATGGTCGTTGCATTTTATGCACTCGGGACATCCATTAATATTATGCGGCCCATCACCTGGAGCATGGGGTGTAAGGTCAATAAGAGCCTTCCTGAAAAATGCCCAGAACTACGTACCACATCGACAGCAGTACCACGAAAAAGTACCCCCAGCTTCCTCAATCCGGCAAGGCATAAGGCGGAGGAAAGAAGCCACCCAAGGGGAAGTCGGTTACACGAGCAACTTTGGAAGGCTGAAAGAACAGTCGCGTCTGCAACCATGATGATGAGGCTCTGGCATTTTCTATGAGCAAACACAGACAGCAAGTCCTACTACGGTGAAGTTGTCCCCAGAATTACAGGAAAATGAGTGCATCTGCGGAGGTAGCTGGCGTATTGGAGGTGCCGCTGACTGATTGGATCACGAACCGGTGAGCAATGTACTCTGCAGAAAAGAGGCGACGAGGCGCCCAATCGTTGGTACCATCATGCAACCACCGCGCTCTTGCAGCAACTGGTCGAGTACGCTGGCAAGCTGCCTCGTTGCCTGGAGTGCGCAGAAGAGGCATAGTCGAGAGGCGAGAGCTTCACAGAGACGACTGTTTCTGTGCGAAAGTCTGGGGTTCTTCTACCTCAGGCATCTCTGCACGAAACAACTTCCCCCGCAGTTGTTTGTCCAGCAATCAGTGGCTGTGAAAAGACTTGGCTACTATCACAGGGAGGCGAGCGGCCACGAGATTCCATGATCGTGAATTCCGGTCACCGCCTTTCAGACGCAAAGTTAACGTAGCGTCGCATGTACAGCGATCTTCTCGGCGCAGAACGCGTAAAGATATCGATACCACTGTTGTGCATGAGACATGAACACGCGCTTCAGGCTTTGCCGTGTCGCGGGGTGCGGTAGACGCGTCGAGCACACTAGGTAGGTAGCCTCGCGGCGTGGGGCGTACCGTTCTGTCGGTATCGAGGTACTTTGTCGCATATCGTGGGGAGTTGAGATGGCGTCGTTTGATTTAGAACCTTTCGCAACCTAATTGAGAAGGGTGTGTATCCAAGTTGTAATGCACTTGCTGTGGGTGCGACACCAGGCAGTCATGGGTTTCCAGGCTACGAGACGATTGAACGTGGCCAACCACACGTTAACGACTACAAATAGTCAAACTTTGATTGATAATGTTACAGCCGCTGTGTGTGCGCATGTATGCGCATTATAAAAGCCGCTTTATACAGACTAGGCCATCTCAACCTTAACCTACCACCCTGAAACGCCATTCGCGCGGTACCGCGAGTATGAAATGCAGTGGGCAATATGGATAGTCTCACAACTCCTCCTTGTCCTCCTCCTCATCCCAACCGTCCGTATCCGTATCCTTGATAGGGTCCGCCTCGGCATTCTCAATAGCCTTCAAAAACTTCTCACCGGACTTCTTGTCCGTTGCAAAGAGATGATCCACAACCATCTTCTTGGGCGTCTCTCCCATCCACTGGAACAGCGAGAAGTCCTGGAACTTTTCGGCGCGGAAAATCTCGAGGACCTCGAGAGGCTCGTCGTCGCTCAGGTTCTCAATGAAATGGCCCATGTTCTTGGGTACGATGCCGACGTCTCCAGCCTGGTAGTCGAACGTCCTTGCGTTTCCTTCACCGGCGAAGATGGTCACGCGAGCGCGGCCCTTGATGAAGTAGCTCCACTCGTCTGCATTAGGGTGCCAGTGCATCTCTCGGATTGCGCCCGGCTCGATGTCAAGATGTGCTGCAGCTACAGACTTGGACAGAGGGAAGTTGGTGGAGTCGGTGATGCGGACCTTACCACCGGTTGTGATCATGGGCTCCTGTGCCAGCATCTTGTGAGTGAAATTTAGCTTTGACTTCTTGTATCCTGGGCCATCGGGAATCTCTTTGTCGATGGAATCCACTTGACGACCTTGAAAGATGTACTTCTCCTTTTGAGGGATGGCGTTGAAGACCTCGGGATGGACGCGGAAGTTCTCAGCGAGTACGCTCTTGGGCGTCCGGGCGACCCAGTCAGTCAACAAGAAGGTCGACTCCTCGTTGAAGTTGCCGTCATCGAAGATAAGCAGAAATTCAGTGCCGTTGGGGGCAAGACCTTGCAGGGAATGCGGGTGGCCGGACGGGAAGTACCACAAATCGCCCTTCTCCAGATCGTCGACAAAACTGCCGCCTTCGGTGTCGAGAGCAGTGATGCGAACACTGCCCTCAAGAACATATGCCCACTCAGCTTCCTTGTGCCAATGCAGCTCGCGAATGACACCCTCTTCAAGACGCATGTTAACACCAGCTAGTTCAACACTGGTGGGAAGTTCGCGAATGGTCGTCTGACGGGTCCAGCCGCCTTCTTCAATGCGAATATGCGAGTCTGCGAACGACCACCTCATGTTCTTCATGTTTCCATGATCGGTGCTTGGTGGCCTGATCAGATCTGGGTTTTGGCGTTGTCGCTCTTCGTTTTGCGGGCCCAGCATGGTTGCTCCATCGCCATTTCTCTGTACCCTCATTAGCAATGGAGTTTGGATGTTGGCGAAATTGACTCACCCATGGCAACGGATTGAGCTTGTTTCCGATAGAGTCGACTTTTCGATCATACGGATCGCGATGGTCTGGTGTGTACGGCCGTGGCGTCTTGGACCTGAAGACTCGTGGTGCTCCATTTCCGGCTAGCGGTGCTTGCTCCACTGGAGCGGCCCAGACACCACCGCAGACGCCCAGCAATGCAAGGTACGACGAAAGATACATGACTTTTGGTGCAATTGACTCCAAGCCCGAAGTCGAAAGTCACTGTCCGCCTTTATAAATCATGCCGCAGGCGCCCTGCTTTATGCCGCCGCCGTCCCCCGCTCGCTTCCCTTTTCCCATGACGACACAACCGAGCCTTCCCCTTCTGACGCGCCCAGCCTCCATGTCTAACTCGAGGATGCGCATTCTCCGCTCTTCAAACACTGGTCATCACGCTACGGTGCAAGAACTCTGTCGCCGACCCCGAGATATCCTACATTTACCGCCGGGCTGAGATGGCACGTTAAAGGCACGGCCCCTGCTGCTGGTTGGAGACCCAGCAACACCACCCTTCGGACCTACTTCTGATGCCGAGAGGGCCCTGGACAAGGCAAATCCACAACAACGCGGAACACGGCAGCAACAATGAATAGCAACGCGCAAAACCATCGGGACCGACGCGCTGACGAGGAAACCCCGCTACTGGGAAATGGTCGGTCTGGACCTGCAAAGGATGCGGATGAAGTCGGGCTCGGGACGAAGCTGAAGAAGCACTTTGGTGCCAATGTGAGCAAGAATTGGGCGGATCTCGTCCTGCTGTTTTGCTATGTTATCACGGGGCTGCTTGACAGCTCTGCTGTCTTCATCTGGGGCTCCTTTGTGAGCATGCAGACAGGTGAGCTCCAATTCCCGCTTGTCAATTGGGTAGTAGAGTCGCAATCGACCTGCTATCTTGACGGCAAGATGCAATTGAGCTGGTATTCTGACGCAACGACAAGGCAACACGGTATACCTCGGTCTCGGTCTCGTCGCTCCCTCTGAAGGCATACGCTGGGTTAAAGCGCTCACGTCCATTGCCTCCTTCTGCGTCGGCTCGTTCTTTTTCGCACGCTTCCACCGCTTCCTTTCGCCACGCAAGCGCTGGGTCCTCGTTGCCTCATACACCCTGCAATGCCTGCTCATTGTCCTCGCCGCTCTCATCGTCACCTTCGGCCACGATGAATCCGACGACAAGGAGCGTCTGCACTGGCAGGTCCTCGTGCCGCTCGCTAGCGTCGCGTTCCAATCGAGTGGACAAGCTGTCACGTCGAGGGTGCTCCAGTACGGCGGATTGACGAGCGTGGTGCTCACGAGCAACTACTGCGATCTCTTCTCCGATCCGAACCTGATCAATGTGAACAACGTGGAGAGGAACAGGAGAGTGGCTGCGCCCGTCCTGCTGCTCATCGGCGCCATGTTCGGCGGGCTATGGGCACATAGCTCCATTGGTCTTGCGGGCGCACTGTGGACGGCCGCTGCGTTGAAGGCCGTCGCTGTATTGGCCTGGATTTTCTGGAGCGCCGACCCCGAGGAAGCTTAGTATGGTCGCACAACTCAAATCACGGGAGCCGCACTGTCCCCACATGCAAGCGAACTGTACATCACAAATTGTGGGAGGTAAATACGTGCGGTTACTGGTTGAGATTGTCATACAATGTCCAGGCAATCAGTTTACACGACAGAATTACCTGTCACGTCGTCGTGGAGTGGGGAAGTGGAAGTAGGACCGAGAACATGGTACAGTACGGAAGCATAGCTCTGCATTGCGTATGTAGCTTGTAAGCGCATCGGAGCGATAAATACTTGCACATATGACAATGAAATACAACAACGAATATATGTGTTTCTTTCGAATTGGAGGCTCCCAAGCCTGCGATAAACATCGCCTGGTGTTGCCCATTTGGCGAGAACACATGATACCCATTCTGTAAAGGGGAAACTAGACCTTGCAGCAAGCGGCACACGACGCCAAACGTTCTCCATGCTTACTTCAGCCGTCCTGTCACCAACTCCGGTCGGTCTCAGTGTATAAAGTCATCGATTTCAGAGCGTAAAAACAAATTCTACCCACTCACACTCGTCCTCACAAAAGCCTCCGCTACCCGCCTACTCATCCCATCATCAGCGGGGACCATTGCACGCTCGACCTTCATATCCCCGCCAGCAACAACATCGAGATCATCCGCAAACTTGGCCTCCACGTCCTTCCCCGCAACCCTCAACTTTATCACACACTCTAGACGGTACCCTCTCCATGCACTATATGTTTTAAAACTCGGCAGCACATCCTTCGGCAACGTGATACTCGCTATGCACACCTGGTCTTCAAAAGCACCTTTCTGAGGGGCGAACGTCGCGTTAGCAGGCGTTTGCATTGCTCGAATTTCGACGTTCTTGAGCGTTTCCCTCCTCACAGGCATTTCCGGTGAATTGATGTCGGCTTGAGATGCCACATGTGCGGGTAGAAGCGTGCGGATGCCCGTATACGACCGCACGACAAACGTCATACTCGCAACGGTGATATCTGGAATCGGAAAGTTGTATAGCTTCCCCGGTGGTGGGGCAAGAACGTCCATTGTCAGACTCATCTTGAGGCTCGCACCTGGCATGGATAAGCGCGGTGCGCTGGCCTTGACGCTGAAATAGAAGGTTGGCGCTGCGGTGTTGAATGCATCGCAGAATTGTTCGCGCAGGCGGAGTTTGCGCTCTTTTGCTAGGGCTGCTGTCTGGACGGACAGGTTGGAAGTCATGTGGTGCTGTTCGCCTTTCAAGAGGGTGAGCTTGGAGACTGCGAGGCGCAGTGTCGTGAGTGTTATGGGATAGTGGAAGGTTGCGTTTGGAATGAGTTTGTGAGTGCTAGGATCCGATGTGGAGCGGATGGCGACCAAGGAGTATGCTGTTGATGCGGAGCCCTGGATGTTGGATAGCTTTGACACGCTGCGTGGCCCCATGTACATTGATGGTGGTAACGGATGTCCTGCTTTGTCCTCGAACGGATTCTGATTCGGCCACCCTGTCGTCCAATAGCTCTTCCCTGCTTCATGACCTTGCGTGATGTCGTTGAGGTCCGCAGGTGGAAACTCGCACAAATGCGGAATGAGGAATTCAAACCTTGGTATAGGGGTTTGCGCGCCGGGCTTCAGGTGTGTCGTTTGGAAGACAAGCGGCGTGTGGTTGGTATGCGTTGTTTTGGGGTCCTGGATCTTCGTCGTAGTCTGCCCAGAGAAGATAATGTGAATGTGCTCTTCTGCGGTCGACCAGCCAATGATATATCCTGTTATCCAATCTCCTGGTGCAAACACTTTGGACGGATGGTCAAGAACAAGTTGAAGTTCTGTATTGTGATTTGAAGGCGGCGCCGGAATCGGCGCCGAAGTTTGAGCAAATTGAGCACGAGGTGGTGGTGGCGGTCCAGGCTCGTCGTAAAGCGAATCCGTGTCTGTGTCTGTGTAGTTGTTCGCAGGACCAAATGGAATGAACCCATAATTTGAAGGCCGTGGAGTGAGTCCTGGGCTTTGCAATGATAATCTAGCTGGTGAGCGAGGCCCGGGTGGAGGACGTGGGAAAGTGGCGATGAGTTCCAATCCCAGTGGCTCCTTCCGTTGGGAACGCAGTTCCTTCCGTCGGATGGACATAATCGCACGCAAACATTTAACTGGAGTGCTCAACCAAAGATAAATGTTGTCTCAGTGCAAGAATAACTGAGGTTCAATAAATAGCTGATCAATGCTATTCGAGGCTCATCTGCTTGGGCTGAGATAGAGAGATTGTTCCGATGACAAAATACACAAGGCTAAGACATTCCGTCCACGGGTAGAGCAAAGTATCCGGATCGTATCGTAGACAGGAAAGTACAATGCTGATGAGGATGTGTCGAGTTACATGTCTATTCCATAACGCCGGGACACCCAAAAGCATATGCGACGTAAGCGGTTTCGCTGTCGCAATACTCCAACCCTTCCATCGCTGTCGCATAACAACCCGCTTGCAACACGATATGAAAATTACATGCATAGGAGAATGCCTGCATCCTCAGTAAATCCTCGTTTCTCCATATCGTAAGACACAAAACCGTTGGGGTACTGTTAGTTCTGGCCCCACCACAACTCGGCCTCACTTTCCTTCCAGTCGTCGAAAGCACCTGCCGCGCGAGCCTTGATAGCCTGCTCAGCGGACGCCTGCCAGGTTTTGGCAAGATGGCCATTCTCAAGATCTTCCTTGAACTTGGCGACATCGGTACGGAACAGGTTAAAGTTGAGGCTCACTTCTCTAGGGCGGGCATTCTCGGCAGCGGTGCCAGCCCGAAGGTCGTTGGCGAGCTTGACGTTGATGGTGTTGGAGGGGAGTAACGCGAGGATCTTCAGCTTCTGATCAGAGGTGAGGCAGGTCCAGGCGTTGGCTTCGAGGAGCATGTGGAAGACATCGGACTTCGTGAGTCGACTGCTGGAATTAGTGGTAATGTGAACGGGTTCGTAGATTTTGCTTCCTGCCTTGCGAGGAGCTGCAGTAGCCTTTGGTGGCGAGGGAAGATCAGTGAAGCGCTCAGGCGCCTTTCGGGCGCGACCGCTGGAGCGAGTGCCGACGGGAGGTGCGGGAGGAGTAGCCTTCCCAGCAGCCTTTCGAGCAGCTTTTGGAGCAGTCTTGGAAGTAGTCTTTGAAGCATTCTTTGGGGCATTCTTTGGGGCAGTCTGTGGAGCAGCCTTCTTCACGCGCTTGCCTGGGGCCATGGGGGTTTGAGGATCCTCAACCTCGGCGTGAGCGCGCTTCTTGCTTGCAGTGGAGGTGGACGAGTTAACGGAGCCAGATGGAGATAGAGCACGAGTACCGTCCTGGGAAGGGTCGGGTTTGGGGGCGAGAGTAGGCTCTGCAGCGATAGCAGGGTTCGAAGCCGGGGCTAGCGCGGGCGAGTCATCAACACAGGCGCCAGGGGGTGTGGGGACTGAGTCGGCTGAGGACAGCGGAGAAGAGCCGTGCATATAAGGAGACATGTTCGTCAAGTTGATTTTGATGGGTGTGGTTGAGGGTGATTGTTGGGTTTGGTTTGGGGAAACCGAAGCAAAGTTTGCTGTGGTGGAAGCGTTACCAGAAGAGTCAATCGAGAGTTGGAGTTCGAGGGATGGGTCCTTGGGGGTAGGGAGCCTGTATATGTGAGCCCGTGGCTGGGAAGCGTGCGCCAAGTCCTATTGTATGTATCCGTGCGGCTGCTATTGTCGAGTGAAGGGTGGGTATGTGTACAATAAGAGCGTGCAGCCAATAGGCTTGCCGAATCTAAGATCGAAGGATTTCACCACTGAAAGTGAACGATTGGAGTAGGGCGTGCGACGATTCTCGGCCGCAATATATGGGGGGACTGAGGCGTGTAGTGGGAATGAATAAAAAGACGCGAGAATGCTTTGCCGCGTCGCGTTACAGAAGGGGAAAGTGACAAAGTTGAGATGTGAGTGTCGTCCAGACAGCTCCAATGAAAATTGAGCTCACATACGGTACAGGCAGAGACATGTTGCGAAGGAAGTAAGCGTGGCGACGCTTTGTCGGATCGTAATGTGGGAAGTCAATTGCCCTTCTGTAACAAAAGCAGCCCTCGAACGGCCCCCAACGCATACACAAGAGGTCGAAATCGGCTTCTCAGGACTCAATAGGACGCGAAAAGATTCGGCAAATGATGGCACAATGGCTCAACCCGCTGTAATGCTGATAGGGTGAAAAACATTTGAGCTTTCCAAATGGGCGTCCGCCACGAACGCAGGCTTCGAAGCACAATGACTGGACGAGCCAGTATGATCTAGAGTTCAGAACACCCGCTGTGGAACATTCGCGTTTCCTAGCGGCTTGCGATATGGTGGGATGAGGTGACAAGGTAGGTAGCGAAAAATGTGCCTGGCATCTTGTCTTCAGTGGTCATGCCACAGCAACGCACACAGTGACCACAGCGGCAAAGCGGATGATGGTTCTAGCGTTGAACCACCGGAAGCCGGACGAATGGATTATACATTACAATGTCATGGTCTAATGCTGATGATGTAGCTGGACTGTACCTCGTGCTACTCGTACAACCTTGGAACCTTGGAATGTTTCCGTACCCAAACACCGGCGGGCCCGTGCGTGCGAGCTCTCCACTTGGGTAGCCTACATTGCAGCTTCGCAGCCACAACGACAACTTTCCACATCGACACGTAGCCTCTTTGCAGCGCCCTTCTGCTGCCTCACTCGCCGCAACTACACCTTCCTCGCCCACAAAAACTTTTCCTTTTTGGAAATCCGTCGACGCACTGCGCACACACGATGATTGAGCACACGGTTGTGTCGCGCCTCGAGGGTAGTACGTCACAGCCTACAAAATGCGCCGCACATGGTAAAGGACAGGATTGACGATGCATAGGCTTGGTGCTCTGCGCCTCGCTCGAGACTAGAGAGGTATGAAGCACACCTCGTTTCTGCGCGCCCCGCTCACGCACCTCAGTTAGACCCTGAACTGAACGAGGTCATCAACAAGGCCAAGCTCGTACAGCGCCGTCTCAATCGGAATTCGGAGCCTCAGGGCAGCATCGAGAGCGGAAAATACACATACCAGTACGCCTTGCTTTGGTCCTCGAGCGCCGCGAAGACGTTGCTGACAATACAACGACAGCTACTCCATAAACGACCGTGGAGACCTCGCCTTCCTTTGCATATGCAACCGCGCCTACCCCCGTAAACTCGCATTCACCTATCTCTCCGACCTACAGACCGAATTCGAGAACAACTACAAGCCTGACGCGTACAGCAGCCCCACACTGCGACCGTATGCTTTGAATGGCTTCGACAAGTATATACAGCAGACAAAGGAGACGTATCAGGACGCGCGCGCGACCCAGAATCTGGACAAGTTGAACAGCGAGTTGAAGGACGTGACCAAAGTCATGACCAAGAACATCGAGGATCTATTGTACAGAGGAGACAGCCTGGAGCGCATGGGCGACATGTCGAGTCGATTACGGGAAGACAGCAGGAAATACAGAAAAGCCGCCGTGAGGATCAATTGGGAGCTGCTACTGAAGCAGGTAAGTATAGACACTAGCGACTGCTCGCTGGTACTAACGTTTGATAGTACGGTCCTTTTGGTGCCCTCGGCCTCATCATAATCTTCTTCATCTGGTGGCGGTTCTTGTAGCGGTTCTTGTATCGGGTTGATAAGATGAATAGGTTGGAGGTCCAACAAGGGTCACTGTTTGGAGCTCTTGCGGTATGAAGACAGATGTCTTGTACTATGTTTGATACAGGAACGAGCAGTGCAAAGGCCGGAAGACTTGGCTTCGATGCCATTTCTCATCGTTAGAGGTTGTCGGATAATATACCAGAATATCACAATATACCACAGGGATGTGGTCGCAAAATGCCATCTACCGCATCGCAGTAAACAACGTTCATCACGCGGCCCGGTCTCATGGTCCGTCGTTCTCAAATTTGGCTCAAATGGAACTTGACGTGTAAGCTTCCTAAATCGATTGTTGCAAGAGAGCGATTCCACTTTTCCACGTGGCACTTGTATAGTGAAGTGGCATTAGTCTGGTACGCTCAATAAAATACAGGGCCTCCCGTCTGCGTAAGCACTGGGCAAAAGGACCAGACTAACAACTCCAAACAGTCGTCAGCGTGGAGTGTGAATGCACCGTGCTTACTAGACTCCACTATTAGTGCACAGGGCGTACAACGGTACAACACTGGACGGTACGCCCTGGAGAACTAGACCTCGGAGCGGCACAGCGGTAATGCTACGATCCGACGGCGCGGCGGGATCCTCGGGCGCCCCACAGAGTTTAAGGCTGATACCTCAAGCTTCGGTATCTGGTACGCGTGGGTCTGGGTATATAAGCGGCGTATTCTCGCATTTGACTCTCATTTTCTTTCGGTTATTGGCAGCTTCTACATCTTCGTCGACCGTAACCCTCAAATGTCTAAACCCCAAATCGTGCTCATTCCGGGAGCATGGCACTTTCCTTCCTGCTACTCCCTCATCATCCCGAAGCTTGAAGCAGCTGGCTATACCGTGCACACGACCCAATTGCCCTCTGTTACGGACCACGACCCTCCAAAGGACCTCTCGGCCGATATCGCAGCTGTACAGACGATCGTAGACAAGGCCATTGGGTCCGGAAACGACGTCATTGTATGCCCCCACAGCTGGGGAGGAATCGTAGTGGGCTCCGCCTTAGTCGGATATAGCAAGAATGAAAGGGAAGCACAGGGTGGAAAAGGTGGTGTGGTTAGATGTGGGTACATGTGCGCCTTCATGGCGTCCGAGGGCATGAGCTTAAAAGACGCCAATAAAGGACAACCCACGACGTGGTGGACTGTAAAGGTGAGTTTTCCTCCCAAGATCATGTTAGTACGTATAAAGCGAAAATACGTGCTAACAGCAGCCTAGGACGACGAGTTCTCGCTCTTGAACGACAACGCCCGAGACACTTTCTACAATGACCTGCCGCCTTCCCAACGTGACTATTGGTTCGAAAAAGTCTCGCGCACGCACTCGTTACACTCCTTCGGAGCAAAGGCTACGGGAGAGGCCTGGAAACAGATCCCTACGTACTACCTTCTCTGCGAGGATGATATGGCGATACCGGCTGCGGCGCAGGAAGCGATGACCAGCATGGTGAAGAACATGGGCGGTGAGCTTTGGACTGAGAGATTGAAGAGCTCGCATAGTCCTTTTTTGAGCCATGTGGATGAGACGGTAGCATGGATAAGAAAGGTTGCTGGGGAGGATGTCTGATGTTGTGTTCGGCAATCAAAAGGCTTGGTACTCATCGTGTATGCTGGAACGACTTGAAATGCTTCGCATCCGAGAAAAGGACATGCAAGCAACACTCTCGTCGCTCATTATACCCTCAATTGAACCATATTGAGTCTCACCAGATGTAGGAAAATAACTGCGCATTGATGTTGACACGAATTCTAACGCGCAGTCGGTAGCAAAGGCGGCAAATAACTTGTAGCCGCCAATTTCTACATATTGCTCATGTTCACCGAACGCGCGTTTTTGCACGTGACCCGCGACACTTCATTCGACACCGATCTTCGTAAGTCTCCCAAGGGTCTCTGATGATCTTTCTCGATACATATTGCACTCTAGGTCGCGTCGCACATACTAGCGGGAGGCCCCCACACTCTCATGACAGCAATCAAGAACTCTCGAGATTTGGCCACATGTCGGCTGAAGTGAATGCTCATATATATACTGATGGCAGCTTGCAAAAACCCTGATGAGAGATGCTTCAGCTGCCGCTATGAAGTTCCTCGCATGGACGTTGGCATTGCCATTCTTTGCAGAAGCTGCTCCAACATTAGCCACGACTAGTGAAGCATGCACAATCAAGAACCAAAGAAAAGCTTGGTCGGTCTGATGCACCAGATCATGACCTTTCCTCTAATATATTCACCCAGGCACACGCTCACCCGCATCGAGAAGCTCGCCTACATCACCGCCGAAAAATGTCTCATGACCTTGCCAGCGAAATTAGGGCTCAAAGGACCTCGCACGCGCTTCGATGAGTTCCAAAAAGTACACGTCCTCGCGACAGAATCGGTCCATTTCGTAGGAGCGTTCTTGCCCTTCCACCGGTACCTCATATATGCGCATGAAAGCATCCTCCAAACAGAATGCAACTACACCGGCGCTCAACCTTACTGGGACGAGCCACTTGATGCCGGCAACTTCTCTTCCTCTGTTGTGCTCGATGCAGTGACGGGCTTCGGAGGAAATGGTGCAGGACTGAGTAATTGCGTCAACGACGGGCCGTTCAAAGACTACGTCAATGCTATTGGGCCGTTTCAGCAAATCACGGATCACTGCATTGATCGAAGGATCGACGACTGTGCGAGTGCGCAGGCCGCGTCGAAGTATGTCGACCAATGCATGGCTTCGAGTAATTATTCTACGTTTTGGCCGTGCCTGGAGGGATTTCCGCATGGTGCTGGCCATGGTGGAATCGGTGGACAGGTGAGCGATCATTGATGTTACTGGTAATAGGATAATTGTTAACTTGCTCACGGATGCTGAACGTGTACTCAAGCCCCGGCGATCCCCTCTTCTACCTCCACCACACATATCTCGATAAGGTGTGGTGGGAATGGCAAAGTCGCAACCTCTCTGCTCGGCTCGCCGACATCTCGGGTACGAATCGAGGAATGCTTGGAGGCTTCCCTGGGTTACCTGGAAACGGGACCTTCCCAGGTTTCCCCGGTAATGGAACGTTTCCAGGATTTCCTGGTAATGGAACAGTTCCTAGCATACCGGGAAATGGGAGCTGTGCAGAGTTCCCCGGAGGGCCATTCCCACCGCAGGCGGCTTTCAACTCTGGCGTCCCGCCTACGCGCTTCGTGGAAAGAGATGGTGATCCTGGGGACGTGACTACGCTGGGACATGTGCTCACGTTGTTTGGAATATTGCCCAATGTGACGATTGGAGATGTTATGAACATACAGGCTGGGCTATTTTGTTACGAGTACTTGTAGTGAATTGTGGTTCAAGGCTATTGACAAAGATCAAATCCGAATTGCAAAAGAATAAATCTGGAATTCTGGAAACGTACGATTTGAATAATTAGGTGTCTCTGCTTTCAGTCATCATGGCCTGCAATAATTGACTACATGGGTAGGTCTACGCGCCCCAGGCCCTCCTCTCTACGTCCATCCAGCTCTCGGCCGCATATTCCATATGGAGGTTCTTGACGCCATCCTCGTTCGCCACTGCGCCGCTGATTAGATTATGACTACGGTCACGGACTGAAGTCGGCTCGGTCTTCACCACCATAGGTACTTTTGCAGCCTCCTTCACCACCCGCGCAAGCTCCTCATGCTCCTTGTCAACAAAATTTGTCTTCCAGGCGGCCACAGCTTGCTTGGCCTGTTTACCAGCGCCTTGCCGAGCTGAAGCCAACCGCGAAAATGCCGTCTTGCCCAAACTCCACATACGCTCTGTGGACGTACCATGGCGAGCTTTAGCGGAATATCCGGAACCCGAGTCAGCATGGAAGAGAGGGGCGTAGTCATCGTAAGACGATGACTCGAATGACAGCAAGTTACCAAGGGCACTGTTCTCAGGAGTTAAGTCCATCGGGTGTAAGAAGGCGTCGACATTCTGCGTTGAGCGAAGATAGCCCCGAGGGAGAGGGGAAGGAGGTGGTGACATCTCGTTCTCGGAGTCTTCGAAGTTCTCCAAGGTTGGTCGGTGGGCGTACGCGGCGAGATCCGCCACCCCGGATGTCATATCCTCAACTTGGTTGTAGTTCACAGAGACCCAAGATTCGTCGTCGGTGGAGCTATTCACGGTCTCAAACTCACCAAAGTCTTCATCGTTGGTGGAACCGTCCAGGGACTCAATCTCGGCCGAAGCATCGTCATCAATGTGGGACACCGGATTCTGTTGAACTACATTTGGTTTGAGCTGGCCTCCAAGTTCTCGATCAGCCGTGAATGTGTTAGTGGCTCCCCAAACCTGCTGGGTAAGCTCCACTTGAATTGAGATTTGACCACTTGCCATCGTGAAATCTAGGGTATACGTTCACTCCGGCGAGTGCAACAGATGTGGCTGCTAGATGAACGTAAGAGCATAGCGTTGATATAGGCTAGACATAGGAGAGTGAACAATGTAGCGTCCATGTCAGGATGCATTGCGAATTTCTGCACAACGCTATGATGATAAAGATGTACTTGAGCAGCACACGCGTTGTGCATACACACCGCTTTGACTGAAGAAAGAAATTCTGAATTGATTGTCGGCTAACATAATAAGAAAATGGGGTATCTAAAATGGAGAAGAGGGAGCAAAAGGAATGCGAAAACGTTAGTTTCTACCTCTGTATTACCTATCGTGGAGGGTAGCATAGCACATTGGAATCCAAGTTCTAGCTCTTATCCAGTACTTGATATGGAGGTGGCGCGGTGTCTTCCTCCATTGACGGCGGTGCTTCGGCTGCACTTTCAGTAGCTTTCGCGTCCTTATGAGCTGGGGTTGGGGGTGGTGGCAGAGACGGAGCATTACCGCATGCTACGACCAAGATAGGCCCCTGTATAGGCGTAAAGCGGAACTTCTCCCTAGCACATTCGCCCCAGAGCTCCACTTTGAGCTTTTGTGTCAGTTCTAGACCGTACGTACTGAAAGCTGGGGCGAGCCGTAACGGAACTTCAGCTGTAGTTGCAGTCATGCCGTCATACATCAAGAGTCCTTCGCCCATATTGAAACTCTTTTCCAAAAAGATGTGCTTATCATTATGGCTCTCATCCATGTCGCTGGAGCCGAAGAGTGAGCGAGAAGGTATACGGACCCTCAAGCAGCTAGACAGTCTGACGCTAATCCGGCGGAGATAGACAGGCGGAGGATCGGGGATATCTTTCGAGCGCTCAAGATGGACGAGAGATAAAGACAAAATGACTGGCTGTCCAGAAGTCACCACACTAGGGCATGAGACGTCGATCTTATAGTTGGCGTAAGGCGTTGTGTCTTTATCCTTGTTCCAGCTGTGTTTGATCCTTGCACGCCAGCCTTCGTCCGGATCGTATTCTGGATGCAGTCGATGTGTGCGAGCGATTATGCCGGTTCTAGAATAGATGGTACGAGCGTCTGGGACCTGTGGGATAGGACTTGGTATAGACGGAGATGGTCGGTAGTTGAGCGGGCACCTGACTTCCTGTGCCGCGTTATATCTCCCGCCCGTATAGAGTCTCGCTTCTAGAAAATATTCCACCAGTTGCTCGTTCGACGAACCTCGGTAGTAAGTAGGCGGGAGGGGTCCTCCACATTCGTGCTCAAAGGAAGGATTTGGTAGCCATTTAGAGCCAGGCGATAGTTCTGTGCGTTCGGGCCATGTAAACTCGAAAGGCAGCTCGACTCTGTTATCCTCTGTGACGCCCTGGAGGGCACAGACGATGTCGTAGCTTTGGCCACCTGTGGGCGAAGAATAGAGCTCCAATGTCCGGCTAAAGAACTCTGGCTTTTCTTTGTAGGTGGTAGAACTTTGCCCGTTCGATCGAGTAATTGCGCATTTCATGCGGCCCCGGAACGTGATGTTGACCTGTGGTCATGCATTAGTATAGTATTGGTTTTCGGCATTGGTATAAGGTAGCCTGGGGTAACACAGGGCACTCAAAACACTAACTCTTTGAGGCCTCGAAGTGGCTTTCACTCTTACTGTCCCACGAACCACATCGCCGCTGGTCCAGCACAACCTGGCCTGCGCAGGTACTGAGACGTAGATATCTCGGTTAGGTTGATTCAAGCGGTTTGGCATCTCGAATAACGTGTTTTCTGTAGTTTTCGGGATCAGAGGCGGATCGCTGTTATTTAAGCTTGCAAGCCAGCATTTGAAGTGAGCACCGGGGTAGCCTGACACGAGTCCGTTGCACCACTAGCGTGGCAGCTTTCGAGCCAAGCCACAAATCATCGCCGGTAACACGGCAGCGGCAACTCTGCACAGCCACCACTTCAGCTTGTGTCATTCTGCACAATCGCCAGTTAACAGTGAATACGGTCCAGAATACGAACAAGGCGCAATTCATGTTCAGCATTGCACACGAAACCGGTTTATTAGACAACAATCGCTCCACGAAATAGCCCAGCCTCGGGCGACCAACGCAATCGAGTAGCAGGTCTTGTCTACCTAGGTACATTTCGCGTACGGGCAATGAAAGTGCATATGTCCATCTTATCAAATGTTCTTCCAAAGGTGTATCGAGTTTGATCAGTGACGGGATACGAGCTTGGTCGACCAGTAACCAGACCACGAATGTCAATTACTCTGCACACCACCTGGGCACTCTCAAATTTCCAAACAGATTTGTTTGGGGTGTACCAAAAGTTTGTTTGATTGACCGCTGATAAGCTCTGACCGTGCCAGGACCGAGGTCTCAACATAACATCGAAACACAAAACCCGTAGGAGTCACTGCCTTCTTCTGGAGGTTTTCTTGGAGATTCCGCTCTTTTAGAAGAAGGATCGCATTTCGAGGCTTATGGATTCCGGCACCTGTGGGATATAGCGCTTGGACTGGCTCAAAAATGATGATTCCATGGCCTTGTCTGCTGCCTGCGACGCCGGCACAAGGCCCTTAACACCAGCACCGCAAATGATGATCTTGGATTGGACGGGCATTTCGAAGGTTTCTTCGCCTTTTGAGTAGTGTTGATTGACCAGAAAAGATCTTGCATTTTCGTAAGTTGAGCCCCCAAAAAATCATCACCCATTCACTGTTACATAGAGTATCAACTCGTAGTGAGCTCTTGGAAAGCTCGTAGTGTGGACGTTAAGCGATTGGGAGGATCTTAGCTTTCGGAAGACTCCCATCTGCAGAGCCGCCACTGCACAACGGCCGAAGCGATAACTCGGACTTCCTGGCAGTAGGCGCTCTCGAAAGGATCTGACTTTCTCCTGCGGCCGTTGTAGCGTGACAATGAGCATGCGTATCCGACACTACGCGATCAGCCAGACCCAAAGCCTAGCCTGGATTTGAAGCTTTTCTCCACAATGGGAAGAGTCCTTGGACGGACACGTGCATGGACACATATCATCATTCCTCTCAAAATATCCCAAGCTCGACCCCTTTCTCTCTCGCAGCTTGATCGATGTCGAAGAATTCGGTGTCAGCCTCCCAAGCTTTTTCAAGTAACTCAAGCACGGTCTCGTCCACGATGGCGATATCATCATTGTAGAAGAAAGACGAGCGGAAGCGTGTCAGCGTAGATTTCCAGAGTGGGTTGGCTCTGAGCAGAGGAACCTCGAGGCTCGCTAGTGTATAGGGAAAAACCAGTCCTTTGTTCAAGAACATAGGTTCAAGCTCACCCGCTGTATCCATTTTGCGGACTAGTGCGTCGAGCGATGCGATGAGGCGGCAGAGGACCGCTTCGTTGTTGACGCCATGATCTTCACCAGAAGACGAGGAGCTCATGGTGGGCGAGGCGGCTATGTATCGACACCGCAGGCGACGGCGGGAATCAAGTATGCCAGCATACCGCCAGCTGTCCCAGAGATGGCACTGATCAAAAGTGCCCACGCAGCCCCGCCAGCTCCAGAACAAATCTTCAGCCTGCTGGTTTTTGTCGCGCTGATCGGCCACTTCAGCAAAAACATCCAGCAGACTCCGCGGCATGCCCGTCACAACCTCGATTTCACCAAGGAATTGATCACTGCTCCCGCTCCGTAGACTGCGCACACTCTTCCAGATACCGAGGCTAGGATGTAAGCGGCCTATCAAGAATGATGGCATGTCCATAACACCCAGAACCTCGAGGACGTGCTGCGAGGGCAGATGCACCCGGGGATCTGGCTGCAGACCTGCCAGACTGCCCTTGAGATCGTGCATATCAGCTAGAAGGCGAAGATACGGCGTAATCGGTCTATTCTGGTATAACTACGTAGACATTTCCGGCTCATTAGCACATTTTTCGTCTTCAACTCTAATTTTCCGCGTAATACTTACACACATAGTACAGATGAGTAACCCGCTGCAGATGGTAGCAGAGCGCCTCTCAGAGCCGAGACGCTCTAGGTCGGCGCGAAACGTGCGAATTGAGTGGTCCATACGCTCGATCGCGGTCACTGTCCACCCGTTCTCGTAGTAAGCCTGTAGAGCAGCGCCCACGAGCGGCAAAGCCCTGGACTCCTCCGATGCCGCTTTGAAGAAGACGGCCAGCCAGCTGTAGACTTCTGCATTGCATAAGTGATGAAGGCCTTCGGCCAGAACTAATCCATGGGATATGTTAGTGTGATCAATTATAGCCAAGTTTGTAGTCTTTACGGTGGCACTGTGCACGTACATTCTTCGAATGCGATTTGCTCCTCATCAGAGATGCTATCTGCCCCCGCCCTGCGCACAGCAACTGCCGAAGTTTCCAGTGGCGTCAGTGCCAGCTGTCCAACACGATCTGTGGGTGTGGCATCGTCGTGGATCTCTGTCGTCGTCGATGGTGCCGGCTGTGAGAGCATGCCAGGGTTGCTCACACCAACGAATCGGCCTCTGGACGCGATACCGTCGACCCACCGCACTGGATGTTCATAGCCCCCGCATCGGACATTTCGGTTCGTACACGCCCTGCATTCAGGCTTCTCCTCATCGCACTTGCGCTTGCGCTTCTTGCAATCGATGCAGCCCCCTCTCGTTCTCTTGCCGCTGCTGCTCATCTTCCCAGATTCTTCCATCCACAGCTGTACGATTGCTTAATGACGCTGTCGAGATCCTGGGAAAGGTGAGCGCTGATACTCGAACGCGATTGGACAACAGCATGGGATTGAGAGGAGGATGGAGCAGGAAGAGCGCATGTATTACCCCGATCAAGCTAAATCTGGGGACGGCAGGTTGTTTATCTGGGGTCAAGGTGCCGCCGATTTTAGCGGCCGAGGCGTGCATTAGTCTTATCAAGCGGCACAAGAGCCCCGGCAATTCGATTGTCACGTGCCCTCCATGAAACCTTCTTTGATTTGCTTGTCTTGTCCCTCGACAGCCTTCAAGAAAACTCGATTGGCTATATGTTGGCCCGCACAGGTACTGGAAAGCGCCGGACCCTGCTACACTCGGCGACTAGGCTCAGCTGCGCCAAATTCCGCCTCTGTTCCGCTACAGCTTATCACCCCGTGCCCGGATGCGCAAGGCCTGTACGATGCGCGTATCATCGTATCTGTAACGACATCTAAACGCGCTGCTGGGCCATCGGCGGCTGCACCTTCCTATATTTGTAACGGTGCACAGATAGTATTGTTCGACTAGTCTTCAACGACTGCTGCGGAGATAGTCACCAGAGTATTAGACCTTACGATATAAGTCGTGACCTGTGATGCTGTGGCGGCCTTCTGGGTGATTCATATTTATATCTGAAGTACATTTGATCAGAAAGCGCGGTCTTCCAGTTATGCCTACCGTCAATAACCAAAACGAGGAAGTGTTTCCTCCAGGAACTGTAACCCTCACACAATGTAAGTTGTCTCTCAGGCACCTCGAGATGGGTGCTATCCGCGATCGCTAGAATCACTGACCCTGATATCGTGTTGAAGATCGCGAGTCCGTCGCAAACGCGAAGATCGTCCTCTCCCCCCAGCCATCAGACGACCCAAATGAGCCGCTGGTGAGGCAGTCTAATTTTCACGATCTTCTGCAGCACACTAGCTCACCATTTTCTACAAACAATAGAACTGGTCCACATGGCGCAAGGTGACCAATATTACGCTCATTTTCGGAATGACATTGGCTGTGTTCACCAAGTGAGTCTTTCCGTCTCTCCAACTGCTCCCGCCTAGACAGCAATTCTTCGGATGCTAAGAGTCTTAGCTTGATGGTCCAGACGGTCTTTTGGCAGCAGATGCAAGTCGATATGGGCGTCAGCACCTCAAACCTTAACAACGCGCAGTCTGCGAATCTGGCGGGACTCGCCGTTGGTTGTCTCTTGTTTATCCCTCTGACTGTCAAATATGGACGCCGACCGTCCTATCTCATATCAATCGCGGTTCTAGCTGGAGCTACTTGGTGGACATCGAAAATGAATACAAAAGCTGAGCTCATAGTAACCGCAGTCATTAGCGGCCTGGCCGGCGCTATAAACGAGACTGCTGTCCAAATGACGGTAAGGTCAAATGACGTATGCTCTCTGAGATGCCTTCTTTGCTAATCTTATTCCGCCACTATAGATCGCCGACTTGTTCTTCGTCCACCAGCGGGGCGCCGCAAATGCTGTCTACTTTGGCGCCGTTATGATGGGCAGTTTCCTGACGCCTCTGGCCGCCGGCTCCCAGGCCGCCAGCCAAGGCTGGCGATGGTCCTATTACACTCTCTCAATCTGTCTCACCATTCTCTTCTTCCTCTTTCTCGTCGCCTACGAGGAAACCAAGTTCGTACCCTTGTACGTGGGTTATCCAACCGCGGATCCCACCACCCTTCCTTCAGCCCAGGGTGAGGATCTGAAGACAGCTGGTGGCAGCAACGAGTCTAAGAATCTCGACACACTCACCAAAATGGATTCGCCTTCAGTGTATGCCACGGCGTACACACCGCATACGTATCGTCAGCGCATGCGGCTATGGACGCCAACAGATGAACCGCTGGGGAAGCTGTTTTTGCTGCCGCTGCACGTCGTCACACTTCCGCACGTTCTGTTCACGGCATTGCAATTCGCTGCCGTTGTGGCGTGGCTAGTTCTGGTCATGGCCATGATCTCCATCATCTTCTCAATGCCCCCTTACAGATTCACCACCGCCGGCGTCGGATACATGACATTGGGTCCCTTTGTCGGAAACGTCTTCGGCACCCTCTATGGTGGGCCGCTGTCCGACTGGATTGTCGTGCGTCTCGCTCGCAGGAACGGCAATGTGTTTGAGCCTGAGATGCGTCTACATCTGCTGTGCGTGTCCGTCGTCAGCATGGCCGGTGGATTGATCATGTTCGGTGTCACAGCTGACCGGGTGAGAAATGCGATTTTTAAACCTTCTTATTTATACAGTGGAGAACCTGCTAATACTTATGACAGGGAATGCATTGGATACTTCCCAGTATCGGTGGTGCCTTCTTCGCCTTCGGTATGGGTTCCATCGGAGAAATCGCATTCACGCTCCTGGTCGACAGCTACCGCGATGTACGTCTGAATATACCATGTTCTATGGAAACTTACTAACTGCTCTACCACTGTAGATTGTCGCCGAAGCCTTCATTGTGGTAGCCTTTTTCCGAAACGCTCTTAGCATGGCTGTGCCATTCGCCATGGTGCCGTGGTGGAATAGCATGGGCCTCAGCAACATGTTCATCACAGTTGGGTGCCTGTCCTTCTTTATTGGGCTACTCTACGTACCGTTGCTCCTCTGGGGCAAGCAGATCCGCGTGAAACTGGCGCCCAGGTATGAGGGATTGGTGGCTAAGAAGAAACTCATCGGTTGATAAGGCAATTTCGAATCCACCGACCACAAAGATTCCGAAAGAAAGTCGTTGCGATCAATTTCAAGGGGGGCTTGGGGCATGTCAATGGTACTCTGAGTGAACTTCAATGTCATAATGTTAAATCGCATGGACACTTCGTAGCCTTGCAAGAGAATATCAACACTCCTAATTTGCCTCGATATGTACTCACGATAAAGACTTCTGATGCGTGTTACAACCTATTCAAGCCTGTATTCACTCGAAGCCCGCCCAGTCCAGTGTCTGACAAATGCTTCTAGGTGAATGCCACATGATCTTGGCCTGCCACGTTACCCGGTGGAGTTTCAGATAACGACGCACCTGATAACGTTGAGAGTAGAAGAGTAATGAATTAGCTAAGAAGGAAAATCTGCCCATATACACACTAACACTAACTCCTTCCGAACACTTGTGAACATCGCCACTGCTCCACGGCACCCCCGGAACCGTTCCGCTCGAACGTTTGAAGAGCCAACAATTCCCATCATAGTTTTTGAGTAGGGCACTGCTTGCACTTCGCATGGTCTCATGTTCAATCGCCCCACTAAGTTAGTGGTGGAGAAGCGCTAACATCGCGCTCGCTGTTCCGCGTGGGGCCCAGTCGGGCCACAGAAACGAGACTAAACCACATCGAGTCACTGTATGCGCCGGAAGCCTCCTCGTCTACTTGATCGCTGTTCCTCTCCGGAGGTGTAAGGTTTATCTATCAACATCTCAGCCGCAATTCCGGCATTCAATACCCCGGGTCAGTCGACATCGTGTTCCTTCAAGAGCGAGCTTGAGAACAGATATACGCGGAAGAAAACAAATCAAGATTCCCAGCACTGCTGATCTACCACTGCATCCAACCTCAGTATTCTTTTAGACCTTTTAGGGCGCTTGAGATTTACTGGTAGAGCTGCTTCTCTACCAACACAAATACTCGATATCTGTTTCCCACCCCAAGCATGGCCGTGACCTGGCAAGAACTCGCCGCAGCGCATCGAGCTAGGCAGCAAGCATCCATAAACCCGGAATGGATTTTGTCGCCAGAATCACTCGCGAAGCTCGCGGGCACCGGGCTTCCCGATGAAGGACGCTTGATTGAGCGCCGAGTCGTAGAAAAGTCAGGGCTCCTAACAGACAAAGAGCTAGGGATTACAGAACACTACAGCGTTAGGGCTTTGTTGAATATGATGGCGACAGGCAAACTCAGCGCCTTGGAGGTGACTGTTGCGTTTTGCAAGCGAGCTGCCCTGGCTCAGCAATTGGTAAGCGGCGATGGGAAACCTCTGATTACGATATGACATTTTGATTGCTGATGTTCTACGTGGAACAGACGAGTTGCTTGACCGAGATATTTTTCGAAGATGGCTTGCAGAGAGCCAAAGAGCTGGATCGCTATTTTAGTGAGCACAAGAAAACTAAAGGACCGCTTCATGGGCTTCCTATAAGCATCAAGGTACTTTTGCACGATTGTTGCCCAGATATTGCACTAACCGACGTGTGATGACAGGAATGTTTTCAGGTCAAAGGCCAATTTGGCACTTTGGGCTTTGTAAAAAGCCTTGCAGCAGGGTCGGCATCTTCGAACTCAAATGTGGTCGAGCTGCTGCTTGATGCAGGGGCTGTTTTATATTGTAAGACGAACGTTCCGCAGACGATGATGGTATGCATTTCCTGACATGGTATTCCTCCTCGATGACCGGCTCTCCAATTCCTCCGACTTACGTTGTTCGCATTCCAACACTTCCTGCTTCCTGCTTACTGTTTCTCACTCCCTTTCCCTATTCGAGCTACATTGTCCTTTTCGCTCTGCTATTGAAACATGCTAACTGGATTTGCTAATAGACCGCTGACTCGGAAAATAATATCTTCGGCCGCACTCTGAATCCACTCAGACCTAACTTGACAGCAGGCGGCTCTTCGGGTGGTGAGGGCGCGCTGGTTGCCTTTCGAGGCTCTCCAATAGGTGTGGGAACCGACATTGCTGGCTCTGTTCGTATCCCGTCGCTGTGCTGCGGCGTCTACGGCTTCAAACCTAGCATCGACCGCGTTCCGTATGGCGGCCAAGCTCCCTTTCCCTACCCAATGCTCCGCGCCCCAGGTGGAATCGCCCCAGCTGCCGGACCACTAGCCCACTCAGTCGACGATCTGACGCTCTTCATGCGGGCTGTTGTTGGCAGCAGCACCCCGAATGCCTCACGCTACGACCCCAAATCCATTCCTCTGGCCTGGCGCGAACTTGAGACATACGAAGAGAACAAGAAGCTGACTATTGGCATTCTCACTGAGGATCCAGAGTACCCTCTACAACCACCAGTACGCCGCGCACTTGACGAAGCCGCTGCCCGGCTCACCCGTGCAGGACACCGTCTAGTTACACTGCCTCATAATGCCGCTAGCAGCGCTGGGCTCGGTGGCCGTCTCAGTTTCCAATACTACACTATCCTACCTTCCCCAGATGAAAAGCCATTGGACCAGGTATTGGGCGAGCCACTCGTGGCATCATTAGCTAAGGGTGTGCATCCCTTCACAGGAGGTTTCCCCGTCGATCCGGCTCTGGAACTACCACAACGAATTCATGCATTGACGATGGCGCGCGATGCCTATGCTGCCGCCTGGCATACGCTGTGGCGTAAATACGAGCTGGATGTCGTGTTGGCACCCGGGGCGGCTACGACCGCCGTGCCACATGACTCTTACGGCGTGCCAGTGTATACATGTATGTGGAACCTAATCGATGTAAGTCATCCCAGTATTTATACAAATTGGATACGCGCTGACATGGTTATAGTATCCTGCTGGTATCATCCCATTTGGAAAGGCATCTAAGGACCTCGATCCCCATCCCCAAAAAGCGGTGGGACCCTTCGAGCCCGACTGTAAGTACCGTCCAAGAGTATGCGCAACATAATAAGACGAATGGGAATACTGACTTCAGACAGATGATCCGAACGCTATGGATGGAGCTCCGTGCGCAGTGCAGGTTGTTGCGCCACGACTACAAGACGAGGAGTGCCTGCAAGCGATGCGCATTATTGATCAGGCACTCAAGAACTAAGAAATCTAGCTCGTAGGGCCATCATAGATACATAGGATTGCAACAGATTACGACAGAGTGCGTCAGAATATGTAAAAAAAAATAAAAAATTCACAGAATGTGACGACTACGCAGTACGGCGCCACGGTACAGCAATCGTATGCATGGACAAGGATGGCCGGGTAGGCATCGTTTCCGACATGTGGCGATCTCGCGGACGTACTGATAGGGAAGCACACCAAGCGACCATCGGGATCCATGTTTCAGAACCCTTTAGATATTCGCCAACCGGCTTTAGCCGTTCAGGGAGTGTATCTTACTCAATGACCCATCCGCAATGTCCCTTGAAAGAGGAGATGGTTGCGCTCAATTTTCGAGATAACCGCTCGACCAGCATCGCAAGTCACCTTACTGTTTCGGCATAGTCGAAATCGATGTTTTGCGTTTGTAAGGCAGGTCCATTGCCAAATCTGGGTTTCGCTTATCCGCATGGCTAAGTCCGCCAATGAGCGTCAATTCAGGGTGTTCTTATGCAATGTTTCGTTATCTGGTGATTGGGCCCCGAGACCACGCGTCACGTCTTCGAGCGCTGTCAAAGTCAAGACGGCACAAGCGACCCAAGCAATTTCAAGCTTCCGTCCCGACTGCTAGAGCCCGGTTTGAATATTGCATAGCATGTCGGGATGTGACGCTCGGATAAGTCTGGCAAGAATAAAGATCGGCCACTTGCGGTGCTTGCATCGGTGCTTAAGATAGCTACTTTCCCCCAGCTTCTTCGCATCCATCGTTGGGGATTTGAGAAGCCACTGGAACGCCATCATGAGGTCTACAGGTATTCTTGTGGTGCTAGCCACGAGCTTGCTTCACGGTGCTCATGGATTATTCCCTCTTATGGGTGAGGTTCCACGCATGGGTCTCACTGCGGACGAAGAAGCAACTTTGACCGATGACGCCGTCCCTCTTGTTGGTAACGGAACTTTTTTCCAGCCTATTGACCACAATGATCCTTCGAAGGGAACCTTTTCCACGTCCTTCTGGTATAATGCTACTAACTGGGGTGGACCTGGTTCTCCTGTAAGACAGAAAACGGTATCCTTCTACGTGTGAATCCTGAATAATGCTTTCCAGGTCGTCGTGTTCACCCCAGGCGAAGTCGCAGCCGCAGGATACGTTGGCTATCTTACACCACGTACACTAACTGGTGCTATCGCCGCCGCCATCGATGGCGCTGTTGTCTTGATAGAACGTAAGGATTTATGATCGTAACCTGCAAATCAGACGAACGGACAGCTGATTGTCGCTGTAGATCGATACTGGGGCGATTCGAGCCCATGCGAGAATCAGACAACAACTTGCTTGCAGGATCTCACTCTCCAACAAGCTGTCGATGACTTCGTTAACTTTGCACAAAATGCGCCCATTCCATTTGATCCCAGCGGTTCTTCTAATGCTGATAAGGCAGTATGTGCGCCAAGTTTGAACTTTACAAATAACACTGTTAACCTTGAGATAGCCTTGGGTCTGGGTGGGTGGTTCTTACTCTGGTGCCCTGGCAGCTTGGATTGAGAAGGTGCGTTGCCCTGAAGATAATCTGTTCAAGAAATGGAAGCTAACCATCTCAAAGTTGTCCCCTGGAACCTTCTGGGCGTACCATTCCACTAGCGGTCCCGTTGAGGCTATCTACGATTATTGGGAATACTTCTACCCTATCCAGCAGGTATGTCCAATCGTAATACGAAAGCAAGTGCACTACAATTCCTAATACATTTAAAAAGGGAATGCCGAAGAACTGCAGCCGCGATTATGAAGCGATCATTGACCATGTCGACTCCGTCTTCCGTAACGGTACAGAAGATGAGAAGGCAGCCCTGAAGCAACAGTTCCTCCTTGAAGATCTCGCCCACGACGATGATGCTGCCGTCGCCATTTCATCTCCAATCTGGGCATGGCAGAGCATCCAATTTACCTCCGGCTATTCGCAATTCTACCAGATGTGCGATGCCATAGAAGGCGCAAGTGGTAACTCTAGTGGGAATTACACGTCTGGCTATGGCGACAAGGGTGTTGGCTTAAAAAAGGCGTTGCCTAATTTTGCGGCCTGGTTCACTACCAACTACCTTCCAGGATGTAAGTCCCAGATAGCACCTCATCATTCTTCAAATACTTGGGTGGCTACAAGCGTATACTGACTGGGCGTCTCTTAGATTGTGAGTCGTATGGGTACGATGACTGGTCTGGAGAAATGAATGTACAATGTTTCGATACGTACAATAGTTCGTGGGAACTCTTCAACGACTGGACACCCGATAATGCAGGAGACAGACCATGGACCTGGATGACATGCAATGAGCCTTTCTTCTACTGGCAAACGTAAGTGACGGTCCTCGAATTTGCCTCTACAATGAAGTGTGATGCGTCTGCGGTATACCATACTAATAGCATATATTCTAGTGGCGCACCTGAAGGAATGCCGACGGTCATGACTCGCCTGGCAACAGCCGAATACTATGAGCGCCAATGCTCACTTTACTTTCCACCCGAGGGAAACAACACTTTCCGCAGCGCTCTGGGCATCCGCGAGGACTACGTCAACGACCGCACAGAAGGATGGTTCAATACCGACGCTCCCCGCTTACTGTACGTGAACGGAGAATTCGATCCGTGGAGATCGGGATCCGTCGCCTCCGAGTTCAGACCTGGTGGCCCGTTCAATGGGACCGAGGAGACGCCCGCTATTCTTATTGCTGGCTCGAGGCATTGCAATGATCTCATCATGGGTAATAGTGTTCATCCACCTGTTGCAGCGGCACAGGAGGCCGCCATTAGTCAATTTGAAGCATGGGTTGACGAATGGAAATAGAATGGGAAGTTTAGCCCAATGGACGATAACGGGAAGAGATAATCGGGACTCAAGATACTCGATAGTCAAGCGTAGCCAATCTCGTTCACTTGCCCATACGAACTGTGAACTAGGATGGTGTATTTACTGCCTAGGTCAAGTTTCTTAACGTCTCCAGCGGTGTATCCTGGAGCAGGTGTTGGAAAACCAATCAAAGGTCGAAGACGGTGTTCAGTGTTAGATGGGCTTGGTGTAACGGCAGTGAAGATTTGTAACCTTGGTAGGCATGGAGCAAGACACTTGTTTCCACCTTCATCCAAATTTTTCTGCGTTTTGGACATACCATCAAAGGGGAAAGGAACCCGCTCTGAGGCCCTGGCCTTCCGATCCACAATCCTTCACTTCGGACGTTAGTCCGAAGTGCCATGGCATTGAACGCCCACGCCTTTATGCAGCTGCAATTAGTTATTGATCGGTGAGAAGTCTCGGAGGACTACCGGTGAGTTGCGCTCTGATAAGAAACGGACCTTGAGCACGTTAAGGTCACCAATGTCCAGCGAATTTAGTTTCTTAGCGCGAACCACAACTCCTAATGGATACAATGATTCCATTACGACATTTGTCGCGCCTAAGTCGTACGAATACGACTTTTTACAGTAATAAGGAGGCGGATCATCTTCATAACCACTTCCATATCCTCCATAATCTCATACAGGGAGCGATTACCGGCCAAATTAGTTGTCGAATACGAAATATCTAACGAATATTCGCGCAGTTGTAACTCAAGCTCCCGTACACAGGGCGGGCAGCTTTCAGTAGGGAACTATTCCACCGCTTCAGCATACCCAACCGCAGTTTCACAGCGTCTCTGTGGACCTACCAACGCCGCTCGCTGTATGCCATTCTTGCAAAATGTAGCACAGTCTAGACAGATTTATCTCTGCTCCAGCGCGCTGGTGGGGAGATCAATCGGATCTCGGGGAGATTGTGGGGTACATATAACTAGCGCGAATATCCCAGCACTATATTCCAAACCACAAAGTGGCACGTGGCGAACCTCTCCTCTACAATACTATCCTCACGGGACAATGAGCGCCGAAATGGTGCTTGCTCAAGACTAATGAGACATACACACTCCTGGACTGACAGGGAATTTGAGCAGTGTTCGGTGTCGAAGCGACATATCGCGCATTGTCGGCCGAACGGAGGCTTGCATTAGCATTTTGCGGGGAGCGACCATGTGGTACAAAAGTTGGGGGATTTTCCGAGCTGCGCGTACATCTTGTTGAAGCGAACACCAATTGTTCCGACAAATACAACGTCCCCTCGCTGGTCTATGGGCCGAAAGTCACACAGTTGGCCTTGTTTTCTGATTTGTCCAAGGCGCCAAGGGCCAGTTCGCCCGGATATGAACTGCATCACCCCTGGTTCAGATTGGCTCCTGAGAACAAATTATCCTCCTAATGCCCCAAGTGGCTATTCGTAGCCAAAAACTGTTGTAATCCGAGGTTCCGTGCCGGACTAGAGCGTGCTCCATGTTCATATATGGCATGGCAGGGATAGGTGGCGTTTCGCGCCGCCATCTCCAAATTTTTCCGTCCTTGAAATAATGACAGTTGCTGGTAGCGCGAAAAGGTAATATCACGAAGACTGCGATGAAACTGTATATATACCGACGTTCTTGAACCTGTAAATGCGTTGTTCAAGCTGTTCTACGAGACTACAGTTCAATCACCAAATCCTCAAATATCATATCGACAACATGAAGTTCTCATCGGAGCTATGTGCCACGGCATTGTTCGCGCTCCCTGCGCTGGCTACTCCAGTAATGGAAAAGAGGGCCACACCGACAATTTATCTTGCAGGCGACAGTACCATGGCCAACAAGGGCGCCAACGATGGGGCTACTAACGGTAGGCGTATTACTATCCGGTCATGAACTTCCAACTAATGAATGTAGGATGGGGCGAATACCTGAACAAATATGTCACTGTACCCGTCGTCAACAAAGCCCTGGGTGGCCGCTCAGCCCGCAGCTACTCCAACGAGGGGCGCTTCACTGAGATCGCAGGCCTACTTAAGTCAGGAGACATCGTGGTCATCGAGTTCGGCCACAACGACGGTGGTTCACCAACTTCTAGCACCGACAACGGGCGCAGTGACTGCCCCGGCACCGCCGAAGAAACTTGCATATCCGGCAAAGATGGGTCGACCGTGTACACCTTCGGACATTACGTCAAAGCTGCCGCTAAGACTTTCATTGCTAAGGGCGCAACTGTCGTCGTGAGCAGCCAGACCCCTAATAACCTGTGGGAAGGTGGATCTTTCAGTACCTCGGCGCCCAGATTCGTTGCGTACGCTGCGCAGGCGGGCAAGGAGATTGGCACTGGTGGATCCTTTGTCGACCACTTCCAAGCCGTTCTCAATGCGTACAGGAAGTTGGGTAATACTGCAACGAACGCGCTTTACCCCAACGACCACACTCACACTAGCCCTGCTGGAGCCGATCTGTCGGCGCAAGCTTTCGCGCAAGCGATCAAGTTGAATCTGAATGGGACTACGCCAATTGCGTCCTATCTGAAGTCAGGCAACCCCACTGTATGGTAGTCTTTGAGTTTTCTATGAAGTATTTGCGAGATTTTGTGCCAATTCGGATTCAGTGAGTGAGTGAACATGACCCGCTTGGAAATCGGGACTGCTGCCCTTACGATCACTCTTACGTGGCTGATTTTAGCATAACTGCCCTTATTAAGACGTACCTTTATGGTGGCAATCCAGCCCTTGGCTACGACCGTTTCCCTAATCGCTATGATCGAGTCCGAACTTGCACAATTCCGCCTCCTTTGTGAAGCCAGTGATTTTACCTTGTTGTGAGAGCGGAAGTACTGGCGGCATCATGTGCGAACGCCACCAGAGTACACCCAGTTATAAAGGAATTATCAACACCAGTCGCGTATAAATTGATCGCGATCAAAAGTGCGACCGAATCTTTGGTCGAGTCGTGACGTTACGAAGATACCATATGACGCGAACCCTACTAAGCCTACATGTTTCTTTGTCTTATTATCTATGCCATACAATAGATCTTCTTCATGAATGAAACTTCGACGCAATCCCATGATGGTCAGATCAGAAGCGTAATCATGTGTAAAGATCGTAGATCCATAAATTCTACATCATCACCTGCCGCCATTTGACAACGAGTTGATATTTGCGTGTGTGTTTGACAGTAAAATGATATAATTTACTCCAGCACATAGTGATTGACAACGTAAGAAAGTACCTAGGTAGGGTTATGTGACGCAGTTTCGCGACTGGACGTTGCCCGGTACATGATTTCAAGCTCAACTCGATCAGCATAAACAGATAGTGCAATTATAGACTAGGATGCTATCGGCTGAGTCCACTCCATAGCGAATAGGCAGGTAAAAAACCAACACGGCAGTAAATGCGAGCGTTCCTATCTCACCCTCCCGGGGGTAACGTCGCCAATACACGTTGGCATCGCTTCATTTACAATGGCTTATTCTTTCCTCTCTGCTCCCTCACTTATCGTTACTCACTCACAAAGTAACTCACCAGGTCTCCCTCACTCGATCAGCTCCAGTTCTCTTCGTATACAGGAGCCCCCTTCTCCCTTCTCCAACAGCTTCCTCACTTCTTACGTACAACTTCCATCCTCTCCCTAACACAATATACCCAATCAAATCACAACCACACCAGCCATCGAAGATGAGTGTCTTCAGTTTCTTCACGATCTTGACGATGGCTCTGCTCGGTGCTACTGCCCCTATCGAGCCCAAGGATATCACCCCCGCCTCGCCCCTCCTCGAGCCCCGAACAGACTTCTGCGCTCATGAGCCGCACTGCGCCCTCATCACGTTCGACTTCCAGAAGCAGATCGAGCTCGACAACGAGACCTGTCGCGATCTCAAGGACGGCAACTCGGTCACAGGCATTCTGATCTCTAAGTGCTATTGCACCCTGTTCAAGTAAGTACCTCCAAGCTCCAAGAGACAGGGAAGGAAAGGAGTGAAGAGTTGAAAACGGGTGGATGTTACGGGTGGGAGCTAACGAGGACAGGGAGTATGGATGTGCCGGGGCATTCTGGTCCGGTGGGAACTGCAATGGGCTTATGGGCCCGGACTTCCAGTATCCTGTCAAGTCAATCGCGTGCAGTGGGCAGTGAGGTGTCGGCGGAAGAATGGGTGGGTACATGAGGTGGCGGAAGCATGAATGACTGGAGTCGGTGGGAGTGGCAGAGGCGGGGCTGATGATGAATTACGATCGAGGGTTTCATACTAGCCATTCGGCATATCCAAATCTCAGCGAACTTGCTGGACGGCTTCTGAATGAAGAGTCCTTCGGAAAATCCATCTCTTTACACTTGAACCAGGGCATCATCGAGAGATCCTCTTCGACCGTGTTTGGCATGCTGAGCCAGGGGTGAAAGTAGAGTATGCCGAGCAGAGCTACGGTCTCTTACAGCCGGTTGGGTCTATCTCTTGTAGTGTATGGGCCGGTTTGCCTCCCAATCCTCCCAATCCTTCCGTTTGAGAGGGAGGTAATGGCTTGGGAATGGAAATGTTGTATGAATGATAGTTGAGAACGTGGACTTGGTATAATTACATGGAATGAGGGAGATACTGAAGGGTGTTCCTTCTTGAATGGCGGGTTCTTGTCGAGACGGCTTTTTCTAGACATGTAAGTTTGGACTGTCTACTGAGTCCGTTTGAAACGTAAAAATTCTTCGAGTCTTTCTTGCATTGTTCACCATTGATGCGGTAAAAGATGAACGTTATGGAAGGAAGAATGTCGGTGCACTTGGAAAGAGTGACCCCGCGTCGTGGACGCGTTCTTAAATCCGCACTACGTCCGTGTACGCGCCATTGCCACCGTGAACTTTGATGCATTGGACTTCACCTCTCACGCCTACCACACTCTCAACGCTCCTTTCTCCCACGGTTTGACGTTTCCATACACTCTCTATAACACCGTCACAACAAGCGCATGCGCGTACTTCAAGATGCCCCTCGGTTTCGAGCGCATCAACGAACGCACCCAGCGCCCGAATGCCCACATCAATTTCATTCGGCCGCTGCCCGGTGCGACCGCAAAGACCGCCGAAGAGATCCTCAACCGCGTCGCTGCCATCTGCTATCCCTTCATGAAATCGAACACGATCCTCGTCCAAGCCCTCGAAGAGTTTCCTTTCAACCGAGAGTTCGTCGGTCGCAACTTCAATGCTGGCGAAGTCATACAACTTGTACTACGAGATAGAAACGGCATGTGGCTTCCACAGAGAATGATAGAGATGGTTATGGTCCACGAGCTTGCACATTGCAAGCAGATGAACCATTCTCCCTCATTCTGGAAGGTTAGGAACGCCTATGCTGACGAGCTGAGAGCTCTATGGACCAAGGGATATACCGGCGAGGGCTTGTGGGGACGCGGCAGAGATCTGGACACCGGCGCGTTCCAGCAGGAAGGCGGAGACCCTGGGGATATGCCGGAACACATCTGTGGCGGAACATACGGCCGACGGTCCTCTAGGAAGAGGCGAAGGGGCCGCAAAGTCAATGAGAATCTCACCTATGCGGAGCGTAAGCAGCGCCGGATTCTGAGGAAGTTTGGCGCAGGCGGTCAGTCACTGGGATCAGATGAGGACACTAAGGTAAAGCTCGAAGGAGGCGTCGCGAAGAAGGGCAAGCCTAGAGTGGCGGGTAGCGCCCGAGGTCGAGAATTACGGGCAGCAGCAGCACTGGCGCGTTTCGATACACCAAAGAAAGAGCAGATTGAGGTAAAGAAGGAAGAGACATCCTCAGACAGCGAAACAGAAGACGAGGACACCAATTCACTTGACGGAGAGGCAGCCATCGACGTGGACGGCAAGAAGATGACCGACGAGAAGGGCCGTGCGCTTGTGAAGATTTGTGAAGACGAAGACACGAAAGATGGCAATGCACAGCGGGAGATGGACGAGCTGCAAGTTTTGCATAGGCCGAAGCCAAAGTCAAGCATGCCTGCAAGGTCGTCACTTACGAAGGCGAAGGCTTCTCAATCCTCCGCCCGGTCCCCAGAATCCGCGAAATCGTTGCCCGCCAAATCGAAATCGATCTCAAGCAGCACTCCATCCGCAAAACCGTCCGCTCAAGTTATCCACATCGACGAAATATATAAGCGACGTCCAGCGCAAGCTTCACAGCCTCCAGCTGCCCGACCACTTCCGCCCGCAACCACAACGTGCGCCGTGTGCTCGCTCGAAAACGAAGTCGGTTCTTTGACATGCATCGTGTGTGCTCACGTCCTGAACCCTCGTATGGATTCGAAACATTGGACTTGTAAGAGCGTGGCATGTGAAGGCAGCAGCTACATCAATGCGGGCGACGTAGGGCGATGCGGGGTTTGCGGCGCTGCCCAAGTAGGGCTATGAAGCAAGAAGGTCATCTGATTATTTAAGAGTTTTATACCCAATATGAGCGTTCGTTAATTTGATTTTCATCGTCTTATTCGCTGCTTCCTGTGAGCTGCTGTAAGCCGTTGCTCCTTCCCATTTACACAATGGCGGGGTCGTAAGCAGCATACCTTCCTGTGCGCATTTGCTCAGCCTTCTCCTCTCCATCTATTAATTCTTGCTTTGAAGCTCTGGTAAGAGCCACTGTCGCGACCTTCCCGCGTACATCTTTGCCTGATCTCACATTTGCGCGTGGCTGTCCTCGTCCTTTGGCGATTCGCTGTGGGCAACCCCAGGCTTGTTCTTCCATTGTGCCGCTCCAGTCGAATGTCCGAGGATTGATCCTATTTCTAAAGTCTACGACAGCGCTCCGTAGCTTCCAACACCGAGAGGAGCCAATGCAACCCGATCACGAATCGGTCGAAGCTCACAGTTGTGGACTTTGCAGAACATTCGGCCTTGCGCGGGACATCCCTAAGCGGATCCAGGCTGTAGCGGATGGTCAGTTGGGTCTTCCAGATTTCGACAGATCAGGTGAAGGGGCACATGTCCATAATCCGTACATATCGAAATCGCACTCGCTCACAAGAGAGGCCCTTCTAAAGGGATGTTCTCGCCAGTGCCCATTGTTTCAATGGATCTCCAACTCTCTAGGTCGTAGCCTCACCTCCTTTAAGGCAGAGGTGGCCCGAAAAGGTATCCGTGTACAGCCGCGGTTGCAGAATGTGTCGGGAACACTCCAGGATGACAGTATAGACCATCCCAAGCATAATTTGGATCTCATAGACCCTGCGAGAGGACTGGATGTGCGCATCAGCGTTAAAAGCAACGTCGCCGAAGGGGGTGAACTCACTATCGGGTACGATCCAAACCCAATCATCTTAGACAAACTCTGGACGGCCACTTCCAGACCACAACGGGAAATGGAATACGATGCGTTTGAAAGGGCGTATCGAGGAACGTGGAGGGCACCTCTTATGGGATACACAACCTCAGGTAGGTCTTGAGCCGGTGAAAAATGCGTTGCTGTCTGGGAGACGCTTCCCGAAAGACGAGTTGGAAGATTGATCAAACGCTCCAATTGGACACGCCAAACTGCGCGTCAACTTCCCCAGTATACTCTATTCTAGATAGTGATTTTCCGTTCATGACATCGTCCAAGATCTCACACAACATTATCGACGGACTTTAAAGGCCATGTCGCACGTGCGAAGTTGATTTCCAGCTGACGTCCTTCCTTAGATGACCCCACCGCGTTCTGTATCTTACCGCGTCCGGCCAAATCATCTCTCGACGCTGAAGAAAGCTTCCTCCTCGCTCGTCGCTGGCTCGATGAGTGCACCCATCTGCATCAGAATTGCGCAAGGGGGCCGGGAGTGTTGCCACACAGGGTCATCGATATTGGAACCCGCTTCCCTGTCCGTACGGTCAAGCTCCACTGGACAGAAGAGGGCGAAACAGGCCAGTACCTCGCTTTGTCTTATTGTTGGGGCGGAAAGCAATCGCTTGTTACTACGACTGCAACAGCTCAAGAATTCACGGACGGCATCCCAACCTCTAACATCCCCAGGACGATTTTGGAAGCGATCAATTTGACCCACAAGCTTGGGTTAAGGTATCTATGGGTGGATGCGCTATGTATAATTCAGGACGACCCTGAAAATGTTGCTCGAGAAATCAGCAAGATGGCGCAAATCTATCAAGAAGCTTGCATTACTATCTCGGCTGCTTGTGCCAAAAGCGTCAGTGACGGCTTCCTTTCCCGACAGCGAATGCCGACAATACCACCTGTCAAGGTCCCTCTCGGGTTTCCAAATGGCGTGGAAGGTTGGCTCTACCTGCAGCAGCCTCATGTTTACTCCAGTGTTGAGGATCCCATCCACCTCCAAGCTTGTGAGTATACCAGGCATATTGTATTAAGGCACGGAAAATTCAGGTCATATGTCCAGCACGTTGACATGGTCTCGATGACTGCGTCTCCAAGGGGGGTGGACGGAATACAGCTGCACCATCCGATGGTTTATTGCTGTCACCCTTTCCGAATAGTCATTTACCCCGATGAAGAATATATTGCTGACATTGCCTCCATAGGGACACTGCAGGAGCACATCCTCCCCTCCAGGATACTTTTGTTCGGCACACAGGGTCTCTGGTGGACCTGCTCATCAAAAGAATATTCCAACATCTCGAATACCATTGAAAACTCTAATGCGTACCCGCCCCAAATCATTCCCGGCTCAACAGCAACCACAATTCCGAATCTGACCTCCTGGCGTTCTATAGTCCGTGGCTATACTCGTCGTTTCCTGACCGTCTCAACAGACAAGCTCCCAGCTATCGCGGGCGTCGCCGCACACTACAGCAAAACGTTCAATGGCGCGTACCTCGCTGGCCTGTGGGAGTTTGACCTCATTTATGAGCTTATGTGGTGCTCCACTCGCTCGGATATCACACGTCCGGTCGTCCAACGGGCTCCCTCCTGGTCATGGGCGGCTGTAGACGGCGAGGTGCACCATGACTGGTGTCCTTTAACACTCGGCCCACGATGTCCACATGTTCGATTCTGCACTGCTACACCGACGTCAAGGTCATCTCCATTCGGCTCCGTAGACCATCAGCGGTGTGTCCTCGGACTGGAGGCTCACTTGGCGGAAGTGTACTGGCACGAAGATCGAAAGCGCATTCTCGTGATGCGTCCTGAAAACATGGCTGAATTGGAGATTGGACGGTCGCAGGCTGACGCGCTGGAGGTGAGCAATCACGGTGTTGGCATGAAGGTATGGGCGCTGGTGGTCGAGGAAAAGCCGTGTCGCGGATTGTTGCTGGTGCATGTTGATGGGATTACAATGAGAAGGGTCGGCATATTTTATCGTATTTGGAAGCCGGCCGCATGTCAATTCAAGCGAAGGCTCATCGAGATCATTTAGTGTACGCAATCGGGTAGAACCAGTAAGCGACGATTACAGCATCTGACTCCGTGCGAATGACGCTGGAGCATATTCATCTATATTCTAGCGCTTTATACGTGCTATTCTGAATTTCCGAGAAGTCCACCTTTTAGCTCCCTTGTTTCCAGGAGCAACGCAAACCCCAGTCAGGGTTAAGTCAACATACGAACACCCCTGAGACATCCGCCCTCTACTTCGAGATCATGTGATCCCGCGCCGGCCCAACTCCAATCCACCGCACCGGTACGCCAACGAACTTTTCCATGTACTCGATGTACTTCCTCGCGTTCTCGGGCAATGCGTCCCACGACTTTACGCCCGTCGTTGCTGTCTTCCACCCTGGCAACGTCTCGTAGTGCACTTCTACCTGTGAGAGAATCTCGGTATCAGCGGGGAAATACTCGAGCGTTTGGCCATTGTAAGAATACGACGTGGCGACCTTGAGCTCGTCAAAGTCATCCAGGACGTCCAGCTTAGTCATGTTGATCGCGGTGTAATCGTTGCACGCGTGGCTGTGCTTGACCACAACAAGATCCAGCCACCCACAGCGCCGTTTCCTCCCGGTAGTAACGCCCACTTCATGGCCCTGCTGCTGGAGCTTCTCGCCGACGGCGTTGAGTTGTTCTGTTGGGAACGGACCGGAGCCGACGCGCGTGGTGTACGCTTTTACGACGCCGATGACCTCGTGAATGGAGCGCCAGCCGAGGGTTAGGCCGGTCATGACGCCGCCGAGGCCGGTGTTGGAGGAGGTCACGAAGGGGTAGGTGCCGTGGTCGATGTCGAGCATGAGGGCGTTTGCGCCTTCGACGAGGATGGGGGTTTTCTTCTCTTTGGCGGAGGCGAGGAGCGGGACTTGGTCGACGACGTATTCTTGGAGCTTGGAGCGGTAGTCCTGCAAGGCATGTTAGTCTGTGAATGGACAGGGCCATGTGTTACCCCAGGATGCACTTCGCATAGCCCACTGTAGGTGGACTGATGCGGGGCAAGACATTGTCGTTTGGCCTCTGTATAGGACATCCTGGGTCGACACAGGGTATTGAGCAGCGCCTGGCTTACCTTGTATCTCTTGATCTCCTCCTCAACGTCATACTTCAGCAGGTCGCCGAATCGCTTCTTGTATCCGTCCGCCAGTCTCCGGAGACCAGCCTCAAACTTCTCCTCATTGAAGATATCGCACATGCGCATGCCGCTCCTAGTCATCTTGGTGCTGTACGATGGGCCGATTCCCTTCTTCGTGGTGCCGATCATACCACCACCAAGTTCCACCTCCTCCAAACCGTCGACCAGCTGGTGCACATCGAAGACGACCTGCGCCCGGTCACTGATGTATATCCTTCCATCTGTCTTCAGGCCCTTCGCATCCAAAGCCTCCAGCTCCTTGAAGAAACTCGGCACATGGACGACGCAGCCACTGCCGATGAGGTTGACGCAGCCGGGGTTCACGAGGCCCGATGGCAGGATGTGGAAGTCGTAGGTGACGCCATCGACGACGATGGTGTGGCCGGCGTTGTTACCGCCCTGGGCGCGGCAGCACAGTTTACTCGAGTGAGCGAGGATGTCGGCAAGCTTGCCCTTTCCTTCGTCGCCCCATTGGGCGCCGAGGACGACAGTGACGGACATGTTCGAAGAAAGACGACGAGAGCGGGCGGGGCGCCGGCAGTGTATTTAATTGCGCATCAAAGCGGGGAGTCACGGAGGCGGCCGAGGGGCGCTGCGATTCGGCGTGTCAGCTGTGGCCCAATGAAAATGTTTGCGCTGGGCGCGGTGGGAGTGAAAGATCGTAAAGAGCGGGTATCGGAATGGCTATGACTTGGCCGTGAACGGCATGTCTGGCGACGCATTGGAGACTCACAGCAGGCTCTTTCGTCCTCGGATTCTAGCAGGCGGAGCTTTGAGGTGTTGATGGAGCAATTGACCCCTTGAGTCTATGGATTTTCAAAGGCACAGGGCGTTGAGGCTCAAATGGGGGAAACTTTTTGCTCCGCGATTGCCATGTGCCCCGCCCCCACCAAATGCGGCCGGTGACGCGATGTCGCACATTTTGCATCACCTTGGGCGTCCAATCAGCGGGCAGTGATATGTCTTACGTAAGACGGCGTCCTTTGCACCACATGTTTATTCCGATCATTCTCGTTTGTCGTTCGCTGATACCTGAGATGTGGATTCTCCCTTTTTTCTTATTCGTATGATCAAATCCGTGCTATGTTCTATGTGCACACATCGCAGCAGTCATCTCAAGAATCCTCACCGAAAAGATTTGCGCGAAAGGGCTTGCCCAGCCCAGTATTCCTCTCATCAAGCACTCCAACTTGAATCAAGAAGCATGGTGACCTGCGGGATAATATGCCCCTCATCCGTGTTGACCCGCCCATACTCGCCAGATCGTGCAGACGCCCACTGGATGCCAAACGGAGAGGTTTCGTAGACGATTGTGGGATGGGGTGATTTGAGTTCTGTGGTGAGATTTTCTGACCAAAAGCATGTAGGGATCAGTAATGCTGTTTGAGGTTGACGATATTCATTACATGGCCTACGTGCCAACATTCGTTTGTGAGGCTGACAGAGCTGTATGTAAGCTTCAACCTGGAATTGCGAGGTCGTCAGCGGAAGTGGCAGAGAGGCTGACTTGTTAGAAACACGGCGAAGGCAGATGGCCAAGGTGATTTGATATGGTCGTTCACTCTGGACCTAGGGCTGCTCTCTCTCACTTACAAGTAAGCGAGATTAGAGACGGGCATTCGTACGTCACCACCACGTGTCCCTATACATCTTTCCACCATGCCCTACCATGTCAAGATCTTCTACCCGCAATCTTTTTCTCTTTGCCAAATAACCATCGCCAGTCGCCTTTCGAGTCTTTAGCTCTTACTCAGTACTCTTGTCGACTACTCAGTAGCTCCGATACACCATGAAGGCCCTCTCGGTTCTCAGCTGTATACTAGGAGCTGTCTCTGTGACTACGCTTTCGCATGAGCTTCGTGGCTCGGCACTCCCTTAGTACAACACCCTCGTGCGACGACCCAGACAACGATAGGGTTGATGATACACCAATCCATCTGTTGCATTGGGGTTCTAGCAATGAAATGTTCTATGAGTGCCTTCCTCCGGACACATGTTCAAAGCAAGAGGTAAGTGTTGAGGAAGAGGTCTAGTACGGAGGGCAGAGATGACAGAGTAATGATAGGGTTCGGATCCCATTCATAACCGCATGAACTATATCTGGCCCAAGTGCATGGACGATTTCACGCATGGTCAGGCGGTGCGAATGCACAATACGTGGGAGAATTTGCGGAAAGTGAATAACCAGAACTTGAAGAAGGGGCCCCCGTAAGAGCAGGATGGTGGTCAGAAGCTAAACTTTCGGCTAGGTACAATTGTGTAAACGATCACTCGTTCACTCGTAATACATTCAGTTGTGTAACCGCTGAAAATATACCCATGCGTATTAGACGTGGACATGGTCAGGTCCAGCCTTCGCCTGAGAAAGCTTGCATTCTATTTCCACATTCTATTTCCAGCAGAAATCTATCTTTCTCGTCAATAGGAAGTGTTCCCTTGGCCATGGCATCTCAAATCAGCAGGATGCTGTGCGGAACACTTACCGTAATTGGTATAGTCCCACAGACACAGAGCTTCCAACACCTGTCTTCCAACATTTGCATTCCCGCCCTGCCATGAATCTTACGTGCGTACTTGCTGCGCATCTACATTTGGCCGGGCTTTAACGTCCAGGATTAACTACCTCAGACTCAGCCCTTTGAACTGCACCCGCAAGAAGTTTCGGTACCCGCAAACATTTGCCCGGCTTACGCCCCTTATCTTCCAAACACTGGCAATAAATGGGATTCAGAGGGATGGGATAAGCAATAAAGCCAAGTCTTCTCTCGCCCGGGAGCGGAAGTGCTCTCCGGAAAGGCAAATCAGAGCCCGCCATTTTGGCCCCCGAGGCCGACATGCCTCGTTCATCGTTCCAATGACTGGCCAGCGGTACCTGGTCGGTCAATCAAGCTTACCTGCTCGAGTTTTCCCGTTGCTGTGGGCTCTGTCGTGCCTTCGGTTTGAGCCAACGAGGGATGCGTGCTTATGCTGAGCTTGTATTGCAGAGCCTCAAGCTGAGAGCATGCTACGGCACACTCGGTAGGGCGTTTGCAAGGGTGAGCGCTAAGAAGTCATACCCGCATGGTGCATGTGGCACAGTATTTTCAAGTATTACCAAAGTTCATAAACAGCGCTGCAACATCTCGCTCTGCCGCTTCCTTTGATCGCAAGACCACTTTCCCTTTTAGTGAGTTCATAGACGTTCGACAATGGCCTCACCACGCCCCTCGCTAAATCTGGAAGAAGGCCGGGCAAGTGTGTCAACATCAGAGGAGACTTTGATAAAAGACAAGAGGAGAACCCGAACGCCAACTTTCATCCCAGAGTCATTCATGCTTTCGGAGAGAAACAAACATCGAAGTACGCATAGTCACACTTTTGATGATTACTTCGTAGGTGCAATAACGATTCGGTTAGTGTAATGACTGCTAATTTTCTCGCCTAGCTCGGCCCCCGTGAGCTGGATAGACATTCCAAATGGCCCATGCTTTTCAGAATACATGGAAGCTGTCTGCCGGAGCTAATTCTTCCTCTGCTTTTTGTTGCCGCCTGGACCACTAGCATATGCTTGTTTTCGAGACATGTCCGTGACGGTGACTT
Source organism: Didymosphaeria variabile (assembly GCF_027946475.1). Lineage (NCBI taxonomy): Eukaryota > Fungi > Ascomycota > Dothideomycetes > Pleosporales > Didymosphaeriaceae > Didymosphaeria > Didymosphaeria variabile. The sequence goes on along the minus strand of NW_026611626.1, from coordinate 2,483,222 downwards.
CTATCCTCCAAAAGAAAAATATTACGTTGACTGACTTACGATTGCGTTCGCTGCGTAGTAGGCATTTCCTCGACTCTCCTCACTGTGCTTGGATTCATCGTTGCCTTGTCACTGTCTTTTCGCAGTTCCACGGCTTACGAGCGATACATGGAAGGGAGAAGAGCGTGGACGACGCTGACTATGGTGTCGCAAAACCTTGCGCGAAATATTTGGATTAATGCCGTCGAGAGAGAGGAGAACGCAAAAGATGATCTGCTTGCCAAAGTGTGGGTGCTCGAAACACAATAGAAAGTGTGTACAAATTTGATCTATCCTACAGGACCGCCTTGAACCTCATAGTTGCTTATGCACAAGCACTCAAACATCGCCTTCGTCACGAACCTTACACTCATTATCGCGATTTGAGAGATCTAGTAGGACATCTTGACACCTTCGCCAGAGAAGCCACCGAACTCGAGCCACATCGGGATAATGATCCGCCCACATTTTGGGAATCGTGGGGCGAGTATTTAGCCATTCCCATGTTGACATCGAACCCTCGGCAGATCATTAAGCGCGCCAAACATCCACTTGGTAATCTGCCTCTCGAAATTCTCAACCACCTTACGGTCTACATCCATACCATCATTGCTGCTAGTCAATTCAGGGCGAATATCTACCAGACACAGGCCTGTGAGTCTATTGCACCTTCCGAACAGAAACGTAGAGACCAACCAGAGGTACCATTAGTGAACGCAGTCATGACCTTGAACGATATCCAAGCCAACACTGACCGCATTCTCAACACTCCGCTTCCTCTCGCCTATGCCATTGCTATTTCGCAATTGACGTGGGTGTACATCCTTATCCTTCCATTTCAACTATACACGACTCTTGGAATGCTCTCTATCCCCGGAACCCTTTGTAAGCCTAAAGACCCCAGATTACTAGAGTCTAGTAGCTGAAAATAGCTTCAGTCGCCGCATACATGATCCTTGGCTTCGCCTCCATCGGTCGTGAAATCGAGAACCCCTTCGGCCACGACGTCAACGATCTCCCACTCGATGATTTCTGTAACCAACTCGCCGTTGACATCGACATCATCGCTGCGACAGCACCGAAGGACGCTGAGACTTTTGTGAAGAGCAACCAGAATCAGTTAATGCACCCACTAAGCCGAAGTGGGTATGGTCAGTGGGAAGAAAGCAGTATTGAGGAGATCAGGGATGCGTTAAAGAGGAAGAGTTTGCGGACGCAGAAGAATGTGCAACCGGGGCTTAGAAGGAGGAATGATTGGGGAAAGGAGGATGTATGAGAGGGTGAGGGCGAGCGGAGGTGAATTGGCATGAGCAAATCACTTCTTCCGAGGGCATGAAAATTTCATAGAAGACGACGCTACATGCGCATTGTAGACGAATTTCAATGTTGCAGAACAGGAATGGCTTTCGATCAGATCATCTTCATCATTAAAATCTTAATCTACAATTAATCTCAGGCACTGCGTGTTCCAATGGAGCTATTCCAAAGGAGCCATTCCGTCAGTTGATTATCACTGCTTTTTCTGGCCGTAGAACAAATCATCTCGCACAGAGGTATCTGTCAGTGGCTTTGTTACACCAGATAGCAGTACCGATCGGCTATATTGTGCACCACTCGCTGAGACACAGTTCTTGTACGCTACTCGCTAGGTTGATATCAAGCGATTATTCACCAAGCACCAAGCAGCAATTACAAGGCCTAATTACAGGCCCTCTAGACATCACCCTAATGCTCCTTACTAGAAGAAATTCAATTAACTTATCGCACTGAGCTCGTGCTCACCCGCCATCTCTCACTTACTATAGGTTTCTTTGTCAACCTCTTCTTGCGTTCTGTTTATCGACTTGTCTTTTCGTCGTTGGGTAATTGTTTTAGTTGCGACAGATTTGAAAGTTTCTTTTATTCATTTTACTGATTTGTTTTATCTTCAGTCTTACAAGGTAGTCCTCTGGTTGATTTATCGTTCATGGCATCTCTCCTATATACCCGAACCCCTTTTCGACAATTCCTACACCATGGGTAGCCTGCGCCTGAGCAAACCAACTACTTAATTCTTCTCGGAAAAGCTCAGCTCGATGAGGTGATGCCGCAGACCTGTAGTCTCCAGGTTCTCCAATGGCACCAATGGTACAAGGCGTCTACGCACAGTACCTTGCCATTGAGACAGCTTTCTATTACCGAGTTAACTCACGGCTTAGTAACATTAGTATACAGGGGCAGCTCAAATACCACATTTCACTTGGAGCGAGGTCAACTGTGAAATTACTGTCCAACATTGTGCAGTAATGACATATAATTTTCAACCAGCGTACTCACTGGGATGACAGGACAGTGAGAGGCGTAATAGTCCCCGACCGTATATAAAAACTTTCCCTGAAAGATACGCTAACATCGCAATCTCAACGGTCAATACAACCCAACTACGACTCCGGCCCTGACCCTTACCAGCACACTCACTTCGCAAGTCAATTTTTCTCGTCACGATCCGTGTCTACTCCCAATATGTCACAACCGACCCACGTTCCCGGCGCCTGCGCCTCCATTCAGCTCGCTCCGACGCAAATGGGCGGCCAAATCGTCACTCTCAACTTCCCAACTGAGGGCGGCACAATGTACCTTCCAGGTGGCCAAGCCATTACTTTCGCCCCGAAAGACGCCCAAGTTCCTCCATCTAATCGGCAGGTCGCTCTTGTAGACGAAGATGTTGCTCGAGCGTACGGCGTCTACGAGTCAGACTACTCTACTGCCTCCGAGTCGTCGGATTCAGTGCTGACAGCTGTGGAGGACAATGTTTCACCGGCTTCACCGGTTTCAACAGCTGGCGGCCACACTTCAGAGGCTGGTAGCAATGTTTCCGAGGCTGAAGACGAGGTTTCAGAAGTTGATACTGTCGAAAACCCTGACTCCCCGTCCCTCACGGAGACAGAGGCCATTTTTGGGGAGGCCTTCATGAGTGATGACGAGTGGGAGGAATACTATACGTCAAAGGCTTACAAGCACAACAATACAGAGGCTCCAGAGGGTAACGACCGCTCCTCGGCCTCGGACGAAGACATTGATCGAGTCATCGACGTTACACAGAATTCTTCTAGCGAAGACTCGGTCATGGAAGACGCAGATGACGCCTCGGACTCATCCGAAGATGCAGTCGTCGTGCCCGGCCGTAAGAGGGCTACTCAGCACAACACGCCAAAGTCCGTCGTGAAGGCACATAATCCACCTCCTGTCCAATATGACGGTCTCAACGAGGCAGGTGAGTTCGAAGGGTTGTCCGATTCGGACGAGGACTCAGACGAGGACTCAGACAAGGACTCAGACGAGGACTCAGACAAGGACTCAGACGAGGACTCAGACAAGGACTCAGACGAGGACTCAGACAAGGACTCAGACGAGAATCATTCGGAGTACATGCCTGACAAGGGTTCAGATGATGAAGGGGATACACGTGCACCAAAACACCGTACACCTGTGGTCAACTATGCGGAAGAACTTTCAGACGACGAAGAGATGGAGGACGCGGAGGATGACGCTGAGGATGATAATGCTTCAGTCTCGTCAGAGACGTCCGAGAAGACCGTAGTTCCAGAGAAGCATGCTCAAGATGGTGTCGCTTTGGATTATGATGAGGATATTGATGATGATCCCGTGATGCCCAACGGTCGGCGGGTGCGTGCTCGGTCCAACACCTCCAAACCTGTACCGGATGTGGTCACTCCGTCCGGCTCAGATTCTGATGCACCCACCCTTGTCACAGCAGATGCTGACCCCGTTAACGACGAGGCCTCGCCTGTTGAGCTCAACATGGACATCGACATGGAAGAGGACTTCGACCAGTACGTTGAACAAAGCTACTTTGACCAGCTCGCTGGAAAGCGCCCACGGTCACCCTCTGAATGGTCGTCATTCAAATGGACATCGCAACGCGCCATCGACGGGCGCTTCTCCGGAGCCGACCAAGGTCCGGGTAGTCCGTTTGCAAACTTTGATCCAAGCATCCCACGTGGGCCCATGGACGTTCCAGGCAGCCCATTTGCGAACCCCAGTCCCGATGGGCGCGACAACGTCCAAGAGATTGCCGGCGAAATTGGGTTCAAGCGGCACTGGGGCCAACGTATGCCAAACACGCCTACGCAAGATAGGCTCCCGATCCTGACTGATGAGCCCGCTAGGTTCAAGCTTACAAAGGGTGAATTGAAGATGCAAGCCTTGCGCCGCATGCACCGATACGATCCGCAGACTATGGAGCAGTTTCTGGAGATCCAGCCCATTGTCGAGGCGAAGGAGTCCAGCGTGAAGTCGGATATGGCCCGCGATGGGTCCAACGAGACGTCGGTTGAGGGGTGTTATGAGCATGAGAATGCAGCCTTGGAGAGCAATCACGGTAGGGAGTTTCAGGGAGTGAAGGGGTTTGATCAACTGGAGGACAGTGAAGAGCACGGCTCCGCCGAACTTGATGAGGAACTGTGAAGTACTTATTCACTTATCTCTACGCATCGTGGAGCTTGCTTCTTTCCCAAAATGGTATATTTTCTTGTCTATTCTTTGCTCGTGCCGCCTGGTCTCAATCGTGTCATCTGTTGAAATTCCAAAGTGTGTGGATCGAGCACTGTGCACCCTTTAACCTGTGTAGCATCAGCAATAGTGAATCAAGGGATTGAATTGTTCGTACGGAAGGTCGAAGCGAATTGCTAACTGGCTTTGATTGGTGGGGGAGAAAAGTCAAGGTCATTGCTCAACCACTGCAACGTTCAGATTTCTAATCGAATCGTGGTCCCCAAGCATCGCGACCCGCTCAATCTCAAGTCCCAGATAAAGAGAACGAGCTTCTGGCCCTAGCTCGAGCATTGCAAATATACCCTTTTCCATGTCAGGAGCTAGTGTGACCGTATATCGTGGAACCAGCGATTTCCTCCAGCGTTCGTGGCGATACTCAAATGTGGCGAGCTTTACGCTACCAGCACAGATCTCATGCACTTCGGTATGTTCAACGCGCTTAACCATAAATTCATCCATATCCGTTATAGTCCTCTCCTTGTTTGTGACGAGAGACTTGATCTGAAATTTGGTGTACGGTAGGGTCAGAAAGGCACCTTCGACGACGTACTCCCGAGTGCGTCCATACGATGAAGCGGAGAGTAGTAAAGCCACAGTCAGGAGATAGTCGCTTGGTGGCAAGCTTTCCGCAGCGGTAAATATTCCCCATAGCGGCGGAATGATGAACTTGAAGTCGTGAATATCCGCCATGCTGATGTGCCCGTTCAGTAGTTCTAGAACAGGTGTGACAAAGTCCGCTACCCACACTTTCCGTAGCTGCTCGACGAAACTCGTCTCAGTCATCCGACTTCGTGGCACGCGTCCAAGCCACCAATGGAGCACGCTCTTGTGTACGTACGTTCCTTGGCGAAGATGCCCAACGTACACAATCTTGTACGGGTTATACAGCAACTTTTTTATCTCGCTAAAGATCCATGGACGGAGCATGATGTAGTCGAAATCCAGGCGTATATCATCGTAGGCTACAATGACCGGTATAGTCGTGTATAAGTCGCCGAAGCGCGCAACATGTTGAATGAGCTCCCCGGTCGGGAGTGTCTGGTCTAGCGAGATGATGTCGATGAAGAGGAAAAGAATCCCGTGGGCCTTGGCATATTTGATGGCGTGCCCAACATTCAAAGATCGATCCGACGAAGATGCATTTGACTGCGAGAAGTCCCAGCGCCAGCTTAGGACTGCGACCTGAAATGGATCTTCCACGGGAAATTGGATGAAGCGACGTGGTAACGAGGGAATCAGAGCTCCATTTTTCAGCGTGGAAATGTCGACGGCTGCAATATCGATTGCGAGATACCCGCCAGTCTCTAGGGGTCGTGGGCGGATTGCGTGCTCTATGCGATTTTCTTGCACAAGCAATGGTTCTCTTTCTGCGGAGAGGTACTGGTGGCGAAGCAGTCTTCTGGTCTTCAGCCAACAAACGAAAACAACCTCAACGATTCCCTCGATGAGGAACACGACACACAGAGTAGGGTAGATCAGCACTAGCAAGATGGGCCAAATGGTGTAGAGGAAGATGGCTGGGAAGACCTCTGTTTCATCGTTATCAGGGAAGAAGAAGTCGGTCAGTTCAGGAGGCAACAAAATGTCTCGCACAGATGGCATGTTCGGTTGAGGTCTGGAGCTCCATCGGAGGCAAGCTGTTCATGACTGTGCGAATGATGGGGCTGTGTCGCTGCTTCGCGTTTCAAAGAGAGGCTGGTGGTCAGGCGCCCACCCCAAGGCGTCATATCGTATCATGGGGCCAAAGATTAGTATTAGGTCTGCCTGCATGAAGAAGCAGAAGACGTTCGTGAAGTGATGTGACAATGAAAGCTGCGAGATGAATGTAGGAGTGATTCAGGAGCTTGCCCAATGAGGCTACTCGGTCTTGGCGGATGGGGAAGCTGTTGAAGTGCGGAGCTCCATAGCTACAACAAACAACGTCACCAGCGTACCGCACGCCTGCAACATCCTTCAAGCACCTGCGTATATCGCATAACATATCGTTCGCGAAAACATACAACTGAACAGCTCACGCGAGCCAAAGACACCAATGGCATCACGATTCCTCCTGCCGGCAACCCGGACAGCTGCCCGCAGCATCCAGCAAGTGCCGGTCCGCGGCTTCCAGACAAGTAATGTGTTGAGACAGGAGGTGGTCGCGCCTGCCCCAGTCAAGAAGCCCGTTGGCGCCTTCCGTGGAGGGTAAGTCACATTGTGCGCGAGATGCGACCTGGTCCGGACGCATAGGAAATGTTTCGTCAAACAGACAGGGCATGGCAACGGAACTGTGCTAACCAGAATATGACAGACTATTTGGATTCCTCCTTGGAGCGACGACCGCCGGTGCCGGCATGTACTACTACGTTATCGACGAATACCGTGTTTCGAACGAGCTATTGACCGAGGACATCTATGTACGTTGTTTGCCCAACTAGGCCTTACACGTTTGCACACCACAAACAGTGCTTTGCGTGAGAATGAACGGAAATTGACTTGTGTACAGGCATTGCAATCGGCCGTACAGCGAATAGAGGGCTACGTGAAGACCCTCGAGGAGAAGGTGGATGTGCGGAAGAAGTAAGCGACCTTGCGATAATACCATGCGAGGGCAAGTTTGAGATGTCGGAACAACGAGGATGTGCAGGATGGTGGGACAAGTTGCACAACGTTGATATCGAGTGCACCGAGACTGTACTATCAGGTGATCAATTCTCAGCTCATTCTCTGGAGGGAAATGGGGCTAGGCTAACATATACCAATGAACTTTTTTTGAGTCTTCATGCTAACCTGCGTAGTTGCAACTGGTATTGAAAAACCGTGTCCCTGGGTTTCTCGAACGATGCTTGCACGTTACACTACTACATCCTTCAGTTTTGTCCAATCAGCATTTGCGTATACTAACATGGCGAACTTCTCTCGGTGTTCCTGCGCAGGCTAACTCGTATGATTTTCCGATGTCCGTTCCTACCGAAGATCATATGGCTAGGGTCCGGCCGGGGTCCTCGGGCCAACCCGTGTTGCTGCAGCTCATCCGCATAGGTCGCCTGGGCAGAGTCAGATCTGAGGTGTGGAGCTCTACATCTTCACTGGTGACAGGTACTGTCTTTTGGAGAAATCTCAGAGCCGTATGGAGTTCTTGGTGTAAACCCGGGCTACTAAACAAGAATCGATGCGGCAACCCTCGAAGATACGTCTTGCAGGTGCGAACGCCTCGTACAATTGGGTGACTCAAAATGACCACGCGGTGCACAAGTTGGGACAGGCATGCCTTCCGTTGCTATTGTGGGATCCGCTGCACGGGTCGCATCACGCGCATACACCATACCACTTAGGCAGGGCTTGCCGGTACATTAGAGCCCTCAGATGCATCCTGTGCGTGGACGCGCAACTTTCGCAAATCATCTCAATGGCGTCTGGATAGCTTCTTGGAAAACCCATACGTCCACTTTTGGTGCGGACCTGCAGCTAGGCATAGCTTGTATCGATTCCTCCCCCACACGGAGGCAAGCACGAGCCACGACTCTAATCTAGCATGAGATCGATTGTCGAAGAGTCAAGAAGGCGGAGATGCTCTCACCAACAAATATTACCATTGTACGACAGACCCTGCTTGGACACGCTGAGAGCCAATGAAGCGCACCTCAGCAAGTAAGAATATCGCCAAGCCTCCGCTCCGCTCTATGCTCTTCCTTTGAAGGCGAAGTCATTTGATAGACCGCTGTTGCGCTTGAATTCAACCAATCCTCGTGTTCGTCTTGTCATCAGCGCTTCGAAGCTGCATGTTCGCTGCACATATGTATTGGTTCGAAGCGCCTATGAAGAACTCGTGTTAGGCGAGCCCGTGCCTGCGGACAGGACTTGGCACAGGCGTTGCGTACCCGTCATGCTGGGTGTGGGATTTACCTCAGCTGCGGCTCAGGTGGTGGCTTATGCCAAGCCCGTACAACGAGACACTGTTCGAGAACAGCCAACACATGACTTGCGTACGCGCAGCTGTTGGAGTCGTCCACGGACGTCTTCACTCGGTTCTATCCGCAAAAGACGGACTTCAGCAGCACTGCTCCAATCTTGTGAGAGAAATCGGACGTACGTTGCGTTGAAGTGGCTTGTGGCGCCTCACCACACAAGGACCGGCGTCATCGGCTCTCCACGATACGATATACCTTTAGCGTGGAGACGGCGTGAGTCTGGCCACTCACTGTCCTCCACGCACTATCGTTAGACCAATATCTACAGCCTTTTGGTCAGTGACAAGATCGCTGTCAAGACTGTCAGTTTCAGGGTCACAACCTTCTATGAACACAGCCTTCATTGTACCGCACAAGGGCGAGTGTTGACACGCATCGTGAGCACTAATGCAATTATCTTATTAGCCCTATGGCTGCCGTGATACAAGTCGGCGGCAGATTTGACTACAAGGGGCCAGATTCTCTATAAGAAGAGATGGTAAGAAAACAACCTCGGAAGCGATCAAGTTACGCGGACTTACCGTGCGATGTGCCAATTTCACGCTAATCCTCGTGGTCTGATACTGTATGCGGAGCATAGTGGCGAGCTCGCCGACGCAGCAAGATGATAGCTCGAGGCACTCGTCTGCCAACGCACTTCGCTTTTGTTGGTGTGTGCAGAAGAGATTATACGAGAATGTAAGCACCATATGCGAAATATGGAAGCGACAGTCTGGTTCGAGACTTTCGCCAAGCTCACTGACCGATAGTCTGTTCCACTGAACCCTTATGCACGGAAAAGCTTGGCAGCTCCGGACTAGCATCGACCGCAGGTAGTCCTAGCACTGTGTTTCTCCGGGGGCTTGGGATGTAGACTTTGCTCCACTGATTCGGCTCGTCGCTTGAGTCGGTCGCTTAGCCCTTGGACAATTGCTACCTTGTCAGAGCTATGGCCTATTATTGGATATGTTGCTTGCATCGGCCAGTGCCCACCTCAGTTCAATCCCCGTAGCCGTGTTGATCCCACAGTCCAAGGCATCAATGTTGGAAACTCCGTTCCAGAATGGGTAGGATTGCCGAGTATATATTGGATGTCATATGCCATCTTCCCTACAGCAGCAGTCATTATTCCTTCATTTAGCGAAGACAATTTCATTGCAAGCTCGCATCATCTGTTCGGTCTCTTTCGTCAGGCATAATGTTCAACAAGGCGGTCTTGGCTTTGCCACTCCTCTACTCAGCATCACCTGCCTTCGCTACACCTCTTGAACAACGCGAAGCAGCCCCAGGTCTTATAGATGGACTACTCACAGGTGTCCTCGATCCTATCCGACAGTCCATCAAGGACATCTTGACAGGCGTCAAGTCCGGTGTTGCAGATGATGAGGTATCAAGCAAGCCATTGATATGCTTATCGACCGTTGATAAGTGCTGTGTCTGTAAGTATCATGTTCCTACACACTCGTCTATCTAACAATCAGAAAAAGGGTACGATGTCTCCACCGAACTCACAAAACGCTTCAAAGAAACCAACGGTCAATGCAACGATGCTGCCCGTGCCGCCATCCGTTTCGGCTTCCATGACGCGGGCGCCTGGGACAAAGACACCACGACCGGCGGCGCAGACGGCTCCCTCATGATGGACTTCGGTGAAATTGACCGCCCGGAGAACAACGGCCTGCAAAGCGTCCGCCTCCTCCTCCGCGAAGTCCAAGCCAAGTTTAAAGTCGGCTACGCAGACCTCGCACAGTACGCGCACAACCACGCCACCATCTCCTGCCCCAAAGGCCCTCGCATCCGCACCTGGGTCGGCCGCAACGACGCCACAGGACCTGCTCCTGAGGGCAAGCTGCCAGATGTGCACGACACGCCTGACAATCTAATCGCCCTCTTCGAGCGCAAGGGATTCTCCGCGCATGACCTCGCTGCCCTTGTCGGCGCGCACGCTGCGGCTAAGCAGCGCTTCGTCGACACTTCTCAAGCGGGGAAACCACTCGACACCACACCAGGCGTGTGGGACGTCGAGTTCTACAACGACACACTGCAAGAACCTCAAAACCCGGATATCTTTGTCCTCCCTAGTGATAAGGTGTTGAGCGTGCATCCGAAGATTCACGATGAGTGGCTAGAGTTCGTGGGCGATCAGCCGCATTGGAATGAAGATTATGCGAAGGCGTATATTAGGATGAGTTTGTTGGGGGTGCAGACGGATGCGTTGAAGGGGTTGAAGGATTGTACGAGGACGTTGCCGAAGAAGACGAATTTGTAGTAGATACTGGGGAAGAGGAGTCGCGGCATTGAGATCATGATACCAGAGTTACGTTTCTTGTTCATATGTTTTGGAGTTTGGGGGATTGACGAAGTTGGCTTAGGGCTGTAAATGAGGCTATGGGATTACGAAGGGTTTGCACATACTTCCCATCACTCTTATGTTTGCCAGCCTTTCTTAGGGCCATAACTTTTACTATTGATCATCCTCCTTCCACGGATCATGACCCAACGTTGACTCTACAAAGTAGTAGTGACCAGAGGAATGAAGAAGTGACCCAGCATGTGATGAGAAGTATCATTACTCAAGTGCAGCCGTCGAAGAGGAATAAAAGTTAGTTCCATCTACGGCGTGAGTCACTAAACCTTTAGATTGGGGGGGAACCCTTACTTCGGTGTGATCTTTTTGCTTCGCGTGTTCCACAAACATCGTGCATATCAACGCTAAGCGATATGTCAAGCAAGTACACTGCTGGTAGAGGCTTTGCAGAATGCGTGAGTTTATTTGAACTTTTCTACCTTGTTTAAATATTAGGCCAGGAGTGTATGGACAACGGCCCACGATACTGAATATTCGAACCACGTGCAGCGATGTCATAAGTCTCACCTCACACACAACTCGAATGTTTTAGGAAAGCAAACCGTGTTATCATATCCTTCAGCAAGCTATCTATTCACGCACTCATCCTCATGGCAGGCCAACACAACCTCCCACAGAGTTTGGAACGGGTTGGCACTGCGCAAGAGCGGCAAGTGAAAAACCTTGCTAAAAACGAATCATAACCCCAGAGGGAAATCTCGCATGTGAAGCCCAGATGCACGTCTCCCACGACAAATGAGAAGTCCGCATACAAGGTAGGTCGAAAGCTGCCGCGCCTAAGTAACCCCGCTATCACTCATAGTTCCAGATTGCTCTCACTTACCCTTTGCAGACAAGCAGCAAGAGCTTTCTCCTTCACTTCTTCAGCAACAGCCCACGAGCAGCCCACGCCTTCCCATCCCGCTCCTCCCAGTCACCTGGAACCTTAAACTCCCGCATCCACTCAAGAGTGACCCAACGGCGTCCGCCATCTTCACGCTCGTAACGCGGGCCGACTCTACCCTTACGAATGAGGTACATGAAATGTTGCTTGGTCTGGTCATAATCGTGGCGGGAACTGGCGTCCTCGCCCATTCGAAGATAAGACCAGTTGTTGAGATACGCGGTGAGCATCGCCTGGTTCTCTTCATACGTCGGGTGCTTCTTCCGTTCCTTGGTAATGGAGTTTGGACCAGATGCAGATGTAGCATCGTTTGTACCGGAGGGACTGTCGTTCTTCTTCGTTCGGCTGGTGATAGGAACGTCAGAGACAGATGCTGGGCGCTTTGGGCCGGACTCAACGTCATTATTCTGGGGCGCGAGTAGGGAAGGCGGTTGCTCTGTCGGAGAGGTCCGCTTTGTAATCTTGGTTGGCTGTGCGGTCTTGATGGCCGAGAACACGTGTTTGCCAGGGTGACTCCCACCATAAGATGCTTTGGAAATAAGGACAGAGCCTCCAGCTGCCCTACGTGCGGCAGCTGCTGCACCTACGGATGTGTGGTGAGCCAAAGTCATGTCATCGTCCGAGCCTTTGTCCCCGATCTTGTCGCCCCTAGCACGATACTTGGAAACCACGGAATTCCGAGGCCGGATGTCGCCGAAATTTTCCTGATAACTGTGGAAGTTCTTGAGTAACAAAGTAGCACGGCTGTCGAGGACCGTGGAGCCTCGAGGGTCTTGAGTGACCGGCGCAGTGGCATTGTCTGCTCCACCGTTACCAGCCCGAGGACGTTCTTGCCAGGAGTCCTGCGTGACATCAAATGGAGGAACCCAGCGCTCGGGGCCATCAGGGCCTATGTCGTCCGGAAGGTGGGACATTTGCCAGATCAGGGAACGTCCTCCGATAACTTCCTTGCGAGCCTGAAGAAACTTCTCTGTGGCTACAAACTCAGCAGGGTCATCATGGAATAATAGGTCCATGACTCTACGACCACCATGAGTGACTGGGGCAGTGGTGATTATCGCCGGAATTTTACCCGTCTCGACGCGTTTGCCGCGGTTCTGTGACTTTTCGGTAGAAGGAGGACGATCGGCAGCCTCTAAATCAAAGCCGGCAGAGACACGAGGGCCTTCATATCCTGCAATGATGGTATTGTTCGCTGGAGCTTCACTAATTCGGGCGCGTGTGTTGCGAGCCTCTGGCTCATCGAGAGGAGCTGAGCGCTTGGAGACAGAGCTCCTCAGCGTCTTGTCGCGTTGTGGCTCTTTGGTGTGAGTGAAGAGCTGAGCAAGCGAATCGGCGAATCCGTTGTGAATGTGCGGTTGGTACCTAGAATTCCAGTCCTCTCGAACAAAGGTACTGGACGGGTTGCTAAGCTGCGGCTCATCGATCGGATCAATCCCACGGTCGACTAGGCCAGTTGATGTAGCCGCGGTTTTGACACCAGCTTCGAACTTAGACATCGAGTCGGTGCCTGGGAGAGGATGTCGGAAACCTTGATCAGAGGCAGGCTTGAGAGGGGGCGAGTGGGCTTCAGGTGTAGTGTCGGAGCCCTTGTGCTGGTGCAGGGGCCGATCAGACATGACGCTATAGTTGGTACTCAAGGTTGCTGGTGAGATTTAAGTGGTTGTGCGTTTGTGGATGCGGGTACAGCTTAACCTCGATGGGAGAGATTTATAGGCCGTGTGGGGTTCTGTGGCGCGTCAGTGTCAGGTTGAGGGAGCAATAAGAGACACTTACACTTTCGGCAAACAATTGAGAGTGATAGACTCCTGTTTTGTTCTTCGACACCGGCTTAGCTTGAGTGGCTGTGAAGAAGGTGAATTTGAGGCTCAACCAATGCTAGTTGAAGCGGTCGAGTCGCGTGGAATATTAATTCAAGGTAGGTCAATTCGGTCTTTTATTTTCGCATTGTCGGCGTGGTTATGCCTTAGGATCGAAGGTGGCCCGTGATGTTGGACTGCTCGTCGTGAAAGTTTGCAAACAGGTCGAACCTTGGCCAGTGAAAATGCGAGGAGGATCCAGAAGTGCATACAGTGATCGAAAAAAGTGTGAGGATCTCTGATGAAACTAACGTTCGGCCTAAAACGTTAGTGAACAGCTCTGGACTCACGCTGTGTGTAGGTGGTAGCATTTCCTGTGTTGGCCCTGCACGAAGGAATGTGGAATCCCATGAAGATAGTGATGAAGTTTTTGTAATCGAGTAATGGACTGCTAGGGCGGAAAAAGCCGCCTATATGAGCTAGAACTAGTGAAAAGCACCTTCCGTACAGCTCAGGGAACACCTGCCTCAAGAGATAGTGCTTCGCGTAGGCGAATGCCTTTTGTTCATCTCTACTGGAATGTATTCTCCGCTATTCTAGTCTCGCTCGATTCTTGACTTCCTACCCTATTTCGAACGTATCTTACCATGATGACTCCAAGTTTGGAGCGGTGATTCTTAACAAGAGTGTCACTGGCCTTGTCCACTTCCCTTAGTTACACTATAACTAACTGCGCTTTAACATATATTTCCACCATTAAACAGACCTGCTCAGTCTTCTTCTTGTTATTATCTTGACTATTGCACAATGCATCAAACTATGAGATCCTGCTCTTCTTTTCATGTTGATGGCGCCGAGGTGCATTGTGACAATTAATAACCAGGGTCCAATACTAATTTCTCTAGTATCAACGGGAATTTCCCACGTGTAAGATAAGGCTTCGTATGCGATCGAGGAGCCTGATCTGCGATGATGGATTATATCATAATGCACAAAGCCGCCCGCACGCGACCACCCAAAGATGAGCATATCCAGTGACTCGCCTCGGTGGTCCAGCCAAGAATGGTCTCATAATCATTGAGCCCATATTCCTGTGCCAGGGAGTATCTTCTCCCTGAACCTACCAGAAATTTGAAATCAAGTTTGCAGCGTTCACCGATCAGCTCGACAGCGAGCCGCATTCGAGTGCTTACAGTGACCTCCCAGCTCGTGTCACCAGAAGCTTGAGTAGTCGGTACAAAGAAATCACATACTGACCTCCACGACCTAGGCAGACTCGATATCACTGCGGTACGTTCAAATTGAGCGATTATCTAGAGGCTCTGTCTGTAGTTGATTGATATCACGCAATACTAAGTCGTCGCTTCCAACACAAGTCTTGGCCCCCAAACACATCCTTGCATATGCAGTGGCAAAAGTACACTAGGGCCCTTAGATTCCCCACCAACTCTCAACTTTGGCTTTCCTCATCTCTTCATTACCTTCTGTCTCTTCTTGATATACCGTACATAATTCTTGCTTAGCCATTGCATCCGGTAGAATGAGGGCGCTTTACGAATCTCTATCAGCCCACGAAAATCCACATATACGCCTACTCACGCTGCTGCCGGCGAGGTCTGAATCTGATAAAATCCGTTGCTCTGTCTTCAAAGTCGAATTGGCAACCGCGCCACCTTTTGAGGGTCTGTCCTACTGCTGGGGAGACCGTACACACCAGCATCCCATCGAATGCAATGAGCATCCACTTACTGTAACCAACAATCTACAATCAGCTCTCCAGCACCTGCGATACCATGACAGAAACCGCGTACTATGGATAGACGCTATATGCATCAACCAGAACGATTTGGAGGAGCGCTCTGCCCAAGTAGTCTTCATGCGCGACATTTACCGGCGCGCAGAGCGTGTGCTGGTTTGGCTGGGGCCAAGCGCGAAAGACAGCGCGCTAGCGTACAGCACATTGCGGAGACTGAGCAAGTACTGGCCGGAGATGATGGAGCGTTGGTCGGTAGACAGAATGAGCGTGGTCAAGCTCGGTCCGTATCGAAAGACACTGCAGCGGCTGTGCGGGCCGGACGGCGTGGCGCAAAACGATGACATCGAGACAGACGAGCGCTTCCAGCTCCAGCCGCGGGAGTTTGCAGCGCTCCGCGCAGTGCTCGAGCGGCCCTGGTGGACAAGAGTTTGGGTCATCCAGGAGGTCTGCGTGGCGACAACTGTGACGATGCTCTGCGGACATGGCACCCTCTCCTGGGAAGATCTCTCCTCCGGATACGTTGTCGCGATGGGTGCGTGTGGGATGATGGCACGCATCGGCGTCATGCCTTGGAGTGCATGTTGCTCAAGTCTTTACCAGCTCAAATTCGCGTTTGATAGGATGCATCAGCAGGCAAGAAATTCTGCGGGGAAATCGACCGATCTGTGTCTTTGCGCGGGTTCTTCAGCACAATTGACATGCTTCAGATGACGCAGATCACGGGTGCATTCAGAGCTTCAATGCCCCATGATAAGATCTATGGCATCGTGGGTCTAGTAGATCTACATCCAGACGAAGATGGGCTTTCAATAGTGCCGGATTACGAGCTTCCTTTGACTGAGTGTTATCAGAACGCGGCATTGACCATTATGACAAAGTCTGGTAATTTGAGATTGCTTGAGGATGTTACTTTCTCATCACTTACACTGCGCCGACTGGATGGTCTGCCTTCCTGGGTTCCGGACTGGAGCTACGATATGGCCACGACGTGGGAAGGCGTCTCATGGGGCCCAGCGAGTCCCTTTGCGCAGCACCTGGCGATCGCGCAGATGTCCTATGCGCTCTCCCGAGACGAGGTATCATTTTTTGCTTGTGGAGAAGATGAGCGCTGTAATCCACGGGTAGTGGAAGGATCTGTCCTTGTGCTCGATGGGCATGTAGTGGATACGGTCGCGTCGTCTGGTCACATTCTCCATGGGGCATTGAAGGACGATGACGAAGAGAAGTGGAAGCTTTTCGGCGAGGAACGGACTGGATTGACCCTCTTCCAAAAACTCCATCTCTTCATTAATACTTGCCTTCGCGTCAGTGCGTTCGTGGCGGCGCTACTGAGCTGGGAGCAACTGGCTTTTGCGGATCCCTTGCATCCGACGAAGAGTGAGAAGAAAATTTTCCATGAAGTTATACAAGCGAGTGACTACATCCAAAGCCTAGAAACATCTATTCAGATATATGAAAAGAACTGGCGCTTATTGATTACGTGGTTGCGTCGTTTGGCTTTCCTGCGGGTTTTAGGACGGGAGGTTGGGACGCTTACAGCGTACAACTTAGCTATCGGTGTGGTTTCCTATTTCTCTTTTACCAGATCGAGGTCAAAGTCTCATCTCGTAACACTGCTACTGAGCGTGCACATGGGCTGCCGGCTTTCGCGAACGTCTGGCGGACGGCTGGCAAGGGTACCGCACATTGCTCGGGTTGGTGACAGCATCGCGTTGCTAAGAGGGGGGAAATATGCTTCTGTAATTAGGCCGATGGGAGACCGATGGGAATTGATTGGACCAGCGTACGTGGCTGGCATCATGCACGGCGAGGCATGGCAGCCGAGCGCATGCGAAGAATTTGAATTCATCTGAGTGAGTGAGGATACGGATTCAAGAGATGTAGAGCAATGTACGCGCGTACGTCGAAGGTCATTGTCAGTGTGTTTGAATAAGTAGCTGGCAGGCTAGTGATCACTTGCCGTACGCCCGGAAGCATCATCCTTGACCAGAAGGTGACCAAGGAGAGAACCTGGATAGTACGTGCGAAAACACCAATGTCACCGATGAGAGCAGCGAGTCCTTTCCCGATCTTAGACGCAGTGCGAGTGCTAGAAATTGTTCACGAGAAATTCGACTCCTTGAGATGACGGCTTTTTGGCTTGCCACCTCACCGTTTTCCAGCATCATGCTCACCTATCAAACCAATATAGCAAGCCACGCTGCTCCAAGGAACCCCCTAGTCCGTAGGGAGTCATTGTGTTGAAAGTCAAGTGCGGAAGGTAGAGTACAGCACTTGACCACGTGCTCCTTCACCCTTTTACACATTCTCTGTCCTTTAACAACGCTAGGATCCTAATATCAGCAGTCGTAAAACGCTACCTGGTCTATCCAACAAGGAGAGATTGCTCTAGAACTAACCAGAGCGTTTGATTTCCCGCATTAAGCCGCCAGTGTGAGCGTATTCTTGCAGTGAAAGCTGCAATGACTCCCAGCTTGCACGAAGATTTCACCTGAGAACTTTCCCAGTCAAGACCAGTCTCTTGTCCAACTATCGTGTCACTTTCAATACCTCTGGGCAGTGTTCCATAGTTCAGAGAATAATGCTGGAGCTGTGCTACAAAGTGCATTCCCAGAACCCCCACGCTGGCCAGACTTGTTTCAAGACATCTTTCAAGATGAGAGACATGCAGGAATGGAATGAGCGTATTGCATTCAAGCAGTGTAAATACAAGACTCTTGAAGGTTGGTAAAACAGACTCCGCTTCAGAAAGCTGAAAATTCTGCTCTTGTGCCATGCTACTATAACTTTTCTCGCAATCACGTACGGAGCCGCGAGTCGTCCATTAGCGTTGTCTCGGCTGAAGATTCATTGTCTTGATCATTCGGCGTTGTTGACTCAGTCTTGAAGTCAAAGTTTAGATGCAGAACATCCTGACTTGTCCATTTAGTAGCGGGATCATTATACTCATGATGAAGAGTGGCGCATAGTGGTGTTGGAGCAATATAGTGACGCGCAATACGGTCACGAATGAAAGTTTGGCCAGGTTTCCCGAAAAGTCCCATCCTATCCATGGTTGATGGTTCCATTTTAGCAAGGAAGAAGCGGAGCAAAACTTCATCCTCCTGAATAGTCCATTCTTGCGGCTTCTCATACAGACATCTTCTTCTGCTCTCATCGGCTGCTTGCTCTTCAGCTGTGGGAAGGGGAGTCAAAAACTCGAAATGCCCGTTCAGGACATCTTCAATCGTCCATCTGGTGACACGTTGATAACTGCCACGGCTATTTTCGCTACGGCGATTGTAGATTTCCAGAAGCCCGTGGTAAAGTTCCGATCTTGTTGGAAGCTCGCTATGTAGAGCGATACGTTCGCGGACGACGTCGAGGGCAGGATTGCCAAATAAGCCTAAGAGCTGAATATCTGTAGGTTCCATGAGAGCCAGGTGAAGGCGCAGCAAGACTTCGTCCTCTCTGCCGCCCCACCGAAGCGGTTTGTCTAGGAATCGTCGCTGCTTCACCTGGAGAGCAGCTTGCTCTTCATTTTCCTTGATGGCGGCAATGCGCCGTCTGATCAAATGGAAGTTCAAACGCATCTTATTGTGTATAGTGTTTTCGTCATAACCGGCTGCTAGTAGCCTGAGAAGCTCTCGTTCCTTTCGTTCGTCCCAGGGGTCAGTGCCCACAATGCCCTTTTGCAAACGTATATAGCGGTGCTTGGCGCCGGACTTGCGGAAGTTCGGTCCTAGATTATCACTCGTCTCCTGCCATGTGTAGTCGCCGGGACCTTCGCGCATACGGAGTAGCAATAGGTCTCGTTTCGGCGTCCAGATGTGATACCGGACGTGCAATGCGGCCATGTCACGCGTGTAACTGTAAAATCGTAACGCAGAGCAAGCTGGTGTCCTGTGGCCGATATGTGGTGGAATGATAGCAACGAAAGATCAATGAGGTCGGTGATGGATACAAATGCGCGCAAGTAAGGATACAGGAGAGTGAAACGTCAAGGCCAAACGCCAAAAGCCAAAGTCCAATGGTCAGAGACCAACGTCACCATTAGCGGCATCAGCAGCGGCGTTGCTTCCTACATCGAACTGTACGTAGGTGCGGTCGACGTGCCGCCTAGAAGCAAAGCACTTACTTGGTTCGCTAATTATGATAATGGAAGCCACGACCTGCAAGTCACTCGTACACAATGTCATCGAGTTGGAACATTGGAAAGCGCTTCACCATGACTTTTCATTCATTCCATTGAGTGAAATCACATTCTCGGTAGAGCACCGGTAACGCCCAACCATGCATAACAATACGCCTCATTGATGCTCAACACGCTGAATACAACAGTCGGACTTCAAATCAGTCTCCAGCCTCTACCTAGCAAAGCTCAGCTGCTGCCGCCCAGGCGTAGTCGTCTTTCCACTACGCCTCATGCTCTCTAGCGTCTTCACAAGCTGCGCGTGCACCTTGCGGTTGGCTGCCCACCCTTCGCTCCATTTTTTCATTCGTATTGCGGCCATGACAGCCAGGCCAGCTGCCTTCAATGTCGGCTTCTTCGCGTGGATTGAGACATCAGGGGTGATGCCCATCTCTGAGATGAGGTGAAGGTCTTCTTGATTGCTATGCGAGAATTAGCCGAATGATAATGGAATTCAGAGCATGTTCATATACCATTGATTGTAAACCTCAATCATCATGAGGAAGAATCGTTTCTGATAACCAAGGGATTCGCGGAAGCCTTCCGCGCGAACGCATCGTGCACGGAGAAATTGAATCTGCTTCGCGAGACCATTGATCTCTTTTACGTGGCGTTTTTCGAGAGCCTGGGTTTGGGCACCGACATCTATCGCTTCATTCACCGCCTTCTGCTGGACTGCTTTGGTCGAGGCTTGCAAAAGCCGGAATTGGCTTTCCTTTTCGCGAAGTTGCGACTGCAAATCACGGAGCTCGCTCTGAAGGTCTCGCAGCTGCTGCTCGAAGATGGACTTCTGATCGCGTTGTGAGGCTTTGAACTCGGATTGGAGCCGGCGATGCTGAGCATCTTTTTCGCGGATTGAAGATTCAAGGTTCCGGATCTTCTCATCCAGGGCAGTTCCTTGCTCGCGCTGTGTAGCCCTGGCTTCGTTCTGGAGAGAAATCTGCTCGCGTTCCTTGTCGCGGAGCATTGACTCGAGCACTGAGATCTTGTCTTCCAAAGAAGTCTTTTCATCGTTGACTTCGTCTACTTGCTCCTGGAGCACGTCAATCTCGTCATCCAGATCTTGCTTTTCTCGCTCCATCTGAACCTTGAGCGATTCCAATGTCTCCATTCTTTCGGTGGCCAACCGTTGTAGAGTGTCCACCTCGCCCTTACGGACATTCATCTCTGCTCGCAAAGATTCGAGCTCATCGTCCCGTTCTCGGAGCAGGTCTTGCATGACATCGAGCTGGGTGCCCGGCTCATCGGCATGGCTTCGGAGCGCATCCAGCTCTGCGTCGCGTTCCGAGATGGTCCTTCGTGCGTTTTCCAGATCGCGGGAACGGTCGCTCAGCTCACTTTGCAGCTGCTTAAGCTCTTGAAGTGTGTTGTCATGGGAGTCCAGCTTCCTTTGGAGACTCTGTGCATTGCGCTCGCTGGATTGAAGCGAGCTCTGCAAAGTTGCGAGATCGCGCGATAAAGCGTCGCGCTCACGTGTGACTTTTTGCAACGCTTCAATCTGGCTATCCTTGCTGGATAAGTTCGATCGAAGACCATTGATCTCTTGAGTGGCGTCATCTCGTTCTCGACGAAGTCTGTCCAAGTTGTCCAAGTCCCGTTCTTTCTGAGCGAGCGCTTGGCGGAGCTGCTGCACCTGTCGCTCGTACGAAGTAGTTTCTTGCTGCAGGCGTGTGGCTTTTTGGATCGCATCTTGAAGCTGTTTGCGGTAGTCGTCCAATTCATCCGCTTTGATCTCGGCATCGTCGACCCTTGACTGAAGAAGCTGGATCTCCACATTCTTCTCACGTGTAACATCGAGCACCTTTTGGCGCGCATCGCGAGCGGCCTGTTGCGCGAGTTGGACTTGGCCGTCGCCTTGTGATTCTGCAAGCTGTAACCTCTCATGCAATGCGTCCAGCTCGGTTTGCTTTTCACTCTCGAGAGTTTCCAGCTGTCGCCGCAGCGCTTTGGCCTCTACATCCTTCTCCCGTTCGATATTCCGTAGCCGCTCTTCGAGTTGGGATACCGCCTGCTGCTTCTCCTCTTCCACCTCGTTCAATTGCTTCTCTACTTCATCCAATTGTTGTTCAAGCTCGCGCAGCTCCTGGTCTTTGCCTTCCGACGCACTGTCGAGCTTGTCCTGCAGCGTATCGATCTCAGCGTCCTTCGAGCGCGTTGTGGTCTTGAGCTCTTCCTCCAAGACCTCAATCCGCTCAGCTTGCTCCTCGATCTGGCGTTGCTTCTCCTCCGCCTGTGTTCCGCCTGATTGTTCAAGCGAGCGCAGTTGTTCCTCGAGGATTTTGATCTTCTGGGCTTGCTCCTCTAACTGACGGTCTTTTTCCTGAATTGCCCCATCATCGGCACTTTGTGTCCTGAGCTCTCCTTCCAGCTTCTCGATCTTGTCTTCGTATTCGTCCAGTTCCCGGTCTCGATCAGCAAGCTCAGCTCTTGCGTTTTCCAGCTCCGAGTTCACTTTCTCAAGCTCTTCTTGGTCACCGCGCGCTTCCTCTAACCTGTCTTCCAATTTCTCCAATTCAGCAGCACGCTCGTCGGCGATTCGTCGCAATTCGTCCATTTCTTCGCGCATGCCTTCGTCAGCGTGCCGTCGTTTGACCTTCTCGGCGTATTCCTTCAATTGCTGTCTGCATGATTCGAGGTCCTTCTCTGAGTTCTTCAGGGCCTTCATGTGCTTCTGAATGTCGCGTGTCATCTGAACCTTATCCGTTTTCAGGTTGACATTCTCTTCCATTGTTTGCCTGTTGAAATCGGGTCCCATCTTCTTGAGGCCCTCTTCCAGGAAGTGGATTTTAAGTTTGAGGCCGAAATTCTCCTTGTCGATTTGTTCGAGACGCTGCTCTTGGTCAGACTTCCGTAAGTTTATTTGCCAGTGGGAGCGATTTCGCTAGCGCAACGAGCGCCCATCGAATCGGATAGCTACTTACAGCTTCCTGTTCCCTGAGTGTGAGACCTTTACCGTCGTCGAATTCGCCCTCAGGCCGCTTTCGCAGCGCCATTGGCGTGCTCACGTCGCTTGAGTCGGCTGCGAGAGGAACTGGCGTCTGGCTGCCAACACCAGACTCACTGAATGAGCTGGACATGGCGTTCAATGTACTTGCTTCGGGGAGGGGCGTGCCACCCAATTCAAACCCCTTTTTCAACGCAGCTGGCGTAGCGATGCCGCCCTTGATCACACCGTTGACTTGTCGCGTTCGATTGGCAGTTGCACTCTTCATGAGCGGTGTGAACTCGACTTTTCCGGCGGGATTGCGTAAGGCAGCGAGTGGATTTCGTGGTGTTCGGGCGCCATTTGGAGGTTTGAAAAGGTTATCGCGGTCAGCGGGTGCCTGAAAAGACTCGAGTTCAGTGAAGTCGACGCCGGTCGCGCTCATACGTGTCGCGTCGCCGCGCTCGGTGCGCGGTGTATCGAGAAAGTGCGCCATAGCAGAGATTCTCCTGTTAATTCATGAGCAAGAAATATAGGGTATGTGGCGCGCCGACAATGTGGGAGGGACACTTACTACCCTACGTGATTGCAGAGTAAACAAACATAGAACACGTCGGTTGTGGTCCGTGCCGTAGCGTATAGAGTCGCGCTAACTTGGGATGGGAAGGCGTGCCCGAGGTACGGGGACGCGCCTGCCAAGGCTGCATCAAGCTCGAGATTTTTGTAACTCTCCGTCCCAACTCACCGCAACCACCACCATCGTCAGCCAGTACTCCGCATTGTGGTCATACGCATGATCTCCGCTATGGAAATCCCAAAGGACAACTTCAAGTGGTTCGGTGAAGGCTTCGACGGCTTTCCGAAGCGGCTACCCGAAGATGTTGTAGAATACATGGTCTTCATCATCGACTCAAAGCTCTCTGAGGTCCAGAATAGAGAGCGTCTTCAAGCTTTCCAGCGCGCACTAACCGCTTTAGAGAAGAAGTTCTTGAAGGAGTACATTTGGCAACGCGACTCTATCAAGCTCGACCTCGTCCGGGAGGAAGGAAAATGGCTGCTGAAAGGCACCACAAATTATGGTGACAGCGTCGCTGACGAGTGGCTCATTGTGTACTTTATGCGAGAGCTAAGTAAAGAGTTCAAAGACGCTTGGATCAGAATCTACGACACAGATGGCGAGTTTTTACTGATCGAGGCTGCTAACGCTCTGCCAAATTGGCTTAATCCAGAGGTTGCAGAGAACAGAGTCTGGATCAATCATCATCGACTCCTTGTCATACCACTCTCCAAGTACCAGACACCAGCGCCGTTAGGCCTGACCGAAGCGCTGTCGATTGTCCGAGAAACACCCGGGCGGCCCCAACACCATCCTAAGATCGAGAAGGAGGCCTTCCATCGTCTCAACGGCTATCCCAATGCTATATCCACGAATCAACATCATGCGACATTACCGATGCCTCGAAAGGTGGCGCACATCCTGCATCTGAACCCTTCGTACATTTCCCCCGCCGTGGAGGCTTTCTACTTGCGGGACCCGGTTGCGCTACGGTTAATACAGCCTGACAAATCAAAAAGGGCGCTTTTCTTTCCTCCAGAAGACTTCGTAGAGATCAGCACCAGGTTTACCAAGGTTCTTTATGCGCAGCTCCTTGGCCAAAATTGGGATCCGCCTGCTGCTCATGATGCGGCTGTGAAAGACCTCAAGAAGCAAGGCACGACACCAGAGAAAGCCGAAGTCGCCGTGAAACTCGTCGCAGGCCTTGAAATGCTCCTCCAGCACGAAATCTATGCGGACAAGCCGGCAGTCAGAGAGATCCAACTGCTCCTGGAGGATCTGGACACAGGCGCTGATGTTTTACCAACAGATGCTGAGATTGCAGCCTGGCCCAAGCGCGACGATGACGAAGCTTGGTTGAACATCGACTTTGCGGAGTTCGAGCGCGAGCTGGCTGGCAAGGGCGGGAAGGAAGGCTTTGGGGACAAAGACGCCCAGCAGAATTTGAAAAAGATGGTGGAGCGTTTCAACGCGTTCTTGGCGGATGATGAAGCCGGTATCGACGGTGCTGGTGGTCTTGACCCCATGGACATGGATGATGACTCCGACGCAGAGGGTCGCGAGTGGGAGGACCCTGAGGATTCTGACTCATCATCTGACCACAAAGGCGCGGACGAAGAGAGCGATAACGCGGATGCCGATGCCGAATACGCAGAGTACGAAAAAGCTTACGAGACATTCATGACGCTATCTGCGGCTGAAAAGGCTATCTTGACGGATGACGCCCGCGAGTTGGCCCTTGCAGAAGAGGCAGATCGTGAGGAAGACGAGGAGATCAAGAAACTCTCGGATATGATGGAGGCAGAACTGTTTGGCCATGGCGCACTGAACTTGGATCCTGAGCGGGGCCAAAAGAGCGCCAAGGGCCAAGCGACCCAATCGATCTCGTCGGCCAAGGGCAAGGGTAAAGCGGAGGTAGAAGAGCTACCGGAGGAAGGCTCCGACGACAGCGATGGCGATGTATTAGACGAAGACTACAACCTAGCAGAGAATATGCTCAAAGCGTTCAAGGGGCAAGTCGGCACGGCAGGTCCGGCAGGCAATTTGATGGGGTTGATGGGTGTGCAGTTTCCACCGGACGCGGACGACGAGCAGAAGAGTCGAGGGCAGGGCAAGGCTCCGCTACGGTAAGCTTAGCGTCAATCACTATGATACACCTCTGATGCATCACGATGCAAGGCTTCGTGTTGTATCTCAGAATTCGGAAGTGCAATCGACGATCCAATACATTGGCCGAATACCAACAACGTCCATGCATCTACCATTGGTCAGATTGCGGAACCTCTATGCAACCGTCTACCTCCTACGCCCGTCTTGAATGTGGTCTTCTCTATCGTACAAAATTTTGCTTCTCAAGTCTATGTCTACAAGTCATGACCTCTTGTCTAACCGGCTGTTCGGTAATGCGTCAACCAATCCTGTTCCCCAATGGCCGATTCCCGCGCCGCGGCTCCACCAACGCGACAGCGATGATTCACACCTGTACTCGCTTCACTGAGCCTCATTCTGTGACCCTTTGAATTGCTTGGCGACTGACTTTTATGACCCTGGCCCTTTTCCTTTCCCCTGCTCTTGCGCCGATCCCGCCTTCTCGCCTAACTGCTCCCGTTTCGCTCCAGCAAACGGCCATGGGTGCGGCACGCGTGGTACCTGAAAAGGTGCCGTAATGGGATATCTTGCTGGAGGTGGCTGTTGCTGCGGCGCTGGAGGTTGGTAGTGGTGGAACTGTGTGGCAGTGGCAGTGGGTTGGCCAGCTTGCTGCTGAGGTTGCGCCTGAGGCCGTGGTCGTATGGTCTGGTATTGCTGCGCTGTCGAGCTTGGAGTGGATGGCGAGGTCATGGGAGCGCCGGTGGCGGATCGAGAGTACGTGTTGTGCCAGTTCGCTGGGTTGTGGGGATGTTTGCTCGGATCCATTGTTCGCTGGCGGTAGTTGCCTCTTGGAACACCTTGCAAAGTTCAGGTTCGGGATTCCAGGCCTCACGTGCTGGCTGTCGGTTGCTCTGTATGATCGAGTTGCTCGAATGTTGGAGAGAAAGAGGAGCCGACGAGATCAGGGAGATGTGGTGAACAACGTCTCCTGGACTACTGGAGCTTGTGAGGATGGCACTCGGGTTGTCTTTCCCGCTTGATTTGCACGTGCTATCAGGCAACACTTATATGAGATGAAGTGATTTGGCGAGCGGTTGTTGTTGTGTGTGGAGGAGCTGGAGGTATGTACGAGTGCAACAAGTCGAGACTGGCTCATGGGTCGCGCTGCGTATGGACAAAGAAAGCAAGCAACAGCTGGATGATAGAGAACATGCAATACACTGCGAGTCGTTTAGTAGCAATGGTGTTTCTGGTATGGTCAAGGTGCATCCATACTAGGTCTTCGCCTATGCGAATCCTGCGTACCTAGGTATACCTCCAGCCTACTTAAGGCCTCGCACACACCGACAACGTGTACTATTCTGCAATCTCACTAGCCATCGACGTTGCAGCGCAAGGTACGTGCAACGTACGTGCAACGTGCATGCATGAGCGAGGAAGTGCCACGTGTGTACTGATGCGGAAGGTCGCGAGGTAGCAATCCTCCCGCGTAGGCCCGCTCTGTTTTATTAGAGTATCTTGGTATGGCTAACGGTGCGGCTACATCTACCTTGACCGTATCTGGAAAGGAACGCGGCTGATACCCGTGACTCATGACGATGCTTCCAGTGAATGCTCACGCACCGCATACGCGGACTCTAGGGCTCAGGGCTCAACCCCACGCATGTAATACGAGGCTTGCTCACTTATAGTACCAACACATGCACGCCACAATGGCGGACGTCTGTCCGTCCACTAATCCATCATGGCGTCATCACCTCGGCAGTACTGGCAGACTTCTGGAAATCTCTTCGAGACGCCCCCAACGACTCGGCGCCCCTGGACACCCGATCCGGCAGCTGTCGCAGCGCATAGGGCAGCTACTAGCCCAGATATCCCTTGCCCAGCCGGCGTCTAGCTCCGCTCCCATCGGACATGCAGGTACAGGAGAACGGTGCCCCATACCACGCGGTCCGACCCAGATTCTGCGAAGCTCGCGTGGCATGGCCCCGGATCGAGCGAGACAGTTTCTAGAAGCGTTTTAGCGTTTTGGCGTTTCTGAGCCGCATTTAGTCTACGCATGGACATCTTCACACCTTAGCTTGGGGTCCATGGGCTATACCCCAATCTACACTCGGGTCGAACACCAAAAATGGTATTGCATAGCACTCTGCTGCGGTAA
The DNA here is from genome assembly GCF_027946475.1 of Didymosphaeria variabile. Classification (NCBI taxonomy): domain Eukaryota; kingdom Fungi; phylum Ascomycota; class Dothideomycetes; order Pleosporales; family Didymosphaeriaceae; genus Didymosphaeria; species Didymosphaeria variabile. The sequence continues at coordinate 2,456,016 of NW_026611626.1, read as the reverse complement.
AGATTTGTAACCAGCCGGCATAGGGGCGAATCGGATGCAAGCGAGATCTTCAAACGGGCGGATTGGATACCATGTCTTTGTGAGTCAGGGGCATTGAAACGTGCTCTCTTGTCGTCGCACGGCGGTGAACTATGGCCGGCAGTGAGGCTTCGTATATCCGGACCTCATCGTCCTCATCCCTGATGATCATCAAATCTCACCATGCACTAGCGAGACCCGGCGCTGCGGCCATTCTGGCAGGGCCTCGCGTGCAGTAGTCCAGACATCGGGTAGCGAGCACTCCTCTTACCACTGCTGCAGTGCTGCTTACCATGCACTGCCGCCCAGGTACCGTTAGACTAAGCTGTACGAAATATGACGAGATGTTTCATAGTGGCCACGCAGTGAGTTGTTGGTCCAAGCAGAGGCTGTTACACACTACGGACTTCGACTAATTTACTAATCGGGTAATATCAGCACGCGATTGGCCAATCAGAAGACTTCACCACTAGAAAAACCACTAAAGAAAATCTCAAATAGACAAAGCGGCTGTTGGCCGTCGCGTGGCCTCCTTGCTGCGCCGTATGGTCGACCTTTTTTCGGAAACGTATGGGGCCAAGTCTAAGGTACGGTCGGAACGACGTTCCATGGAAGCTCTCTAAGAGGGGTTGATGCCCGACACCTCAGAACTCAGTTGACACTTGATCTTCCAGAGCTAGTTCAACAGTATGCAGTATCTTCGCGTCGCTCTTCACGTGCGAGATCGAGTATATTGATCGCTCTTCTGGTTTATTTGAAAGCGTGGGCTAACGTTATTCTTACGCCCTAAAGACTAATTGAGGAGCTCGTATATATGACCAACACAGGCGTTCTGGATCAGGTTTAAACCATGAAGAGACACATTGTAGTCATCATCTGCAGCCTAGACCTTTCAATCAGCGCCTTATTACACAAGAACCTACCATCTACTACAAATGCACTATAATTATCTGACCCCGGGTGATCCTCGTCGTCTCCCGCCCGCCCGATCTGCCGTGTCACACTGTGAAACCACTACGTTCCCGAAAATCGGCATCATCTTCATGCAAGTCATGATGTGCAACGAAGGAGCCAATCAGCGAGCTCCAAAATGACGCAGATTGCACAAGACAGGATCTTCCTCCAGGATTGACGCGGACTCTCCGGAAGGGCGTCGGAGATTATTATAGTACATTTGCCGGATGAAGACGGAACGTTGGTAGGTGGTGTAGTAGTACACTCGGGTACACTCCGATCACGTGTCGGGAGCGCCGAGATCTCGTGGATCACTACAGTTGGAGGCTTAGATTGGGCAGATTGAATCTTCTCCTTGGTATTACAAATTTCGAGTAGTAGATTGGCGTAGGTACATGAGAATCCAAGGGAGCCACATTCTTCGGGAATCTCCGCGTTTGGGCTGGACGTGTACAATTTGATTGCTAATACGAGGTATACGGAAACCTATTCGAGCACATGACCTTGCGAAACATAACATCACAATGCAAAGTGTAGCGAAAGCCCTGTTCTATTTCTATCCCACTGTGTAACCTTTAATGACAAGCGAGCGAGCAGACCATTACCAAGGTTTGCCACACAAGCATGATGGATCGCTCTTTCCCAGAGGTAATGTGGGCATGGAAGTGTATAAACCAAACATGCTTCTTTTCTCGATGACACGTGATGACTACCTAGGTAGACAATCCGATGAGCAATTTGCCACATTTCCGCTGTCACGTTGACTTCTACAATACTCAGCGGACCTGCTAGCAATTACGGAGTGAGCAAATAAGAGTGTTCCTTACAAGTATATAGTCACTTTTAGCTGCTACGTTTTCAAGGCCATGCGAAATTTCAGAATACTGTAAATTACTACGAGGCCTCGTCGCATTCGGATGATTGGAAGGCACTGTGAAACAGGCTGCTGACTCTATTCTCTTATACCACATTATCTTTCTCACTTTAGACCTGAATTGGATAGTACACGAGATTTTCAGCACTCTGTATAGTCACATCCACGCCGGCCTTAGACAAGGTATGATCATACGCTGTTGGAAAGTATTCAGTGGTATGTTGATAATTACCTAGTTTGCCTATCGTGCAGTGAATTGAGTCCACCCTCACGCCCTTGGAAGACAAGAAAGTATTCAAGAATATCGAGGTGACCGCCGATATCAGTCCTTGTTACTTCAACCAGCCACGGTCACCAGAATGACTCCTTGGATGTACAAACTCGAAATCTTGGTGAAGTGCAGTTGGTCGTCGAGTTTCTGGTATTCACCAAGTTTTCGAAAACACAGTTCATGTATATAAACTCCATCGCCCAGCTCTAGGGATCGGAACCTCGTTATACAAATCGGCAGGGACTGCTACTCTGAACGACATCACATCTACTCCTCCACAACAACGATATATACAAAACTATGGCTGCTTCTGCCTATTCAACTCAGGACACATCTGTGTTTCCCTTCCCAGTCGACCAGGTCCAGATCGACCCCACCAAAACCCCGGAGCCTTACAATAATGGCCTTCGTATTTGTAAGTATAAGCCACATAGTCTGAGAACAGGAATCGAGAACTAACATCAATCCCCCTCCAGTCCAGAATGCGCCTGTCAACTGGGTTGGCAACAACGAGTGTAACCTGCATTCTACGGCGATTATCACTCAATACGCCTACCATGACGTCAAGTTCTACTATATCATCTACGAGGTTTCTTCCAGCAATGGCGCCACCATGGAACATGGCTGGCTTCCCTTCGCCTACGCCGGGGGCTTCCTGGAAGGCGAGTGGGAAGATTACAAGAACGACAGCGAGGAGTTCACTCACTCCGGCATCATCAAGGACCTCCGCGATGAGGCTACTAACTGTTTTGCTGACCTCCTATCCGCATCCATTACCGATGGTGGCGACGCCACCCGCTCGCTCGCGGAAGAGACGATGATTCTGACTCTTTCTGGTCAACTCACTGACATCATGGACAAGCATATCGCAGCCATGAAGGCGAGAGCGAAAGGAATCAAGGAGTTGGACGAAGTTTTGGATGATATTCTGAAGAACAACCCCCCTGGTGCTCAGGGGAGTGCCAACGGCGCTTGAACAATGACGGTCGTACCCTGGACGAACTTGAACAATGCCGGCCGTACCTTGGACGAAAATCATTTACTGGGATTACTGATTTGGGGGTGCTTTTCGATACCTCCAAAGGCTCCACGATGCGAATTAATCATGTACGCAATCCACTTTACCCCCCAGAAGCCCTCAAGAAACCTATATGTTACCTGTTCCGAGGTGCTGAATGAAACATCGGCGGCGCTGTCACCAGCTTGCACCTCTCACGACTACCACAAGTGGAAGGCTCGAACATGGATGGATCATAGCTTTGAAGTTTTGTACTTGTTTTGTTTGCATTGCGGCAAATGGCGTTAGATAAGGAGCTTAAGTTCGACTGGACACTGGCACTGAAATACCTCGCTTTGAGGAAAGCATTGGGAGCATTTGTCGATACATACTCTGCTGAAATTCTACTTGGTAATTTGCGGTTGAAGATACTGTCTTGGTGATTGTTCCACGAGTGTTTGAACAAGCCATCACAGCGTCCAAATTAGCTCTAGCATTCTACACTGCATCCTAAAGCGGCTCATCGCGCGAGGTGGGCTAGCCTCCTTGAGCTAGTGCATCCCCATTGCAGGTCCCACCACGACTCCATCTTGAATATGAATCTCAGGAGATTTTGTCAAAACTATACGCAAAATGATATGGTACGTTCGCGCACCGAGCTACTTTGGGCGGCTGTGGAGTCAGTTTGTCTGATTAAGGACTAGCCATCTCCAGTCACTATAATCGTTTTCCACTTGTAGAATAGTGAGCCGGCAGATGGGAGTGTATAAAGTCGCTGTCTGATGCCTCGAAGTTGCTTTATATCCCATCTGTCTTCTTCTGTTTGAAAGTGCAGCTCTCCTTCTCAGTCATGGTGAAATTGCAAACCTCCTTCGGGTCCTTCAAAGGCATTCGTGGAGATGGTGTAGTCCAATATCTCGGCATCCCGTACGCGAAAGTAAAGGACCATTTGAGTGCACCGGCGACAGTTGAATGTTATGAGGGTGTTGTCAACGCTACGAAGTATGGGTACGTCTTCCACGTAATTCCATTCGCACCGACCGTGGCCTATGAAATTTAACGTATCCAGTCCCCGCGCTCCAGCGGCAGACGCAAGCCTTTTCGAGCAGCAGGTCCTCATCCAACAAGTCATGGACGATGCACCCTCGCCGCCTATGTCCGGCACGGAATGTCTCAACCTAAACATTACAGTGCCCTCATCTCTCAAAACAGAGGCGAGAGAAGCACTCCCTGTCATGGTATTCATACACGGTGGAGGGTATATCATGGGCAGCAACTCCGCGCCGTACTTCGATCCGTGTCGGTTGGCCGCGCTCTCCGTCGAGATGGGCACGCCTGTTATCGTTGTTAGCATCAAGTAAGCCACTATCCAAACCCAGTGCATCAGACACAGCCACTGACCAAGGTATACAGCTACCGCCTAGCCGTCCTAGGCAACCTCACGTCCGCAGAACTCCGCGCCGTAGGATATCCTGGCAACAACGCACTCAGAGACCAGAAGTGCGCTATTCAGTGGGTCAATGGGCATATTGCTGCCTTTGGCGGTGACGCGGAGAATGTGACGGCGTTCGGGGTGAGCGCTGGCTCAGGTATTTCCCTTCGACCGTTTCCTTGTCAGGTTGTGTTCCAGAGCTAATACGGAGCAGTTGCTGTGCTGACGCAGCTTTTCTCGAAGAAGCCGCTATTCAAGCGTGCGATTTCTATGAGTGGAACGCCACTTATGTTGAAGCCGCTGTCCTTAGACGTTGCCGAGAGTACGTACCAAGCCATCATCGCCGCGCTTGGGCTCAACGATGCGAGCGTGGAAGAGCGTATCCAGCGCCTGATATCGATTGCTCCGGAGGAGCTCGTCGAGAAGACAGCGATGAAAGCTCTGCTGGCGCCGTTCCTTGACGACGATGTCCTCCCCGAAGCTATCACGTTTGAAAAGCTTGCTTCTGGACTGGATGTCCCTGGTATGAAGTGGTGTGAGGAGCTCATGATAGGAGATTGTCGACACGATGTACGCCTACCTGACTAATCCTGATTGGTGCAGTACTCATACACACAGGGCAACGTCACCTTCTTCATGGGTCTTGGGTCCCGGACCCAGAACCTCGCCGCTGATCTGTACACCTCTCTCTCAGCCAGCTTGGGGGCTGCTTCAGCAATAGCAGTGTTAGAAGCGTACGGTATCAGACTTAGTACTTCAGACGACGCTGCACTCCAAGCTACCATTGATCTCGCAACAGATATCGTGTACGCTGCCCCCGCACTTTCGTTGGCGCAAGCGTGGCCTGGCAAAACATACGCGTACCATTTCAACGAGGGGAACCCGTGGGAAGGTCAATTCAAGGGTATGGCGACGCACATGCTGGATGCGGCGTTTCTTTTCCACAATTACAATGAGAGAATGGACAAAGGTGTGAAAGACATTGCGAGGGCATTTGCGAGAGCCGTTGTAGCTTTTGCCAATGGGATGGTGCCATGGAGAGAGTTCGATGAGGACCATGGGAGTGTGAAGATATTCGGGGGTGGAGAGGTGGACCGTATGGTTGGGAGCAATGGCTGGGCCAATGGGAGACGAGATACGTTGTTCAGGCTTGCGGAAGAGGGGAAGGTGGATCTGGACGGGCTGAGCGTGGCGTGGGATAAGTTCCTCGCTGGAAATTGAGGTGGATAGAAAAGCCTACTCATATACAAGAAGAGTTGTTCATCATTCAAAGTTCGGTCTCTCCGGCACTTTTTGGTATCCCAAGTCCCAGATGCTCTGGCTCTCCTCACCTATCCATCTCTGACTCTCATTCACCCAGTCCACGCATTTCCTGAAGTAAATGTTCTCCTGCGACAGCTCGATCGTTTCAGCCGTAAGGGTGTCGTCTGCCAATATTGCATCGATGGCTTTCAATGCCGTAGCCATGGGCGTGATGTGCTCCTTCGGCCAGAGCGGCAGGATCTCGGGCGGACAGAGGCCCGTTGGGATGAAGGCCGGGCAGATTGCGTTGACAGTAATGCCTTCTTTGACGAGGATTGGCCCGGCTGCGCGGACCAAACCCACGATACCGTACTTGGAGGCAGTATATTGTGGGTTTTGTGTCATGAAGCTATGCTTGTAAGTCCTTCTCTCTCCGCATGATGTCGGATTGCTTACTATAATCCCGCCGCCGAACTCGTTGCCACAAACTTTCCCTTTCCTCCACCGGCCTCTTTGCTTCGCCTTACGTAGTACTTGAACAACCACAGTCCCTGGATCACTGCCTCGAGATTAACTTGCATGCTCTTGGTGTTCAGGGGTTTGACTAGGCCCTCCGCGTCCACCTCCTCTTTCTCCGTTCCATCATACAGCATCTGTCTGTCGTCGATGCCAGCGTTTGCATGGAAGAAATCGAGGCGATTGCCACCCCATTCGTAGGCTTGTTTGAACAGGCGTGCTTGTGATGGGTACGAGGCGACATCGACCTGGATGAAAGTCGCATTGTCACCGAGCTTTTTGGCGGCTTCGGCGCCAGTAGTAGGATTGAGCTCTGCGATGACCACGCGGAAGCCTTTGCTATGAAGGTGCGTTGCTACGGCCAGGCCGATGCCTGAGCCTGCACCTGTTACTACCGCCACTGGTTTGGACATGGTGGAGGTTCTCGTGAGTTCAGTGTCGTTACTGTTACGCCTATTTACGTTACGGATCAGTCGGGAGGGTCGCCCAGAGAAGCTGGATGTCGACCGAATAAGATCAGATGCACGTTCATATTCAGATGGTGTACAGCTATTAGACGGTAGTTGTGGAGTAGAGACGACCCCACATCACTCCGGCACACTCGCAGCGCGGAAGAATGCCGCTAGCCCCGCACTAGGCCTCATAGAACGATGAGGGGTATCCATTTGACCTCGTACCCCATCTTCCCCCACCCCTGCCTCAATCCTCCAATACTACCAATCCTCAATCGCCAAGCCTTCCCAAAATGCCTACGGCTAAGGAAATCGAGCAAGCCCACAAGACGCTTTTCGAAGCGGGCATTGAAATTCGCCGTGAGGTAGCCGGAAGCGACTACGTTGATGCCGCCCTGCAGCGCTTCTCTTCGGACTTCTCCAAGCCGTTGCAGGATTCGTTGACGGAGATAGGCTGGGGCTGGATATGGAGCCGGCCGGGCCTCACGCGTAGACAGAGGAGCTTGCTGAATCTGGGCATGTTGTGTGCGTTGAACAGGAGCACTGAGCTGGGAGTTCACGTCCGAGGTGCGCTGAACAATGGGCTGAGCGAGGTGGAGATTAGGGAGGCATTACTCCAGGTTGGAGTATATTGTGGCCTTGTAAGTTATACTCTACGATGAAGTACATTCTTGGACACCGTACTTACCTTGCACAGCCAGCCTCCCTGGAAGCATTCAGGGTTGCCGAAGATGTCATCAACAAATACAAGAAAGACGCTAAACCCAAGGCGAAGCTCTGATCAAAACATAACATGAGTCAATATCTACCTCATCAAAAGTTTATCCCCTCCTTTTCTGCTTGTGCGAACTCCTCCTTCATGACCTCCGCCCGTTTCTCACTCCTCGGCACAATCTCACATTCGAACGGTATCGGCACAGAGAAGAAGCCCTTCTCCATTTCCTGCGTCGGTTCTACGAGTTCACCATCTGGGCCTTTCTTCCTCTCGATGTTGAAACCCCACAAGACTCGCGAGATGTTGATGAACAAAGAGCGCTCTGCTACATGTACGCCAGGACACACACGCCGTCCAGCTCCATATGTAAAGTGGTCGCGCTCGTACGGGTCAGGTGCGTTAATGTAATCGGCGGCAGAGAGGGGTTTGTCGAGGTACCGAGAAGGATCGAAAGCCTCCGGGTTCTCCCACAGATCTGGATCGCGATGGATGGCCCTAGTTCCTACTCAGTCGCTGTAGAATCAACATATAGGAATAGACTTACCACCAGTTCAGCACAGCCACCGACCCCTTCGGAACAAAGTACCCCTCGTACCAGTCGTCCTCACTGGTCGCATGTGTCATACCAAACTTGTTTACAGGCCGCCACCTCAGCACTTCTTTGATCAGGCTCCTCACATACGGCAGATTTTGTTCGTCTTCCCATGTCGGTAGCCTTTCGCTCCCAACAACACGATCCAACTCTTCCTGTGCCCTTTTCTGCGCATCCTGAAACAGCGTCATACATAGCATGAAATTGTTCAGCGTCGTCGCCGTAGTCTCCGATCCCGCCTCAATCAAGCCACCGCACGTATACGCCGCAGCCAGGTCGTCAATTCCGCTCTTCGTCGGGTCGTTCAAATAGAAGGTCTTGGTAAAACAATTTTTTGCCTCTCCGGCATCTGTCTCTCTTTTCAGCCTATTCCACAAATCTAAGTACACCTTGCTATCGTGCTCGAACGCGCGGCGTCCATGCGTACGCCAGTTTCCGAGCAGCCGTTCAGGAAGGAACGTCAGCGAGGGGAAGCTGTCGATTGCGTAGGCCCCTGGAGCAGTCATCTTTGTGAAGTTTTCTAGTACGTTATATATCTTCTTGATGAGCGGGTCTTCCCAAGAGGGGATGCGGTAGCCGTAGGTGACAAGCATGATGACAGAGGCTGAGTAGCGCCGGTTCATCATGTAGAAGTCCTTTGGGCTGGTAAGGAAGTCGACGAGCAGTTGTTTCGACTCGAAGTCTTGGACGGGCTGGTACTTGACAGAGGTGTTCAGGTTGAGGAGCGCGTGCGAATGCTTGCGAATGGAGCGCCAGCGCTGGCCGTAAGGCATAAAGAGTTGGCGGCGACCGGCGCTCATGACATCTTGGGCTAGAGGAAATGGTGCACGCGAGGAGTAGACGGAGGATTTCTTGTCCATGAGATCTTTTACAGCTTTCGGGGTCGAGAGCCAGATGTAGTCTGTGCCCCCGAGCTTGGTGTAGAAAATTGGGCCATACCTGGAGGGAAGTCAGTATGCCTTCTCATTGCGTTCATCTATTGGAAATCTTGCAGGTACGTACTGTTTGTGCCACGCGGTGACTTTGTCGCGCACGGCTTCGCTGTCCGCAAAGTCCAGGAGATGACCAATGAAAGGAAGTCCTGGCGGTCCCGGAGGCAATTTGCGTCTTCGCGAGTCCTGTATTCCATCAACGCCCTGATCTTTTTTATTTCAAGAACATGTCTTCAGTGTCATCCAGTTACAATACTTACTTTGATGGAGTTGGGCACGAGATAGAAGTACACCGTCAAGAACAACAGCACCGGCGCTGAAACAAGGAGCACACCCTGTATCAGCAACGAACCCATTATTGATTCTCGTCGAGATTTGATGTCGCTAGAGCTGTGTCGTACGTAGGTATACCTTCTCGATCTAGCTCATCCCCAGACGATGATTGGGGAACTGGGGGAACCCCTCTCCACTTCCCCGCAAAGTTACCTGCAGCCCCACAATCTACCACCTCCTAGTACGCTTTTTGTAAATAACGATCTATCAAGTCGAGATTTCACACGAAGAGAGAGGAAATAGACAAAAAGCAAGACCACATATTGTGGCTGCATTGAGCACATCGACTTTCCGAAGTGGTTTACCATGCCGCTCGAACGCGACGCCGAAGGCCACACCTACATCCGCCATCCAAACAACCAAGTCACGCACTACATCCGCGACTCCTTCGTTGATCCTTGGAAGCCAGCAGAAACTATACTGATACAACACGGTTTTGGTCGCCACGCAGAATTCTGGTACCATTGGATTCCCGTCCTATCACGAAAATACCATGTCATCCGACGCGACTTGCGAGGCCACGGACGATCTAGCTACGCGAAAGAATCCGACAATTACAATCTGAATCTCGATACCATAGTTGATGAAATAGTAGACACTCTCGACCAGCTAGGTGTGGAAAAAGTGCATTTCCTGGGCGAAAGCACGGGCGGAATGTTAGGTGAGATACTGGCTGCGAAGTACTTACCCCTTCTCCACGACTTCATCATCACAAGAACAAAATCTGAGTATCATCTAGACACCCAGAACGCCTGCATTCCCTGACTGTCTGCTCCACACCAACGCACCTCCCGCCTCCAGCCCTCAACCTTTTCGCCTTCAACCACGAGGATTGGCCTACCGCCTGCCGCACGCTCGGCTCCCGTGGGTGGACCGAAGCTCTTTCTAAAATCCCTGGCACTATTCCAATCACAGATCCTAATTACCTCCCCTGGTATCTCGACCGGATTAGTCTGAGCGATGGCGAGGGCTTAGCCCAGTACGCACAGTTTTTGATGACGCTGGATGCAAGGCCGTATTTGGGGGAGATTAAGGTGCCGACGCTCATATTGGCGCCGAAACATAGTGCGGCGACAAGTATGGATGAGCAGACAAAGTTGGCTGGGATGATAGAGGGTGCGAGATTAGAAGTGATTGAAGCGGTGGGTCATGAGATTTATGTCACAGGGGCAGAGAGGTGCCAAAGCGCATTCTTAGATTTCCTTGGGGGGTTGGGAAAATGAGACGTTATGTTGCGAAGCTTATATGTCGGGATCGTAGAGTATTTCGTACCCTTGGAACGTAATCTGAGGGGGGGAAGTTGCTGCGTGTCCAGTGGACGTAGACAAGTTAGATACTGCAATGCAAAGATCATTCCGCGAGAACCTGACATCATTATCACCGCCAAAACCTCACGGCGCCAGAGGCAGATGACAGCACGTCTAACCATGCAGTGATGGGACCATTACAGAGACGCCGGTTCAGGATGCTATTAGAGTCAAGATCATGGGTGAATAGAAAGCCTTCCCCAAGGCAGACGTAGGGGGACTGTGAATCGCTGTTTTGCATGGAGACGGCGACGAGAGGGCGGAGATAGTACTCCACAGTTATTGTGAAAGAGGAGAGCAGCTTTCGGATGGCAGCAACATCGCCTCGGAATGCACTTAAGAAGTTGAAGTGATTAAGGATCGTATCTGCAAACCCTTGTCGGTGGCGCAGTTATAGGTCCAATCCCATTGCTGCGGAACTGAGCTTACTGTCGTCGCCAAGCGGTTTTTACTGTTCGTTCAGCACACTCTCCCCGACCTCGTTCTTGAAAATTCCCGAAAACCAAGGTATTTGTCCTCCTGCATCTGTCTCGTACCCTGTACCTCAAGCCTTCATAAAGGCCACAACATGCCTCACATAATCATCCAACTCGATCTCAGTATTGGTTCGCGTACCGCGCGTCTCTTTGAAGCACCTTGAAATCACCGTTATGATTATCTTGATGAACGAGTCATTTTCGCCATGGTACGCGGTGACCGTGAAAAGAGTTTCAATGTGCATTGTCTTCTGTGAGCTCAATAATATGCCACGCAGCCATTGGCGTGCTGTAGCCTCGGCCACCTCGAGCTGACCTCGGGAATCTTCTCATCACGTGCCCACCGTCCCGCCCAGCAGTTGCGCAAAGGCTTAGTCATATCTAAGCTGGAACAATTTCCGACGTAGTACCTAGGGTTTCTAGCTTAGGATTGCTCGGTTGTGCGATTAAGTCGCCTGATGTTAGCTTGGTAGATTCGGGCTCAGAGTGGTCTTCAATTTGTTCAAGTCTCCTGTTCCACTTTTTTTTTTCATATCATCTTCCCATCCTCATACGCAGGTTGCGGCAGCGGATCCGAAATCCCATAATTCCCATAAAAATCTATCATGCTCTTCCTCTTACTCTGCATCGCCTCCTCCAGATCCTGCGACACGAAGATTTCCATTCCGCCGCTCTGATCGGTTCCCCTATCTTCAGACGAAAGCTTGTAGCCCACACCAGCTGAGGGATTGGGCGACATGACTGTCGAGTTGTTCGTCCGCAAGATTCGCAGCCAACGAGATTCCGCATGCCGCTTGAAGACGTCTTCGAGGTCGAAAAGATCCTGCATTGAGAGCATGTAGTGTTTGCCGGAGCGCAGCTTCCAGAAGAAAAGGACGGACAGTTCGATGTTCTCCACAGCTTCCAGCGATGTCAGTAGCGTGTCCATAGTCTTCATTAGATCTTTTGCAATCCTGATCTGGTCTTCGATACGGTCGTTCTTGGAGAGCACAGTGTAATTCCATTCCACGTAGAATCGGACATGGGTGACAAATTTCAGCATGGGCAGCTGCAGGATATGTGGCGAATATTCGAAATGGCCATTATTTATCCGCGAATTGCGCAGTTCGGCATGTAGTGTAAGCTTGCTGCGGCGGAAATAACTTTGCAAGATCTCGTTTCGCAACTGTCGATTGATCATTTGCAGATTCGGATGTAATCTGTGCTTTTTCGGCACGCCATGGCCGTAGCCGAAGATGTCGTGGCGCCAGGGCTCATGAACCATATCTGCTCCCCACAAACATGTATGCAATTCAGGTCGGTGGCTATTGGCGATGTCAGGGAGCGCGAAGTCGAATATCCGATCCCGTAGTTCTCTCGGTAGTGCCAGCAGGCTTGAGCTCAATTCCCTGGGGTTTAGGTCCAGTAGCATCTCTAGTTCGCGTAGGAGCATGCTTTGTCGCTGTACCGAAAAGTCCTCGCTGCCAATGGACATGACAGAGAGCTTCTTGTCGTTCATGGCGGCCATGTGGAGTCAGACAAGGCTGTCTGTTTAGAAGCGATACCAAGTAAGCCGGTCGTTATAATAGAGAGATATTAAGGTAATCGAGTGCGGGGAATCGTAAGCCCTAGAAGTGATGTGGAAGAAATGAACCGGCGTGGTGGAATCTAGTCGCGAGCAGAGAGGATTTTGACGGTGTCGTGGAGCTCCACGAGGCGGTATGCCGCCGAGCGAGTCATTGGTGGACGCTTCGGCGGTTGGCCGCAGGGGGGGTCGATCCGACTGTTGGTTCCGTAGATCATCACGTGCAAAACGGAGCGGCCCGTGCTTGAGTTTCGGTAGGGTTTTATGCTTGGGTGCGACAACTTCAGCCCCGCCCTGAACAATGGCATCGAACCCTCAAACAGCCCTCGAGACATTGTCGAGCGCACAGAAGACTCCGTGCGTGCTGAGGACGCGACAAGCCTTGACAAGACGCTTGTGTCTTGGTAAATCCCGCAGGAGTGGACGGCAAGCGCACGCGGCAGCCCCCACCCAACATGCAAAGTGCATTGAGGACTTGCGCCACATACAACATGAACTTGGGCTATTGTGTGGTGTGAACTCCTGCATATTGCCTACTTCACTATGGGGCGAGAGAGATGTACCATAGGTACCTAGGTAAGGAGCAGTCTGCGAGCGACATGGTATCCCAGCGCCAGAACGTATGGTCTCCTCCACTCACTCGGAGCCAATTGACGAGGAAGTGATGCAGTGGTTCAGGCTTTCCGACTGTGTTTGACACGCCGCTGAATAGTATTGGATCACGGTACGATGTGTATGATCTTCGCTGTCCTTTAACCAGATCAGGCCTCTGCACCCACTGCTTCCCGTCCGACTCCACCAGCGCCATAACCCAACACCCGGTCATGTTTACGCGTCTCAAGTCAATGCATGTGGCTAGGCTGAGCGCTGTAACATACGTGCAGCACCGAGCATATATCTATACGCTTGCACCAATGATCAAGCTGTTGTACAAAAACTGGGGTGATGATGTGGGCTGCATGCTGGTGGATTTTGCCAAACCGAATCTAAACCAGGGCACAATCATGGAATGTAAAGATAAGGACGCGGGTTGACCTGGATGAGGTAAAGCAGCAAGAACAGACGCGTGATCAATGATATCGTAGGCAAACTCCCTGGCACGGTGGAATCGGCTCAAGACAGCAGTGGGTTCAATTGAGCACCTGGAATATCAGACGAGCTTACATTCCTCGTTGCTATTTCGCGAAATCGTTTGAAGCAGATTTCTGTTGGTGACAGTGTAAATAGCCAACATAGACCGAAAATCTCAGAACGTTTTGTAATGTAAGGCTTAAAGCTAGCAGGAGGACGAGCCATTTCTTCGTTGAAAAATTCCTCACGATCCACGAAAGGACCACGATCACCGTATATTGAATTCCAGAACCCAGGATATCTACCGTTCAGGTACTCTATGATAACGAACCAGAACATATTACACAGTCTAAATGACGCATGACCTCTTGCCATCTATCTACCAACCGCTTTTCACGTCCACACCTCACAATAGAAATCACAGCCATCAACTGATCTCCATCTTCCAGAGCTTTTCCATCGGGTTTCCTTACTTCGAATCTGCTCTTTATCAGCCTTGCCTACAGAGCGCATACAATTAAAACCCACCTATCCTACTATCCATCTGCAACGGAACGTGGCAGCACCCTTCCCATCTTTGTTCTTGGGCAATTGGCTGAACAAACAATTGCTTCTGCTGTATATGATACGATTTGGTATCTGTACGGACAAAAGAGGTGACGCATGATTGGTCCATCTCAAGCCGTTGCGCGCGGCAGTGGCCAACGCAGGTTCCGGCGTGGTGGGCTAGTTGGATACCGTTCATCGTTTGATTGGCAACGTAGGTCAAAGTGTTGTGTGTAGTTGTTTGTAATTGTGGAATGTTTGTTGTCTGAGTAGTGTATGATGCTGATAATCAAAACGGGTACGTACAGCATGAAGACATTTTATAGATAGCACGGAAGCCCAACATGTTCTTGTTATCTCTCTGCATTATTGGGTGGCGTGGCAAATCGCGGTGGTTACACGAGATCGTGAACGTGATGTTGTTGAAGAGATTGCGGCTGAGGTTGCGTGGTTGGAGTTGCGGTGTGGTGACCGGCCGAGATCACCCCACCGAACAGACGATAACGCAACTTCTTCAAATAGGCCATAGCCCTTATCAAAATTATTATACGATCCCATATTCGTACGAGCAGGTTCGATAGTGTCCCTTATCAAGTTTTTTCCTTTTGTCTTTCCCTTTTTTTGCAACGTGTTAACTACCACCTTCCTAACTCTGCTCCACCCACTTCCAGTCCGTGCATTCGAAGTTTGCATAGCACCTGAACTCATTGCTCAGCCCCTTCGAATGCTTGACCTCAAACGTCGTGGTGCGCGTGCCGACTTTGGAGTACAATTTCTGAATCAAAGCCTCCATGCGCTCGCCCGTGCAGGCGATCAATCGCAGCGACCCCTCGTCCCAAGACCTTGCTAGCCAGCGCACAGTCAGGGCAGCTGTAATTCATCAGCATTACTCAAATAACTCTAGGTGATGTAGAGCGGAAGCGAGGAATGGGGAGGAAACGAGGGAATTTACCTTTCGTCTGACAATCCTGGCTCAAGAAAGGCGGATCTACGATGATGCGGTCGAAGCTGGCTTTGAGCTCTACGGGGAGCTTGAGTGGCTGCTCGAAGTCGTAGGGGACGAACTCTTTGAAGACGTTGAAGCGGGTGTCATATTCGAGGAGGGTCAGGTGGGGTTTCGTGGTGCATTCTCCAGACGCAAGTATATTCTTTAGCTGTATGAATGTACTAGGTGCTGATACGACTGCTATCCTCGATTCATTGGTGGCGCCGTCAAGGAGGTGCCGGGCGAGTGTGGTCGCTGTCTCGTCGCTATACTGTGATGCGTGAGTACAAAGGAGCTTTGTTGTAAAAATAGTAAATACCCAGAACTGGCTAGCATTCCAGTCTTCAGTGAAGGCATCCATGCTCAATTTTCCTTCGAAGTCATCTTCAGCCTGCGTCTTCAAGTCCTCGAATTGCTTCTGCCGTGCGTCGCGCTCGCCATAAAATTCTTTCAGCGCGTCCAACGCCCCAGCCGAAAGCTGTCTTCGCTGCTTAGTTCCGCATCTTCCGAACAGGAAAGATACTTACATTGGGCCATCATCTCCATCTAAGGATGCCATATCGCCTTATGTACACGAGCTCACGAGCAATGCGGGGAACCCGAAAAGTGATAGCCCACTGCGAAACTGCCCCTCGGTCTTATCGATAAAGCACATTCTAAACACCGGTACCTCGGCCTGGAGGCCTCCCCGATATGCAAGCATGCGCCTGCCATGGCGATTGCGTGCTCACACCTCGTTGTACAGACTATATTCCAACATGGTAGAGCCGCTGGCAGACCTACCCAAAGTCGAGAAGATGAGTAGCCGCGTCATACGCGTGCTGGGCGGGAATCCAAGCAAGGTACGCAGTATCGCATGCCTTTGTGCGACCGCGCGCTGACAGACGGACAGTTCACGTTGCAAGGTGCGCGGTAGCTCTCCTTTTTAACGGGTTACATTCGTCTAAATAAATTCTAAGGCACGAACACGTACATCGTCGGGCAGGGCGCGCAACGCCTCCTCATCGATACCGGCGAGGGCAAGCCGGAATGGATACAAAGCCTCAAGAGCGTGCTTGAAGACGAGAACATCACCATTTCAAAGGCGCTGATATCGCACTGGCACCACGACCACACGCAGGGCGTGCCCGAGCTCCTCGCGCACTCGCCATCCACCGTAGTCTACAAGCGCGACCCGCAGCCGGGTTGGGAGGACATCAAAGATGGGCAGACGTTCACGACCGAGGGCGCAACGCTGCGTGCGTATTTCTGTCCCGGACATACTACAGATCATATGGCGTTTGTGCTTGAGGAGGAGAACGCCATGTTCACGGCCGACAACGTTCTCGGGCACGGCACCGCTGTCTTCGAGGATCTGGCTACTTACATGAAGAGCCTGGATGGTATGGCTACGCAGTTTACCGGCCGGGCATATCCCGGCCACGGGCCCGTCATTGCAGACGGACCTGCAAAGGTGCGCGAGTACATTGCGCACCGGAAGCAGCGCGAGAAGCAGGTGCTGGATGTGCTCGGGGAGGAGCGCGAGGGCGGCTGGACGGCTATGGATATTGTGAAGATTATCTATAAGGATTATCCTGAGAATCTGTGGGCACCAGCGGAGAAGGGTGTATTGCAGATATTGAGGAAGTTGGAGAGCGAGGGGAAGGTTGTGAAGGAGGGGAATAGTTGGAAGTTGGTGGGGATGGAAGCTGGGAGGCCGGCACTGTAGCCCCACCTATCCACCGAATTTACGGCCAATTGACGCCCAATTGCTACGCCAGGTACCCCACAGTCCTCTATCACCTACAGTGAGAAGTGTGACGCTGTTTTGAGTGGTATATATACCATTAAAGAAAAAAAATATCATCAGTCCATACCAGATTCTGGTCCAGAACCACGTTCCAGAAGTCGCAGTGTCAGAGTGGTTAATGAGTTAGACTTGAATTACGCAATTCAGCTATCTAATGCCTTCGGGCGCGCAAGTTCGAATCTTGTCTGCGACGTTTAAGGTCGACGTCGGTGGTAACCATCTTTTTGGCCTTCGTCCGGAAGGCCTGGACCACGCTTTTTGCACGGAATACCACGTACACATACTCTGAGTAGGGTACCGTAGTTGTATCAATTGCATTGCTGTGTGGGGTGGGAGTTGCGGGAGGAGGGGTGGTCTCGGATGGCATGTCGCGGCTTCCATCTCAACTCGCCCTGCAGGCGACTGTAGGCAGTAGATCAACGTCGTACATGTTCTTTTTACTCTATTACTCTATTACTGTAGAGATAAAAGGAAATTTCAATGTCATGGCATTCGAGAGTCAGGTTGTGCACGGGAGGAATTTGCCCGTTGCTACTCGTCATCCTCGACGGCTGCGAATGCCTCCTAGACGCTAGCCATGCTTCTTTTACTTTATCACGACAATGGAAGATCCACATAATCGCTTGGGCTGTTGGCTGAGTCGATTTTATCGCAGGCGTAGGTCAGTATGCGAAAATCGCTACTTCATTGTGATCACTTCCGGAACCTTGACATAGGGACCAGATAATCCCTTGAATATGTTTGTAGCAACCTAGGAGCTCTCGGAAATGACACTGACGTATGAGCCGCTCGTCAAACTGCATAATACCGAAGCATGGCCCAGTAAATGTACGATCTTCAAATCTTGACTAGCAAGTTACACACCGTAGCGGCGCCTATGGCGAGGCTATAATTATTACAGTAATGGCTTGCCTGGGAAATCGTCGACGCGCCTTGCCGCAACTAAATGTAGGAAGAGCACAAAAGTGCCCGGGGTAAAGGCATCGGCTCCGGCGACTTTCATGTCTGTCGGCACAGTTCATGTACGCAGGTACCGGTGGTCGGGAGTCGGGAATGTATGACACCTACCGTACGAGTATACGCAGTCGCCGGAAAGCTTAGTGCGCTTGTACGCCGAGACGAGCACACGGGACTAGGTCTGATCATGGAATAACGCGAGAATTTATTGTTGGTTTTGCTTAACCGCACATGTTGAATTTGGCAGCTGGCTACATATCATCAGATGCTAAACGTCTCTAGCATCTCTTCCATCCGATCCAATCCGGGAGTATCATTAATCTTTCATTCCATTTCAGCCAGCCCAAACCAAATCGTCATGTTGAACTTTTCGCAAACACCATGTTCTAAACGCCAGCAAATGTCATATACTCATACAAATCGGAAGCGGTAACCTAAATGGGAAGAGGGAAAGTAATAGCCCAGGCAGCGATCTCCTTCTTGAGGCTGTTAATGTCATCAACGGAGCCGCTGGCGACCTTGGCCTTGAAGTCCTTGAGCTTGTTGGCCTCCTTAGGGAGCTCGCTTTGGATCTTCTGAGTGAGCTTGATGACGTTGTCGACATATCCAGCGATGCGCTTGAAGTCATCCTCGCCGAGACCACGCGAGGTCATGGCCGGCGCGCCAATGCGGATACCCATAGGGGTGAGCGCAGACTGGTCACCAGGGGTGGTGTTCTTGTTGCAGGTGATGTTGACCTGCTCGAGGACGGCCTCAACACGCGCGCCGTCGAGCTTGATGGGCTTGAGATCAACGAGCACCATGTGGTTGTCGGTTCCACCAGTAACGAGCGTGTATCCGAGCTCGGTGAAGGCTACCTCGAGTGCCTTCGCGTTCTTAATGACCTGCTGCTGGTAGGCCTTGAACTCGTCGGTCTGCGCCTGCTTGAGGGCCACGGCGAGCGCGGTGATGGTGTGGTTGTGAGGGCCACCCTGGTGGCCGGGGAACACGGAGAAGTTGATGGGCCCTTCAAGGTCGTAGAGGGTCTCCTTGCCAGTCTTTGCGTCGGTCTTGCGTACACCCTTGCGGAAGAAGATCATGGCACCACGGGGGCCACGGAGCGACTTGTGGGTGGTGGTTGTGACGATGTCGCAGTAGGGGAATGGCGACTTGTTTACACCCGCAGCGATAAGACCGGAGATGTGAGCCATGTCCATGAGGAGGTAGGCACCAACCTTGTCGGCGATCTCGCGCATACGGGCGTAGTCGATTTCACGGCAGTAAGCGGAGGTTCCGGCCACAAGGACCTTGGGGCGGTACATGAGGGCATTCTGCTCGAGCTGGTCGTAGTCGATAAGACCGGTCTTGAGGTCAACGCGGTAGGGGAAGGTCTCGAAGTAGGTAGAGACAGCGGAGATCCTGTCGATGGTAAGCACAGTACTCATAATTCGCAAGTAGTAAGCTCTGCGTACTTCCGCTGCGGGGTCTGGTAACCGTGGGACAGATGTCCGCCATGGGGCAAGTCCAACCCCATGAGCCTGTCGTGGGGCCTCATGATGGCCTGGTATGCCTGCAGGTTCGCAGGGCTGCCGCTCAAACATTGAACGTTGACACCCCATTTCTCAGAGTCGAGACCGAAAGCCGCGAGAGCACGCTTCTGGCAGAGCAGCTCGATCTCGTCAATGTGTTGGTTACCGCCGTAGTAGCGGGCTCCGGGGTATCCTTCAGAGTACTTGTTGGACATGGCTGAGCCAAGGGCATCGAAGACAGCGCGGGACGTGACATTCTCGGAAGCGATGAGGAGGATGGACTCGCGTTGACGCTGGAACTCTTTTTTCTACGCCAATTAGTGTTCACTACATCATTAAGAAGGCTGTAGATCATACCATAATCTCATCGACCTGGGGATCCAGCTCGACCAAGTTCTTGTGCATCAACTGTCGTGAGTCAGTAACTATTGTGCTCACGGTGCATTGTGCGGGGCACATACGTCCTTGTGGGACTCTGAGAGCGCGTAGGTAGACATGATGGCTAATGGGTGTGGAATTAAGGAGAATGGGTATCAAGCGGAAGACGGGAGGGATGAGAGCTGCTGGAAAGAACAGCGGCGCGCTCAGTGGAGGGTTTTGCTATTTGAACACCTGCACCAACGCGAGACCAACGGTGACTTTTTTGCGAGGGGCAGCAGCGCTAGGCGATATGCAGCCTGGCGTTCCCCGAATCGGAGCCCGACCCTGTAGTGGGCCTCCGATTTGTGAATGCAGATCCGGCTCGAGCGACCGGCGTGGAGCACGCAAGTCCCGAATGACATCTCTGTACACCAGTAAAGTCTCCGCTGATGTTGTTGACACTGAGGAGTAATGGAAGGCTTATACGCTCGAAGGTGCTGGTTCCCCAGACCGCGCTCCCGACGGAAAGCGCTTCTTCTTGCCCTTGCCGCGGGTAGGCTTGTCCTCACGAATGAGGAAAGCTCAACCATCACTCTCACGTAGCCTTACACCAACACAGTCTAAAGCCGCTAAAAGTTTGGTAAGACGGACTCGACTTTTTTCAGTCTTCGTTCATTCATTCTACATAAATACAGTCCATTTGGGTCCTCCAACACTATCCAATCCTTGTCTCGTCCATCGAATCGAATCCATCAATTGCTTACCATGCCGAATGCACACCAACGCCGAATATGCCAAATATGCTGTCTGAGCAGCACGCTGCTGTCGCATCGTGAAAGGGTATGTAACTAGTCTGAATCGAAGCGTCATAGGCAAAACTGCTCGGCGCCAAATATCCCCAATGCCATCAGCAACTCTCGTATCGTATCGTATTATCCTCCATAAAGTGAATGCGCAAGTATGACTGCAAGCGCTTAGTCGTTGTCGGTCAGGCGGTCCAGCACGATGATGCTCAGTATCATGACCAGCAGTCCGATAGTCACAATGATCAGCAGTACGAAGCCAAACCAGCCGAGTACCATGGCACTTGTTCCGACACCAGCTTTCACACTGCCATTCCCTAGGTCTTGCGCTATTGTTGCTGCTGCGACGGACGCGGTGTGCTGCCAAAGAACCGAGACGAGGACGAAGATGGAGGCGATGAAGATGAGCGCGAGGGCGACTTGAGATACCGGTCTGGACGGGAAGGGCTTGATGTCGACCTCGGAGCCGGTTTCCCTGTCGCGCTCTTCGTGCCAGCCGGGGAATGTCGCGAGGAGGACAAAGCAGAAGAATGCGAGGATGATGGCGACGATGAGCAGGTAGGGGAAGACAACGGCGTCCTTGAAAGTCGATGCAACCCACACAAGGTTGAGCGGGTCTTGGTCAACCGACACACCCTGCACCAGCGCCGTGGCATTGTTGGAGCAGATGTAGTCGCCGCCGTCCTTGTTGATGCAAATGCCAAAGTAGCCAACGCGCACGGCGAGTTGAGCGTTACCGACGATGTTCGCGATAGCTGCGGTGACTCCAGGATCGACTTGCTCTGTGGAGTAGGAGGGCGTGTACTTTTCGTACCACATGGAAATGAGGAAGATGCCGGGTATGAGTGGCGATGTGGAGGAGCATCCTGCTAATAATAATGCTGGAAATGGTCAGTCGTTGCTTGTTATACGCTGGCATATCGGGACTCACATAATAGTATTATAGCAATGGCTATCAAGATCATAAGCACGTGGTGGTAGCCAAGAAACGGTATCATCCCTGAGCAATGTTAGCAATGACTTTTCGTTGCATCGCGAGACAAACTAAACGCACGTTGCATGCTAACAGCGAACCGCATGTTCGCCATGGTGTGCTAATTCTCTTTCTGTCTCGTCTGCTCTGGAATGCGATCCGATCTCCTGGCGCCCAAGAGGGCCGGAGCGCGCGTGCGGTGGAACGCAGTCAGAGTCTGCGTGGGCGTCTCTGCAAAGAATGAGGAGCGAGCGAGTGAATTGCCTCAGTCCTAGGAATGTGGTCGGTTGTGGTATGCAGGTAGCGTGGGTCTCGCGATAGCGTGCGCGTGGTGGGTAGCTTTTGAAGCTCCGCTCGGAATCTCAACTGCGACCAACGACTGTCAGAATACCTCCTGTCGCTAGAGGAAGAATTGGGGGAGAGAGTAGGAGAGAGTGTTTAGCTTGAGATGTGTTCCAGCCTTTGTTCCAGCCCGAATACTTTTTGCTGCGCTGAAAATCGTGAGGTTGGGGTACTTGGTGTGGCTGGGCGAGATGCCAGCCTCCTCGAATTGTAAACACTGGCGCCCGGGGCAACCACCAACGAGAGAACGTCATCGCTCCCAGCCTCGCCAACGCACCAATCATCGGCACCAGCGCATTAATACGGACATTTTATTTCTGGGATTCGCGTGCAGTCGCGCTTCGGTTCCTGCGTTTCCGCGAGCTCGACTTCGGTGTGGAGGTCCATTTCGTCGACACGCAATCTCTCCCAGCCTCTTCTTTCTGCACCGCAACGTGGCATGGCAGTCGCGAGACGGAACTGATATCAACATGGCCAGACCGCTTCTTGCGCAAGGCCATTATTGCTCATCAGCACCGGCGCCTGTTCGTCCAGCTCACGGCCTCCGCGTTGTGCGATATTGAATCTTCTCGCATGTCTCATTGCGCCTCCCTCACCTCGTTGGAGGCTAATCTCGTCTGAGCTGATTTTCTAATGATGCAAACTCTACCAATACCATATACCCACACCCAGCCCGTTCTTCAACTGCGATGTATCTTGCACAACGCATACCGGATCATGCGAACGCCATCTTTTTCTGAGGATAGGATGGATTTGAGGATGGGTCCAGCGTCAATGACAGTGCAGCGGTCGCTAATGTCGAAGTTGACGCAGTGACTCCTGAGGATCTGCTGCCCATTCTTCGCAACGAGCGGCTACATGCCTGCTCACGCCGAACGAACGCTTTCTTCTGTCGGGTAGGCTGCGGATATGGCTCTCATGATAATAGGCTCTGTTCAAGCAACAATGATTGCGCTGCTCGATGCTTCTCAGCCTGCTGCTGGTGTACAACGATCTAGACTAGTACTCTCCTGCAGCGGGAGGGTCTTCTCTACCCGCCCCCGATCCAGTCTTCAGCGCCTCTGTAGCGCGTCATCGTTAGTGGGCAAGCTTGCAACGTGGTCATTCGGATCGTTCCCGCTGTCATATTGAGTAATGCCGCCTAGCTGTGGAGCTGTTCGCGATCGCAACAAAACCTCGATGGAGCAGCACGTCACTGTCAGCTGCACATACAGGCAAAAGGACAGGCAAAAGGCATCAGGCATCTGCCGAAAAGATCGCAATCCAGATGCGGCACCGCGTAAGATCGAATTGCTATCAGTTTCACATGCAGCAGCTGGCCGAACCCTGATTTGACAGGTTGCGCTTGACCGCATCCGTCGATAGCGCCTGCGTCAAGTCGCAACGGTATGACGTAGCGCATCGATGCCCAAACAAACACACGGAGGAAAACGCAACCTCACGCATGCTCTCGTGCAAAGCCGCCAATGAGAGCGACAGAGTTGCTTTGCCATCGAGATCAGAATTATCCGCGCTAGTATTGTACCCAGTCTTCGCCTTCGCTGTGACGTTCAGCGATCGACTTCAGTCATGCGCTCCATCCGCAGAGACTGTTTGTTTGTTCCAGGCTATCAGAACCCTGGAGCTCGATGGAAGCGGCGATGCAAGCCATGACGTACCTGTCATTCAACGGCTGCTGTCGAAGGGACCGAGAAGTACTTAAGAGGTCACCTCTGCCACCCCTCTAGCTCTCCATCAACGCCTACAATCGACTCCTACAACAAAGCAACTTCACACTCAAACCAAAACTTCCACCAAAACAACCATAACTATGTCTGACGCCGGCCGCAAGGATCTCCACACCAAGATCGGTGAGGGCATCACTCCCGACTCCACCAAGTCCACCCAGCAGAAGATGAAGGAGACCGTCACCGACACTGGCGACAAGTTCGCTCGGTATGCTTCTCTTTCCCCCTCATGTCCAACCACGCTAATGAACATCCACAGTGGCACCCAGCCCGACCATGACAAGTCTCTTGGCCAGGAGGCCTCCGACAAGGTCTCCCGCAGCCACGACCGCGAGGCCCACGGCTCCTCCGGCGGCTCCATCCTCGACAAGACCAAGGGCGCTCTCGGCCTTGACAAGCACTAGATGCTACGACTGTACGATGTTACGATGACTGGAGGATGGATGTTCAGGAACTGATCGGTACCGACCTACGGTTATTCGATATATGATACCAAGCCTTTTGGCTAGCTGGAAACAGTAATGAAATAACTCTACAAATCTTGGCGTCCTCTGTGCTGTGACTACTCTGCTGTGTTGTGAGTATACGTTGACTGTGTGGTGTCGGTTGTGCGTGAAAGAACGAGAGCCATGAGCTGTGCATGCGTGTTACACGGTTCATGCCTCATTTGAAGGCTGCCCTTGTTCTCGTGACACTGTCCGCACTTTGAACGCGATTTGCACTTTGAACGCGTTTTGATGCCGCTGGTATCATGTCTACAGTTCGGCTCATTTACATGCAAGTACCGTAACGTGCTAGAACGGAATTAACATCAGCGTCGAAACCAAGTCATTGACCCATGCTCACGTTGAGCTACAATTCTCATGGCAGTGACACTAAGCCGCTTCGGGACTTGTGACTGGCGTGAGAGCAATCATTCGTTCTTTTACTCACGTTTCGCTTGCAAAGACTGTCATGTAGCTTCTTTCGGCCTCACTTCGACATAGAACAGCACATTCGGATGCGAAAGGGGCAAAGGGTGCAAAACACAGACTGTATGTTCTCGTCACTATTCTTGCACTTGACGATAGGCTGATCACGTCGCTAGACGCTTCTAGTGGTGCGCAAGCAGACTGACCAGTCCGACATCAACCGCCTAGCAGAGCAAGAACCATTCTATATTGGACACCTGCCCAGTCATGAGGAAGGCCTAAACTTCATACTTCATATAGTTGACTTTCATTACTGAGGCGGCTGACAACGTTTTTGGAGGCGCAAGGCGAATAAGATACTTGCCCTCATGATTTTCCTGTGTAAAGCAACCGTTTTTTCAAGCAGAAGGGTGTCGAGTTGTACTTCAGAGTCCCAGGATTCGAACATTCTTTGTCGTACATAATCAGCTGGTTGTAGCGCAGGTATCAGTGCTTTGCAAAAGTTGTGACCCCCACCTCCTATGGTTCTTGGTATACCTTTTTATACGTTTTTCGCAATCTATATACTATAGGAGGCTGGTTATTAGCTAATTTCTGTTAAATCGTGGTTTCTAGGCCTGGTTGACGTTAGTATAGGGCACCAGGCTATCAAAACAGGCGTGCCAGAGTGACGTACCTGATAATCAGCCTCCTATAGTAAATAAATTGCTGGAAACTTATAGAAAGGTATCTCAAGAACCATAGGAGGCGGGGCTTTGCAAAGCACAACATCTCGCCGTGAGAAGAAGCGACCGAGGTCGACGGAAGTGACGCCTATTTAGCCGAGACAGATTTGTATACGAGTATCCCGCAATTGCTTGCGTGGCTTGAGCCGAAGCTGGACCTTCAATGAGGATAGACCACAGGTGTAGGTGATTACCTAATCGTTTTAGTACCTAGGTAACTTTCAGCACCCACCAAACATCCACTGTTTGAACAAGAGCACCATCTCACGAACTCTATGATTATACTCATTAACTCAACTGCCGATTTCCCTGCGGCTCGTATATGCATAAAGCATTGGTCGCTTTCTATTATGCTACATGTTCGTCGCCATACTCCGCGGTGCGGAGTACAAATCTGAAATCGGTCGACGGAACGGCCCCCAACTTCACAGTGTTGCTTACCGCAAGCCGCACTGCGCTAGCATCGCCGAGACCCCATTAGCTGCAGTAGGAGATGCCCAAAATACGAATGAGATGGATGGTGGCTGAAGCCAAACGATATTGGGCGAATGCTACAATGATCAGCAACCTCGACCGACATCTACAAGAAGGGGTCGAAGCCCAAACGCAGGCTACGAATGCATTCGACTCAATACAAAGCGCCAAGGCAAATTCAGTATTTTCTGTGTCGGCCTATTGCACATCGCGGAGCCAGGCGAAATACGGGCTTTCGTCCCAAGACCAAGCCCCGTACGATCGGCCTACCTTTGATGTGAAGGTGTGCGTGAACCACCGCCTTCGAATATGGCCGAGAAACCAGAAATCAAACGCATCAAGGAGGAGCTAGATAAGGACACCAGAGATGTATCGGATCTATGGAACGAGGCGCTACGAAACTACAAGGGTATTGTCGGCGAGGGTCTTGTGCCGACGTACACCAGTGTGGGCGAGATGATCAAGACTGGTACAGAGCAGATGAATGCCTTCCATAAGTTTCGCCACGACAGCAAGAAGGTGGATAAGCTGCGCAGCTTGTTCGCATCAAACTTGGATTATATTGAGAAGGGTGCGCAGCAGATCATCGCTGCGGCAACTCCAGCGTTCCCTCCTGCGGCCGCGATCGGGACAGCGCTAACTTACATGCTTACAGTAAGTGTGCCAGATATCGCTAATTGTGAAATCTAAAAGCTAAAATTCGATTAGGCTTGCAAGCAAGTCTCAGCCGATTACGATGTGGTGACAGCTTTCTTCGAAGACATGAATGCATTCCTTCAGCGCATTACAATTCTCGAGTCGAGGCTACCAAGTTATCCGGCGTATCGCAACTGCTTGATGGACGCTTTTACTTCCGTCTTGGAAATGTGCGGATTTGCAACGAAGTACATTCAACTGAAGCGCTTCAAGAAATGGATCTTGAACATGATTCGTGGGCAGGACGACGAACTTGCAGGCGCCCGCAAGAAGATGGACACGAAGATGTCGCGCTTGCAGAGTGCCACGGAATATGCTATTCTCGGCAACACGGAAAAGTTGCAGACAATGAGTGCCGAGTTGAAGGAGAACGAAGAGATGCAGACTCG
This sequence comes from Didymosphaeria variabile, assembly GCF_027946475.1. Taxonomy (NCBI): domain Eukaryota; kingdom Fungi; phylum Ascomycota; class Dothideomycetes; order Pleosporales; family Didymosphaeriaceae; genus Didymosphaeria; species Didymosphaeria variabile. Next base: position 2,429,085 of record NW_026611626.1, on the reverse strand, counting down.
AATGCTCGAAGAGCAAAGTAAAATGCTTACGACAGTGATAGAGAGTCAGGAAAATGTACGCAACGACCTCAAAGATATTCGAAAGTTGTTGAACGTCTTTCAAGAGCAGCGAAAGGAAGAATCACACGCTGGGAAGCAGAAGAGCGCAATCGGGAAACCACCTACGTCCAACCGCGTCAGGACTTTCTTCTACGACTACATTGACCCTGCTCACGAACATCGCAACATCAAGGAATACTTAATACCAGAGATGTCGAAATGGTTTTTGGAAGAAGATGAGTGGGCTGCTTGGCTCGCGCAAGACAAAGAAAAGGAAACTTCGAAATTGCTCTACATCGCTGGTCCACCGGGCTCTGGCAAAAGTCATATCGCTTTCACTGCTCATGAACGACTTGTTCAGTTGGCGCAACAAGACTCTGTTCGGAACACGTGTGTTGTGCATTACTACTTCCGCGAGACCAGAAATGAGACGAGGTGTTTTTATAACGCTATCAACTGGCTCGTCATCCAAATGGCCGAACGTAACAATCACCTGTGCGAGAAAATCAACATTGAGCTTTCCCGCGAAGACACCGACATCGACATCAACGACTGGAGAGACATATGGAAAAAAGTCATCGCACCGCTTTTTGATAGTTCATCGACGTCTCGCCTACAGATTGTGTTTGACGGTTTGGATGAGCTGGCTCCTGATGGCGTACAACGTCCTGCAGGACTTGAATTCCTGAAGACGGTCGCTGAGTCAGACCTGAACGTCAGTGTTCTGTGCACAACGCGTTCTACCTCCACGGCATCTATATTTTCGAAGCAGCTGGATGAGATTGGAAGTAAGAGTATAATGGTGACGAAGGAAAAGCAGCTGCCAGACTACAAGACTTTGATATGGCATCACCTTGATAATGACGCCAGGCTGAAGAATCTGAGTCAATATATGAGGCAGAGAGTGTCCAGTACACTGGAGGAAAAGGCCGATTGCCTTCTCTATGCGGAACATATCCTCCGAAGATTCAATAACTTGAGCCGAGAGCCGCTCATCCTTCGACACCTGGACCATGAAATGCCTGAAAATCTTGAGAAGCTATACAGTGTCATCTTGTCTGACCTACTACGCAAGACGAACAGTGAACAACGAAAAGCCTTGAAGACCCTGTTCTTATGGATCGCCTTCGCTGTGCGTCCTATTACTCTGTCCGAGGCCATGGTCATCGTTAAGCTCTCGCCAGGGAATCTCGATCTAGAAGAAGAGCTGCAAGATCCTCAACTCGGCCGTTTCCTACGGATTGCTGACCGCATAGAAGAGGTAGACCTGTCATCTCCCTCAGCGGATACTGATCTGGACGACTTGCAGGAGCAAGGAAGTCGTCATGAGAGCGCTTCCGATGATTGGAATCTGCCGCTAAAGTTTCAAGAGCGCTCTATGCGCGACTATTTCCGCGTCGCCAAATTTGACGAGGATCCTGATAGCTTGCGCACTACGGGCTTCGAGGCACACCGGCAGATTTTTGTTACACTTTCTCGGATCCTCTGCGAGAAATCTGACACAGGTATCAGCGATAGGCTGCGTGGATTCGCAGGGAGCTCCTGGTTCATGCATCTGGGCTGGGCGTGGTGGTATAATAAGCTTGGCCGCCCGACAGAAGAGCAAAAGATTGAGCTCCTAGAAGCCATGGCTGCGGTGTTCAATGGTGAAGGTGGATCAAGTGCCAACATTGAGAAGCAAGATATTTATTACGAATATCTCGGTACTAACGGCTTAGAAACGAAGGTGAAGTACTTTGCGGAGGTTGCGAGTGAGGTAGGAGAAGGAAAGCTAAAGGAAAGTACCAGCGCGTGGATCAGAGAGATATCGACCAGCTGGGAGAAAGCTTTCATCAATTTGGCGAAAGCTCACATCGGGAGGTGGTTTTCCGCAACGGATCTGAAGTCTGCTAAGCAGTCATATAGATTTGCACGGAGTGCCTTGGGCATGGTAAGCATCCCTTTATTATAATTAGTGTTCGAGCTGTAACCGAGTTATGGAGTGGACAGATACTGACGTCTCATTAGACTGACCTAAAGCATCTTAAACAAGAGATCGATTACGATGAAGACTCTGATGAAGAGACCTTGAACTGTGAAGAGATCTTAGCCATCTCTAAAGTATTTCCGGATATCACAGACAAGAACGCCTCTTACGCAGTTGCTCTGCTTTTATACGACTCTGAGTACTACATAGATGCCCTTCCAGAAGCCGAAAAGGCCCTCGAATTCGCGTCATCCGACCCAGTCAAGAAATTTCATGCGACTGATCTCCTCGCCAACGTCCAGTACGCGCTTGAAAAGTACGAAGCTGCCCACAGCACGATCACTTCCACACTTTGTGACACTGCAGACATTAATCCAGCTCAGGTCCGCCGTTCACTTGTCACTCGCGCCAAAATCGAGTCTGCGCAGTCGCTGGTAGAAGATGCTATGGCAAGCTATGAAGAGGCACGGCGCGCACTACCAGACACGCCCATGCTGGGTGAGGACCTGCAGGACCAACTTGGCTCCCTCGTTTCCAACAAGTATGATGATCCTGCTGCCATTGTCAACGCAGTCAAAAGCTGGACACCGCTTGAACGTCTCGCTTGGGCAACATGGAAGTACGATGTTGACGGCGAGCAGCATCTGGATTTCCAGCGGGCATGTGGTCGTGCAAAGGAGATAAACTTCATGGTCGCCACCTACAAGGAAATCATAAAAATGCTCGATGCTGTGGATGCCGGCGCACCCATGCGAAAGGAGCTTGCACTTACACAGTGGGAAGTATGTGGGGACTTGGCCGCTGCGAAGGAACTCCTTGACGAGATACTAGACAGGGAATCAGACGGGTCGGACTACAGGTTCACAGGGCAAGACTCCTCCTGGAACATGGTGCAGACCATCGATGCCATTAGTAACGTCCTCTACGAACAGTTCCGCACGACTGCCGATCCCAAGCAAAAAGCCGATATCATCGCAGAAATGAAGGAGGTAACGAACCGGCCGCTACCACGATCGATCTCGTCGTGGAAGTCGATGCTTAACAGCCATAGACTGATCTTAGCACGCATGGTAAAGAAAATGGGGCCCGTCTCCGAGTACCAGAACCTTCTCCAGCAAATATTTGACGTTTGCTATGATTCTTTGACTGATAATGTTGGGTGGAACGACTCGGATAATTTGCGGTCTTTGGCTATGGTGCTCTCGGTGATGGGTGGGTTCAAAAAAGAGGCGCAGATTTTGATATCGGCGATTTTCTCGAACTTGGATAAGACTCTGGATGCAAACGAAGATGAGAAAGAGGGAGAGCAAGATGTTGACGGCGAAGCCAGGCCAGAAATCGATGACCAAAATCATGAGACGCATGACCAGGACCATGAGAAGCAGGATCATGGAGATGACGAGACTGGCGATGGAGACGACGAGGACGAGGACGAGGACACCAGTTCCACCTCCTCCCTCCCCACCGACGAAGGTGACCTGCTAGGCGATAGTGGGTACTTCTGCTACGGAGAGTGCACCGACGGTACTCGCTACCGCGCCTGGAAAGGCCGTGCCCTGTATGTCTGCACCATTTGCGCGGACGTCATATTGTGCGAGGCCTGCTTCCAGAAACGCCAGGAGTACAATGAAGGCATCTCATCTCCAAGAACAAAGGTCGGGGCTGAGTATTGCGGTATAAACCATCAATATCTGAAGGGTCCAGTCGAGGGGTGGAAGGGTGTGAATGACGGGGTAATTATGCTTGAGGGAGAAGAGGGAGTGGGGCTTAAGACGTGGTTGGCGAGACTGAAGGAAGAGCGGTGGAAGGGCGCATGGGAGGCATTCTGGTTGAGGGAGGATTAGCCTTTGGTATTGTAGGCGGTACTCGCATCGTTATTGAATGGTTATACTTTTGCCAAAGCAGGACCGTCCTCCCCTAATGGACTACCATAGCTATCCCTATAGTTATGTCACGTGCGCAAAGACGTAAGCGCGCATGCAGGCTACAAGGCTGACCTCAGGCGCCGATTATTCTGCACATTTTGGCCGAAAAACATAACAGCGACACTATCCCTTCGTCACCTCGGTCGGCGTGCGACAACCGATGACAAAAAGAACCGGTGCTCCGTTCTCTACCATAACACAGTGCCCCGAAGCCACGCCAATACACTTGATCCATGATATCCTACCCCGCAGCCTGCGGCCGAGTCATCCCAAAGGTTCACAACCAGGCACCACTAAGGCTATCCACCTGCCAAGGCCCACCGCGACACAGGCTTCGTCATGGCGATACGACTGATTGATACCAAGACCCTCAGTATGAGCTCTTTCGTGGGGTCTTCTGTTCCGAAATACGCAATTCTGTCCCACACCTGGGGTGCTGATACAATGGAGATCACATTTCAGGACATGATCGCCTTGACCAGGGGATTTGAGCGTTCTAAAAAGGCGAGTTCTGGGTATCGCAAAATTTGGAAGACTTGCCAAAACGCTCGGTGGGCCGGCATTGGATATTGTTGGGTTGACACTTGTTGCATCGACAAGACGAGTAGCCGTGAGCTGAGCGAAGCCATCAACTCGATGTACAACTGGTATCGCGATGCAGTCATTTGTTATGTTCTGCTTTCTGATTATGAAGTCAGACCTATAGCGAATCACAACACACTGGGTGGTTGCAAATGGTTCACTAGAGGATGGTGTTTGCAAGAGCTCGTGGCGCCGCGACACGTGAAGTTCTATGATCGATTGTGGAGATTTATCGGAACTAGGGAAACACTGGCATCTTCTATCTCTACGATCACGATGATCAACACCAATATCTTGACTGGTCAGGTGCCGATCGAATCGCTTCCAATAGCACAAAGACTGTCGTGGGCGGCTAACAGAGAGACAAAGCGAAAGGAGGATATCGCTTACTGTCTACTGGGGATCTGCGACATCTACATGCCAATCCTATACGGGGAGGGATCGAGAGCATTCATACGTCTGCAGGAGGAAATCATAAAACGCTCGAACGACCTCTCGTTATTCGCAACGCGGCAACCTGACACGAGTGGAGGACCGGATCCATTGCAGCGATATCGTGATCTGCTAGCACCTTCTCCGAAGCACTTCGCCCATTGTGCGGACCTTTACTATACGAGCAATGACACTTACCAGAGCAGTGCATATGCCATGACCAACAGAGGACTTCACTTTCCCGAGGCTTATGTGTATTGTGATTATCATTGTGGCGTATACCTCATGGAACTGAACTGTAAGAATCCGGGAACACGGAGTAACGGCCAGCTAGTCCTTCAGCAAGTTGGGCCCAACCTTTTTGCGAGATGCCATGACCAGCTACTTGCAAGGGGAGTAGACCGTCTGCTTTTTAAGACCATTCTAAAGGAACATATATACATCATCTCGAATATACGACCTTCGCTGCAGGCGCATTTGAGCATAGCAGCCGAATACGCCATCACAGTGCCGTCTCGTTGGTTGAAATTTCCTCGCAAGCAGGTGCTGGAGGTTTTAGAGAGACCACTCTTCAGAGGACGCTGGGACATTGCTAGCATGCAGTTTCTCACGAACGGACTTTCTTACTTCGAAGCTATCATGAAATTCCACCCAAGGCGAGCATTGCATGGTAATGCCAACGAGATACGTCACCTACAGATCAAGAACAACAGTTGCTATTTGATGTTAGGGATTCGCAGCCCTGCTTCTGGTTCGGCGGCAACGGCATGGGTTCACTTAGTAGAAGAGACTGTCTGGCAGTTGTCACAGGACCATAACGACAAAATGAACCCCTTATCTCTGCCGGCCATGCTGGGTATCGATATATTGGATACTCGTGCCACACGAGCGAGGCTGCACCTTGGTGCACAAAAGACAGACCACGTGTACCTTGATGCTTCGATTACAGTAGATGATCAACAACGGAAGGTCAATCTGAAGCTGGACTTGAACTGGGAGGGTGGTACAGTGTAGTTCTATCGTGTTCAATCGTTCACTTGTTCGTATGTTTCACTCAAGGATGGTTTGTCGCCAAAGAGACTCACACCAGAAGTGTGAGCCGTGCATTCTTGAGACTCATATCAGCAAAGAAGCCGGGTCAGAGCTGGACCAGATAGGGATCCACTTGGTGGAATGCTTCATGATAGTTGCGCTCATGCACACACTTGCAGATGTTTTCCCTTTCCTATACTTTTTGTCTTGGATAAGAGCGTGTCCGCTAAAGTACCTGGGTTGCTACATAGCTAATTTCTACCTTGAAATCGTATAGTACCATCAGTTAGTGCCAGAGGGTTTAATCTTGATCTGGCCCTTTCTGAGCTCGACTATTTCATACTGGCCGGCGGCGTCTGCGCATTACATTGATATTGCCCTTGCCTGGCAAAGCCCTATACTGAACTTCCGAAGCGCGTCAAGCATTTTATCCCTAGGACATTTCTCGTGGCATTCTAAGATAGGGTGTGAGCTTCCACTTCAAGTCAATAACAGAGAAAGCGCATGATAATGAAAGACTGCTAGCCTAGGACTGATCTGCAGAGGAAGCATTTGAAACAGATGCGGGCTTCCTTCCGTCCAACACATTTAGGGGACTAGAAAGCTCCACTCTCAATCTGCCATAAGCTTTTCCTAGCAGAGCGCTAGAATGCGAAAGTGGCAAACACTGTCCATAGTGCTTCATACCATAGTTATTCGTAGATCAACAGAAAGACAGTGTTGTAGACATCGCGAGGAAGTAGAACTCGGAATTAGAAGCGGATGTGGAGGTAATGGTAAAAACTGGGTTGAGTGAGAGCTCGTTTGGGGATAGTAGTGTACAAAGCCATATGCGGCACGCGCTAAACTCCCGTTCCAAGTATATGCACAAGAAGTGAATGATCCCGGGCACAACCACCCGGCAGGCCTGAGCTAGGGCAATCCCTAGCATCCCAGTATGACCAATGATAAGTGCGTGGGGTGTAGCCAACTCCAACTTTTCATTTCCAAAACATGGTATCGCGGCTCCTAGACAGCAGAGTACACAGCCGTGCAACCCCGTCCACACTCGACCTTTTGTTCCATCTCGACATTCCTCCCATTAACCTTAACCTTCTGCCTCGGCGTAATCTGGAAACGATGCATCGCCTTCTCGCGCTTCTCCCCAAAGAATCCTAGTCCTTTCTCGCGCTCCGCCTCGGCCGCCTGGTCTAGCGGCTGGATATAGGTCGGGTTCGGTGCGTTGCTCCGCTTCCCTGTGCCAATCTGGTAGTACTCGTTATTGCCCCAGAAGAGAATGTCGCGGCCCCAATTTGTGTCATTGGGCGTCAATTTCGAAGAACGACGGGAGGTCGCCGGAACAGCGACGGAGGCGACGTTGTCCATCACGGCGGAAGCATGGTTCGCGCCGATGCTCATGTACGCGAGCTTGATTGGTATGACGGTGCTCGTGGGCTCGTCGTACTCATACAGCCCTGAAAATGTGGGCAGCTTGGTGGGTGAGGACTGATTGTGCGTCCAGCGGCCGTTACCAAGCTGGCCTGTGAGCCCGAATCCGAATGCCCAAACGTCGGCTTGCACGCGTGTGGAGTCGCGAGCGGTGGCGACAGGCTTGGTGGCCTCGATGGTAAGGAAAGAGGTGTTGCCACCAGCGAAAACGTTGGTTACAGAGGCTTGTTGGGCGGTGCCAGTGTAGAGGCGTTGTGTGGGAAGGAGGGAGGGCGCGTCGATGAACATGGCTTCGGGATTGAAGTCGAAGCCTAGCTGGCCGGAGGAGTTCTGTGGTGGTGAGTATGTAGTTTTGAGGCATGGGAGATAGTAAGACTTACGTCGCCGAAGCCAAAGGCTCGCCCGGCTGCATCACTGACAAGACTGTGGAAGTCTCCGGTTGCGATGTGTTGTATGGGAAAGCCTTTGAGGGTCGTGATCTCATGCGGATTATCGAAAGCACCCGCTGGGCGCGTTTCCCAGGTCAGGCCTGGGACACCGAGCTGGCCTTTGCGCGGGAAGTCTTCGGTTCCGGAGGCAAAGGAGAAGACGCGTCCAGCCGAGGTGAGCATTAATGCATGCTCTAAACCAGACGAGATTTGTGTAACGCGTTCGCTCCATGCGAGGTTTTGTGGTGTACGGAGGCGGTAGGAGACGTCGTTCGACGATCCCCAGAAAGGTATCCACGATGTGGAGGCTGGCTTGGGGCCAGTCCGTTGTTCTTGTTGCGAAACAGGAATCGAATATACATCGCCCGATTTGGAAAGCGCTATGATTCTGTCTCGAGAAATTGAGAGGGATGACAAGTTCTTTCCCCTCAATGTCGGTGTCGGCTGTGTCGTCTCCTTGGAAAAAGCGGTCCCCCATTGCAGCAGATCGCCTCTCTCGTCGATAGCAGCGCCAAAGGCTCTATCCATCTTGATATCCCTCAGCAATTTTCCATCGAAGAAAGGTATCCGTCGCGGTGATTTTATGAAAGTCTCATTAGAGTCCGGTGCCACCACCTTGCCGGAATTTGACCCCCATGCATATACTCCAGGATTCTCCCAGCTTTTTTGCACCTGCAGATGCTGCGAACTGATAATGTTCCTGTTGTCTTCCTCCGACTTCGCTTTCCGCCGGGGCTCCTCAAAGTTCAGCTCTTGCTGCTCCTGTGGCGGCTCCTCCGCATGCACCTCGCGGAGGAACTTCTCTCCATTATACCACTGCCATGCAGTTGCGGTGGCCCAGAGGGCTGTGACGGCGACGACGGAACGGACAAAGCGCTGCTGGCGGCGCTGCGCGTACGGGTGGGGTATTGCTCTTGCTCTGCTCGGATACGATGATCTGGAGGTAATGTTCCTACTGGTGCGCGGGGCCTGGTGAACTCGAAGTGTGGCGCGTGAGAGGCATCTGCTGCTGAGCATCGTGTTCTGGGACGATTTATGTGCTATGGAGGGAGTGGTCGGACAGTGGACAGGACGGATTAGACACAAGACATTGTAGATAAGAGTAATTGTAGTAGTGAGGTAATGGAGAAGCGCTGGTTGGATGGCAGTGGAGACGCTCAGTAGCTGCGATGCGGCGAAACCAACGGCGATGCGGCGAAACCAACGGCGATTTCGGAAGTCTAGAACGTCACCATTGGAGAGCTGCCATTGACGTCGTTCGGAGCGGGCACATTGATGGGGCGATTCGGAGCAGGGCAACCCCACGCTCCGGAGCTAGCAACGTAGTTTGGTCTTCGTGGCCGTGACCGACGCAAGGGCACCATTCACTCCCGCGGCAGGTCGTCCCTTCCTTCACAATGTACGAAGATGCGTCTTGGTATTCGTCCTTCGTGCCGCGGGCTGTCAAGCCCATCGAGAAGACCAAGCATCGTCGCCGCGAGTCGCGTCTCGAGCAGCCAAACGTAAGCCCACTCTCCGTCCCATGGGTATGTTGTCGCGTACGTGTATTGATTGTTTGTCATGTAGGAGGGCCCCACTGACGTCGAGCGCGCAGAAGCCATCGTCGAGTCCGTAGAAGACCAGCCGGGAAGCCTCAATGGCCCGCCGCCCGCCACCGTGGCCAGACGCGCAAAGTCGTACAGCGATTTCTACGATGTCGTCCGCGCCCATCTGAAAAAGGAGAAGGAGCTGGAGCGCAAGAAGTCACGCGAGAATATCAGCAATGAGCTGGAATTTGCAGAGTGGTGAGTAACCTCAAAGCAGACGAGAGTACCCACGCTCATGGCTCAGGTACAACGGCATCCACGAGGAGCTGCTGGATGCCAGCCACGAAGAGTACAAGCTCTACCAGGACCAGCTGCATCTCACCCGAACCCACCTCGACACAATCATGGCCGATACGACCGCCGCACTCGGAACGCTTTCGTCCCTCACCGCATCCTTCCAGGCCGTCGACGCTCAGACCACCGCCTTCCGTACACAGTGCGAAGGCCTGATAGATGACCAGAAGCGCATCACAAAGCTGGCAGAGGGCATGGAGCAGAACCTACGCTACTACCTGTACCTAGAGCCCATGACGAAGAGGCTCAATGCCCCAGGAGCTGCAAATATTGTTCGTGGGAAGGAGTTCACAGATATGCTGGCCAATCTGGACAGCTGTCTCGAGTACATGCAGGCTCATCCCAAGCACCGCGAGTCGGCCACCTACCGCTCCAGATACCGCTTGCTCCTCACTCGCGCCCTGACGCTCATTCGTGTACACTTCACGAACGCACTTCGTGAGATCGCCGCAGACGTAGCGAAACGAATAGCAGACCGGCAATTGAACGACACCACATCATCGGCCTTGTTGTATGCAAAATTCCGTGTGGGCGCACCAGAGCTTAAGAGAATGGGTCTAGAGATTCAGAAACGAGCCGTAGTGCCCGCCGGCGCAGAGCCTGGAGCGGAGGCCGAGTACCAGAGCTTGATGAACGAGCTATACCAGAGCTACTCGGCGACTCGCGGACGCCTGATTCTGCCCATGGTCACTAAAAAGATTGGCGAGATAGCCCAGGCGCCGAGCTCCTCTAACGATCTTGTTGCCTTTGCCCGCAGTAGCATAAGCTACATTCGCCGAATATGCTCCGATGAGTCCGATCTTTGGTGTGAGTGGTTCGAGGGTGAGCGCGGCATGTACGACTACTTGGAGGCCATGTGCGAGCCCATGTACGATCATCTGCGCCCGCGAACCATCCATGAAACCCAGATACTGAAGCTGTGCGAGCTGTGCACGTTCATTCAAACACAGTACATGGAAGAGGAGGACGAAGACGAATCGCCTATCGAGGCGCCCAGGTTGGATTTCCAAACGCTTGTGCAACCGGCACTGCACGACGCACAGGATCGACTTGTATTCTTGTCTCTTGCAATCCTTCGTGACGACATCGAACGCTACAAGCCCAAACCAGAAGACCTGGATTATCCACTCAAGAATAAGAAGCACGCTCTGTCAGGGTCCAAGTCGAACCAACCAGTGCTTTCAGGGAAGAAGGCACCCAAAACCGATCTGCCGCCCACTCCGCAAATGCCGAAGACGCCCACAGTGGTTGAAGAAGATGATCCAGATGCCAAATGGAGCTTCAACACCGAAGCTGCGTTCAAAGACTGGTATCCCACACTGAGAAAGGCAATCTGGTTACTCAGCAAAATTTATAGGCTTGTACATGTAAGTTGGAAATCGCTGTCACAACTCGATACCCCTAACATTCAACTAGTCCTCCGTCTTTGACGACCTTGCCCACCGCATTGTCCACAGCACCACTCTCTCCCTTCGCCACGCCTCAACCCTCATTACCAAGTCCGCTTCCCCTACGGACTCAGCCCTATTTCTAATTTCCCACCTGCTCCTCCTCAAACAGCAAATCGTCGCTTTCGACATCGAGTTCGTCACCCCAGAGACAGACCTCCAATATGACTTCTCCAGCATCACGAACACCTTCTGGGAGCTGCGCTCCCGCGGTAACCTCTTTAACCCCCGTGAGCTCGTTGGCCTGCTCATCCCAAAGGTGGTGGAGAATATGCTCGACGCCAAAGCCGAGGTCGATACAGTTCTGCGCCAAGCCATCAACGACTTCACCGGGCAATTCGTCACGCGCATCACCGAGCCTATCAAATCCAAGGACGGCAAGACAGTCATGAAAGTGCCGCCCGCGGAAGCAGCGCCACGCACAACGAAGATTAGGAAGAACCTCGAGCGCGAGACGCCGTTCCTTCGTTCTAAGCTTGAAGAGTATATCACCGACCACCGCACGCGCGAGATGCTTGTCGCCGCCGTTATGGAGGCCATCACACAGACGTACGAGGACTGGTTCGATACGGCGTACACTCCTAGTCTGAACGGTGCGGGACGCAGCGCGAAGGGCAAAGGGCCTGCGGACGGGGTCTGGGATCCGGATGTGTTTTCTGAGTGGTGTACGGGTGTTTTTAAGCTGGGCACCTTGGGGCTGGGCATTCTGGGCGCTGGTGAAGAAGAATATGACAGGGAAGAGGATGACAGTGACGCTAGTGATGCAAGTATGAGGGCGGTCAGTGAGAGGACGGGTACGGAGAGGACGGGCGGGACGGGCATCAGAATTCGGATGTAAAAGCTCTAGCAGCGGCGAGATACGATAATATAGCGATGATAGATCGCACTGAGAACATCATTTGATCAAAGCTAAGCTTAAGCGCTCCCTGACCAGCGATGTTCTTACTTCTCTGTCCCTTTGTTAGCTCCGACATACTTGCTTACACCGTCACCACGTTAACACTTCTATTCCCTCCAATTCCACCCCGACAACCCCCCAAACCCACTTTCTCGATCATACCCTCCGTACGCACAATTTTTTATTATTCTTGCTCCCTCTTTCTCTTTCTAACACCTATGTTCTTCTTGGTAGCACGCCTACTTTCATACCCCTTGCCTTTCCTCCTATTCTGCGCTTCCACTCTTGCAGCACGCTTCTCTTTCCCTGCATCTGTTCTAGGTCGGGCTACGCGGGTCGAGCGTTAACCGGCGGTGCTTTAGGTGGAGCCGTGGCGCTGCAGTGTGTTGCATTATTTGAAGAGCCAGCCGTCGGTTCCTTCGTTACCAAACCTTTGCGTCTTCTAGCTTCTACAACGCGATTCCTCGAAATCGAATCCAAACAATGCGCGAAGTCCCGTACTCGCAGCCATTCTCGTATAACACATTCTAAGCTGACATTAGTACTAATCCTTGTTACCTAGTAACGCAAAGAACAGAAGCAGATCCGTGTTCCCCAGATTCTCGGCAGTTCGCCCTGCTGCAGCCTAAATACCGCGTCTCGGCGGACACTTCACGTAAAAGGTGTTAATGTGAGACAGATGTGTAATTGGCTGCGCGAACTAGCCAGCTTGCTATGATAGGCTGTCAAAACATAGAAGCAATCTACATGCGTTGACATATTGAGTAGTGAAGCATCCGGACCGTTCAAGGAAACCGAATCGCGTTTCGCGAAGGGCATATATCATGGCAAAGGAGAACGTCTCGAGCTCTCTTGCATTATTGTCACGCATACGAAGAGAGTCTACGAGATGAAGTTCTTCACCACCCTTCTTATGGCCGTAACGGCCGTCCAAGCCCACTGTAAGCCATCTCTGACCACCCGTACCTCTACATTTCTCACTGAACCCAGATACCTTTCCCCGCCTCGTCATCAACGGAAACTCCGACGCCGCAGACTGGACCACGACTCGCCGCACCAAGAATGCCGATTCAAAGCAAGGCATCGAGAACCCGACTTCGGCCGACATCCGCTGCTATCAGTCATCGAACGCGGCCAGCGTAGCGACCGTCCCCGCAGGCGCTACCATCCACTATGTGAGCAGCCAGCAAGTCAATCATCCGGGGCCAACGCAGTACTATCTCGCCAAAGTACCTACTGGAGCGGACGTAAAAACATGGGACGGAAGCGGCGCGGTGTGGTTCAAGATATCGACCACGATGCCCAAGGTCGATGCGCAGAAGCAGATGACATGGCCTGGACAGAGTAAGTTCCACTCCTCCGCTACGCTCTCCTATTCCGTCCCGTCTCACTTGATCCTCCTCCCCGTTTAGAGGGAGTGCTCAAGTGGACTATGCACTAATGTGAAGGGGGTTTCCTCTAGATGGATACATAACCTCCAACGCAACCATCCCCAAGAGCGTCCCTAGTGGCGACTATCTGTTGCGCGTTGAGCAGATTGCACTGCACTTGGCTATGAAGGCAAACGGGGCGCAGTTCTACCTCGCGTGCTCGCAGATCACGATAACAGGCGGTGGGAGTGGGAGTCCAGGGCCAATGGTGACTTTCCCAGGAGCGTATAAGAGTTCGGATCCAGGTGAGTTGCGTCGATGGGAGGAAGTGGGATGATGGAGCATGTTTCACTGACGAGATGTAGGGATCCTGGTGGATTTGGGGAAGATTGCGAGTGCGCCGGATACCTATCAGCCTCCTGGGCCGGCTGTCTGGACGGGATAGAGGGACTGAGAGGAAGTTTGGCTGATTGCGTGGTGTGAATGAATCCTTTGCTCGACGTCTTGCATGGAATGAGATCGTAAATTCTGCAGGTATCTGCTCAGCAAACGCTCCTTTTCTATGATGAGTTCTGAGTCTTCCCACTGACATAAGCTGTTTGCGCAATCTACGGCGTTTGTGTTCAGCTTTTGCTGCTTACAAGAGCTTCTAGGCGGTTGAAGATATGGAGTTATGCTTGGGATCAATATTATCTATTAGATTATCTTTCTAGTGTGTAACACATTAAAGGGTATCATCGTAAGCCCTGCCACATCAATATTCCCACGCCTACAGCTACTGAGTTACTCCACGAGAGGTCTCTAGGCGCAGAACCTTTCGCATCCGCGCTGCTAGTAGATGAACCTTGAGCTGCCCCCTCGGCTTTAGCGCCATTGTTGGCGGAACCCGTAGCAGATGGTGAAGAACCGCTCGAAGACGAGGAAGCCGATGGCGACGAAGAAGACGATGACTTGGGACACGGGTTGTCATACACAAATTGCTCAGGCACACCACTGCAGGTACTCGCTTTGGTAGCGTCATACGTGCCATTGGGATATTTCCAGCAAGTCCCCGAGGCATACGGCGAGTTGCTTGGATTATCTGGGTTGAATACGGCGTAGCTGCAGGAGTCTGCATCTGCACATTGATTCAAGCAGTCCGAGGCACCGCTACTAGCAGCGCAAGTGTAGAAGCAGTCGTCATCGGGCGTAGGGTACCCGCAAACCGATGCAACAGCGGAAGGTGAAGCGGTGGCCGTGCATGCACCAGAGGTTGGCGTTGCCCCAGCGCACTCGGGCTTGTTGTAGACGGAGAGGTAGTCGCTGCCAGCGGTGCCGGCGCTCTCGTCGAAGGTTTCACCCGGGTACAGCCAGCATGTGCCGGTGCCAGTGTAGGGGTTGCCCTTCGCGAAGATAACGAAGTTGCATGGCTGATGGGCGTTGCAGTATTCCCAGCAGTTGGCTTTTCCAGAGCTGGCGACGGCGAATTCTGGGCCTGGCTTTTTGTAGTCGGAGAGCGTGGTGATAAGGGAAGCTGTGCAGTTCGATACTTCAGCGGTGGGTATGGGATACTGTTGGACGGTTGTAGTGGGTTCTGGGCCTCCAGTAGCTTGCCGCAAGCCTTGCGCAAGGACTGTGGGAGCACATGTTAGGGCGATCGATGCCCAGAAAGGAGTGATATTCATGGTTGCGAACGAGCGTGGTTGAGGAAATGGGAAATTACGCCGAAAATCTGGGGAAAAACCACATACTGTAGGTATGATTTATAGGAGAACCAATAAACTCGGCAAGGCTCATTCGACTCAGGGTTCGAATTGCAATAACGGAGCTGCCTAAGTAAGGCAAGGGCGATCCTACGAAAAAATATATTTGGTGTCATCTTGGCCCCCAAAAGCCTTGCTATTGGTGGGTGTCTTCAGCCTAGCCTCGTTCAGCCACCGCAACCTTATGACTGTGCCACGCTAGAACTATTGCAGAGCGCACCACCGTTCATCTCCCAGTCCACTCAACTCATGCATACGGCCGTAGTTCCTGATCGCTCCTCGAGAGCCCAGCCCCTTCACATAAAGACCTTTTAGTCCCTCATCACACGCAGCACCATTCTCAAGCATCGTTATTTATAACGTGCAGGCTTACTGTCGCCGAGTACAACTCTGGTCCTGCTCTATTCGCCGCCTTATACAGCTCTGCTTCTTGAAAAGGATCTCTGTTTTTAGCACACCGTTCACTGCACCCGATATACCCATCCAGCACAGCTATTGCCAGTACCGTTGCAGCCACTTCGGCGTTGTCTCGACGCTCATGTGTATGTCTTACTGCAACCTATTGTAGCTTGCTTAGGTACTCTTGAAGGCGGCAGTATTTGAAGTCGCGGATTGCATATACTATCGAAACCTAAGGGACAGCTTTTGGTACCGCATCCATCCATGAAAGCGAAAACGGCTGGCTACATAGCTTTGTTTGACTCGTCGTAAGGGCTCATCTTCTGTCGAAAAAAGACCTCTCTCGCCTCTCCCTGATATCCAAACTCCACCTGTATGGGAGATACGTTGCTCCTGCAACTGAAGAAAACGAAGATACTGCACTTCGAAGCACTGCATCCTACGCTACATATCTTGCTCGTTACTCTTACCATTTTGAAGCATACAGATCTTGTTGAGTCGGTGGAACCAACAAGTTTTAGCGGAAAAGGCCCTCGCAAGAAGCCGAAACACGAATTCGTGTCTGAAACGGCCCCAAACACATAATAAAGTATGTGAGGGAGGCAACCCACAGGCCGACAGAATGTTCATGCAAAGAAATCTCTTTTTAAGAAAACCATATGTAGAGTATTAATGATCTGCTTATGAATGAGAGCTGGGGACTGATTATTAAGAGGATGTTTTTAACCTTCGATGTGGTTATTGCCACATTGCGGTATATTTTGCAAGCCTCAAGGTCCTCGCCTAAGATTCGACTCCATCCGCTGGTACACCTTTCTCTCCGGGAAGTTTTGCCTTTTACAGTCACCGTTTCGGCTTAGGAAGCTAAAAAAAAGTGCGCTTCAGGCAAACTCTATCACGAGTGAGCAACAGACGAGGAGAAGAGACTGCCTTAACGTATTCTATAGTACTTTCCCTAGCTCAATGTCGAGAGGAATAATCCTCTCTACCATACCGCAAAACATCGACGGAAACAATCCCTACACTGTCGACAAAGGCTTAGGTACGCTGATAAATCTTTATCGCCCCTCCGAGCTGCAGGTTTGCGCTTCTGGTTCGCTAGTGTGATGATGTAGAGCTTGTCCTGGGTCTCAGAGAAGTTGATCCGTCCAGCCCGGAGAACTCTTGCTTGAGGAATGACTGTAAGTACTACTGGGACAAGATCTAGAATGAAGAGGCAATAGTGAATGAAATGTGACGCTGGCTAGGAAGGCACGCATGGAAGGAGATTACGCTTTAGTGCTTGGTATAGAAATCGGTACAATCGTTGGGCGAACAGCGGATGGCTTCAATACCAAGATGAGTTGAGAGGTGTGGTCGAAGGACAAGGATTATAGTTTTGGGCCAAGCAGAAGGGTGTGACTGCTATAGGCCTGGCATCGTTTCTCTATCATTCATTGAGAATGTTCGTATCGACATGTTGTAGTAGGAGTCTGTAGGTACACACACGATCGAGCATGCTGTTGTCATATCCACTCAAGATGCGTGTACCTAGCCTTGGCAAGGAGAATAGAAGACAACTATCCGTTACCAAACGTGAGTAAGGTTAAGCTGCCAGCATCTTTCCTTGGAAGTACTTAAAAGAGTCGCTCAAATCGCCATCGTTCGAAGAAAGATTTGTTTTGCTGAGCGGGTTGAGACCTTCAGAAGTTTGGAGTGACAAAGGCATTCCTATGAATTCACATTAGAACGTTTAACATTATGAGGAAGGAATTTATCAAGTAGCGCTGGAAACTCTTGAGGCTAGTGCGCTCGGTCATTGCTTCCACGCATTAACTGAGATCCTAAGTTACCTTCATGCATATGATAGTATGCCTGACGCAAGATGGGCATACCTATACAGTCCGTGAAGCCGTGGCGTGAAACAAAGATCAGTTGATACTGTGCGTATCAGTGGTCGCCGATTGACTTTCCTGCATGTAGCCAGAACTCCTGAACATCCACTACAGAAGTAGTAGATGGCTTCTCGACTTTTGACATAACGCGGGGACTAGTATCAATCGCAAAGTTGGTCAAAGCAAGCACGAGTAGGTCCGAGAAGCAAATGTGTGTGATGTCGGAGGCTCAGCTCGCGCAGTCAGCTCGCCAATCAATCAATAATGTACCTCGGGTGAAGATTGCATCTAGTTTTGATTTGGCCAGGCACGGCGAATTCTGGCCGATGTTGCAATCTACGATACCTAGGTAGGTGTAGGGCTGAAACGCCGCTATACCAGATCAGCGCTATCTACTGGGATATCGCCATGAGGCGTCGCTGACCTCATGGGATTGTTCAGATATTGTGGGAGGTCATAGGTGATATCTTGTGAAGCGAGATGGTCCGGTACGGCTCTAGCAGCCGTTCGCGCATCCATCGCTTGAGGCCCAGACGCGTTCGACAGGACAGGCTTTCGCCCCCAAATAGGTGCGCGAGATTCTGCAATACGGGATTCGTACGCTTTGAGCCCGCTAGTGAGATTATGGCGTATAGCAATTCTATGTCTGCAGCTGTGACATTTATCTGATTGTAGGCCGCCCACCTTTGTAGACTGCCTGTCCACTTACCAAACGGTTCCTTAGACTACACAATGGCCTTTGAATGGATATTCCCCTGAGGGCACGTCAGAGGAAGTTGTCACACAATCCGCTGGTATCGGTCCTGTATATCTCAATGACGGCTTCCAGCTCGAATGGAGACCAGCAGACCTGCGTGTCACCATTCTACTTGCATGTGATGAGGCCGGTGGAAGTAAGTGATTCTTGTTCAGATATGTATGGCACTAGATCCTGACAATGCATTCCATCAGCCTACTTCATCGGCAACCGATCCTACGATGCTTCACCGGGGTTTTGGCGCTTGACCGACCTACCTGTATACGACGAAAGCCCCAATTGCCATTTCGCATATGACGGCTCAGATGGCAATGCGAAGCTGTTCCGATACATGAACACATCAAATCCGAAGGGAAGCACGACGTGGAGCGCTTCCGCCTCAACAACATCATCGTTAGCCTCAACGTCATCAGCATCATCGTCGTCCTCCTCTACGTCAAGCAGTGCAACGTCATCCAATTTATCCGCACAAGCCACATCGTCCCAAACGACTGTGCACACGACCTCACACAGCGACATACCTGCAGCAACCGCGACGCCCGATGCGTCCAATGACAGTACAACTCCTTCGTCGCATACCAATAAAACAGCCATCGGTGTGGGAGTCGGTGTCGCCGTTGCCTTCATTATTGCACTCATCGCTGGGTTGCTCCTGTTCCGGAGACGCCGTAGGCAAAAAGTGGCAGAAACCTATGGTATGCCTGCTACAGAGCAGCTGGAGAAGTATTACATGACCGCGCCGCCAGTGGAGCTGGCTAGTGATAGAGCTTACGAATTGAACGGAGAGAATCAAAAGACGGAGATGGAAAGTCAGGACAAAAGGAAGCTTGGTGCAGTGGAGCTTGGATGACTGGAGATCACAAACTCGATTGGGGTCGTTCACGTAAGCAAGCTCTTTGGAGCGATGAAGGAAATTGCTATTAGATTTGCAGATTGACCAAAGATAACCAAGGATCACCGTCAGCAATAGTCGATGTTGTAAGTCTTGTGGGAGATTCGGGAAAGGCCTTCTCTAATTGAATCGAACTTGCGCAAACACCAGAGTCTTGTCCCGGATGCATTGCGTTCCACAATGTCTCACGCGCCTACGGAAGTACCGCTCAAAAATTCATGGGATGCTCCATCGGCAGATCAGCCTCGGACATCGCACAAAATTCCAATTGAGAAATTGCATCGCTCCCGTAATGAAACATATTTAAGAAGTAAGCGCGAATACAAGAGGAGAGATAAAGTCTAGTGCAGATGATATGCTGCGTCTAAGACGGACTGTCAAAGTGAACTTGATGGAGTCTGAAGAACGATATCTAAAGAAGATAAGCCCACACTAAAAACTGGAGGTGATGCGATCATCCGCCTCAGCACCTGCTCCCTAGTTCTCTTTGACCTCCAGATATTTGGAGATGGGAGTTGGCGATGTGGTTGGTTCTTGACCACGGCGATAGCGCCAGAGAATTTCTTTGTGAACTGATCCGCTGAACCAGGGTGTGATGGACTCGTCCATGCTGTCCAGCCAACCCTCAGATGCATAGTCAACGGCCATGTCTACGAAAAGACGATGAAGTGGGGTAAATCTCATGCGACAAATGCAGAAGCTCTTTTCGTCAGTGCACTGGTGGACGATACGACAGTGCAAAAGCATGGACAAGTCCGGGCACTGTTGATACTCCTGAAACCACTCCATCAAGGCTTGTGTGGCGTTATCCCTTGTCAGCGGTTCGTCGAACACATGCCCAACTTGCCACACGTTCACAATCCGAAGAAACTTTTGATCAGCGTCGCCCACAAGAACTGGTAGAGTCTGGTATACGAGCAAGTGGATGTAGTCCTTCAACATCTGAGGGTCAAGAGAACTCCCAAGATAGATGGATCCATCTGAGTTGGCTTGCGATTTTTGACGAAGATATGTCGACTTGGAAATGATGTCTGGATCCACGTTATAGGTGATCAGGGTCCCAGAGTCGTCGAGCCTCAGTTTTATCAGTTCCCTGTCGCTCAATCTATGCCTTTTTGTCAGTACATTGCCGGTGTGTCAGGAACTCAACTTCATTTACGGGGATAGTGAAGAGCTTGCGACTCTAATTGTGCGCTTTGGAGCCATGTTATTCAGGACGCTATGGAAAGCGAAGATTGGATATATGCGTGATGGAGCCGGTCCAACAACTCCTTTTAAGGCCAGCAAGGAAAGCAGTTTGTGATAGATTAGCAGTTTAAGGTGGCAATGTTGAATATTTATGATCTTTATTAAGGTTCAGGCCTATCTTCGTAATGATGTAGAGACTCGTTCTGAGACATGGTATAGACAATGAACTACTGAAACGGTGCGCAAACAAGCTGCATCCGCCCGTCGCTACCATGCTTGGGATTAGACAAAGCAACATCATGTCTTGAAGATCAAAGTAAGGAATTACG
This sequence comes from Didymosphaeria variabile, assembly GCF_027946475.1. Taxonomy (NCBI): domain Eukaryota; kingdom Fungi; phylum Ascomycota; class Dothideomycetes; order Pleosporales; family Didymosphaeriaceae; genus Didymosphaeria; species Didymosphaeria variabile. Next base: position 2,408,476 of record NW_026611626.1, on the reverse strand, counting down.
GCTAGTTGGTGGTCTCCAGGTTATCCCGGAGCTCTTTTACCCAGTTTAATCTTCCCTCCGCAAATATTTCTCCTGTAGCTGGCATCTTATTTCCGCCTTCGAGCAATAACGTCCGTACAATGACCTTCTCAGGCATGACATCTTGGTGGTGATAGATGTGACTGGTGCAAGTTTTGCAGAAGTAGCAATGCACGGATTTTCCTGTTTCATTCGTTAGCACGGTCGCCCACAAGCCCAGTTCGAAGTGTCTTGCAAACTCACCACTTGCGCCCTTGTACTTGTACTCGCCAACATTTCCTTTACCCAATACAATGCTAAGCTCATCTTTTGGAATGATCTGATTGCACGAGTACGGCCCGCCTCCAAGCTTCTGACACGTCGCACAATGGCAAAGCACATGCTCTGCGCTCTCTAAGCGTACCGTCCACCGCACTGTTTCACAGTGACAGCTTCCTCTCCATACGCCCTCGTTCTGTTTGAGCAGTGGATGCTCCGCCTTGGCGCCAAATAATACGCCATCTTTGATATCCACAACCAAGGAGTCTTCGATTAATGGTTTCGCATCCCGCGAAAACTGCACATGCACCGGCTCCGCTGTCAGATAGTAATCCAAATCATCTTGTGAAGCAAACTCTAGAATAAATGCATGCGTCATGCCCTTCGAGTGCGGCTCCCAAGATGTATTCTTTCCGGCGCGCAAGGATTTGATGAGTGGCAAGCCAGTTTGAGGGTGTAAGGAGCGGGTCTTCAGCGACATGAAGTATTTGAAGTGGTCTTCTAGGTCGCTCCATGTTATATCTGAGCGATATTTGAAGAGAACAATGTGCGTAATGGTTTCGGCGGCCATGATAACTTCGTCGATGTTGATGAAGGGTATCACAGTCGGGAGAGAGGAAATCGATGATGTTTGCGGCGTAAGAAGAGAGGAAGATGAGCTTGTGCTAGACATGCGATGGCATTGCTCAGACGGGCGCAGACTTTTAAGCACAGCTATTGACGGTCAATTGATGTGAGGTGCTAGGCTGACCAAATTGGGCAAAGTGCGGAGATAATTGCTACAATGGGATGCAGACAAGCGTAAACGGAAGCACTTTCCGCGCTAGTGCTGGTACCCATGGCAGTAGCGTCATCTTCCCCGTGGGGCGAGGATAAACAGTATCTCTCTTTCTGTTGCGAACGGGCAAAGCAGCTATTTTGTGCAATGGTTACGATCAAGACGACCGCAGACCGTTGCGCGGATGGTTCTGCAGGATCGCTATTGTAGACAATTTTAGTAACCAAGTCGATGGCAACACTCTCTCATACGTAAGAGTCAGATCCATTTCGTCGAACATGTACGATAGCGTCTGTTCATATCATATTCTTTTATTTGGGAATCGTTCCTAATTCGATCCAAATCCTGCGGAAGTCGGCCCAGTAATGGTAGGTGCGGACGAGGCTCGCTGGTCAAACAGGTCGATCGTTCTTCTTGGTCAACCATCAATCTACCTCTTTTCCAGTGATATTGTGAGAGATACGAGCGATCATGCCTTGAACGCAGTCATGGGCTAAAGGAGGGTGAAAAGTGCTCAAAGGCAATATTTCGGCGACTAGCGAGATGTAGCCCGTGAGGTATCATCTTGGGCACTGACAATGTCTTAAGAGGAACTGGACGATAGTCGGCTCACAGTATCTAATTCCAGCAAATAGTCCCAGAATCTAATATGGTTCTGTGCTGTTGTCATAATCATTTGTATGTGGCGTTACTACCGGCGTCGTGAGACAGTGAAGCCGGTCGGCAACAGAGAAAATAAACATGGGAATGAGAGGAAATGCTTTGTAGGGGTAACTTTGAGGATGGCAAGGGCATTATATAGGGTGTTGGTGTTAGCACTGTGATGGTCATGAGATGGAAGGGCAACCATAGGCCAGCTGCTTTAGGCAAGACGCACGGACCCGGATATGAAATCATCTGCAGGCATCATGGCGTCAACCAACCAGTCCACAGCCAACTCCTTTCTCGTCCATCAATTGTCGCATGTCTTGCTGGCACGAACGGTCAGTCTGATCATCCGCATTCGAACGTAACTCATGAACCGCCCTCTTGAGGCGCAGCGTCTGAACTTGGCTAGCGCAGATGAGTCACTTTCGCTCACCTACAGCGGCTCCACCCATGTAGTAGGAGTCATCGCAGATGCCTGATTCGGATATCAATCGTCACGGCATCAAATTTACTACACTCACATATTCATTACACATATAAGAAAGTGTAAGCGCCTCGCTTTAAGTGTCAATCAAATAGACTTTGCATATTGAGCGTTTCGTTCATGATATCCGTGGCTCACCACACCGTTTCGTTTCATCATTTACATCAAATTGGAAAAATTGGAAGACATGGCGGATTCCGACCAACAACACAAGCAAGCATCCTTTGCAGCAAATTCCTACGACACGGCGCTTTGCATCATTCCACCTCAGCAGTGGTGTGAGGAGATAGACAAGCTCAGGTCGTTGTACGACAAAGCATACGAAAAATGGCCTCCACATATCAATCTCATATACCCTTTCGTTGCGCCCGAACGTCTTTTGCAAGCAAAGAAAACAATTGAGTCTCACCTTGACACGAATTTCGACGGAGCTGCCTCACGTACGATGGCATTGGGCGGAGCAGGGCTTTTCAAGCATCGCAAGGATACAACTATCTTCCTTCGGATCAACAACATCACGGAAGATGTTTTGGTATCAATGCGTTCGGCAGTGCTGCAAGCGCTCGGCCTGAAAGTCAGCCCTTCGGTTTTCCATCTCACAGTCGGCCAGGCCCAAGATAACTCCGTTTCGGCTCGTCAATTCCTCTTGGATAAGGTGAACCTCATGCCGGCTTTCGACTTTGATGCCGGTTCCCTTGTGATCCTGATTCGAGAGAAGCGCGACCAGAAAGCGGACCCCACCAGTCAAATGCGTTTATGGGGCAGCATCAACCTCTCAGGTTCGGACGAAGCGGTTCATCCTCCCATGACCGAGTTCTGGACCAACTCAGCTTCATTAGAAGGAGCACCCTCCGATGTCAACCTTGTCAATGAACATTCGTCGTCCAATGAACGCCAAGGACAGCCTGGAACTACATTCGTATTCAATCCTCAAGCACAGAACTGGACGCCCGCGGCTGTTTCATCGGAACTGAGCAGACCGACTACATTGTCTGTATCTAGCTACAACGTACTGATCGATTCGGAATACCCACCCTCACGCGATCGAGACCCGCTTCTAGTCGAGACCATTCTTGCAGAATCTGCGCTTGCGGATGTAGTAGTTTTACAAGAAGTCTCCGATGGGTTCCTATCCCATTTGCTCCAAGTTGTGCAAGTGCGAGAAGCATTCCCATATGCCTCCCACGGACCGCCCAGCCAGCCGGATATTGGCCCTCTGCCTAGTCTTCGCAATATTGTTATGCTCAGCAAATGGCATTTCAGTTGGGAGTTTGTGCCATTTCAAAGACGCCACAAAGGCGCGATCGTAGCCTCATTCTCTTCTATACTCGAGAGCGAATATTCAAAGGAAGTGCCATTGGTAGTCGCCGGGGTGCACTTGACTGCTGGATTGACGGATGGCTCAGTTGCAGCAAAGAAAATACAGCTCCAGAATGTGATCAGTATTCTCAAGCGAAAATACTCTGCCAGCCCCTGGATTGTCGCGGGTGATTTCAACCTTCCGACTTCAAGGTACACGATCGATGAGGCTGTTAAGGAAAAGTCGATCTCTAGGGAGACTTCCCACATCTTGGAATTGACTGAATCTACAATGAGCGAATCTGGACTCCTGGATGCATGGGCTGTTGCTAGAGTAGAAGGTGTCGACAAGACCGCGGCGCTAGATGCGGATGGTCTCTTCGAAGGCGAAGAAGGTGCTACGTTTAACCCCCACGAGAATTCGCTTGCTGCATATATTTCCGGTACCCCAGAAAACCGACCTCAACGTTATGATCGCATCTTTATGCGTCCTCAAGACAAATTTGCCTTAACAGGATTCATCCAGTTTGGACGACCTGAAATTGCCAACGGTACTACTTCGGTAGCAAGCGACCATTACGGGATACGAGCCACCTTCCAGATTCATCCCGAAACAGTACATCAGAGTCTAGAAGAACGGGACATACTTCAGCGGCGTGTTGTCTACCACAAACATGCCCCTCCCCAGCTTTCAAGTACTGCCGTGTTGACAGAGGCCCTCTCTGGATGCGCGGTGTTTCCTACCCAAGAAGACGAGGAGCGCTACAGACAAGCTTTTGGAATCATCAAAGAAGTGCTTCTTGGCAGTGCAGGAGGAGAGTTGAATACTCCAGAAATACCTATGGTCATTGTTCCAGTGGGATCTTATGCGCTTAATGTCTGGACAGCTGACTCTGACATCGATTGTCTTTGCATTGGGTCCATCAGTTCAATGACTTTCTTCCAATTGGCTCGTCAGCGTATACTCAAGGCTGATGTGAAGGGTATACGCATACTTCGAAAAGTGGAGGCAAACACCGGGACGATGCTGGAGCTGTCGGTCAATGGAGTGAATATGGATTTGCAGTATTGTCCAGCCGCGAACGTGGTTCACAGGTAATTTGTCATTGCCCTTTGTGTGATTTCGATGTTATTCTGATCTTGCGCGTAGGTGGTCTCAATTTCCGACTCTGTCTGCTACCGACCCGATCTTTAATCTTTCTATCCTATCGCTACGCAAGCTCAAGCCCATCCGTGACCTCACATACCTCCAGCGCACGCTTCCGTCCCTGGCATCCTTCCGACTAGCCTACCATTCCATCAAACGATGGGCCGTCGAACGGGGAATCTACTCTGCCAAGTTTGGTTACTTCGGCGGCATTCACATCACTCTGATGCTGTCCTGGGTGTGTAAGCGTCTAGCTCATGACATGGGACACGTGAGCGCCGGCGACCTCGTCCTTTCGTTTTTCTACCACTACGCGAACTTTGATTGGCAGAATGACATGGTATACGATGCTTTCTTCCACAAGAAAAAGCCACGATATCAGCGCAGCGCACGGGAACCGATGGTCATCCTGGGATTCCATGCCCCGAACTCGAATATTGCGCATACGGCTACCGCTCCAGGACTGCAAGTACTGGTCAACGAACTCAAACAGGCAGATGCACGCTTGTCAAGTCCTGGTATGACTTGGGAACATCTCCTTCATGTTGATACACCGGGGTCGAAGCCTGCCATCGAAAACTTTCTGGATTCGTTCGATAGCTACGTCAAGATCGATATCCAGTACTGGGGTCGTACGCTTTCGCGAGGTAAAGGTCTAGTGGGCTGGATCGAATCGCGATGCATCAGTCTTGTTGTTGGTATGGACACGTTCCTACGACTGCTATTGCAGTTTTAGGCTAATTGAAACACAGATATCCACAAAGCTCTGCCGAAGCTCTCTTCCCGCATCTGGCCTGCTCGTTTCGCCGAGAATGAGGCGAACGACTCCGACACCTATTACCACGGCTCTTATCTCGTCGGCTTATCTCGAAGCAATGACGATACCTTGATTAGCCAGGAGGAACGTACAGAAGCGAGAGCGGCCTTGCAAAAAGTATTCGATCGCTTTCTTACACAAGTGCGCGCGGACGATAAGTACTACGACGAAAGCTCAGCCTGGATTGGCGTTGGCTTGGTCAAGCCAGCTGAGGTCAAAGGTTTACGACTTGACGCACGCGAGTGGGGTGATTACTTGCCCGACCTAGAGCCAGAATCAGATGACGAAGAGGAATTCGATGAGCTTGATGATGACTTGGCACTACCAACTGGGCGGAGGCTCCCAGTGCGTTCTGCGCCTTCATCAACCAGCACGCCCGTATCTTCAAACAAACTCCGACCTGCCTCTGACGTCCTCAATCGGTTACGATGGGACTCAAATCTTGATCCTAGTGACTACATTGTAGGATACGAGGACCGATTCCTGGGTGCGAAGGAGACAACGCTGGAAAGGTGGAAGACGGAGCAGACAGATGAGGAATTCATTCCTCAGCATCGGATCTTGTACTTCAAAAGAAAGAGCGAAGATGGAGGAGAGGTGGTATGGGAGCGTTCCACAAGAATCGACAGGATCTTCGGAAGCGGGATTGGGAGCGGGGAGTGATGGATAGTCAAATGCGTCCTGCATACATAGAGTCAGCAAATCACTGCGGTAACCCTCGAGCTGAACTTCATTCCAATTTAATGTTTCAGCATTAATTCACGCCTTGCAACATTAGACACTGACTCATTCCTTCTTCCGATATCCGCTTGAACCATGTTCCCTTCCCCATTTCCTCACTTTGGTATCCATCTCCCACCGGATGAACACCATTACCACCGCAGTAATCCACCCTAGCACCGTATTCGCCAGCCCTCTCCAGAATCCTCCTCTAACAGCACCTCCCAATACACTCGCCATCACCGCTCTGATGATCAAGCTCGTAGCCACCAGCTCCTCGCCACCTTCCAACCCACTGATAGCTCTCCGTGCACATTCTTCCGGCTCCAGAATTTGATCGCCCTCCTCGAGCGACTTGGTTAGATCGGACTTCACGGCATCTTCGTCAGCGCAGGACTGCGTATGCATAGTCGCAGGAAACACTGTATGGATGCGCATCCGTGGTAATTCCGGGCGCGATGTCGCGTAGAGGTTCATCTCTTGAGAGAGCGAATCTGACAGAGAACGGATGGCTGCTTTGCTAGGTGCGTATGGGGTGAAGCCAGCGAACGAGTAGAAGGACACAAAGGAACCTGTGAAGATGATATGGCGTGCTGGCATTGGTGCGTTCTTTGCGTCTGTTTCCACATTGCTCGCAGGTTTGGTTGTAGGTCGCAGCCATGCGTTCAGAGTAGCGTGTGCCATGTACACGCACGAGAAGTAGTTGCTGTCCATCATGGTCTGGAACTGCTCAACTGGCGTGTCGGCGAAGAGCGTGGGATGTGCGCTTCCGCTGCAGCACCAGACAATGTCGGGAGGCTGGCCATCATTCCACTCTGTTGCTTCTGTGATAACGCGCGAGCATGCTTCCGCGGTTGTTACACTTGCTTGAATGGAGTGGAAACGTTGAGTTTCTGGGTTGCGGGCGCTTTCCTGTACACATAGTCAGAACAATGAAACGTGGAATCGGAACTGCATTCCGAGGCTTACGGTGATGCTCTTAAGGGCAGTAGCTAAGCTTTCTTGGCCACGTGCCACAATGACCAGGTTGGCTCCTTTGGCCGCTAGCTGCTGCGCTGCTGCGAGCCCGAGACCTTTCGAACCACCAGTGATGAGCACGGTCTACATCAAAGTCAGCAATTTGATCCTATCAGGATCCTCAACCGCTTACTCGGCCTTCGACGGGAAACTCGTTCTTCGTAAAGAGCGCGCCCATTGTTAGCGCCGATGCACGTATGTGTCGTATGGCAGGTCGAAGAGACGATATATCACGCGATTGCGAACGAGCTCAGAATAATGCCGTGTTCACGATGCGCCATGGACTATTTGAGATGGATGGTGATGGGAATGTAGCGGTGTTGTGAGTTTTGCGGTTGCACGGCCCCCACGCCTTATCGCTCGTTCGCACAGCCGCTAGCATCCCTGCAGGCCATTTATATCCCCGAGCATGTCCCCACATGGGAGCTAAAAATATCTGCCACGCGACACGGTGATTATCAGCCTTGCGCACAGTGCTCTGCGATCCCAAACACATACTCAAGAGCCTCAACACTTAATTTATCGACCCAGAAGATGAAAAAGAGATGAATTTAAGATATACAAGTTTGGAACAACACTGACAAGTGTGTGGGGACACTTGAAAAACGGTGACCCACGTGTGTAGCGGCCGCATGGAAGCTTCCGCATTGCTCCCGCGGAACCATCCACCAGACCCTGTTCAGTATAGCCTCATCCAGATAACCTGATTTCCATTGGTGTCATTTTCCTCCATTCGAACGTGCATGTACAACGGCGACGCTATACCACATCAACCCTACCAGCCGCGATGCCCCACGTTACTCCGCCTCGCGCTGCCGTCCTGCCCATTCTACGACGCTCTACATTCCCGGGAATGCCTGACGCTCACTGCATATCTATAAGTTGTCGCACATGCCCACAATGGAATCCTTGTTGCGAATTATCATCACGCCCAAAGGCCCGGTATTCGGTAGTGATTTGAGGAGGAAAGCAAGAATACAGCTAACATGGCCCCCATGTATGCGCAAAGCCTAATGCCTCGCAACCATCCTATCTACGCGCAAAGCCTATTTTCCCGTGACCAGCAATCGAGCGGGGATTCGAACGCTACTCTGGCCGTCAGCGGCCTCGTTATTGCGCTTGCGGTTGTCTCAGTTGGTCTGCGATTTTACACCCGCATCTTCACGAAATCGGGACTGAAGGCGGATGACTGGTCGATCTTATCTGCCGTTCTCTTCACACTAGCAACCGCTGCGGTGACCCTTGCAGGTACATACCATCCTCTTCATCCTGTCAGTCTACCAGAGCTAA